>NC_041399.2:91325091-92047591 GCF_900747795.2 Erpetoichthys calabaricus
CGTTCCCGCCTCCTCCATTAGAGTATATGGACAAAAAACAGGTTCCAGTTATGACCATTACACGTAGAATTTCGAAATGAAACCTGCCTAACTTTTGTAAGTAAGCTGTAAGGAATGAGCCTGCCAAATTTCAGCCTTCTACGTACACGGGAAGTTGGAGAATTAGTGATGAATGAGTCAGTCAAACAGGTTCCAGTTATGACCATTACGCGTAGAATTTCGAAATGAAACCTGCCTAACTTTTGTAAGTAAGCTGTAAGGAATGAGCCTGCCAAATTTCAGCCTTCTACCTACACGGGAAGTTGGAGAATTAGTGATGAATGAGTCAGTCAAACAGGTTCCAGTTATGACCATTACGCGTAGAATTTCGAAATAAAACCTGCCTAACTTTTGTAAGTAAGCTGTAAGGAATGAGCCTGCCAAATTTCAGACTTCTACCTACACGGGAAGTTGGAGAATTAGTGATGAGTGAGTGAGTCAGTCAGTCAGTCAGTCAGTGAGGGCTTTGCCTTTTATTAGTATAGATTAAGAAAAAGTCATAGATTGAAAGATAACAGTATAGTAGAATATAATAAATAACTAAAATTATGTGAATAAAGTAGAATTAAGTGTTAAGGTGCAATAGTGTAGTAATTATTATGCAAAACCAAAGTTAGACTGGTGCATAGTTAAATGAGGCAGTTTGTTTGTTTGCGCTACTGCGATCTTTACTTTCTTTTTTATATTTTCTAATTTTCCTACTTTCATATCCTTTAACTTTCTCCACATGTGTATAGTGCCGTTTTTTTTTTTTTTTTTTGAGCCTTTCTAATTTCATTGGTTTCATAGTCTCTAACCTGCTCTGCATGTGTTTAGCGCCAACGTTTGTAAACGTCTTTATGAAGTTCTAGTTTGTCATTTTACTCATTGTCTTTTAATTCTGAGCCGTACAGTACAATACATTGAACAGAATAAATCCTCAGTACAATATAAAAATAAAAATTCTAGAAATATGGAGTAGAATTTCACATTAGATGATATCACATAATATGATTTGGATTTGTTTTAAGTCCTGGAGACCTCATTCATCAAGCTTCCTCCCCCATTTTGCCATTCAACATCTGAAATGGCGCTAATCTGATGAAAGGACCCCTCATTCCCATGTCCCCATTCATCAGGGATGACTTTACCTTAGGCAGGCAATCTACAATTTAAAGAGATAGTTATTTTCTTGTGATTTGTTACATATGCATTATTTTCACTTTTACTTTAAAACCTTTTGTAAAAACAATACTTGTTTATTTCCTCCCCAGCGCGTGTTTACATCTTTCTTCCCAGACGTATAATACTGCTCGTGTTGTGAAGGGTGTTGCGGCTGAACGTACGCTAAGGATATGCCTTTGGATCATTTGCTGTCTTTTTGCTGCTTGCTAGCTGCCTCTTCTGCCTGTTGCATGTCGTTGTTTTAAGAGCTCGGAGCACATGATACTTGCCTGCCAAAAGCAACCCAACAACTGCTAGCTTAGAGGTCTGTTGACTTGTTTTAAATGATAGCTCACTGCCTGGTCTCGCATGACGTTGTAAAAGCAATACTTGTCTTTTATTTCTGGTCCCGGGCGTGTTTGAATTCTTTCTTGCAGGATGTATAACGCTGCTCGCATTTGGGGAGGGGGGTTTGGGGTTTCGGGGTTATAGCTACTGTCGCGCTGCCCTTCGATCTCTTTAAAGCCTGTACAGCCACTGTCCTTTTTGCTATGGCCCTGGGACAATCTCTTGGCACCAAGTCTCATGTTTATGGTCTCCGCGAGATGCACCGTAGCAAGTCTCCTTGGTCTCGTGGGTCTTTTAAATGTCTTTCGAGATTATCACATATCGTAGCCTTGCACTTGCTTTCCATTCCAGGATTTCCTTTTTTATATATATATATATATATATATATATAATAATGCAAAGTGACTCATTCACTTACACTTTTGCTCACTCATCAACAACAGCGGCTGAACAACAATAAAAAAAATGAAATGTGGCACAAGGATACATCTAGGGCAGTAGGCATCTACTAAGAAAGGATATTTTGATATTTCAATATTCAGGGTAATCCACCCCCAATATAAAACCTTAATACCCCAGAATCTCAAAAATACTTTAACAGATTTGATTGAAATATGATGACATTGTAGAGAAAATAAAATTAGCTAAGACTTGTTTTTTTATTTGATATTTGCCATTGATAATGCTCCAACATTCTCCATTTCGCCACAATGCTGACAGTGATCTCATGGAGAAATAGGGTGTACCGATTTATGCAAATGAAGGCGATCTGCAGAAGCGAAGTGAAAGGAGAAAAGTTTAGCGAAGCACAAAGAAGATGCATTAAGCAAGAGTTTGTCAGGCACTGTGGTTATTATAAGCATAGTCAATTACGCACAACTGATCCAGTAAGAAAGGTATTAAAAATATATTATTCCCTATCCCCTTTAACTTATCTGCAACCTTGTGCACACGCTGCAGTGGGGACTACAGTTTCCATCAGACAGCGGCTGCCCTATCTGGACTCACAAACTTATAGTAAATGCTTTGATAAGTGCATCTTATTGTCAATGTAGCAAATGCTGCAATTTATTTCCTCCCCTACATTGGTATAACAATTTAATTGTCTCATTGTATCTTGGAGCAGTGCTTCTCCACCTTTGTTGCCTAGGGACCTAGTTTTACCTTTTAAACTCTTTAAATACCTACAGACAACCTGTGAAGGTGGAGGTTCCCCCTTAGTGAATCAGAAGAGAGGTGGGAAGGGGTCCTCTTGGTGAAACAAGCACAGTTAGAAACAGGGAAAAATATTGTGCAATGTTGTCACATGTGACAATAAATCCTAAATAGGATTAGGAACATGTACATTAAAGGGTCAGTTCAGGTTGGACGGTTTGGAGACAAAGCCAGAGAGGTGAGATTGCGTTGATCTGGACATGTGCAAAGGAGAGATGTTGGGTATATTGGGAGGCCAGGCAAGAGGAAAAGAGGAAGGTCTAAGAGGATGTTTATGCAGGGGTTGGGTGTGACAGAGAAAGATGACGAGGACAGAAAGTTAAACAGATGATCCACTGTGGCGATCCCTAACGGGAGCAGCTGAAAGAAGACTTTCTGCTCACACTGACACCTACCAACAGAAATTCTTACTGTCATAAGTTGTTTTTTCTTGACTACTAGACCTGTGAATTACTTTACCTTGAAATGTGAAGTTCAGATCAGTAAGGATAGTTAAACCATGTGACTTTCCAACTTTTCACAGGAGTCAGGGACATTTTCAGGTGTCTGGTTGTACAATCAGGAGTTCAAGATCTTTTTCTAATTGTCAATTTATCTCCTGGCTTCTACACTTTGTATGGTCTATAACTTTTTTGGAGGGTTCAAAGAGAGTCCATCTTTTGGTAACATTAAAAAATAGTGTGTTCAGAATTAGTGATTAGTTAATAATTCTCTCTCATGAAATCTAATAGGTGTTCCTTGATCTTGCTGCCTTGTATTTATTATGTTGCTTTATTAAGATTGAACTTGAATTTTGTAACACACAGCCAAACTCTGTTATGGGGTGCTGTCCACCCCAATTGTCTTTTGATTAAAGTGGTATTTATAGCTTTATTTCTGGGACAATATTTGTTCATTGAACAAGTCTTTCTATTGGACTAATCACCTAGGCAGAAGTCCAGCCTTTTAAATAGATAACTGATTCAAACTTTGACAATCAGGGCTTACTGTACACTTTCAGTGATTTCAGATTAGGAAACTTAATGCTGAGTCTCAACATCTGATAAAAACTGCAGCGATGTCACCTTATATTGATTAACTGGACATCGGATGAAGAGAGCAGATTAACTGACAAAGGTTGTGTCTGTGCATTTAATACAGTATAAGTCTTTCACTAATGAGGTATCATACTTAACGTTTTGTAAGTATTTCAGTCTTGGGTTGATGGTTATTTATTTATTTTTGCATTGTAAGGCACAGCATTACATTTTTATGGCTATGGTCATGGTCAAGGCCTATTTGAGAAAAAAAAAAAAGAAAAAAACACCATCGTACTGTATTTCAATAATTTAAATAGTCTTGATATATTTATAGGAATAAACCAATGAGAAGTCAATCAAAATGACCCTACTACTACGGTATTAACCTCCCATGGCATTGCATAGAATTGCATTTTTTGGCTTGAAAAATTATATTTTATTAGATCTCATCTTTGTACTTTAAAATGTGCAAAATACTAAATGTTCAAAGTCAGAAGTGTAGAAAGTATAATAATACTAATGATAATAATGATAATATGAGCAACAAACTGCACATGTATGAGTGATGCAAGTGTCACTTTTGGATTCCCAGAATTGCTTTCATTTCAGTTTCCCTGCCTGAAGACAGATTTACTTCATCATTACTGCTGACGAGAGATGTTTCTTCTGAGACTCCATTATGAGGCTAGGAGAAGACACGTCTACACTGTTGCCCGGGTAATGCTTTGGCCTGACACTTACGCAAGACATGCCTGAACCATTGAACGGGTAATGCAAGGCACTAATGCTGTTGGTACTTTTACAGCCTAAGTAAAACTCGGGTCTTACACAAGACATGTCTGTACCATTGCCCGAGTGACACTCAGAACTAATGCTTTTAGCACTGTTTTTACATTATAAGTGACGCTCTGGTCTAATGCTAAGGAGGTTAATAAACCAAAAAACAGTATTATTATGGTATACTCTATTTTTAACATTATGTGGCCTTTAAACAGGATTCTGACAGGAGTATCCATCCACCCATCCGTCCGTCCAATAATTCATGCATTCTCCATCTACTTATTCAGTTCAAAGCAATTATTATCTTTCTGTGATAGTTAGTTTGGAATACACTTTTAATGTCTTAACTGTTTGGCTGTGCAGTCCTTTCTGTATTGTCCAGAATTTTAACTCATGTAGGATGTATAAGCTTTGTGGGAGAATGGTAAATGTGTGTCATTGTTTAAAACCAATATCATTTAAATTGG
The DNA here is from genome assembly GCF_900747795.2 of Erpetoichthys calabaricus. Classification (NCBI taxonomy): domain Eukaryota; kingdom Metazoa; phylum Chordata; class Cladistia; order Polypteriformes; family Polypteridae; genus Erpetoichthys; species Erpetoichthys calabaricus. The sequence goes on from NC_041399.2 coordinate 91,330,103, forward strand.
AAAATTTTAAATGACTAAAATTATTGTTTGAAATTTATTCAGTTTTGTTTTCAACTGAAGTTACAAAACTGCAGGAAAATTTGTGATATCAATGACCTGAAGGACAGAATACAGTCTGTGGTATCATCTTCTCCCCGCGAAATGTGTGTCTGGGCTTTAAGTGATTCTGTTGCTTGTTGGTTTTTGTGTGTTGAACAACAGGTTGAGACATTTCTGTAAATCCATCTTGCATATATGAAGTATGTTTTGTGAATAAATTGTTTCCACCATTCAAATGTTAACAAAATTTTGACTCACCCTGTATTAAATAGCAGTAACCTACATTTAGAAAATCAAATAAATATCATATTTACTCTTAGGGGTATTCATTTACAAAAACAAATATCACTAATCTTCTAGAAACATTGTTTTATTTCAGAAAAAGTAATTGGTTAATAAAAGACTTTTCTTTTCCCAACAGATTCATCCTCTGGAAGCTGTCTTTCAAACTTAGTACCTTGCAAAATTTTTGTAGTGCCACTGTGAGTGGAGGTAGACTCTAATCATAGTTCCAACATAACATTTCTGTCTGTTCTCTCAATCAAGTTGAATATTGAAAGGGGAAGGTGCGTATGTTGAAATAAATGTAATCTCATTATCTTCAATTACAGTTAATAGAAAACAAATCCTTCCTTTCCGATCACCGCCTATATAACGGATTTTTAGTTTTAGTTTGTGTTTCATCAAAGTCAGAATTCCACACTTTTTGTTCAGTCGGGAGGATGATGAAATAACAGTAATATTTACTATTTTATCTCTCTGTATTGCACACTTTTAAATGGCATTACTGGGCTACATTAACATTTTGCCTGTGTAGTAGATCAAAGCAATACAATATGCAAATCAGGGATATGTAGACCATAAATAACCATTTCAGAAAGCAATAAAAAATATTGGCCATGATCAAAAATTAATAGTGTAAAGCAAAGAATGAGAGAAGTAAACAGTAGAAATAACTCCACCACAACCCTAGCTGACAGTCTCATTCAGTGCATTTATATATACACAGAAAACCAGGTTAGTTACCCAGTTAAAGCAGAAACATGGATTCTTAAAAATTACACATACTTGAGTTCACTCATGGAGTTTTCCTTTGGCAAAATGATTAAAAAAAAAAAAAAATGCAGGCGGTGTAGTGGTTAAGGCTTTGGACTTCAAACCTTGAGGTTGTAGGTTTAGATCTTGCTACCGATACTGTGTGAACATGAGCAAGTCACCTCATCTGCCTGTGCTCCAATTGAAAAACCAAAATAAATGTAACCAAGAAAAACCAAAAGAAATGCAACCAATTGTATCATAAATATTGTAAGTTGCCTTAGATAAAAGCTTCAACCAAATAAGTAAATATCAACAGACTGCCACAAATAAAAAAAACAGCACAGAGCCCGTGTCTCCTGCGATTGTGCTGCTGAGCTTAGCACTCTACATTAAGTTCATCAACATAAATTTAGCGATTTTTTAAATACTGGGGCAGATTATTTCAACCAGGAGAAGGGAAAATGTGATTGCCTGAGCAATTGCCTCAGCAAATATATCTTTATGGATGGTTCAGCTGTTTACTACTGATGGCTGCTGGACGTGTGTGGGAAACAAAGATTTGCACAGATTAATATGGACACATAACTGGGTAACTTGCACAGAAATGTACAGGCATTAGCCTGGTTCCTCAGAGACCAGTATCCAGGTTTCACTAGGGAATACATGACATTTTTAAAACTGGGTTCCAGTGAATAACAAGGTTATTAAAGTGCATGTAAGCACACTGATTGCCTTCTGCAAACCACTGCAAAATAGACCCCAAATACCCTCACAAACAATTTTACTAACACACTAACTTTTCTTCCATAACCCAACCACCTCGTCCCACCACACATACCGTTACAATCCATCCACCTAAAAAATAACCCACCTTTATCTTAGCCTTTGAAAGATAGTCAAATCTTAACATGTTAATAGCAGAACTGAAAAAAATCATATTACATTGCAAAAAGATAAAAACTGAGCTTGAGAGACACTACCAATACATATTTTCAATACTATCCAGCCAACCCTTATTAAGGATTAAATTCAGAGATATGCAGGTGAATGAGCCTATAGTGTCCTGACACACCACCGACTACAAAATATAACACCAGGTCATGCCACTTGCAGAAATTCTCAGATAATTCTGCACTTATTGGTGTATTGATAAGGGGGAGGAGACAGAGTATGAGTTACTCAGAAAAGTTTGTTTCTTGGTGCCCAGAAAACAGTCTGCATATTAACATCAACAAAACTAAGGAACTGGTTATTGACTTTCGCTGCACCAAAGAGCTTTATGTTCTGTCACAATTCAAGGAGTGAATGTAGAGGTGGTCCACTCGTACAAGTACTTGGGCGTTCACATTAATGACAGGCTGGATTGGTCTCGGGAACACAGAGGAACTATAAAAAGGGCAGAGCACTCTCTTTTTCCTTAGGAGGCTGAGTTCCTTTAATGTGGGCAGTGACATCCCTCACATCTTCTACAGTATAATGCGATTTTCTACACTGTGGTGTGCTGGGACTGGTAACATCACTTCAAGAGAGGCCCATCAAATCAACAGGCTAATGAAAAGGGCAATCTCAGTTATAGGATGCACTCTGGACCCCTGGATATACTAGCAAAATAGAAAATAATTAAAACAAAAACGAGTGCTATTATGAACAATGCTACATATCCTCTCTCTGACACTCTAACACTGACTTACTTTCAGCCAACAACCTACTCAGCAGAAGTGTGTCCAGAAACTCTACGGGGGCTACTTTATACCAACAGCAATACATCTGCATAATGCCTCACTGGGACTATGATAGCCAAGTCTGAACTTTGCTTTATAGTCATTCTGGTATGTGTTCAGACCAAAGTATGTATGTATGTATGTATGTATGTATTATAAGAAAGGCGATATATTGCGCCCAACCCGACACAGACTTGACGTATAAAAGCCAAGGAACTTTTATTTTCTTCACCTGTGGGGCACGCCCTGACGTCCCTGCCACTCGGACGTCCTCTCAGGACAACACCGCCAGACGTGACCACAGTGGCCGCAATTGTAACAACGCCGCTCCCCCCCCAAGCAATTCCTGCGGGAACGGAAGAAGGATGGAAAACTCTGTTCCCTCGTCCACTCTGTTTGGGCCACCTGGTGTCTCCGTCCCTTCGTAGTGCAGCCCTCCACTGCCTTCGGGCAGACGGGCTCGTGCTGCGTTCTGTCAGGAGTCCCCGTCTTATGTTCTCAGGTCCTCTCCCTGCTCTAGGGTGCACCAACGGTTTGGGTCCCCTTATGGGAAGAACAGGGACCCTGTTCCGTCTGCACCCGTTTAGACGCCCGCGAGACTGATGCCGGCAGTGGCGACAGGGCTGTTTAGGAACTGATGTCAATCAGCTGCCTCATTGCATGCCTCTCTGCTGCGCTTTCAGTCATAGCGGCTGTGTCTCTTGTAGGAGGCAGGGCTGCCTGGCAAGCAGAACTGATCACTGCCACCGCTGCGCTTCGCTCTCCCCTTTCATATACGGGACAGGCTTCACTTACCTGTACAGCCCCATTCTGCAAGCTGGAAGAACTTGCGCAGCGCCACTTCAGCCACTCGTAAATGACCTCCAACGGCGCACCAAGCTTCTTCTCCAGTCCCTCCCGGGCTTCCTGCAGAGCCTGTAAAACCTGCAAGAGAGACTGCAGGGATAGGAGACTGCCCTCCACTTCCCATGCAGCCCAAAGCAGATTAGTTACCGCGGGCCATCAGGGTCCAGCATTTCACTCGTCGGCCCCTTCAGGTACTCGCCAGGACCGGGGTGGAGATTCGCTGCCCCCGTCTCTGTTCTTTTGTTGACGGGGCACCGACACATATTCCCCACCCCCTTACCTGCATCTGGGAGATGGTGTCGCTCCTCCCCCGCCCCCTCCTCACCAGGGAAAGCTGCATCAGGGAGATCATCCAGGCACTCGTTCTTGGCTCGATAATCTGTGGAGAAAACGGGGACCAGACCTACATTGCTCACCCTTGAGCTCGCCCCGCCATCACGCCGTGAATCAGCACCCTCAGGCCACCGACACAGACCTGGGCCAACAGCCCCTACATAGATCTTGTCTTCCAGACAACCACTTGTCCGTGTGGCCTCTCTTTGGGGTGCGCCGACCATGGCTTCTTCTCTGACGGTGGGTGAGCAGCTGGCCACCGACCTTGGAGTCCGCCCAGCTTTCTTTCTCCCCATACCGGCTCAGGCGGGTTACAGAGCCTCTGGAGGGTCGCGTCTCCTTCCACGAGTGGGCGCTTCAGTGCTCTGCCTTGGGCACACGCTTCCTGCGCTCCTGCCTCGCACTACTGTGCCGGGTCCTTACAGAATATTTTGGAACAGGTCCCGGCCCAAAAAGATGGCCTGGAATCCTGGCGGCTATGCCACTGTAAGAAAGGCGCTACATTGTGCCCGACCCGACACAGACTTGACACGGAAGGCATGTGTAAAAGCCAAGGAACTTTTATTTTCTTCACCTGTGGGGCACGTCCTCCCCGTGAACCCCACAGGCAATACACAGTCCCAAGTACAGCACTTAGCACCACCAAAACACTCTTCTCTTTCATTTCTCTTTTCCCACCACTCCTCCACAGCTTTGTCCTCCTTCCACCTGACTCTAGCCACTTAATGGTGGTTGCTGGTTCATTTTATGGCCCACCCAGAAGTGCTCCAGGTGCTTGATCACCTGTTTCCAATTGCACTCCCGGATGGTGCTGAAGATTAGTCCAGGTGGGCTCAGGGACCCCTGCCACGCCCCCTGGCGGCCACCCCAGACTCCAACAGGGCTGTGGAGAAGTCCATTTCCCATGAAGCCCTGCGAGAGACTAAGGCACCGCTCCAACCCAGGGGGGTGGCCATCCAGCATCCAGGAGGAGGTACTGCACCATCCAGGGCTGCTCCCCCTGAATACACATCGAAGGGGTGTCCCGGCTGGGCCTGGGACCCAGCCATCCGTCACAGTATGTATGTATGTATGTATGAATGTATTTATTTATAGAGCTTGTGTAAAAAGCCAAATTTTCCCATGGGAACAAATAACATAGCCTTCATCTCAGCACCCAAAGCCATTGTCTCTCCTACATCCTGCCAGTGAGACATGTTGAATTATAATTAACTTTCTTCAAGTCTGAAATTATTAAATTGGGATAAAAAAATAAAAAAGCCAATAAAAGAATAAAGGGTTGTAATTTAATGCTTACCATATACTGTTATTATTCAAAATATGTAATACAAAATTAATTTAGAATATATTGTGATATTTCTCTGGCAGAAACAAAATTCCAGACTGTCTCTAGATTACATGGAAAAGTATGAGTCTTTTATTTCAACGTAGTTTAAAATATTAGATGACTAAAAAACTGTTCCCTTTACTATTATAGCATTAGTGTTACAGCTTAAAAAGTCTGGAGTGAAAGCGCTCTTAGCGGTTAGAATTGCCTAGGCATATTAGGAAATAGTGTGAATATTGTTACATGAATGCTATGAAACCTAAAACATGCCCCCCTCAACCTGCAACACCACTTGCAGCTGTTAGTTAACAATTTGATACCAAAGCCCCTCCATTAATTGGTACTGGCTCTCTCAGCATCTCTCAGACAGGCTCCATCCACAGGCCATAAGAATTCTTAACCTGGACATGCCACCACATTTTTATTCAGCTGTTCATTATAACACAAACTGCATTCTCTACCTCACTGTTTCTTTGCTGTCGCCATGTCATCTAAATATGTTTACATTAACCAGCAAACTAGCATACTACAATTACTGCACATAGATATTTTATTCTATTACATTTGCACACTGTTCAGATCTTCTTTAAAATTGTAACGCTAATTTGGGTATATATTGTATCACCTTATTTATGTTTTTACATTTCTTTTTTTAATTTAAATGTCTTTTTAAATTTAATTTAATTTACCAATTTGTTAACTTTAAAGCAAAGTCTCTAGGCTGATTCAGGGCACATTTCATTTTTTGAAATGAAGATTGAAGATTGAAGAGATCGTTCCTCCCCCAAACTATGTGACTCTTCAATTCCACCCGGGGGGGTAAACGTTAACATTTAACATTATACAAAGTTATTGTCTTTTTTTCACCTGCATTATTATCATTCTTTAATTTAATATTATTTATTGTATCAGTATGCTGCTGCTGGAAAATGTGAATTTCCCATTGGGATTAATAAAGTATCTATCTATCTATCTATCTATCTATCTATCTATCTATCTATCTATCTATCTATCTATCTATCTATCTATCTATCTATCTATCTATCTATCTATCTATCTATCTATCTATTATCTATCTATTTCACTACATGTTGTACTTGTATATCCGTGTATGTGACAAACAAAGAATTTGGAATCCTATAGCCTGCAGATATCTTAAATGAATGGATTATGTCTTTCATTCCTCTTTGTACAAATGGCTTCCTCTACCCCATAATACATTGAAGGGATTTTTCCATTTTGCAGAAGGTGATAACAGTCTGGGGGTTTCCTTATTTCAAACAATGATACCAAGACCGCAAATAGACAGAATAAGCAAGCAGAAGGAGGTTTGGGAAGACAAAACCCAAACAAGTAACAGAACTACCTTTCTTTAACAAGAACACAAGGTTGGTCCTGTATATACAAAATGTGAAGCACTATCATCAAGACTCAAGTGAAAAAGAAGGGGTACTGGAGAAGCCTTTTATATGTGTCCAGTGGTGGGAAGGGCCATATTAATAGGTGAGAGTTCAACAAAACATCTTTGATATGTGTAAGTGCAATATAAGGTTCAGAGTAAGCTCTGGGCAATTGGGAAATGCATAGTACAGACATGAGTCTTACCACCAGCTTGTTCTGATTGCAGTTGAGGCACCAAATACACTATGTGAGAATTTGTGGCATGAATGCATCATATAGAAGTTTATGAATATTATAACTAAACAGGAGCACAAAGTATTGGAAAATATTACAAACTAGCCGACGCCTGCCATAGCATACAGCGGTGTAAGAATAGGAATGGAAAACGGTGAGAAAGGAATTCGGAAATCAAGAAGAAATAAATGCTTCTAGTTTTGTTGCATGTATCTTGGACTTCCTGGAAATGTGACGGTAATATGATCATTTTGCCTACACGTACGTTGTTATTTTCAGCGTTTGCTTGCAATGCATCTGATAGTTCCACGCGCAGATCTTGTAGATGTAATCTGAGATAGTTGAGACGTGTGCCCTCTGTTTTAACATACGCACCTACAACGTACTGTTGGAATAGTTTGCCGCTGGAGTGCAAAATACTAAATGTATTCTTCATTGCTAATCTGTACGCGTAAAATTGCCATTGAGTAAGCCTTATTCGCTTGGCGGTTCTTTTATCGGGAACATGTTGTAAATCTTTGTGCCAGCCAATGTCTCCGTAAGGGAATAAAAGTAGGTAAATCATAGGATCGCAATTCATGTTGAGCGTGGAAATCTGTTTACAGGAGTTGCCTATGGGATAGATGCAAATGTCCCTTTCGGCAGGCGTTTCGCCATCTTCTCTGATGAAAATCGCTGCAACATCGGTGTGACATGTCGGGGCATTGTATCGTCGTAAATCCTGCCCAGGGTTTTCCTTGAAAACCATTCGTACAGATGCTGTTGGATTGGACTGAGTGATTTCATGCATGTGTTTGTATGATTTAGCGAAGGGGTTGATGGTTCTGAGCATGGAATCTAGCTGGAGAAGTATCATTTTTGCTGCATGCAGAGTTTGCTTTATTTTGTAAGCGTACATCAGTAGCTTGTACTGTGTCAAAAAATACAACTGTCCATATCCTGGAGAGGTAGAAGTGTTAGTGTATAGTGGAGAGATTTGGTGATAAATTTGCCCGCGTATTTTAAAACAGTATGGTCCGTGGCCAGGAGGTTGAATTATCTGTGCACCCATGGAAGCAAACGCTAGAGAAGAGTTGTATTCTCGAATGTGTTCACAATAATTTTTAGCTTCTGATGTTTGCTGTGTAAGAAGCTGTTGTAAAGACACAGGTGGCTCCTGCAAAGGTGGTAAAGATACTTTACTGTTGTGGCAGCACCTCGAGTACTTATTGGATGTATTACGCTCAGCAGGCCATATAGTGCATAACATGGAAGAGGATGAATAGGAATCCAGAAATGCAGTGTCGGCTGTGTGTGGGCGAGACTAGTTTTGAAGTGGAAGCAGGACGAACCAGAAGAGAAATATATATAAGAGATGAGGGCACAAGGAAACCTGAAATTAAATTAGATTATTGTGAAAACTGTCAAGATAAAGCCAAAGTTGATGCAACAACACCAGTGAATTGATTATGGCAAAACCAAAGTATTACAATAACAAGGAAATTATGAGGTAAGCTGCCCACTCAGTGGATGAAAAGGCAGAGTCCACTGTAGTAGGTAGTGTAATCTAGACCTGGTGGGGAGCATTACATTTCAAGACAGATGAACAATTGAAACAGCTTGATGTGAATAAGATGGAAATTAAACTGCTCTCAGTGATGTGTAGGGAGCACAGTTTCCTAACAGCTGAATTGAGTAGTAAAAGAACAATCAGATCTAGGACAATGGATCAGAGCTTTAAGGTGGTCAATTTACCACCCATTTTTTTGGAAAAAAAATGCTTTAACTCTTTCAACATCTCCTAACAGTGGAAGGAAAGATAAGGAAGAAAAAAAATGTCAAAGAATTTGTTATATAATAAGTGACACACGTGAACAGGTAAATGAAATTTCCACTATCCATATGTACTATCTATTGATACCACAGCCAAGGAAATAGGCTTAACAGAATATGTAGGAAAAGGAAACCCTGTTGAGCATGGTACAAGTCTCCATTGTGATTACTATGAACCCCCTTCCCTTCTTTTTAAATGAACAACCAGATAATTTTGAGGAATTGAATGGAAAAGTAACCAAACAATATGAATCCTAATGAAGGTGACATGGTAGCTAATATCATATTATAGTTTTTATTGTGATAATGATTTAGTGCACAAAATGACTACATCAGTGATTTCCAGAATGCACGTTTCAATTAGAAGTTCAGATAATGAATGAACATAAGCTCTGAATAGAATACACTCACTTCACTTGGTAATTTATTTTTGAAATATCCCCGCTAAGACCTTATTGGAATAAACTCTTCACTTATACAGTATATTAAACAGGCTACAATTCGTAATTCTCTAAACTATCTGGGACATCACTGCTTAATAAACAATTTTATTGTGATAATTTACTTCCAACATGCCATGTCATTTCGCTCAGTTGGAATAGTCTTAACTTAGTGACCAAAATAAAATGGAGAAAGGATGTCCTGTTTTAAGTAAAATTAGACAAAAATAAATAAATAAAGAATAGTTCAAAATATTCTTTAGACTCTAGCAGGTATTTATAAATGTTGTCCTGAATGAAATAAACATGTCAAACTTTTGCAAGCCTCTTGCATATTTCAGTGTAATTCAGTAATTATTCCATATTAAATCTTACTTTTTACCACTGTCTGGAAGAGAGAGAAGGGGAAGGGGTATCTATTTGATATGAATAAGATGATTATTACATGTCTTACTGATTTATAATTTAGCTATTTTACATGATTTTTAAACTGTAGAATAATAAAATAAATTAATGCATAGAGAAAATTTGAAAATGTCAGACTGATAGTACCACAGCTAGAATTTGAAGTTTGAGTTTTTCAGCTACATGGCAGCAGTTCCAAAGTCTGCAAAAATGTTTCACAATAGTTGTTTAAACTCTTTTTTTTAAAATTTTTCCACAATTTTTTTTTGCAGTACTTTTAAAGCTCTACTGTAGACGTCCCAATTGCGTTCAGTCCAAAATACTTGATTGGTATTTACAGATTGACTGGTGCAGTTTCTCCTTTGTTATTCACTTTACATATCATACAGTTCTGAGTTATGAATCTCATTAGTGTTTATTATGTTTATATTATTTATTATTGCAAATTTACAGTTCCTAGTTGATATGCTTGCATTGTTTAGTCAGTCAGTCATTTTCTAACCCACTTAGTCCTAAACAGGGTCATGGGGGTCTGCTGGAGCCTACCCCAGCTGGCATAGGGCACAAGGCAGGAACAAATACTGAAGAGGACACCAGACCGTTGCAGGGTGAACACACACACACCTCAGTCATACAGTAGGGCCAACTTAGAGTCACCAATTCACCTAACCTGCATGTCTTTGGACTGCGGGAGGAAACCCATACAGACACAGGGAGAACATGTAAACTCCATGCAGGAAGGACCTGGGACGTGAACCCTGGTCTCCTTTCTGCGAGGCAGCAGTGCTACCACTGCGCCACAGTGCCATCTTACACTGATTAAATTACTGAAAAGGCCAAAAACTGATGTGCTTAAGAGTATGTTGCTGTAACTGTGTACTCAAACAATGCAGAAATTCTTTCATTACACATGTAATTGTATAATACCACAGTAATAACAGAGGAAATATTTTTTGTATTGTGCATCATATTGGAGCTACACTGTACTGTGACGATGACCAATTATTCACACTTTATTAAACTGCACAGTCCTAGACAAACCTGTTTGCAATTTCCTAGTTTATTTTGATTTTTCAACCACTGTCTTCAGCACTGATGCTGTAAGGACATTGACACAGAAATGTGGTTCTCATCATTATGATAGTCACTAAGCAGCAGACAGCTCACAGTGCACATCCTTGGCAGGAGAAAAACATTTTGTCAGTGCTGTATGCCCTCTGACTTGACTTTTAATGACTATACTGTAAAACTACATCTACTTCTCTAAATGGCAGAAGTTCCATTATTATATAAAAAAGATACACTAGTGCAGGTTTTTTTTCCTGAGGCAAAGCATCATTATCATGATTGCTCAGGACTTCCTATTAGGTAGAATACTTGACAGACATTTGTCATGAAATTCATTATCAAATAGTCTACAAACTGTGCCTAAAACCAATATTTTTGGGAGTTTACATGTTTTATTTTATTTCTGTTTTAGTTTATTGCTAGTAGTATCAGTCAATGATGAATGTGGGATAGATTTAAATATTGCAGAATAAAATAATTCTGTAAACAATGGACACCACCGTTGCAGTGTTTCAGGTCTCATTACCTGCAGCAAATTTAGCACATCAGATTGTCAAATCCAATAAGTGGTATTCCCTTCAATAATGCTGCTTATGGACAAATCAGTAAACAAATATACTATATTTATTTTTTTCCTATTGATCTTCTGCAGAGATTTCACAAACATAAATTTCTTTTCTGCTTTAATGCCTTCTCTGTTTTTATTTTTCCACACATTTAGGTACAACCTTAATTAAAATAGGCAACTTGCCAACAACTTAAAATGTCACCTTTCTGTCTGCTAGAAAAATAAAGTCTTTATCTGAAGATCTAGGTCCAAAGATATATGCTGAGCCCACTTCACAGTAGTCAAAATGTCAATTATAGCTCACAGCATATTTAAGAATAAATAAGAGCACGTCAGGAAAAACATTTTGATTAACACATTTTATTATTTTGTTTATTATTTATTTATTTTTTATTATTTTTATGTCAGTATTGGCCAGTAAAAAAACAGAGTACAATATAAATGCTAAATAAAAGGATTGTGCTTCTGGATATATTTTAATGAAGGATGTAGAGATGAGCAGGTAGGGATAGTTGCTGCTGTATAAAGTGTCTGTGGCAGGAACCTTTTCATTGTTGTCTTTAATGGATGCCATACCCTTAAGCAAGGAATTGAAAAGCTAGTCAACTCAGAAAAAGGAATCAAGCTGTTGGTGAAGGGAGATTTCAATGAATTAGAAGGTGAAGAAAGAGATTAGCATTTATGGTGTAGACACAAGATATTACACAGGACAGAGACTGGTTTACTTCAAGAAATTCTACTGATGGCAACCGTACATGCTGTCAACAAAAATAAAGAGAGCTCATATAGAAAAATGTAAGATCTTCATAGTTTTTGGTCATGCCTTAATATAGGGAGCAGATGTGCAAGTTGATAATAATTTAACATGCCTGAAAGGGAACCCAGAGGAATTTCAAGAGAAGTCAGTAAAAAGATTAAAAAAATGAGCACAAGCTAGAAATATGGGACAAAAGGTTGGGGAATAATACAGTGCTGTAAGGTGTCTAAAATATATACAAAAGAAGCCATGGATGACTGGAAAAATGCTTCATGAAATGGAAGAGAAAAGTGAAATTAACACATTAAATTTAACAGACACCAGTGTACACAGAAATTAATGTGCGTATTGGAAAATAATATGCAACAACACTTATACAAGAAAGACGAGCCAGAATTTGACTTTTTCCAATTTCAGATAGTATAGGATATCAGTTACCCAGTGACTTAAAGGTGGTGGGTTGAGATTCTTCCAATTGAGCAAGATAAGTCTACGTGCTAGTACTGAGGTAAAGGCAATTATGATTTTTTTGTCCTTTTCCACTTTAAGCCCATCTGGGAGTATATCGGACACAGCTGTTAATGGGTTAGGAGTGATTGTGACACCAAGGCTGTCTGATAGGCATTCAAAGATTGTTATGTTAATTTGGTTCACGCCCAAAACATGTGGCCCAATGAAGCTGGAGCTCAATTGCAATATTCACAGGATGAATCTTGCTCTGGAAACATTTTGGATAGTTTTAATCAAGATAAATGCACTCAATATAAAGTTTTAAGTTGAATAATTGAGTGTTTTGCACATATGGAGCTATAATGTATTCTGTGTATGGCTGCCTTCCACTCCTTTAAAGGAATGTTAAGTAAAAGATCCTTTCCCCACTGTGCCCTGGGATCGTAGAAAGGAAGGGACTTTAAAATATTTTTTTATAAATTGTGGAGATGCTATCTGAGTCTTCAAGACTTATCAGTATTTCTTCTGGAACAAAAATAGGTGGAAGGTGGGGAAAACTGGGCTGCTTCAGTTTAACAAAGTTTCTAGCTTGAAAGTAGTGGAAAAATTGTTTTTATGGGAAGTTACATTTGAAGCTTAATTGCTCTTAGGATGCAAAACCATTATCAATATACAAGTCTATGTGTCCCAGACATTTTCCAAGCATTACATACTGTGTATGTTTAAGATGGTGGAAAAGAGTGGTTGTCATGTAGCGGTGCAACAGATTAAAAAGCTTCTCAGTCTTAAATTGCTTCCTACATTGGTTCTATATTCTGATTGAATGAAGGTTAATTGAATTATTAGTGTATTAACAATGGTTTGCATTTTCTAGGGCACAGAGTAGGGAATATAAAGAAATACTGAAAGATTTTAATTCTATCGCAGACCAGACTTGTATATGGTCATCAATTTGTATCAATGTCCGGGTTTTTATGACCTGTATTTGCCACCCAGTAGTAAAATTGAAAGTTAGGTAGTGCCATGCCCCCTTCTGCTTTAGGTCATTGTAGAGTTACCCTTTGGATGTGTGGAGGTTTAGAATTCCAAAAATATGAGGTTATAATTGAATGTCATTTCTTAAAAAATGATTTGTTAGTGTATATGGGGATGGTAGGAAAAGGAAAAGAAGCTTGGGAAGGATGTTGATCTTAGCAGTGTTGATTCTACCTGTTAATGTAAGATGGAGGGTGGACCATCTATTTATATCTTGTTTAATTTTTTTCATGCAGACAGAAATATTTTGTTGAAAAAAGGAGCTCTATATTTACTGGATTTAATAAGTTCTGATCTTTACAAAATGTGTAGTTATTTTTGCAGTATTAGATGCTACCGCCACTGTAGCAGAAGACCTGTCCAGGTCTGAATTTAAAACACAATTAAAGTCTCCGGCCATTGTAATTATTATTAATAATTACATTATAATTTTATAAGTGTTCAAATTAGTAATGGATGCAAATACATTTTGGAAGAAATCTCTATCATTCACGTTATAAATGATTCATAAAGATTCACCAGAATCACTTTAGTATTAAATAAATTGCCCATCACCATGACATATCACCTTTCAGAATCACATATCATGTCTGACACTACAATTGGGATAGTTCTAAGATTCCCACACCCCTAGTTTTCTTTGTAAAGCCAGAGTGAAAAATTTGATCAGTCCAATCTCTTTGCCGACGAAAACTGCATCTGAAACTTATTATGCAAGTCTCCTGTAAAAATACTATCTTAGCATTTAAACCTGTTAAGTGAGTGAATACTTTCTTCTGTTTAATTCATGATTGAGACCTTTGACAATCCAGCTCACATGGTTCACTGTTTGGTCATAAAAACATTGCTTCTGAACTTTTGTGTACATTTTGCTGTCTTAAGTTAAGGCGGTACATTTTTACATATGAAAGCTTTGACCCAGATTTCATTTTATTGCCAGGTGTTATGGCTATGAAGCCTAATGCTGTGTCGGTATTAATGGTTGTTAGGGTAGAAAGGATATATAAGAAATAGCAAAGCTCGTGTCCCATGCCCCCTTTTTTGCTTCCCCGAGTGAGGCAGACCACACTTCACAAAGTCCTGGTCCTCTGACATGCCAAGAGAGACAGAGCACATCTAGAACAAAATGAACCCACCAGCAGTGGTATAGAACAGGTTAAAATTGAGGTATCTTGAAAGTACAGTCCCAATACAATAAACCTAGGGAATGATGTTAAACAGTTCTCATGGAGACGGGGATGATAGTACATTCCCAATACAATAAATCAAGGATGTGAAGTGAAAAAAAAATAAAAACTGTAAATAACTAGTTACTTTGTGGTTGCCAAAAAGTACATACCATATATACTTGAGTATAAGCCGACCCGAATATAAGCCGAAGTAATCAATTTTACCTACAAAAACTGGAAAAACTGGAAAAACGTATTGACTCGAGTATAAGCCTAGGGTGGGAAATGCAGCAGCTACTGGTAAGTTTCAATAATCAAAATAAATACCAATAAAATTACCATACATTAATTGAGGCATCAGTAGGTTAAATGTTTTTGAGTATTTATTTCAAAGAAAAACAGTAAACTAGCTCTGTAAGTGGAGAAGAGGGTCAACAAAAACAATATGGTATCTCTCTCGCTCGCTCGCGTGCACGCGCGTGTGTGTGTGTCTCTCTCTCGCGGGTGTGTCTCTCTCTCGTGCGCGTGTCTCTCTCTCTCTCTCACGCGCGTCTCTCTCTGTCTCTCGCGTGCGCGTATGTGTGTACTGTACACACCAGCTTTCTGTTGGGTTGGCAGGGACAGCGGGACCTGACTCGAATATAAGCTGAGGGTGACATTTTTCAGCACATTTTGGGTGCTGAAAAACTTGGCTTATTATCGAGTATATATGGTATATTCATTGAAAGAAATTCCAATATAATGTAATAATTGAAAGAAAAAAAAAAGGCAAAGGTAGCCAAAAAGGAAACAGAATTTATAGTAATGGCAAATGTCACATTACAAATGGTCCAAATTGCAAGTTGCAAGCAGAATCTTCTTTGCCTTGTCAGAAAATGGTATGACTCATGATTGTGTTTCAAAAGGAAGTCAGGATCAGTCTGCATAGCCCTTTACTGCTTCATTTGGGGAACTAAAAATATAAAACTGACTTTCAATATTCACCTATAATTTGGTAGGTTACAAGATGCTGTATCTGATGTCAGCTCTGCATAGATCCTGTTTAATATTGTATTATGTGGCGCATTTAGCAGCTGTTGCAGGGGAGAAATCTGTGCAAACATGAATGTAGTTATTTTCAAATACAATTTCCTCTTTCTGTCTGAGAAGGGACATGAAATTTTGTTTGGCCTGTAGTTTGTTGAAATGGACAATAAGGCATGTCAGAGCTCACTCAGTCATCAATCAATTGGGTGATTAGAAGGCCAGACACACAGAGAAAACCCATGAAAACATGAAGAGAACATACAAACTCAGCACAAACAATTCCATGATTTGAATCTAAAACTCTGATGCAATTCTATAATATACAGTAGACACCTATACATACATAAGGCAACATAACTCAGGTGATCTTCCTGACTGACTAACAAGACAACCAGAGGAAAAACTGGTTTTTACAAATGGATCAATCTCACGACTTTGGGGAGTAGAAAAATCCAACCTCACCAATAATTAATCCATCCATTATCCAACCCGCTATATCCTAACACAGGGTCACGGGGGTCTGCTGGAGCCAATCCCAGCCAACACAGGGTGCAGGGCAGGAAACAAACCCTGGACAGGGCGCCAGCCCACCGCAGACCAATAGTTAATGTAAAGGTGAAATAAAATTTAAGAATGTTTTGCATTTAAAAGACGAAAAGTATGGTCATAATGCCAGTCTACGACACTTGCAGAATAGCACTAATGGTAGCATGTGTGGTAAAACAGGTGATACAAACATGGTAAAAGGGTGTAAGGCCAACAAAGAATCCCACAAACGCAGGCTAGGGCATTCAAAGACCTGTCCAGATATAGACATATGCAAGACCACCAGCCCCCAACAACTACCTGCAAGCTTCAGACTACCCTGGCCAAAAAATGAGGCATTGGCTTTAAAAGTTCAAAATATCACAAATGTCCCAGAAATATACAAAAAGGGAAAGAGTGATCGTAAACCTCTGGCTTGCAGAGACAGCAAAAAAACACAGTATCTTTATACTTCGAGAATTTATTGAAAAACAACCAAAAAAAAAAAAGAAAAAAAAAGCCAAAAGTAGAAGGCAAAAAATGTTTACCAAAAAAGGCAACTGAAAAATAAGAAATCTCAATAAGAAATCCAATAACAGTTCCAAGAACAAAAGCAATAAAAATCCAATAAATCAGAAAATGTTAAAGTGAAACCATACTCACAATAACCTTCTACAACACTTAACAAATTCTTAAGGAAGCTGTCTTACCTGCCAGAGTATAAAGATGGAGGATGGGCGAGCGAAGCGAGGACAGCTGCTGTACAGTATTTTAAATGATCGACGCGCAGTGCGAAAAGCAGAACACGCAGCTTGGCAACAGGAGCAGCACGTCAGCAGCTGATCCATCCACATCTCCTTAGCGTGTGTTCAGCCCCCCCTTCACAACGCGAGCAGCAGAGACACGAAGTGGCTAGCGTGTAGTGCGCCTTGGGGGGGTTGGAAGGGTGGGTGAGTGAAGCGAGCAGGGGGCCAAGTCTATTCAAGCCTAAGGTTTTTTAAAGTTTCTTTTACCTGGAGAGACATCCAAGATATTTTGAAACTTAAATGCCTGTTTCCACATTTCTGGGTCTGGTTAGGCTGCAGCTTCAAGTATTATTGTTGATGGGTGGTTGGCAGAGTTGGGGTGGGTCTATTTCATATTGGGCAACGAGATGGTCCTGACTCTTAATCACAGTACATGCCATGTTCACAATAATTTATCCATTTCTTATGAATTAAAATGTGCTTTTATTTTATATTATTTTACTGTCTTTAACCATAATAACACATTTTGATTTCCATTGAATTTTCTATGGCCAACTAAATTTCAACTACAAATGTCCCTTAATAAATCGGATCTGTCATCATCTCAATGAGCCCTGAATTATTTGATATTAGTTCACTTGTCTGACTTGCACCTGCACAATTATTTAGCTAGGTGTTTCATATTATAACTCCAGTTCATTAATTATGTCATTAGTATTTCATGAATTTCTTCATTCCTATATGTATTTATCATGATCACTTAGATCACCATACCACAAGAAAAACCAAATGGTTGCGGAACACAAGCCTTAATTACCACTGGTAAAATTATAAGAAGACAAGTGTTGAAAATAAGAGAAAGGTAAAAGGAAAGAGTTAAAGATTGATAATGCATGAGAAGTACGTGGCATTAAAAAAGAACTGATAAAGGGGCATTAAAAGAAAGGTTTTAAAGGTTGATAACATTATGCATAGAAATGTACAAAAACAGAAGCCAGACAGCTTCCTCAGGTCAGCAAGTGAAAACTACAAGATAAACAAAGGAAATGCAACAGAACACGCAGATCATTATCATTTCACATGCATGTAATGTAATTCATAAGGTTACTTTCAAAGGTTAGTGAGAAAAAGCAATCTATTTCATTAGTAAAACACATTTTAGATTCAGGAAAAGTTACAGAGTAACTGAAGCAATAGCTGTAATGAGGTTTTTTGAGAGAAATAGAAAGTTCTTTTAGGAGCTGTTCGCATGCTTCATCGATTTGAAAATGTCTTTCAAAAGACTGAAGTGGAAAAAGCTAGTAGAAATACTGGCAGTTGACAGTTGACTGAGAAATAGAATACAGAACCAAGAAAATGCATTTGCCTTTCTGATTTTCTCTATCATTGCAGGATTTTAGCACTTAGGGCTTCATCAAGACTCAAGCAATAGGTAAAAGGTACTGTATCTAAGTGAACAAAAAATATATGTTCTTTTTGAACTTATTTAGTTTATCTAATGAACAAGGATATCCAGCACTTATCACTGTGAAAAAGTCGACTCAATCCAAGGAAAAATTACAGTCAGCTGATTGAACATAGTTACACTTGATTATGGCTCAATATATAATGTAAGCCTTATTTACTTTGACCTTCAACATCAGAGTCTGTTTGCCAGCACAGAGATACAACAAGCATATAATATCACAATTGAAATAATTTGTTAAAATGATCAAAAAAAGTTGATATTTATCAGTTGTGAAGGATTGCCGGCTTTCTACTCCGGCCGTCACCCCCAGGCCGCCAGGAGGAGCTCTCCCGACAGCATGAATGTGCCCCGAATTCCAGCAGGGCATCATGGACTCTGTAGTTTATATGCACAGCCCTGCTGGATACCATGGGGGCCTCCAGGAGTCGCTGTAGGGAGGTTGTCGGACTCTTATGTGCCCTATAACCCGGAGGTGCGTCATGATCACATGACAGGAAGAAACAATGTGCCTCCGGGGTAAAGAAGAGTTTTTATATGACCCAGAAGTGTTCCTAGTCACGTGGACAGAGAGGGTGAAACACTTCCGGATCAGGACTATAAAAGGACTATGGGAAATCCCAGATGGCGAGCTGAGCTGGGTGGAAGGGTGGCAATGCGTCTGGGAGTGTGGAGGATTATTGTGTTTATTATTGAGTATTGTGGAGAGGAGGGTGCTTTGTGCACATTTATTATTATTATTATTAATAATAAACCATTATTTGGACTTTTATCTGGTGTCTGACATCTGGTCTGAGGGTTCAAGGGGTCACGGAGACCTCTATCTGTCACAGTTGGCGTAGTCTCGGCAGGATTCTCTGGCCGTCGATTTTGGCAGAGGACCTGTACATAAATAAATTTTACTGTGGACAGAGAACCCGGAGAAGGCAGCGTCCAGACACGCAGAAAAATCGTCAAACCTCACCTTTACCAAGGACGTCATGGGAAAGAAGAAGACAAAGCAGAGCGCCAGCAACAGCGGAGGTCTAAGGCTCAACATTGTCTGCTCTCATTATGAGCCACGGAGTGGCTACGTGCTTCGGGAGAAGCATCCGGAAGAGGACGATGGAAATGAGGTATGTGCCGGGAGAGAATTTGAAAACTTATTTAAAATAACGCATTTTGTCCCGTGCGCATACCTCCCAGGGGTCCATCCGGAGGTTCTGCGGGAGGCAGGTGAGAATGCAGAAGGCAGTAGTGCACTCACATCAGTGGAGCAGTCGAGAGAGAAAGACTTCCGCATGTCGGGTGCTGGCGACGGACACGTGACCCACCCCGAAGGAGAAGGTCCGTGTCCAGCTGTTTACGTCTTCAACCCGGAAAAGACGGACTTGGTTTTTCCGAAAAGGAAGGGGGAGGCGAGCGAAGCACCGCTCAACCCGCAAGAAGGTAAGGAGGGCTGGGATGTAGCTGTTCGATCCGTCGACAAATTAATAAAGACAGACGGCAGTTTGCCAAAGAAGGCAACCCAGCCCTCAGACGAAAAAGACTCCAAATCCCAGAAGCCTTTGCGAAGCCCGTCAGAGCATGTGCCGACAGAGGGCGTGCTCATTGGCTCCCAGCTGGGAGGTTTGGCTAGTGATGGCTTATGCCTGCCTCCAGCTGAATTAAATAACTTTTTTGATGTGCGCGAGCTGGAAAAGTTGCTTCAGCCTGTGCACAGTTTCTTGCAGATTGTGGCATCTATAAAGAAGATCGTTGGAGAGCTGGGAGCTGCGGCTGAAGCGCCGTTAAGAAAGGTAGATGAGTACCTGCGGCGGTTTGGTCAAGAGCGTCCCATGTTATATGATTTGGCGGTACAAGTAGGAAATACCGGTACCGTATATAATGAAATAGGGACGCAGTATGAAATGGGCCCGCGTTTGATAAGTAGCGGGTGCCAAACCACTGCGAGCCCTACACGAGAGTGTGGGATAAGGACAGAAGGGGCGGAGGAAGCGGCAGTCAAACTGGAACAGTTGGAAGGTACTGTCTCTCGGGGCGATAAGGTGCTGAAGACGCCGCCTCGGGTTAATGTAAAGTCAAAGGGCGTTCAGACAGTAAAAGGACTCTTTTCTGTTAATAAAGAGATCCAAACTGCGGACAAGCCCCAGATTAAAAAGGAGATCCTAAAAGAGAAACGGGAGTCTCCTGATAAAGTGATAAGGGAGTTGTCATTAGTTATTGGAGGGGCGGAGGAAGTGCCAATCAAACCAGGGCAGCTGGAAAGTGCTGTTACCCGGAACGATATGGTGCTAATGACGCCGCCTCCTATAATACATAGGACAACGGGCATGCAAACAGCAAAGAGGCTCTCTCTTCTCCATAGAGAGCCTCACGCTGTGCACGAGCCCCAGAGTAAGCAGGAGATCCCCAAAATAAAAAGCGGGTCTCTTGACAAAGTAAAGAAACGGGCAAAGAGCAGCAAAGCGGCCGAAAAACCCTCCTTAGCAGAGGAGAGGGTGGAACTTGCAGAATTCCCGAGATGTTTCAGGTCTCGGGAAGAGAGACAACCAGGAGGACGACGGCGGTGCTACAACTGTCGGCAACCGGGCCACGTTTGGCAAAGTTGTCCCCGGAGGACAGGGGAATGGAGGAATAACCGCTACACCGTTCCCCCAAGGTTCTCTGGGGGACCTAGACAACATAGCCGAGGCCCGGCTGACACGTTCTCCTGGAGAAGGACGTCCCTCGCGGGGCTGGTCGCTTCGCCCCAGTTGGCTTCGCTAAGGGGGGGGTATTGTGAAGGATTGCCGGCTTTCTACTCTGGCCCTCACCGCCAGGAGGAGCTCTCCCGACAGCATGAATGTGCCCCGAATTCCAGCAGGGCATCATGGACTCTGTAGTTTATATGCACAGCCCTGCTGGATACCATGGGGGCCTCCAGGAGTCGCTGTAGGGAGGTTGTCGGACTCTTATGTGCCCTATAACCCGGAGGTGCGTCATGATCACATGACAGGAAGAAACGACGTGCCTCCGGGGTAAAGAAGAGTTTTTATATGACCCGGAAGTGTTCCTAGTCACATGGACAGAGAGGGCGAAACACTTCCGGATCAGGACTATAAAAGGACTATGGGAAATCCCAGATGGCGAGCTGAGCTGGGCGGAAGGGTGGCAACGCGTCTGGGAGTGTGGAGGATTATTGTGTTTATTATTGAGTATTGTGGAGAGGAGGGTGCTTTGTGCACATTTATTATTATTATTACTAATAATAAACCATTATTTGGACTTTTATCTGGTGTCTGACGTCTGGTCTGAGGGTTCAAGGGGTCACGGAGACCTCTATCTGTCACACAGTCTAGAAAGGTTTAAAAAGCCAATCCCGCCAAACAACAGTGAGAGCCATAATTTTTAGAGACCTTAAGTTGCCTTGAGCCTCCTCTAGAAAGCATGCTAAGAGTGAGTATTAATACAAATCATACATTAATACAGTACATGGACAAAATATATATCAAACCTGAAGTTTTTCATGTGGTTTTCTGCCACCATTAGACATACTTGTGAACTAAACCCCTCCTTACACTTTAATGAACTCAGAGCTGTTTTTCACTTTAAGGAGTTTCAAGACCAGCTAAGGACAGCAGGTCCCATTTGTGCAGTACTGATAGCAAGAGTGGCGTTTGGGGGTGGCAAGTGGGGCGATCGCCCCAGGCCCCTCGCCTAAGGGGGCCCCGCTTTTCAGGTCCGCGTGTCCTATTTGAGCAGATTTTTCAAGTTATATTCTTCAGTTATATTTTGATAAAGTCCGCGTGTTATCTTGCCAAAATTTAGATGAATACTGTAATGAGAAATGTGTATGTTAACATTGTTTTAACATTGTCAGGGCAGGCTCTGATATAGCACCTTTCTGTTACAGTGTATATAAAATTGACACACCGCCACAAAATAAGTATAATATAATGAGAAACTCTTATGTACAGTGAAAGTACTGACATAAAATTTGAACTTTTGTATTGTAAGGGCTAGTCATTCAGCTCTGGCATATATAATACAAGACTGTCCCAGGTGAGGTGAGTTAAGGGAGGGGATTTTAGCAGATGATTGGTTATTTGATGATCATTCATTTTTGAGGTTATAGCAGAGAGTGCTGACAGTGTATCATAAAGTTTGTTTACATTAACCCGATGAAGCTGTCAAGGGACAAGCACCACATGGAGTGATGCAGGCATTTAAAAATTCTACAGGCTTTATAAAATAATTATTTATAGTTAACTTTGGTTACCTTTTCTGTGCATACTGTGTTACTTGTGCTGGCTTGTTTTTAAACTTCCACAAAAGATATGTACATATTAACATACTATTTACAGCTGGTAAAACTTCTCTCACTCTCAAAAAATACTTTATATAAAGTATTTATACAGTATATATCTGAACCAGACACCATGGCACAACTTTAGAGACCTCGCCTCAGGCACTGACATTCGAGGTTCAAGGTTTTTTGGCAGGTACTGTGTCACATATATATATAGTTACACAACGGTAAATCAAAAAGTAAAGGCAATTTGAAAATTACGCAGTAACGGAAAGAAGCTGATGCAATAGAACAAGTTTGTGATGGCTTATGGATATTTTGAACATTTACAGCACAGTGCTCTGCTGTTAGTCTAGTTGAAGTCAGTGTCAAATGAATATGGATGCTCCACTGCGGGATTTACACCCTTGTTGAACAACATACAATAGTAAGATTTCTTTGGGCAGAAGGAGTAAAACCTGCTGAAAGTTAATAAAGGACACTGGCTTAGTACTGAAGTGAAAACGGCATGCCTCAATGAATGGCGATGAATGGGTAGAAAGGTTTAAAGCGGGAAGAGCAAGTGTAACTGACAAGTTAATTCTGGTTGACCATCAACATCACGTACACAAGTTCACATTAACGTGGCAAATGCCTTTATCAGAGAAAACCAATGGATTACATTATCCAGTACATATTTGGATTTTAGCTAGGGGTCTGCACATACCATAGTGCATGATGACTTGGAATACCATAAAGTTTGTGCAAGATGGCTACCCAAACAGCTTACTGATCTGCACAAGCCAACATCCTTCGATCAATTTCAGCAGGTTTCACTCTCCATGCCCAAAGAAATTTTAATTTCACGTTGTTCAACAAGTGGTGCAATAGAGCATCCATGTTCATTTCACCTTGACTTTAACTACACTAATAATGGCTGAGCACAGTGGTGTGCATGTTTGAACTATATATATATATATATATATATATATATTGTCATACATGGCTGGGGCCTTTGCCTGGGCAGGACACCTCTGCAATGGAAGGACTTGGGGAGAAGGCATTCTCAGGGCAACTACAATATCCCCCTTGGGCTTCATGGGAGTTGGAGTTTGGTACAGCCCTATTGGGTCCCATGGGTACTGCCAGGGGGTGCTGTAGGAAATGCGGAGCCCTTTATTGCAGTACTTCTGCCATACAAGTTATAGCCTTAACAGTCAATGTAAAGTTTTGGTACTATGGTATTCTTGAAAAAAGCACACTTGTTTTGTCAATTTGTTAGAGACTCAAATCAAATGTATGTTTTTATTATATAATAGTGACAATAAAAGTAGCCCATCACTCAAAGCACTAAATGCAGAGAGGACCCGGGATAGAATCAGCAATGTCTTGATTATGAAGCAGCAGTTCTTATACTTGCACCAGCGAAGCGGATATCAACGTGACAGCCGTGTTTCCACTGTGAACCATACAAACGCACACATGCATGCAATGTCTTTACTTCATATCAATTGATTTTTGGGTTTCAGTTTTCACACACTCACATCAACATGTAAATTGAACAATTACTTTTTCTTTTTGGTTTTATTCTTGAATACAAGCACACTTGTTTTGATATACCTTTTGTGAAAGTTTTTTTGATATTTGGACTTCAGTCTTAACACATTACACACTTCAACATTTTGTCTTTATTACTATAACATATGAAACAAATGTTTTAGTTACGTGTTCTGCATTTCCTGTCTCGCAAGAAATGTCATCCTACGCTTAAATAGATCATTGTAGACACAGAACACACATGAAATGTATACATTTCAAATAACGATATATAATTTTCCTATACAATTCCAGACACCTCACTCCCAGATAAACAGATTTCAGCTGTGAGGACTTTATATCTGACGTTAGCTGCCTTGGTGGAGGACAGGGTAACAGGCTTCCTGCGTATGGTCGATTGACATATTTGCAAAACAAAGGTGCTATCGGTGCACAATTAACGCAATGATGAGGAGGTGCGAGTAAAATTAAGGTGGCCCATCATTACAAATATTTTCACAGGCTTCAGGGATTCTAGTGTTAAAATATTACTAAAAGAGGTTGGTGTCAGGAACAGCATCCAGCCATAAATGTTTTTGCTCCAATATTCTCTTTAATTGGGACAACCATCCAACCTGGAAGAACCCAGAAAACAGCAACCCAGAAGAGAGTATTATTTTAACAGCTTGATTCTAAACCAACCAGTGGCAGTTTGAGTTGGTTTCACTCACTGCTCAATCCCATGTTTAAATTTTAGTTTCACAGAAAGGACTTTGCTATTGATCTTTTCTGAAAAAATATTTCTTTACAACAAATATATCTATTAATGTTATTAAGTTAAAAAAATCACTTAAAATACAAAATACTACTTATAAATTCAGTATGAGTGAAACCCAGGAAGACATAGAATGTGACTTACTGCTACAACATGGATGCACCACTTAGCAAAGTTATTGAAATGGTTTATGACCAAAAGCTCATGCTGCATAACATGACATACATTGGCAATACTAGAATAGTGAGCATAATGATTTTAATTGTCTTGGAGAACTGAATGCTACGCAAAAAAGTTTTTCATCCCCTCATATACAGTATTGTAATCTTTCCAGGATACTTTTTGAAAGCTGAAATATATTACAGTAGTAAATTCTAAATTTATACAAATAGAAAAACATATAAATATAGTTTTAACAGTAATATTATCTGAGCTTTCTATGGAAAAAACACAAAATTTATTTCAGCAAACATGTTTGTGTCTTAATAAGGAAAATGTATACTGTTATATTGAGTTTAATATTTCACAAAAAAAATTGAGTTCAACTTTTCTATGTCTTAATAAGGAAACTTTATTTTATGTCACACATGCACATCAGAGGGTCACCTTCCAAGTTCCTCCCAGCCCAGACCTAGATGAGGGCACTGCTGTTAACTGTCTTGTCATTTTCCTCCACAGTGCAGAGAAACCATTCAATGAGGGCAACTGACTCTGCCCCTTCCAGTCCCTGAGAAATAAAAGTGTGACCACCCAGAAGGAGGCATCACTTTTTATTCACACGACCAGAGCAAAGGAGCTCCTCACTAACCTGACGACAAACGAAGCAGTCTTTATTGTAGCCACATTATTCTGGTGGTAGTATTTTTTCTTTGATTTCCATGTTATCAAGTATTGGTTTTGTTTGATTCATTAAGCAAACCGGGACAGCCAGGTTTGCACCCCAAAATGTACCCTTGTTAGATCCCTTGGATGATCACTGCTGTTATTTTGAGATTAATATTTCACATATTGTGTTTAATTAAAAAAAATGAAGTTCAAGTTTTATTTGTCATATGTAATCATTTCTCCATCAAATTTTGGCATATTCTTTCTGTATGTGATAATTTTGTCATTAAAAGAGACATGGGTAGTTAAAATCTTGGCAGCTTTGGAACCAAACCCACAAAGGATGTCACCTTGTTACAGGGAACACGCCTTACCAATACCTGGACAAATTAGAGATTCTAATTAACTTAAAATGTATATTATATCTTTAGGATGTGGGAGGAAACCAGGTTGACTGCAGAATATCTACTCGGACATGAATAAGACATGTAAGCTCCACATATACTGTTCTGACCCACATGTTGTTAGCTGTTAGCTATTATTTGTTGAACTGTGTTCCCCCTTCATCTTGTCATTTATTAACACACCTGTCAGTCACGTCCCACACTCACAGTGGTGTCATAAATGTCTATGAAACTCAAGTAAAGCATGTAGGTCCCATAATAAACATTTGAATACAATACACCCCATGTGTCTCACGTAGGCATCCCTTTATCTCTTGTTTCGGTCACGTCCGAACCATATCTTTAAGGTATATAAACCCCTGGGTCTGGTTAGTTGTGTTACGCAGCAATCTGAACCTCTGTCTACGCGCTTATTTTTGTCTTGATCCAACCGTGGAAATCACTCACCTTGTAAGTGTCTTTTAAAGCTTCATTGTTTAATGTATACTCTCTACTATGTATTGCTTTGTAAATCATTCTTTATTGTCTTTGGTTATACACCTGTATATACCTGTATGTTTCTTTTGTATATATTTCAGTTTACAATGAGGTACATCCAGTAAAAGCCTCCAAGAAAGCTCACCCCTTGTCATTTTTATGTGGATGTGCCGAGTTGTTTAAGCTCTCTGCGGCCGCGTTGCACGGACAGCGCGGAGTGAGGCAGAAAATATACCATGACCAAAATAGGAACTGAACCCCCACATCTTCAGAGATCTGATGGTGTCAAAAATTGTCTATCAAGTTAAGTTCAGATTCTGATTCTATGATGGTCAAAATAAAGAGGAAAAGTTGATTTTAGCATGAGGTTTGTTCATGTGCTACATAAACTAATAGTTGAAGGTGTGTCTTTTAATTACATTACGTGAGATGTACCATTTCAGTTTTTCTTCTGGTAGTTATTTTTATTTTGTGGTTCATTACTTGATGTGTGCTGACAATTAGAAATAAATTTGCTGTATCAGAATTTGCATTTTCCCAATAAAGTAGACATACAAATTAAATTTTTCAACTGAACATATAAAAAATTGACCATATCATATTATTCTTAGCATTGGTAGCACTTTACTGTGCTACCTCTTACACATCTATTAGTTGTATACTGTTATGTAATAAGACCTTAACAAAGACTTATTCTGGATATACAGTATAACAATGACAAAGGATCAGTAATGTAATTATTCATTTCAGGGCAATGTAGTATATTAAGAGCTTGTGATACGCTGGTAAAATTAGTTGAGAATTTATGAGAGCTTTATTTGCTTTTATTAAGCATTAATTGAGGATTTGCAAGCCTTATGCTGAAGTGTGCAATCCATCCTCTTCCGCTTATCCGAGGTCTGCTTGAGCAGAGATACCCAGACTTCCCTCTCCCCGGCCACTTCTTCTAGCTCTTCCGGGAGAATCCCGAGGCATTCCCAGGCCAGCTGGGAGACATAGTCCCTCCAGCGTGTCCTGGGTCTTCCCCAGGGCCTCCTCCCGGTTGGACGTGCCCGGAACACATCACCAGGGAGGCGTCCAGGAGGCATCCTGATCAGATGCCCGAGCCACCTCATCTGACTCCTCTCGATGCGGAGGAGCAGCGGCTCTACTCTGAGCCCCTCCCGGATGACTGAGCTTCTCACCCTATCTTTAAGGAAGATCCCAGACACCCTGCGGAGGAAACTCATTTCAGCCGCTTGTATTCGCGATCTCGTTCTTTCGGTCACTACCCATAGCTCATGACCATAGGTGAGGGTAGGAACATAGATCGACTGGTAAACTGAGAGCTTTGCCTTATGGCTCAGCTCCTTTTCACCACGACAGACCAATGCAGAGCCCACATCACTGCGGACGCCGCACCGATCCGCCTGTCGATCTCATACTCCATTCTTCCCTCACTCATGAACAAGACCCCGAGATACTTGAACTCCTCCACTTGAGGCAGGATCTCGCTCCCAACCTTGAGAGGGCACTCCACCCTTTTCCAGCTGAGGACCATGGTCTCGGATTTGGAGGTGCTGATTCCCATCCCAGCCGCTTCACACTCAGCTGCGAACCGATCCAGAGAGAGCTGAAGATCACGGCCTGATGAAGCAAACAGGACAACATCATCTGCAAAAAAGCAGTGACCAAATCCTGAGTCCACCAAACCGGACCCCCTCAACACCCTGGCTGCGCCTAGAAATTCTGTCCATAAAAGTTATGAACAGAATCAGTGACAAAGGGCAGCCCTGGCAGAGTCCAACTCTCACTGGAAAGGGGTTTGACTTACTGCCGGCAATGCGAACCAAGCTCTGACACCGGTTGTACAGGGACCAAACAGCCCTTATCAGGGGGTCCAGTACCCCATACTCCTGGAGCACCCCCCACAGGATTCCCCGAGGGACACGGTCAAATGCCTTTTCCAAGTCCACAAAACACATGTAGACTGGTTGGGCGAACTCCCATGCACCCTCCAGGATTCTGCTAAGGGTGTAGCGCTGGTCCACTGTTCCGCGACCAGGACAAAAACCACACTGTTCCTCCTGAATCCGAGGTTCAACTATCCGACGCACCCTCCTCTCCAGAACCCCCGAATAGACTTTTCCAGGGAGGCTGAGAAGTGTGATCCCTCTGTAGTTGGAACACACCCTCCGGTCCCCTTTCTTAAAGAGGGGGACCACCACCCCAGTCTGCCAATCCAGAGGCACTGTCCCTGATGTCCATGCGATGTTGCAGAGACGTGTCAACCAAGACAGCCCTACAACATCCAGAGCCTTGAGGAACTCCGGGCGTATCTCATCCAACCCTGGGGCCCTACCACCAAGGAGTTTTTTGACCACCTCGATGACCTCAGTCCCAGAGATGGGGGAGCCCACCTCCGAGTCCCCAGGCTCTGCTTCCTCATTGGAAGGCATGTTAGTGGGATTGAAGAGGTCTTCGAAGTACTCCCCCCACCGACCCACAACGTCCCGAGTCGAGGTCAGCAGCGCACCATCCCCACCATATACAGTGTTGACACTGCACTGCTTCCCCATCCTGAGATGCCGGACGGTGGACCAGAATCTCCTCGAAGCCGTCCGAAAGTCGTTCTCCATGGCCTCCCCAAACTCCCATGCCCGAGTTTTTGCCTCAGCAACCACCGAAGCCGCATTCCGCTTGGCCAGCCGGTACCTATTAGCTGCCTCCAGAGTCCCACAGGACAAAAGGGACCGGTAGGACTCCTTCTTCAGCTTGACAGCATCCCTCACCACCGGTGTCCACCAACGGGTTCAGGGATTGCCGCCACGACAGGCACCGACCATCTTACGGCCACAGCTCCAGTCAGCCGCCTCAACAATAGAGGCACGGAACATGGCCCATTCGGACTCAATGTCCCCCACCTTCCTCGGGACATGGTTGAAGTTCTACCGGAGGTGGGAGTTGAAGCTACTTCTGACAGGGGTCTCTGCCAGACGTTCCCAGCAGACCCTCACAACATGTTTGGGCCTACCAGGCCTGACCGGCATCCTCCCCCACCATCGAAGCCAACTCACCACCAGGTGGTGATCAGTTGACAGCTCTGCCCCTCTCTTCACCCAAGTGTCCAAGACATATGGCCGCAAGTCCGACGACACGACCACAAAGTCGATCTTCGAACTGAGGCCTAGGGTGTCCTGGTGTCAAGTGCACATATGAACACCCCTATGCTTGAACATGGTGTTTGTTATGGACAATCCTTGATGAGTGGAGGGAGGCTACCTTCTCGTCCACCGGAGTAAACCCCAATGTACAGGCTCCAAGTCGGGTGTCAATAAGTATGCCCACACCCGTTCGGCGCCTCTCACCAGGGGCAACTCCAGAATGGTAGAGAGTCCAGCCCCTCTCAAGGAGATTGGTTCCAGAGTCCAAGCTGTGCGTCGAGGTGAGCCCGACTATATCTAGCCAGAACCTCTCAACCTTGCGCACAAGCTCAGGCTCCTTCCCCTTCAGAGAGGTGACATTCCACGTCCCAAGAGCCAGCTTCTGTAGCCGAGGATTGGACCGCCAAGGTCCCCGCCTTCGGCCACGACCCAACTCACACTGCACCTGACCTCCTTGGCCCCTCCCATAGGTGGTGAGCCCATGGGAAGGGGGACCCACGTTGCCTCTTCGGGCTGTGCCCAGCCGAGCCCCATGGGTGCAAGCCCAGCCACCAGGCGCTCGCCATCGAGCCCCACCTCCAGGCCTGGCTCCAGAGGGGGGCCCCGGTGACCCGCGTCCGGGCAAGGGAAAATGTCGTCCAAAGTTTTTATTCATCATAGGAGGTTGTTTTGAACCGCACTTTGTCTCATCCCTCACCTAGGACCAGTTTGCCTTGGATGGCCCTACCAGGGGCATAAAGCCCCGGACAACAGAGCTCCTAGGATCATTGGGACACGCAAACCCCTCCACCATGATAAGGTGGCGGTTCGAGGAGGGGAACTGTGCAAAATTGAGAGACATATTATTACCCACTTAAGCCACCAAAGTAAAGTTATTTTAGTTTACCACACTGCACAGAGATAAGCCTGAAAGAAACCTCTGTTAATGTCTTGTTACATGACACTATGTGACTGATAGATGCATTATTGTCACAACCTAATCTAAAGTGTTACCTTTAATATTCTTAAAATAAAAGAACTTTGTTTTAAAATTCTGTGGTCTCATATATTACTTGCATAATATTTTGATATGATTAAGGTGCATACCTATTAAAAATATTCAGAATTAGATTTTTTAGACTTTCTTACTATTTTTTGTTCCAAATTATGTGTTATTGAGCTGACTGAAAAAAAAAGCCAAGGAACAACAGATCAATTAAGCAGTTTGTATTAAGCAAATTAAGTTGCCATCAAACAGTCAGCCATTGTATATTTAACACATTTTCTGTTGTTCTGTGGTTTTGCCTTTTTCAAGTAAGGTCAGCTTACTGAATTTCAGCATATTGATTGTCTCAATACTATTTGCTGTTGTTCTTCTTTAGATTAATATACAGTCATCTGATTTAGGTTAGGGCGGCACGGTGGTGCAGTGGTAGTGCTGCTGCCTCGCAGTTAGGAAACCTGGGTTCGCTTCCCGGGTTCTCCCTGCGTGGAGTTTTCATGTTCTCCCTGTGTCTGCGTGGGTTTCCTCCGGGCGCTCCGGTTTCCTCCCACAGTCCAAAGACATGCAGGTTAGGTGGATTGGTGATTCTAAATTGGCCCTAGTGTGTGCTTGGTGTGTGGGTATGTTTGTGTGTGTCCTGTGGTGGGTTGGCACCCTGCCCAGGATTGGTTCCTGCCTTGTGCCCTGTGTTGGCTGGGATTGGCTCCAGCAGACCCCCGTGACCCTGTGTTCGGATTCAGTGGGTTGGAAAATGGATGGATGGATGGATGATTTAGGTTAATTAAGTACTGTGAAGAATATGCCTATGGTAGCTGCCTAACCGTACATGGCACTTTTTAAACTCATTCAGGTTTCACTTCTTCTTTAATATTTTCCCACAGGCATATCCAGTTCATCTCCAGCCAATTAATCTAAATCGTTACAAATGTATAAACACAAAGATCTCTATGCAGAAAAAAATATGTGCTTAGTGTATAATTAAGTAATATAAGGAATTATAAGAAAATAAGGAATTATTCCAAACAGGTGTAGGCTGCAGATTATAATTAAATAACCTTGAATTTAATATTTTATGACTGTATAATAATAACTACATCTTAAACAAAACATCACTATGTAGAATTAACATCCATTAAATAAGTGAGCATTTAAACATTATAATTAAGCCAAAAGACATACTAGACCCTAGAAACCAAAAAAAGAGATTCATCCATAACAAAATGTAAAAAAGTGGGTTGACTTATACATTTAAAAATCCCATACTTTTTCAGTTACTGCAATCAATCACAATTGGCAAAACGCATGAACATTTTCTCTACCATTATCTCTTAAGAACTGGTCTTATGTCCACTTGAAATATACAGTGTGGTCTAGTGCAACAATATTAAACTCAAACAGGGTGAGATTGGCTGCATGTCTCCCATTTAATTAATTCCTCAATCATAGGATAATTGTTTTGGTAATTGAACACGTTTCTTGGAGTGCTGTTTTCATGCTTGATCCATAAATTTAACTTTACCAAGAGGTACATGTCTAAGCAAAGTGTTAGTCCATACATTCATAATTATCATACTTCTATAACAGGTTTACTATAATTTTCTATTTTTATTTTAGTACAATGCAGACAATTTAAGCTAAACATGACCGGTTCCAATTGATAATTAAAATAGGGCTCCTCTGTAGGGTTGTTACTTGGTGCCATTTTTGATTTATTGGAAATAAACTCTCCCATTGTAAAATCATTAACAGAGAACATAAAAGGTAAATCAAAAAGATACAATACAATTCTGCAAAGTAAAATCTGTTAACTGAACCTATAGGATAGATAGATAGATAGATAGATAGATAGATAGATAGATAGATAGATAGATAGATAGATAGATAGATAGATAGATAGATAGATAGATCTTTATTTATCCCCAGGGGAAAATTTGTTTTTTTATAGAAACTCTTTTAATATAAAAATACATAAATAACAATAACAATAACATTTATTTATATAGCACGTTTTCATGCAAATGATGTAGCTCAAAGTGCTCTACAAGATGAACAAAGAAAAACAAGAAAAAAAAAATATATAAAAATAAAATTAGGCAATAATAATTAACAAAGAGTAAAGTAATGTCTGATGGCCAGGGAGGACAGAAAAAACAAAAAACTACAGAGGGCTGGAGAAAAAAAAAAAACAAAATCTTCAGGGGTTCCGAAGCCACAAGACCACCCAGCACCCTCTAGGCATTCTACCTAACAAATGATCTCAATCAGTCCTTCACATGGAAGAACTTGATGATGATGGTCATGTGGACCTCTGGCCTTCAATCCATTAATGTAGGGACAGCACTGTGCTTTGATTGGGTGGTGGCGGCACAGATCGCAACCACAGACAACCGGAAAAAGAACAGCAGGGAAAGTAGGGGTTAGTACAGATTGCGGAGCCATGAAAAAAATAATAATTAAATGCATGTACAGAATATCAGGGTTACACTAAAATGAAGCTATGAGAAAGCCAAGTTAAAATAATGGGTTGTTAGCAGTTTTTTAAATTGCTCCACTGTATTAACCTGCCGAATTTCTATAGGTAAACTATTTCAGATTTTAAGTGCATAACAGCAGAAGAACAGCACTTCTTTTAAGTTTAGCTCTTGGAATTATGAGTAGACACTCATTTGAAGATCTAAGATTACGATTTGGAGTGTAAGGTGAAAGACATTCTGAAATATAGGATGGAGCGAGATTAATTAAGGCTTTGTAAACCATAAGCAATATTTTAAAGTCAATTCTAGTAGACCTGAGAGGAGTGCATTACAGTAATCAAGTCAACTAAAGACAAAAGCATGAACTCATTTTTCAGCATCTTAGGAAGAAAATAGGTAGAAAAGTTAGTAAATAAATACAATATAAGCACAAACTTTTTTCTATGGTATGTATGTCTAAGAAACAAAATTCAGACTACAAACTAATTAACAGCCCTCATACTGCACTCTAAACCTGGAAATCAATTACATAATATATTTTATATCACACACCTTAGTCTCCAAATATGAGATGCTACTGTGAAAATAGTCATCTTATATCACTTTTCATCAACTAAACAAGGACTACTGGCTAGTGTTGGAACTGTAAAGTGCATATTATCAACACTAATCTAAATGTAAAATGTGACTTTCATTGGGCAGAAAAATGAATGAAGAGATTGATGAATAATGCATTAAATATATCTATCTGGTGTAGCAGCTATTAAAAAAAAGTTAATTCATGATTGTCTTCATTATTTATAGTCCACCAGAATTTTAAGCTGTGGCAAATGAAGGGACATGGAAGGTTTAAAAAAGTAATCAAATTATATACAGTGGTTACAGAAGGTTACCACGCTCTTTGAAAATATTATTCTTTTATTGCCCTGAAGTCCAAAATGGAACACAAACAAAAAGGCTTTTTCTTTACTTTACTATTTACTTTACTATTTATAAAGTATGTCTTGCAACAACCAAGTGAAGAAAGAAATTAAAGTTTCTGAAAACAGAAAAATAAACAAAAACACAGAATAACTGAGTTGGATGCTTGGTGGAAACTTCTGCTTGAATTACAGCCTTGAGTCTACTTGGGCACATCTTTATCAACTTTACATAGTGAGAAGGAGGAATATTTGCTGACCCCTCCTTAAAGAATTGTACAAGGTTATTTAAATTGTGTAGTGACTGTTGTTGAGCTGTCCCCTTCAAGCCATTCTAAAGATTTTGAACAGGATTTACGTCAGGGCAAGGACATGCATCTTCCTGTCTTTCCAATATGGTGCTCTTTGGACTATTGCCATTTCGAAAAGTGAACCATTCTTCTCTTCTTCCCATTTTCAACTTCTTGGATAAGGGTTGCAGGTTTTGAACCATGCTTCTTCTCTTCTAACCTGACAAATGCCCGAGTCCCAGGAGAAGGGAAATGCTTTCCACAAGAGGACATTGCTGCTATCTGTGGTTTATTGTAAGAATGATATTCTTTGGGTATTAAGATACATTGGCTTTTCACCATAATGTTTTGCATTCCGACCAGTTAGAATGATTTTCATTTTATCAGACCGCATCACCTTTTGCCAGTTGCCCATAAAATCGTTTAACATGCTGTTTAGCAAAACATAAACGAGACTTGATTTTTTTTTGCCTTTTACTAATAGCTTTTACTCTTAGCAGGTATTTTAATTAAAGTCTTTTCATCTGTGACTCAGTCCTGACTTGCTCTCAAGTCTGCTGGTATACTCGTGTTTAAAAACTGATAAGAACTGACAGTGGCAAGACAGGAGCTAGAAGAACAAGAAAACTTCCTGACTTTGGGGTCCTGTAACTTACAAGGACAAGAACTACTCAGTGATCAAGTACTCCAGTAATTAACTCTGTAGTTAAAGAAGTGTAATCAACAACTGTAAGTCAGCCACTGCCTTTGCTGTAAATGTAGATGACTCCATGCATGTTAATAAAGGTTTCCCCATGCAGGATGGCTCCATGACTTCATCTTTGACATTAACAATGTAGAACCAAAAAGTCATTCTAAATTGGCTCCAGATTCTTGGTTGCAATTCTTACTCAGTCATCTAGTTTCGAGTTCGGTAGTGATCTGGGCAAGGTTGGGGTGATACCATATGAATTCCACTTCTTAATGATGGTCCTGACTGTGCTCCAAGATATTTTTAAATCACTTTACACCTATCTTATGACTTGTGCTATCCCATAACTGTCTCAGAGTTCATTAGATAGCACCTTTCAGCCCTTACTGGATTCTTTGCTTTAGAAAAAAAAAAAAGAATGGAATACCTAAGAAACTGCAGATCTTATTCTGAAGTATTTAAAATTATCACAGTTGATCACAGGTGGGAGCCAATTAGTTTGTTGTGTAATCTGTCAGATGATTGACTATATCTGAGCAGGTTTACAAATGAAGGGGTTGTGAAGGGGTGTTCACTTATCCAAGTCAGGCATTTTACTGTATTAATATTAATTTCCAGAATATTTTAAAACGTATTTTCTCTTTGCTGATCTATGGAGCCTATGAAGCAACAGGAGTAAAAAATAATTAAAGAAAACGTATTTGTCGTGCGGAAGCAAGATTTTTTTGTCAGCATAAGAAATTTTCTTGTGCAAATGACATTATTTCTCATGCACACATGAAACAATCTCATGCACACAAAAATGTTTTGCGTGCTCATGAGAAATAACACTTTTTTTTTACTTGTGTCACTTCATTGGCTCCTTACTAATGTGGGTTACTTTGTATAAATAAAAACGCAACAAGCCTAATTTATTTGGTTTTATTTTCACATTGTCATGCAACAAAAGGTGCAAATTTTGAAAGGAGGTTTTGACATACTTTAACCACTGTTTATCCTTGCTGAATATTTATTTTTTATACTAGATGCAAAACTAACATAATGCTTTTCTATGACTTTACATATTTGGGTCTTTAAACTTCCAATACTTGTATTATTTAAACCTTTGTACGGAAGAAAACCATCAGAACTATCCAAAGGTGATACCATGAACGTGATGTTCCCAGTATTTTAAATAATTGTAAGAGCCCATCTTAGAAAGTTAATGTTTAAAGTTAAATTCATATATTGTTTGCTTGATTCCTATAGAAGAATAGCTATTAAAATATGGTATAGTCTTTTACCCCCTGTAAGTTAATATGAGAGAGAACTTTCTTGCTATATGCATGATACAGTGTGTTAATTGAGTCAGTTATTGTTTAGAACAGGTCCTAGTGCTAGCAGGGACTGAAAGACCCATTTACGGCATGCATACAGTTTTCTGACCGTTTAGAAATGGTTCAACTATATAAGCTAACTTAAAGAATGACACAAGATATATAAGCTTTAAACAGAACTTTTCTTAAACAAGAACTTTTCTTTTCTTTGCTCTATCAATTTTTTCTCTATTTTTGTGTGAACTGTTTTACTTTGAATTTTTACTAAAGTTTTTAAAACAAAGATATTTTGTCTGTGGAATCATTTCAACGCGTCAAGCTTTATGCCAGAATCCCATGAAGCATACTGAAACTGCAGAACCTTGGTAATTTTGGGTAAATGCAGCTACAATAATGATTACGTTACTTTTACCATTTATTTTTAACTGGATTATACAATTATCGAGAATGAATGTAATACTGTGTTAATTTTTACCCTTTGACAAATATTTATGCACTATGATTTGCTGTCATATATTAGGTACCAGATGTAACAAGATGTGTTTGCACCCCAGACACTGTTACTTCCAAAATTCAAAGAAAAATGAGAAAGCCTCTTTACTTGCTTGATAGGAGATATTTTTAGCATAATTACACTCCCATTATTTAATAGTGAGGAGTTTGCTTCATATAATTGGTTCAAATACCATACATATCTGTGACTTTCCAATTTTTTACAGATAATATTTATCTCAACATAAGAAAATGGACAATATAACTGTCAAAATGCAGATATTTCTGTGAACTTAATAAAAACATCTCTAAAGCAATGTTGATTTTGTTTTTCATGGTCTAATCTAATGTAAAAGTTAATACTGCCTAATAAACTTTCACGTCTGCCTTATCAGTTTATGTAAATTCAGATGAAGTGAAAAATAAAAAGTTAAAGAATCCCACTAGTAAAAAATGTGGAAAAAAAGTATGACTACATATAACCTGAAACTTAAACCAGGTCATACTCCTTTCAGTTTCTTTGAATATGCAAAATATATGTGACATCATAGCACATGACAGAATGAAACATTTACACTGAAAGGAGATGGTTTTCTCTGCGTAATGCTTTGATGAGCAAGAAGATAAATAATCAAAGTACACTTGTCTGTTTCAACAAAATTGCTTGTTAGAGTCTTCCTAGTCCATAATCTCCTTTAACCAAAGTCACTAAGTCCACCTCCCTAGGGGCAAAAGGAAGCCATTGAATGATTTTAATAGTTCATGGAAGACATGGGAAAACTGGTGTGCAATAGTGGCTTCTACTCAAATGCTCATAGTACCATCCAGAGTAGTACAACCAGAGTTACCTGTAATAGCCTACAGGTATTTTGCTGTGGAACATGGTCTGTTCCATAAATGAAAAGTTTAAAAAAAAAGAAGAAATTACAGGTTCAGGAGGAGCATAATGTATGGAGTCATTTGTTAACTTCAGCTTCACGTTACGACGTGAGGACCTCAGAGTATAGCTGAGATTGAGAGAAGCCAGTTAGGATGTTTCACAGTCACTTCCTACATGAGATGTACTAGGCAGGGCTGACAGGGAGCATATGAGTCCTTCACAGGGACAAGCAAATAATTAAGATGAGCCAGAAAGCTTTAGGAACTATTCAATAGAAGTTTAAAAACAGGGCTAACAAGACCAAAGAATGGCATAAATATGTTAAAAAGGATCAAACATTAGCATAGAGACCAGAATGATGATAACTGCTAACTAAATGCTTTACGCATGAAGCAACAGGTCATATTTTGCGTCTGTCCATACCGACACTCATCCATTATCTGCACAACTCTGCATGTTCTAGATTCGATTAAAATTATTGTTATCCTCAAATGAGAAGAATGATCCCAGCTGAAAAATCTAATGAGTATAAAATACAACTTATTTTATAAGCAGTTTGCTCAGGAACAAGCACAATGATATACTGTAGAGGAATGTAAAAATTGTGGATCTGTTTTCATGGAGTATTTGTTTTTAAGTATTGTAAGAGAGCATTGTTGATGTGAAACAGTTGTCACAGCTATCTGAAGAAAATCCAATATGTCAGGTAGTATTGTACAGCAGGAAGGCAAAGGTTCAATCTGTTGTACCTCTTTTTCATGTTGTTTAGTTATTTTCAGCAATTGTTTCTATCTCTGTTTACCCATTTCAGCTAGTATAGTGTGATACAATCAATGACAAATGTATCTCTTAAGTCAGAATGCTTCAGCATTAAACCCTTGTCTTTAGAGTTGGCACTAATCAGAAAAGTACTGGTGCTCTAGAAGTATAACATCTTGACACTGCTCAGCAACATTGTTGAATGGAAGAATATAAGGCTGCATCCATACTACTACGTTTTCATTTTAAAATAGCCTCTGTCAGTACATGGCTAAATATGTCTGTCCACACTAAAATGATGGAAACACATATGACATAAATGTTCACCTACACTGGGCATTTGCAAATTGGCGAAAAAATCTTTGAAGGGATAGTAACGCCACTGGCCACAGATGCATCACAAAACTGTAGCAATGGTGAATTATTTGCCTTGTGTGCATGTAGCATTCAAAACACAATTTAGATGCATACAGTTAAGCAACACAACAAGCACCAAAGAAAGCAATTGTTCTCTGTCCACTATGTTGGAATATGTTTCCCTTCCATAAAGAGAGACCAATCAGGGAATGAGACATTGTAATGAGCAGAATCCAATCAGGAAAGGGCTAGGCAATAAGCACAAAAAAAATAAGTATGATTACATTCTGGGTTTTCATCTGTCCACATTACAACACTGAGGCTACATTTTCAGATATTTATGGGAACCTTTTCAGGACATCCTTACTTCATGCCCAAACCACCTCAGCTGGCTCTTCTCAAAATAGAAACCACAACGCTACTCTCAGGCTTTCCCAAAATTGTGGGTTGCCTGATCCCCAGGTGCTTCCCAGCAAATGCCAACTCCATGCTGGGCTCCAGGGATGGGCTCCCGTAACCCAGTCCCTGGCAATGTACACTGATTTGTAATTTATACTGTCATGTTAGTTGTTCTGAACTGTACTTTCATTGACGTTTTAGCCCAGACCTGTTCACCAAGGGAAGACCCTACCAGGAGCACAAAGCTCCAAAAAACCTAGCTCTGAGCGTCCTTAAGATGCATAAGTCCCACCACAGCAAGCTGATGGTCCACAGTGGCACTGATTGTAGTTATTTTCTTATATTTTCTTAGCTGTTAAAAGGATAATGAAATGTTTCATAGATTATTTGGAGAAAGGACAACTGGGGCCTCATGTATAAACGGTGCGTACGCACAAAAATGTTGCCCGTTTCCACGCTCAAATCGCGATGTACAATATAAAACCTAAACTTCACGTAAAGCCACGCATATTTTTATGGTAGCTTCAACCCTGGCATACGCAAGTTCTCCGCTCGGTTTTGCAAACTGGCAGCATCCAGCGTCAAAGCAGTGCTACTGTTCCCGGGTGGTTTCCCTTTCTTTATTACATCCACAATGCTGGCTTTATCAAATACACTGAAATTAACCACATACTGTTCATTAGTTTAAGGCATCTGATTGTAATTAACCTGTAACAATATAATGGTCCACGGAATGGCCAAACTATTCTAAATACCATAACTGCTTTAGTGTTGTTACTTTCACTGCACCTTCTTCTTCTACTTTCAGCTGCTCCCATTAGGGGTAAGCCACAGTGGATCATCTTTTTCCATATTACTCTCACTGCATCACTCGGAGCAGCTGATCGGAAAGAGAATTAGTGGTATACAGAATCAAGCACACGCTGCCTCAACCATGCTGTCTATTTGAACTGCTTTCATCCGACAAACACTTCAGAGCCTTTCTAGTATGGACCTCGTGGTTCAGAAACAGTTTTATCCCAAGACGTATAAATGCACTCAATCAGTCCATCAAGTGCTCCTTATAGAACTATTTGTACTTATAAGTACAATTACCTCACTGTAAACTTGCGATACAGTAATATTGTACAACCTGCGTCACTTTATAGAGCGCGTATTTACATATGATGACGATATAATTTTTAAGATGAAATGCAGCAAAAGAGGTTTATTACATTATACAGAGAAAATGTTTACGTCATTGAAATAATCTATATTGTTAATAATTAAACATGTGTGGACACAGTGGCGCAGCGCTAGCTAGTTCAGGGATTGTTCCTGCCTCGCGTTGTATTCTTGCTGGAATTGGCGTGACACTGGATGGACAGATGGATAGATGGATAGAATAATTACATAAAAACATGTACTACAAAGATATTTCAATGTTCCTTAAAAGTTTTGAAGAATCAGAGTTTGAAGCTTACAGATGGCTTAACACAGCGCTTCCATATTGGGGGTGCCAGAATCCATCGAGGAAGAAAAATGAAAAACATTTCTTTATAAAGAACATCGTTTCATACTTGTGTATTGTGTGGTTGAGGTGTGGAAGGCTGCTCTTTCCACCCTCTTGTTATCTGTGAATAAAGTATCCATTATTCATAAAGCTTCAATTGGCGATCTGTTTTCTGCATTAACCTTATATTCTTTCATACTTCTTCTCAAACCAAGGGGGTGCGAAATCGGCCTCGTCCGTCACAGGGGGTGCGAGGGTAAAATGAATCGGGAAGCGCTGGCTTAACATCTATTACAGAGCTGATTGTGTGGTGATTTAGTTACTTGGAGAAAGGAAAGGAAGGACAGGAATTGGGGGTTAGTACGTTTGAAAGAGACAGTACTGCTACA
The DNA here is from genome assembly GCF_900747795.2 of Erpetoichthys calabaricus. Taxonomy (NCBI): domain Eukaryota; kingdom Metazoa; phylum Chordata; class Cladistia; order Polypteriformes; family Polypteridae; genus Erpetoichthys; species Erpetoichthys calabaricus. Next base: position 91,371,358 of record NC_041399.2, read on the forward strand.
ATAAAGTATCTCATCGGAGGTCACGCACAGCGCAGCAAGCATCTTGCGGGAGGCAGGAACAATCTGCAAACTGTGTTCCCATGTTTAAGTCATGCTTTAATTCCTATCATCATGAAAATTATATCAAGTATACATCTCAGTATTTTAATTATTCAGAGAGCTGTAATATCACGAATGTTATGTGTCCTATCTGCGGAAGAGAAAGTCCATTTAAGAAGCACGTAGTGATTCACACACATAGAGCACATAGAAGAACATATACAAAACAAAGCATTTAACGTGCTACTTTAGTTACAATGGTATTTGAGAAACTAGTAAATTAAACGATTTAAAGATGAAGTTTATGATGTTCTACTTTAATGACAAAATAAACTACGTGATTGAAGTGGAAATTTCGAGATTAAAGTTGGCTTTTCGAGCTTTTTTCTCACTGTGTCCCTATTTTCTTTTTCTTTTCTCTGTACCCTAATAAGCTTCGATTTGACACTCAGACAGTGGGCTACGACTTGCTTTTTCACAGCAACTTTGATATCTGACTGCTTCTTTTTTATTTTGGGCACTGTACATCTTTGTGAACTTGAGCTTTCGAGTTTTTCTGACACTCTGTCACTCAATCAATTTCCTTTTGTTGATTATATCACTGTTTAAACCAACAAATAGTACGTTTTTCCTTGCCTTGCCTTGGTTATCGCTGAAATTCTTCTATTTTCCCCTGTGGTTTTGCCATTGTCTTTTCACAGAAGGCTGAGCTTAATGGCTATTTATATTGATTTGCATATTCAAAGAGGCATAATTCTGGGAGGAGTTGGGGCGGGACAGCAGGCGCGTGCATGTGCTTTACTTTTCACGCTGACCGGGATTTATGTAGTGGAAGAATGTGGAAGTTAGCGTTCACACAGATTTATACATCTGGATTTTTTTGTGCGTACGAACATTTCCGCTTTTGTCCGTACGCCATGTTATAGTGTGAATTTCGCGCATAGCGTTATACATGATGCCACTGGTCTCTTGACAACATGCAGGTGACAAAGTTTGAGTCAAAATAATACAATTACTAAAGGTATAAACATAATAGCTAAAAGTTTTAAGATATAACCCTAACTTTTACTGATGCCTTTCTACTTGAACTTGCCTGATCCAATACGATTTATTATGGCGGCTCAGGCTTAAAGAAAACAACCACTGATGTGGTGTCAGTAGAATCCCAGACCACACTCTCAAGTACAGTGTCTATTTTAAGGCATTCTCCTTCCTGCGGCAAATCTCTGTCTGACACCTAGCTCTGCCAGAATGGCATCTGTCCTCAAATAAAATACAACCTCCTCCCCCACCTCTGACAAACCATCTGACAAAAAACAATCCTGCATCCATCTTCAGCCATAATCTCTCTACTCCTTCCCACCTGAAATGCAAAACAAGGAAAAACACAAGCAAGATGCTTCAAAATGGGGCAAGGCAAATGGCAATTGTTTTCACAGTGAAGACACTTAACACACCTCACTTTTTACTACCAGCCAGTCATCACAACAGACATACACGTCTAACTTTTGCGTTTTAGTGCGCAGGAATATAATAGACAGCCAACCGCGATCATCCCTTGTAAAAACCTGTCAAAGAGAGAAGAGAGTTTTGAGAAAGGGAGGAAGATGTCCTAAATGAATTCTGCACACACGGCCAATGCAAAAATCACCAAATACAGTAACCCATATTTCTTTTGGATGTGTCAAGAAAACAATATTACCCAGGGAAAAATCCACAAAGACATGGGGCGAATGTATAAACTGCATGATGACAGTCCCCTGATATCTACTGCACCTACTGTTCAGAGCAGTGAAGAGTTGTATAATAACTGAAATGTCTGGCATAAAAATAATTTCACTCTTATACAGTAAACCATCTAAATGTTCCTCAAGTCTGTCTGTGCAAACATTGTTTTGCTATCATTTGATACACAAACTGCATGGTTTGCCTTATCTCTATTTTCATATAATAAGGTATTACTAAAGGCACTTGTCTTCTTATTTTCCATTTGCATTATTTCCTGAAGAGTTTAGATCACAACAACATTAAAGTGTAATTTAAGTTAAATTGTGTATTCGAGTGGTTACTCCCATAGCATCTGCTTTCACGTTGAAATCAATTTTCTGAATTACACCGAGTGAAAAGAACACATTTTATGTTGAACCAATATTAGCTGTGAGAAACTAAATAACGTGTAATAGCCTACAGATATTCTTCTGTGAGCAGTGTCTGTTCAATAAATGAAAAATAAAAAAATGGTTATAGTAAGGCTTAAAGATGTCACTCTTTGTATTGTGAACACTGAGCTTTTCAAAAACACTATAAGCACCTATAAATGTTCTTTTAACACAAGCATAATACATTTAACACAAAACATTTTGGAAACATCACAGATTTTGCTTTTAGTGGTGAAACAGCCATCTTTGATTATTTTTTATTATTATCATTACATTGTACTTTGCATTGTAAAGAGCTTTGAGATAGTGCTCTAAAACTCGCCCTGGCCTCATAACTGCACCATTAAACAAATATACTTCTGCTATAAACTGTAGCTGCGTTTCTTCACTGACACCTAATTTCTGGACTGAAATTTATGGGGAACATATTTGTAGCAATAATGTCATAAAATATACAGGGAAAAGAATTCAATTTTAAGTCAACTGCATGTACCAGAAAGCATGCAAGTCCCTTGTCAAACATTAATTGCTGTCAATAATGTTGTGTTCTGATCGCTCATTATTTCTGTCATTGATTCTGACAGATTGTAAGCTGTAATATACTCTCCTTCCAAAAGCACTAAAACACATTCTTTTCTTTCCATTCAACAAATTACAGAGAGACATGTAAAAAAATATTCACAGCTCTTATGGTGACTGAAGGGTATAATTTGTAAAGTTACCATATTCTAATATTAGAGTATGTATAATAAGATACAATGAATTCAGAAAGTATGCAGACCCCCTTCACTTTCTACACATTTTATTGTGCTTCAGATTGTTGTAGTTGAAAGTTTGCATATTTATTAAAATTAAAAATCTGAAATTTATACTTCATATAAATATTCAGACTCAATTCAGCACTTTGTAGAAGCCAGCTCTGGCAGCAATTAAAGCTTCATGCCTTCTTGTGTAAGTCTCTACAACCTTTGCACACTTGGATTTGGGCAGTTTATCCCATTCCTGGCAGATCCTCTCAAGCACTGTTAGATTTGATGGAAAGTGTTTCTGAACTGCCATTTTCAGGCCTTTCCACAGATGTTCTATGGTTTTTAAGTCTGGGAATTGGATGGGCCACGTTAGGAGACACTGAGATTTCTCGAGAAACTACTCCAGTGTTGTCTTGGCTGCATGCTTCAGGACATTGTCATGCACCCCAGTCTGACGTTGCATGCACTCTGGAGCTGAATGTTTTTAAAGTACCTCTCTGTATTTGCCTTCATTCATCCCTTTGTTCAATTCTGACCAGTCTCCTTGTCCCCTCCACTGAGAAGAAATCGTACAGCATGATGCTGCCACTTCCATGCTTCACCATAGAGATAGTGTTCAACAGATAAGAAGGAGTGCCTGGTATTTGCCAGACATAGTGCATTGAGTTCTGCCCAAAAAGTTTGATTTTACATTTCGTCAGACCAGAGGATCTTTTCCCTCATGCTCTCAGAGCCCTTTGAATGCAGTCTGGCAAACTTTTACTGAAGAGTGGCTTCCATCTAGCCACTCTACCATAGACGGCTGATTGATTTGTGGTCCTACATTGGGTTCTTGGTCACCTCCCTGACCAAGACCCTTCTTAACCTGGTTACTCAGTTTGGCCAGACTGTTTACTTTAGGAAGAGTCCCGTAGTTTCAAACGTTTTCCATTTCACATTTATTGAGGCTACTGTGGTCCTGGGAAAAGTTAAAGATATAGAAATACTGTAGTTTTCATACCCTTGCTCCTTATCTATGCCTCACAACAATTTGATCTATGCAGACAACTACAGCAAGTTTCTTGGACTTCATAATTTGTATTTTCTCCCAACATGCAGTATGAAGTGTGGGACCTTATATACCTAGGTGTGTGCCTTTCTAAATGATGTTCAGACGATTCAGTTTGCCACAGGTAGACTAAATGAAGTTCTAGACACATGTCAAAGATAATTAAAAGAAACACGATGCATCTGACTACAATTTGGAGTGACAACAAAAGGTTTTGATTTTTACTACATCTGCAAACATTTCTGAAAACATGTTTTCACTTTGTCTTTTTAGGTTATTGAGCATAGTTAGATGGGCAAAAATAGCAAATTTAACCATTTTAAAATGAAACGTAAAACACAATAAAGTGTTCAGAATGTGAAGGGGTCTGAATACTAAATGAGTCCATTATAGATAATATTGCATATTAAGTTGAAGAAATTGTGATATTATCTCTAAGAATATATTTCGAAACCCACAAGTTCCATTTCAACATGCCCATGTTTTCAAATTCAGTTAGGAAGACAGAAAAAAACACCTGTTTTGCTAATTTGATCACTCATCACTCTTTTTTTTGTAGTTGTAAAAGTTCATTTTCTAGAGTGACAGAAAATACCCCAAAACAATTTAGGAGATGCAGCCTCTTATTCAGTGGGAAAGCCAAGGTCAAGAGTAGAATAGATAGATAGATAGATAGATAGATAGATAGATAGATAGATAGATAGATAGATAGATAGATAGATAGATAGATAGATAGATAGATAGAATTCTTTATTGTCATTATGCATACACATAATGAAATTTTTTGTTGGTAGGACTCGGCTTCAAGGCAGAATAAACATGATAAGTATAAAAGACAGCAGCAATAAAACATCATCAAGTCCAGACTTTTCCTGAGATAGTACGCCTGCAGAGACCAGTGATCTGTGTGCATGGGTCTGCAGGGGAGGAATATGAGTGTGTGTGTTTGATTATGAGGGAAAGTGCGTGTGCATGTCTACAGGGGGGCAGGTTAGGGGTAGATGTATGTGTGTGTATCAGCAGGGGCAGATGGACTTCACAGCTGTGGGGAAAAAGCTGTCTTTCAGTCTGCTGGTACGTGTTTTTATGTTTCTGTACCACTTTCCTGAAGGCAGTGGTACAAACAGTCCATTTCCTGGATGGGTGAGATCCGCAGTTATACATTTGGACCTCTTCTGCACCCTTCCAGCATATACAGAGTCCAGGTCTAGGAGAGGACTTCCCATGATCCCCTGTGCTGTTCTTACCACCTGTACCAAGTCCTTCCTGTCCTGTGCTGTGCAGCTGCCGTACCACACTGTCATACTGTGAGAGAAAATGCTTTCTATAGCAGATCTGTAGAAGTTTGTGAGCAGCCGAGAGGATAATCCAGCACGTCTCATCTTCCTGAGGAAGAAGAGTCTTTGTTGGGCCTTCTTCACCAGGTGAGATGTGTTCAAAGACCAGGTCAGATCTGACGTGATGCACATACCCCAAGAACTTGATATTGTCCACACACATTACAGCTTCCTCATGTATGAATATAGGAGCATGTTCTGTTCTTCTGGACCTCCTATAGTCCACAATGATCTCTTTGGGCTTGCTGGTGTTCAAGATGAGGTTGTTGGCTGAGCACCATAGTGCTAGGTGTTGTATCTCCTCTCTATAGTGAGTCTCATCATTGTCTGATATGAGACTCACCACGGTCGTATCATCCACAAACTTCACAACCATATTTGTGGCATGGATGGCAGAGCAATCGTGCATAAATAACGTGAACAGCTGTGTTCAAAACCAGTGTGGATGATGTACAATCTCCAATTCTAACCACCTGAGGTCTGTTAATGAGAAAGTCCCTGATCCAGAGACACAACGATGTGGACAGACCCAGATTATGAAGCTTTTGTACCAGCTTGTCCGGGATTACGGTGTTAATCGCTGAACTAAAATCGACAAATAGCATCCTAAGTGTTAGAGTACTGTAGATGAGTCAGGGCTGTGTGAAATACTATTGAGACGGCATCCTCTGTAGATCTGTTCCTCTTGTAGGCAAACTGATGTTTGTCAAATCCAGCAGGGATGGCATCCTTGATATACTTTAGGAGGATTCTGTCAAAGCACTTCATTATTACTGGGGTCAGAGCCACAGGGCGGTAATCATTAAGGAAGTTGACTGCTGATTTTTTAGGGACTGGCACAATAGTGGAGGATTTGAGGCAGACAGGGACCATTGCAAGTTGTAGAGAAAGGTTGAAAATGTCCTGAAAGACTCCTGCCAATTGATCAGCACATATTTTCAGTGTCTTACCCGACACCTTATCCAGTCCTGCAGCTCTGTTGGTTTTGATCCTCCTCAGGGTGGACCTCACTTGGTGTAGTTGCAGGACTAGAGGCTGATGCTGCTCTTCCAGCCAAGGGAGATGTACAGTCTCCCTGCTGCTAGATGCATCAAAGCGGGCAAAGAAACTGTTTAAGGTGTCAGGGAGACTAGGGTCATAGCTGACCTGCTGATTGCTGCACTTATAAGTTCATACAGCAAATCCAGACATCTTAAGCACAGGAATGCTTTGCTTTTCCAAAATCTGAATTTAGGTTCCTTACAAATAACAGGGTTTTTGAACAATAGTCTGGCCTGGAGTGCTTTTCCCAAAAGTATTGCCAAAACCATAAATATCATAATTGCCATCGTAAGATCCATTATTAATTAAAGAATTTTTCTTAAACCCCATCATACATAATTAACACATTAAATCTTTTTCATGCAGATAACACCCCAGTCTCCTTGTATTATTTCATTGTTTTTTTTTCTTGCTGTTAGAAAGTATTGCGTGCATTAGTAAACCAAGGCACTCTACTGTTATGCAAATCAGTGGGGTTACTTTTTATTTTATAAAAAAATGTTCTTTATAGCAGTGTTTCCATCATTTTATGTGTTGATTTTGTGCTTATTTATGGGCTTTGTTGTATTTTGTTGTTAAATTATGTTATGTTTACTTTTTATATTACTTTTTATAATTTTATTTTCTTTATACAGGAGGATTAAAGTGTTACTTTATGATGAAAGTATTGCTAATAGAATGCTTTTCAATTGACTTGTGAAGCTTTTTCGCAGATGAAAATTAACTAAGCATTAATTGATGCTCACTCGTAAAGTGCTTGCTAAAGAAGTGTTTTGAAAAATGCATGCAAAGTTTGCTTGTACGTTATATATGTGCATTATATGTGTATGCTCGTTAAAAACTACAATTCATTGTTGTTCTGAGAAACACACCCGTGAATGAAATAGCGCTCTACTGGCATAGCACTCTGTCTGTTAAAAAAAGGAAAAATACTGTTTTTGAGACAAAAAACTTTTATCTTGAGAATTACTAGGTTTTCATCACTGTTTGTCAATGGCTGTTTCCTCACTGTCTCGATCCTGCACATCATGCAAATTTCTAGACAGCTTTTTGTCCAGATGAGCTAATTCTGTTGTATTCTCATAGCAGGAAACTGTTTTCTGTTTGTTTCCTGATGGTTTTCTATGGGTTACAAACTAGTTACATTAGAACTATTTGTTTTTTAGTGGATGTTCAATTTTTCTGACTATCCATGCTGCTTCCTGGAGGCTCTTTTCTCTTTGCTTCATTTGGTGCCATATTGATAGCAACAGTGTTGTGTTTTGTGCATCATTGTGTCCTTGTTCCAATTTTATCCATGTAGCTGTTGAATATACTCAACCAATAGTCACCACAAATGGAGATTTACAGGTTTTTATATTTTTCCTGGTCAGATGTCTAATATAGTCAATTAGTGACTGCTCTGTTCCTGTTTATCAACAATGCGGTTGACTTTCTTAACCTCCTTATGTCTCTTTTATGTCTTTCAGGTCTACCTGCCCCATTGTCACAGGTTAGAGCCATTTGGCTGTACAGCTTATATAGTAGAAATCAAACACTGTGGAAGAAATCAAACATATTAATTAAAAAAAACACATCCTCTACTAGGATAAGTTTGATAAACCTCTTAGAGTCAGAAACCAGGCAGGAGGAAACGTGTCCAATGCATCCTTTTTTTTAACTGTTACAGCAAATGCTGAAGAGGGAGCATTCAACACAGCAGTCTCTTACAGGGTGATCAAAAAAAAAAATAAGGGGAGAGGACTATTTTATAAACAACTGAATTTACAGTACATACCAGTGCTGATTAATGTATACATTTACTCTGATTGGTTCGTTGATTTACACCCAAATGACTTAATGAAATAAAAATCTATACTACCACACTCTTGTCCTTCTCATATCTATAATTACCCTTGAAATTTATGTGTATATGACAACTCCAGTCTTGTTGATTATAGGACATCTGCTGATCCCTTTATCATCTTCTAGTACATTTGGTGCATTACATCAACTTTCTCCTGATACATGCTTGTCTTTGTTGTTCACTTGACCTTTATCTAGTTTCCTGATAAGCATTAACATGTTTCTGACATTTACTAACACTTTTATTCTTCTAAGATAGGTGCTATATTTTAATATGGAAAGCATACCAAAATACTTAAACTATTGTTTCCTCCAAATTATTCTCTCACAGTCCCGCCTTTGGGACTTATAACAATCTAGTTTCCTACTTTAACTTTATTTCTATTTTGTATAAATCATGTGTATACTAAATATGCCCCCCCTTTGAAACTGAAAAGAATGAAAAGATCCCTGATCTGGATGCCATGTAGGCTGCCCTCTATGATTCTAGACCCATAATGATCTTTCAGCATCAACGGTCACCAGCACATTTGAATTTTTAGCAGCAGGGACCCGTGATCCCTTAGACTAGAACTTGGGTACATTGTCCAGCAGTCAATTAGTTGATGGCCTGATGTGTGGCTTAATCCCCGTCTGGCAAGGCTGGTTTGCCCTTGGAGTCAGATGATTTGTTTGTCTGCAGACATTTATCACAACTCAATCTGCGGGTTCAAATTCTAGTGCTGTTATATCCAGTGTGCTAGGAACAACAGCTTGTACCTTCAGGTACAAAAACTTAAACGTTTTGCTCAATGTTAGTCAGTATTGCAATACTTTATCTGTAATTGTGGAAAGTTATGTATAGATCCCAGTAAAACAGATGGTCATTTTATATAGTCTCTACTTTTATCTCGGCCAGTTTGTTTTAATGGTGAATGTAAATCCTAAAGGTGGTAAGCACAATGTTAATTTGTCTATTATATTCAAAATAAGTGCTTGAATGAAAAATTTTCCACTACAGTTGTATCCAGTTTGGCTGTTGTTGCAAACTCTACTCAATTGAAAACATACCCATCATAACAAATAAATCATCACAATGTAAAATAGAGTCAATCTTAATTTATACCAAGGGAAAATGATTCATTTGGTCTCACAATAATCAAACTATTGACACATAACCTTTGCTGCTATGAAAATAGCTTCAAAAACTAAAATTAATTTCTATAACACATCATAAAATTTTCCCTTATTGACACTTTTGTCAATTTTGCTATTATTATTTTATTTTTAGAGGACGTGGAACTAGAGCGTATCTGTCTGTAAGAAATACATCCAGGGATGGGATACAACAACACAAGCCATGGAGGTTATTGGTTAAAGAGCCGTATTCTATGGAGGGGCCTGTAGAAATTAAGAAAATTACAGTTAATTATTCTAAAGTGCAAATTTGTCTCTCTGCTCATTGGTTCCTTTCCCATTCATGGATGGTAATATAACACCGGTGTCCTGCAGAGAATATGCTTCAGTCAGCACAGCAAGCAGAAGTCAAGGAAGAATTCCACACTCTGGACTGGTAATGCCCTAATTATTTTAGGAATGAGATCAAAATAAACTAAAACAGATAGCCTCCACATTCCCTTTCTCATTTTTCTAAGTACAGAATAGTGTTCAAATATGTGCAGTCTCAGATTTTAAATTATTTACAAAAGAAATTTATATTTCACTTTGTCTCAGGTTAGCAGGATAATTCATATAAACTGTTAACCCTTCCCACATGAAGTCTCTTAAATTATTTCAGTTACTTAGGTCAGCAAATTATCTTGAAACACATCCATTAATATCTTTTGACATTTTGCTTGAAGCTAAAATAGTTCCTTTATACATATCCCATTTATATTTCTTTAAGCTATTATTTTTACTACGAATGAAATTAACATATACTGTACATTTATATCTTAAGCTTTATAACTTTAACAAAGTGATCTGAATGGTTCATTACAACATCAAATTGCAGGAAATTAAAACTAAACCTTCAGCTACTGTATGTAGACATGAGAACATTAACATTCTATTCTATTTAACATTTAAAGTATACAAATTACTTAAACGCAAGAAGGGGACGGGAAAAGAATCAATATATCACATTGTATCCAATGCCTTATAATTTTAAATCTATTTGTGTTTATTGCATATTGAGAATAGAGGATCTGCTCCTTTGTCAGTTAAACACTACAGTATTTTTAGCCTAAGACATATTTTAAATTTATCTGTGCTTAACAACATTGATTTCTTATACCCATAACATCCTGTTAAGGCTAGCTGTTCATGCACACTTTTTTTCCCTTGAAATCTTCTGGGATTTTCCTTGCATACTTTCTAGAGTGCTGACTCTTTAGAAAAAGCGCAGTCTACCTTTTTGTTAGTTAATCCCCCTTTCGTACACCATATCTTAGACTTGAAGGTAGTGCTTATTACCTGCTTCCTTAAGGTTTCTTTTAATATTGTCTACTTTTAATTTAAATTTAATTTAAAAATACTAAATGAAACCCTTATTCCATTTCATTCTGGCCAGTACTCAAAAGAAGGTGGCGCACACATTATGCCAGATTTGGAGGCTTTTCCCACAACCTAATCATATCGTTTTCAGTTTGAATTCAGAAGATATACATTTATGCACACTTTTATCAATTACATCATCCTTTCAGACAACACCAAATATTTTCACACATTATCTTTAAGCAAACACATTCTCAGGCTCATTAAAACTATTGATATACTTCAGTCACAGAGATCTCTTTCACAAACTCCACAACATACCTAACAAGTAAGCCCGCGATTCGCTAGCGAATCGGAAATCCAAGAATGGCAATGAGTTTCTGTTCCGTCCGATATCTGGATGGATGACATATCATGGAGGGTGGGTGCGTCTGGGGAAATGTCATTTAATTACATAAGCATATCTGTAGTAAAGCAGTCTCGTTTTGTGGAAACGTGATTCCGTTGCCTTTGCTGACACCGACTGCTGGCAGAGTGGAGCACAGCAAGTTCAGTTTACAGGTTGTGGTGTTCGTGTGCCAGCCACTAAGTCTGGGAAGCCGCTGGGTTAGAGTCTGTGACCGTTATGTGATCTATATTACTGGCACAGTGGATTAGAGCAAGTGTAGCTCACAGGTTGTGTTGTTTGGGCGCCACGTACTGACTCTGGGAAGCCGCTGCGTTTGACTCTGGGGCGTGCGCCACGGCGCATGATGTTGTGTTATTTTGGCACCACCTACTGATTCTGGGAAGCCGCCGCATTTTGGGAAGTCGCTGCGTTTGACTCTGGGGCGGGCGCCACCGCGTTTCGGGACACCGCTGCGTTTGACTCTGGACTCTGGGGCGGGCGCCAAACTGAATGACCATTATGTGATCTACATTACTGGCACAGTGGATTAGAGCAAGTCTAGTTTACAGGTGGTGGGCTCGTTGCAGTGTGGCGGTGCGCGTGACATCCGGTTTACAACGTTCTCGTTTCTGTGTTTTCTGTGGCTGTGTCGTTAGCTATGGGCGGGCTTGTTGTAGTGCGGCAGTGCACGTGCGCTTCGATGCACCCTGCGCCCTGCGTCCATCCGGTTTACAACTTTCGGTTAGTACTATGGATGACTCATGTTTAATACACATTCTGCACTTTCCAAAAGCATCACAGTGGACTCACACACACACACACCAGTAGCAAAGAAATTGTCTCCTTATATTTTATTATTATCAAAAGAACACTTTTCCTTAAAACTCGATCAGGGTTTGAAGGAAAGATGTTTTACACATTTATAAACATTTTTATAAGCAAAAGTGGAGACATTTCCATTATACCAAATATTATCCATCCATCCATCCATTCATTATTCAACCCGCTGTATCCTAACTACCGGGTCATGGGGGTCTGCTGGAGCCAATCCCAACCAACACAGGGCGCAAGGCAGGAACAAACCCCAGGCAGGGCGCCAGCCCACCGCAGGGCAACACACACACACACCAAGCACATACTAGGAACAATTTAGGATCGCCAATGCACCTAACCTGCATGTCTTTGGACTGTGGGAGGAAAACGGAGCACCCTGAGGAAACTCATGTAGACACAGGCAGAACATGCAAACTCCACGCAGAAAGGACCCGGGAAGCGAACCCGGGTCTCCTAACTGCGAGGCAGCAGCGCTACCACTGTGCCACCATGACCAAATATTATATATTTTCAAAAAACACACTTTAACCAAATTATCTCAGAACTCTGGAAAATGATATCAAAACATTTTGAAATTTGTGTGCATAATATATTTTCGGCAATTACTTGAACATTCAGTTTAATACAAATACATTTTAGACTAAGAAGTCCCACTGAAACATTATTTGTTAGGCACAATACAACATTTTCAGACACACTGAGCATTCCTTTAACACATTTAATCACTCACAACATTCTTCATCCAACATGTCACCTTAAAAATCAACTAAAGCAGCATTTTACACCTTTCATTCTTTTCATAAGTCATCTCAACCTCTCCTACTCTCTCACCACATTGCACTTTTATGCAGCTTGTGCATCTTCGCTGCACATTTACATCCAAGTATTTTAAGTGTTTATTTTAACCAATCCTCCTTTGTTTGGCGAGTAATCTCCACACATACCGATTTTGTAAGCGCTGCTACAGTCTAACTTTTCTTCATTTTCCTAATCTATGTAAATTGTTAGAAATTTCGTACAAACAAAAAGTGAGCATACATACACTACCCAGAAAACATATTCCCAGACTTAAACTTTCATTTCAATTCTCTGCATATTAAGACATCTATTTACACACAAACTGTGTTTATAAACAAAAACTGTACAAAAAGAAGTAGAAAAAAAGCAAACTGTACAGAGAAAAATGAGTTAAATGCCTTTACTCTAAACACTCCATTCTCAGTTACTTTACTGATCTGGACAAACAAACACCTGACTGCCTGTGATGACACAACCCTCAATCACTGCTGTGAGCTACAATATTCAGCACAGCATTAGAATCTATTGAAATACAGGACAATCCTGCTCAGCTCCACACGATGCTGATTTCTGGGTCAAGGAGACTCCATAGGCAAACCAAGTAAGCAACAACGAGGAAGAATCTTCTGTGGTGATATGATTCTGCGGCAACAAGGAAAAAAAATTCAACAACTGGGAAGCCATGCATCAAGAAACCACATATCCCAAAGTGTGCAACCAATTTGGCTCTATGGATCTATGCCCTATTCTTTTTCTTACTAGTTACATTCTATATGTACTTTCTACTGAGACCTCCTGCCAAACTCAAAGTGAGATCTAGAGAATAGTGCCAGCACCATTCATACTTGCCAGCAGTTTCCAATGTGTCCTAGCAAATTTCTGAGACGACGTAAGCGCTCTCTTAGGCAGAGGTCTCATAGAATTCTCTTATTTCTCTAAACCTATTAACCCACTATTTACCTCAGAACAGGACTTTCAACTAGATACCTCTAATGTCCTATCCTAAATGGTACCTTTCCATTTCTTAATTAATATACATCTCTATAATTACATTGTAACTTCAGTTTATTTCTAAAGCTATACTAAACGCTGTTCTAAAACATCTCTCATACACTTGCTATTTAAGCTAACATCTTGTTTTTCTGAAAATTTCTTGTTGTGGTTCTGCAAAACCCTTTCATCATGGTTGTGCTTTCCTTTTCTACAATACATTATATGACTATGTTTTTTGACACATGCTTTCCTTGTTTTAAAAGATCCCAAATTCAGGTAGCCTTATTTATGGATGACTATAACATTTTTCTAAGATAATTTTTTTTTAGCTACAAACCTTGTTTTGTGGTATTGACTACAATTTTGTCTATCTCTATAATATTTCACATCTGCCCGTTGAAAAACTTCCATGAGCTTAAACAAAAAAGGAATTGATTCATGGTTATTCATCTGACTGGATTGTGACTGAAAACAGGGCCATACTATAGGCTTTCCAGCGCTTGATTGTGTGTATTGGTTTAAACTTTCCATTTTATCTGTGTCCTCCCAGCTCATAAGCTTTTGTTTCTGTTCGAACAGTTCCTGACCTAAAGAGATCCAATGAAATGACTTGTCACATAGATTGGAACTGCCACACACATTATGGTTTGATCCATCGGCACACTAGTTAAGGTTAAAGCTGCTTATTTCACCCAGAAACTGAACACTACCCCTGATTTTAGTTTATGATTACAAGATCAAAAACATCCTTAAGACTCATAGGACTGGAAGCTGTGCTCATTTGTGTAGTTAGGGTACAGAGAATTGCTTATGGATTTCTGCCACTCCATACCACTTTTCTCATGCATCTGCAGTTTGAATTCAGATGAAAACAATTAGAGATCAATATCATCAGTGGAGTTTTCTCAATATCTGGAGGGTCTGAACACATTTGTATGAAATCCTGAGTATATTTTTTTTATAAAACCAGATGGCAAACAGAACTTGCCTGTCAGTTCAATGTATAAGTAAAAAATGATACTGCCAATTTTGGCAAATTTTCTTTAATGTTTTCAACAAAAATTAGTTTAAGTGTTAGCACCAGATGTTACAGTTAAATAAGAAAACCTTTTTAACAACAAATACTGGAATTTAAAAGTTGATTTTTTTCATTTTCATCTTGCAGAGTTTTTGAGTTCAAAGATCATTTTGCATTTGTGTGTGCAGGACTAACGCTAGTGGTTAAGACTGCTGCCTCAAAGCTCCAGCATCCTGGGTTTGAAATCTAGTTTAATAGCTGTCTAAATTGGTTTTGAACATTGTCCTCAAGGGTTTTTCTTGATGTTTTTCAGTTTTCCTCCCACTTCTCAGAACTAAGGGTACACTCAAATGTACTTTCATCCATTAACTAAGGTTGGTTCCTTCAATGTGCCTGATGTTGCCATAACCAGCTCTGGATACTCCTTTAAGATGAACCGTGTTTAATAATGGGTGAAAGTGTTTGGCCTAATTTAAGAATACTTAACCTCATCTAGTCAATTTCTAAATATTTGATATGCTATATATGTTTCATTTTAGACATGACCTTTATGTCATGCTAAAAATAAGTAAATATTACTCCAGGCAAAGTATAATTACATGTAACAAATTATACTATACTAGGTGCATTTATTTAAACCAAAACAAAATTTGGATTCAGCAAGGAGCCTCTGGCTAAAAAATAATTGCACTCCTTGCTGAATGGAATAAGAATATGCACTGATAAAATTTAAAATATCAATAGAGTACCATTTACAATTATTCCTCTGCAAGGGCATTCTAAATGAGTCATCAAAATTCATTTGATGTCGTTGTTTATATTATTTTTGTCATTCTAAATGACAAGGAATATAATGGAACAAAAAACAGCAATGAATCCTTTTAAGGAACTGCAGAAGATCTTACCTTTTATCTAAAGAATTATTTTGTTGCTACTACATAAGATATTTAAAATCAAATAAGAAATATACTCATACAGCATTTTATGTTTTATTTGTTTCACTTTCAAATAATCAAATTACATTGTCTCCATCTTTTTCTGTAAATGTGCTCATTTTTAACAAAAATAATTTCTTGGGTAGGGGAAATGAAAAAAATAAACTGACATGGTAATTAAGACTGACAAACCACTGCTGATTAATACATTAAATGTATTTATTTAATTAGTCACCGATTACTAGTGTTCTTGCAAAAAAACAAAAAAAAACAAAAATAAAGATATTACGTAGGTCATTATTAACGACTGAAAATTTCTGAATTTTAAATAAACCATGAAATGGATAACTAACACAAAACATGAACTAGGCATTAATATTAACAGCTTAAAAACATATGGCTTGCCTGTACAATAATATTTAAAATTTAAGTATTTAAAAGCTGGAAATTTGCAGCATGAGGGATATATGAATAACAACAACAAATAGCAAGGCAGATATGTTGATAATAACAAAAACTAGCTATATTCAAATCCTTAGGGAATTAGTAGTAAAGAATAACTGACAAACAAGCAAAAGGTAGAAACTCTTAGTTGGACAATGGAGGAAACAAACAAAACAGAACCAGGTGTCAGGTGTACTGTTTTGGAGCATTTTCTATTGTTATTTTTTTCTTTCTTTCTATTTGCTGATGACTTTCCCGTTGAGGTTACACTGTCATGATGTTACCACAGCAGCAGCCATTCTACAAATAGGTGGTGTGGATATGCATGTATCGAATGACCTGGGAAAGCTCATGCACAGTTTCAAGACATTATACCTTTTATAGATAGATAGATAGATAGATAGATAGATAGATAGATAGATAGATAGATAGATAGATAGATAGATAGATAGATAGATAGATAGATAGATAGATAGATAGATAGATAGATAGATAGATTTTTCAGCTTTTCCTTCTAAGTTTGCACTTTTGAATGTTGTGCTTTTTTGGAAATTTCCAGTATACATAATTGCATGCCAATTTTATTTTTTTTCAGCATTTGTTTGTACTTGTTAGGAGCTAGTCTGCTAATACTTGTACTCAATGTAATCACATACAGTTAGGGGAGTAAAGGAACTTCTACAATAGCAATTATATTTTAGCTATCTCCCTGAATGGCGTGTAGGATCCGTAACTGGAAACTTGATGACTTATATATACAGTAAGTAAACATATATTTATATATATTTTTTTTGCATTCTATTCATTTATGCATTCTTGTCCAGTAATAACATGTCACAAATCCTGTTGTTAAAGTCAATATATAGGAAGGAGAAGAAGGTTGGGAGCATACGCTGACACAGCACGTTGCCACACCCACCACACGATGAACCACCTGGCGTAGGACCTGAGTGCCAGCCATGAAATGGGTGACACCTCAGCACTACACGTACACTTAATGGTATTTTGATTCAGGAAAAATAAAAAAAGTAAAACAAAAAAAAAACAAAAACAATGCCATTCTTTGATTTAGTGGTAGAGGCCTGCAGGGATGAAGTTAAGCAGATCTTTCAAAAAAAAATCTATCGCAGGGGGTTTTCTCTTGTTTTATAGTCGCATTCCTCATCAGTCATGAAAAATATTATAAGCTTCACTGTCAGAATCCAGGAGATTACTGTCAAAATTGTTTACAAACAGAAATCCGTGGCCTTAAAGGAACAAGTGGATTCCGTGAGCCATTAGATCTAACATCAAGTTCCAACATCACAGATCACAGCCATTACAGAAGCAAAAATTGCGTACCCCTCCTCTTCTGATTATGATTAAGGTGGCTGTTGTAGCTTGACAACACATTTTACATTGGTTTAAAAATTACCATCAATTTTATTTTCAACTGACATAATTCAAATCACTTTATTTTGTAATTGTTGAATTTGGAGGCAGCATTTTTAGATAACTGTCATCCCTGCATTGACCTATTTAAAGGGGTTGTCAGTTTTTCAATGTATTGATACTCCTGAGTTCAAAACGTTACTAACCTGGAGTCTGTTCCTGAAACAGAGATTAAATAATACTGGATCTCAAAATGAATCCTGGTTTGCTATAGAGTGATTTTGCACAAGTGGATTAGCTGGGGCCAAAACACAGAATTTCATACAAATCACACAATCCCTAATAGATTTATCTGGATTAACGCATGTTCAAGGCAAAACTTACAAGCCATTATGAGTCAAGCACTGAATAGCCAATCAACCACAAACTACAAGTCTGAGAAATGGAGGGCAAGCAGAGCAGAAGCTGCCATCTGACAAATAAACTACAATACAACTGAAGAAGTATTGTTGTCTTATTCCATTATAGAACCCCCAAATTGAAATTGCATTAATAAGCAGGTATAGGTAGAAGTATTTATGGAAGAGAGGAGTCTTCAGAGGTATTTCTTAAAAAGGCAAGGGACTTAGCAGAAGGGATGATGGTGGGCAGCTCATTCCATCAGTTTGTCTAATCAGTTGTTACTGCTCAGAAGTACCGAAGTTATTTAAATTTGATTGCCCCTTCTGCAAGTCTGTGGAATTCCTCTGGTGGTGGTTATTTATTTCTGTCTTGGAAAGATAGGCTCTGTGTGTATATGTGAGCGTGTGTGTGTAGACAATGATATTTGTGTCATCTCCAGTGTTGTGAAGAAAGCTGCCATTAGCAAAACTAAAAAAATGCAGGGAAAATGTACGTGATTGGCATCTATGTCAGCTCAAAGCCACGATGTGTTACTCTTAGTTTGTCATGTTTTGGAAAGTTCACAGATATATTAAATGGATGGATGTTAAATGGCAACATTCATGCTGGCACTTCTCTGGGAAAGACAGAATTGTGCCGTGATCACGTTTCTTCTGGCAGAATACTACTAAGAAGCTGTGCTTCTGTGTCAGTTGTTCATTCAGGAAGGGGAACAACATTATCAATATTTTGTCTGCATTTTCTACTTGATAAATATTGCAGCCAGGATCACTATCACACTATTGCACACCATTAAACTTTCATCTTTTGAATGAATGCTCCCATGATTAATTATGAAGATGTAAAGCAGGAGCAAAGCTATAGGGGACCTGAATTCAGGCCCCCATATTCAGAAGCCAGGCCCACAAAACGATTCGCTTTGATTTAGGCTAATCATCAATTGTCAATCTTTTGAGCAACTCACCTCCAAGGAGAACACAAGAACCTTACATCAATCATGAATGAATCAGGCAGTGCTAAATTTGAATATATCACGCTGCTTTAACCTCTAAGAGGACCCTAACACGCCCTGGACTTTAGAGCAAGAAGTTCTAAAATTGTAAGGGGATCCCAAAGGAACTCACCTACGGGCCACAAAAAGTTTTAGAATTTAAAATTAGCTTAAGGCTTGCTCACTCACTTGTTTCCAGTCTCACCCCCACTTTGCAATTTCTGGCTTTGCCGCTGGTGCAAAGCATTATTTTTTCATGTTAAACTTACTAAGGTGGATTTCATAATCTCTTCTTTCTAGCATAGATAAAGCATAATCCCAATTCCAGAAAGCGGCTTTAGCTAATCATTCGCATTTTTGGCCTCATGGTTTACATAATCCTGGCTTAATCTCTTCCAGGAGTACAGGCTTGGCTATATGCAAATTTTCTGGAGAAGAATTAGCTAGATTTTCGTGAACCTCGGTTTACTTCAGCTGGATTTCATACTAATCGTACTGTCAGGAAGATTTTCACTCTGTTGGCAAATATTGAAAGGACTTTAAATTACACTAGGCATGTCCTATTTTCTGTTTGATAAACGATAGTCTGCGTTTGCAAATTATTGATTGACCAGTTGTAGCATGGATGATTCTTTGTAGGATGTAATTAGCTGTCTTTGAGATTGAGTAATTGTATATCTGAAAGCTAAAGAGATAGAAAAACCACTGTGGAATTGGACCCTTATGTTCATTCTCCCTTGCAAATATAAATAGCAAAGATGAAGACTTTTAATAATAAAGGGCAATTTAAATTATATTCAATTTAAAGTTGTGGTAGCTCTAAACATATTTGTGAGACTAGCTCAGAAATGTAGTACAACGAAGCAGTTCTAAAGAACAATGCTCTAAATGAAAACTTTGAACTTCATACATTTACAAACAGATTTAAGTTCCCAAACTCATTAATTATTACTGATGAGGTAATATGACTCATATTTCACTTGAAACGTAAAGTAATTAAACAACAAGAAAATGTCAGGCTGCTGCCTCATGGTACCTAAGTCATTGATAAGTGAGAGCAGCTGGTATAGCATACGCTAAGCAAAAATTGTAAACTCTAGGCATTTTATGGGATTGGGTAGTAAATATCACTGGTCAGCAAGGGTTTTGTTACAGAACAACTTAGGGGTGTTTTAAATGTTTTCATGTTGACTTCAGATACTTACTCAGGCTTTCTTTATCACCCACAGAATTTGAGTTATGTCTTTTTTTTAAGGCTACATATTTAATATATAAACCCTTATAAAGGCTGATGGTCTTTTTTAAGTTAAATTCAGGATTAACCTTTGTGTAAAAATCAGTTTCTTGGATTCTCAGCTGGACTTTTCCCCTGGAAATTTTGGAGCTGTCAGTGACCAACATGAACAAATGTTTTCATCGGATCATGTCTGAAATGGAAAAGTACTACCAAGGCAAGAGGAGTCCTATTATTGATTCTTGTGGCAAAAAAGTTACAGATTGTTACCCAGTGTAATTAAGACTCTCGTAGGTTAAAATTTTAAGTGCACTTATGCAATGGAGAGGATTTGGGCAGGAAGAAGAGTAATAGGTTCCTGTTGGGGATTTGTACAGTCTATCTTAATTGTGAATATTCGAGCAATCAGGGATTCCAAAGGACACATTTTCTTTTTTAATGGCCATTTTATTTATTTTGTGTGCTAATTTTGGATTATTTTGTCTTTTGTTTCTTTTATCTTGCTTTTTTGTGCAGTGAAAAATCTATCTAAAATATTATATCTAAAATAATGGCCTATAATCTTTCTAAAATATAAGTAATACAATATTTATAAACTGTAACAAACCCTCACCTATTCAGTTTCTCTTCTTGGTATCCTCATGTGGCACTTGGTGTCACTGCTCTATTGCCACATTGTTTGCCTGCCTATGGAAAAGTCATCTCAGAATAAGGAGCACTGAAATCATTGGATAGAAGGGTCCTTTCATCTGATTGGCTGGCCCAGCACTGATTCAGCTACAGAATGGCCAGCAGAGGGGATGCAGCCTGTTGGCCAAGCTCTCCAGAACTCTGACTGTGATTGGCTTTTTTGACACGTTTTTTACAATCAAACCATGGATCTGCAATTAACTGATGGACAGATAATGTTGTTTTTCATTTATGTTAATTACTTCAAAAACAAAGTAGAAACTATTTTTAAAAAATTGTATTCTTGTATATGGTTGTTCAGTATTTAGTGAGTGGTATAACCTATTCTTGTATTTTGCCTTCAGAATCATCATGGTGCTCTGCGCTTGCACTTGGTGAGGAGTGTTGTGCAACAACAAAATTGTTTGTACTATTGTACTGTATTTCTGATGTGGCAAAGATAGATTGCCCATCTAGCTCTGTGAAGAGAATTACTTGTGTTCTGTTTTGTGTGTTGTATTTACCCCCATTGCATGAGCAGCCTACCTGGAAAGGGGTCTCTTTCTGAACTGCATTTCCCAAGATTTCTTCCAATTTCTTTTTTTTGGGGGGGGAGGGGGGCTGGAGTTTCTTGTCTTAATAGCGAATCAAGGTTGGTGGCTAGTCCAAAACAGGGATTTTAGGCTATACAAGTAAATTCTTCCTTTTGTTCTTTTTTTTCAGATAATTCAATTTGTGTTTTTTTTAAACTTGAAATAATTGGTTTATTATAGCATGTGTACGCATATACAGGGGTGGGCAAAAGTAGGTTTACATTTGTGAGTACGCAAAGCACCATTTATTTTTGTACTATTTATTTTTTATTAATTATTGTATTATTTATTTGTATTATTTGTCTTCTTCCTCTTAGTATTATTATTGTTATTAGACTACAAGAATGTGTAAATAATGAAGACCGGAAATTTGAGCACCTAGGAGATTGTACCTACAGTAAGTGCTCCGTGCAACTGTGACATCCTTTTGAGTTAAAAAAAAGTTAATAAAGCTATTGTAATAATCATAACATGCACGGCATTTTTCCATACAAACAACTGCAAACCTACTTTTGTCCATCCCTATATATATATATATATACAGTGGAACCTCAGTTCATGAACGTCTCTGATCAAGTACAAACCGGGTTACGACCAAAAAGTTCGCCAAACTTTTGCATCTGTTCACGACCATACACTTGGTTGACGAACAAGCCAGTTTCCCTTCCGGTTTGTACGCGCCGATGATTTCCGCATGTGTTGCATTGTTCTCGGTCAGACGTGGGTGCTTGCACATGCATGCGTACTTTCGTTGTGAACTCTTTGTGCACTATTTCATTTCCCTTCCGGTTCGTATGCGCTGATAAGTTCCTCAAGTGTTCAGTCTCTCCCTGTGCATTGTTCTCTGTCAGACATGCATACTTTCGCTGTGAACTCTTTGTGCTCTACAGTATTTCGTGTGCTTTTGCATTAATTTTGCAGTTAACCATGGCTTCTAAGCAAGTGAAGAGTGGTGAGAAGAAAAGTCTGAAGAAAATTGAAATCGAATTAAAGAAAGAAATTATTGAAAAGTATGAGCGTGGCGTTCGTGTTACTGATCTTGCCGCTGAGTACAAGAAGTCAAAATCATATGACTATTCTAAAGCAGAAAGAGGCCATTAAAGCAGCTGATGTTGCAAAAGGAGTTACAGTGTTAACCAAGCAGAGGCCTCAAGTGCTGGAAGAGGTGGAAAACCTGTTGCTAGTGTGGTTGAACGAGAAGCAACTTGCAGGGGATAGCGTAAGCGAGGTGATGTTATGCGAGAAAGCCAGGAAGATTCATGGCGATTTGCTGCAAAATTATCCTACGAGTGGCTAGTTTTTCCTCCTCTCTTCCTTCATGCCAGAACTCAACTCATGCAAGGTTAGTTTTCTTGTTTTTTTGTGGTTAGTTTTTGTATAAATTAAGGATTTTTCAAATGTTCATGTTTTCCCCTGAGCTTAAAACTCATTAAAAAATGTGTTTACAGTGGTTGGTTCATAGCGTGCATTGTTGCAATGTTACTTGTCTTGGTTGTTTATTAAATTACGGATTTTTCAAATGTTCATGTTTTTCCCTGTGTTTAAAACTCATTAAAAAAAGTATTTATAGCGACCGGGTCGTAAGGCTATTAGCATGAACTCCTGCAATGTTACTTTCTTGGTTGTTTATGGTTGGTTTTTAAATAAAGTTTGGATTTGTTCAAATGTTCCTTTTTTTCCCCTGTGCTTAAAACTCATTAAAAAAAGTGTTTACAGCGATCGGGTCGTAAGGCTATAGTGCAAACTCTTACAATGTTAGTTTTCTCTGTTGTTCAAGGTTTTCTCAGTGTTATTCAATGCTTTTACATTTAGTTTACTATTATGCTGTGCATTCTATGGTATAATTAACTATATTTGTGCTTAAAAATCTTAAAAAATATATATTTACATACAGTTCGCACAGTCTGGAATGGATTAATTGTATTTACATACAATCCTATGGGGGAAATTACTTCAGGTCACGACCAAATCGGGTTACGACCAGAGTATTGGAACGAATTACGGTCGTGACTCGAGGTTCCACTGTGTATATATATATATATATATATATATAGACACACACACACATATAAATATGTATATATACATATATAGTATACATACACTCATTGTGAACTGAAAGATATTTTTGTAAAAAAAAGGCAAGTTTCTCTTAAGTTACACATAATACAGTACAGAGCAGGTAATGAAACAATATAGGGGTTCATGACAAGATTCTAATTAAAGAGAGCTATGTAATTTGTAATTGGGTAATGAACAGTAATTATGTTGTTAGTACAATTAAGTGTTTTTGTGTGTGTCACTGCATTGAAAGGAATATCCCATTAAGCAGTCTTGCTATTAATTCATTTACTTTGATTCATGAAAGTTGCCACAGGAGACAATAAAAAGCATTATTTTCAACACAACGACTCCCAAAGGAAAAAGGAAGAATGATATTGTACAATATTAGCAAACACAAACATGACCGAGTTTTCCCATTTATGCTAATATTATAACTCAGTCTACAATAATGTCCTGGCATTAAGTGAGCAATTCTCACATTAAATATTACTATAATTACTACCATTTAAAGGCATATTTCTGTTAAATAACAATACTTTCAAAAAGTATTATGTTTGATTAATACAACTCTCAACATTTGGTAAAATATATAAAATGGTTAAAAAAAAGTAGTTCCATCTTTTATTTTGCTCCAGTGTCAGCCTTTTTAGACATCAAGCTGTTTTGCAAAAAATAGCATTTCCATTGAGGTTACTGTTACACCTTTGCACTTTGATATGAACACTATTCTTGTCTGTTTAATGCACCACTTTCACTTGACATTGTGTATGCTTTTATAAGCATCTCGCTTTGTCTAGTAAATCCCAAATCACAAAGGTGAATTAATGGAAAATAATGTGCACCTTACTTTGCTGTGTGCTTGAGATATTCCAAAAAAATGCTGGAGGCTGTAGAACAAAAATGTATAAAAAATGTATCTGTTTTATCTTCAACATAGGGCTTTTTGTTTCATGTTTACATTGTGTACCACTCCCAAATTGCATCCTCCAAATGTAACTATTTTATATTGTTATTTTCTTACTTACAATATTTTACTTATGTAACACAGACATTAAATGCAATCTCTGGTAAATTTATTTTCAAGTGAAGGAGATTTAAGTTTGATCATTTGGTAAAGGTATTCCACTTTTCAGCATGTGACAAATAAATTTAAACTTAACAAATACTGTAAGTGATTTTACAAAAGTTGGTTAATAAAATGCTGTAAAGAGAGAAAACCCTGTATCCAAGTGACATTTTTCCAATTACTTTTTTATTTCATTGTATACAGTCTTTTATAATCCAAGAATTATCTTGGATTTTTTCAGTTATTTAAAAGTAATATTACATATAGAAAGAGATCTGCAAACTAATGTAACGGGAATTTTTAATAAAGTCATTACATTTATGGTTTTCTGTACTATTTATAAATGCACTCACAGGAGGAAACATGCAGGGCTTTAAGTGTGTGCAAAAGGTGTTTTATGTAACAAATGGGACCTATTATCTAAAAAATATCTAGGACACTAGCAATACTTATATTGATTATACGTTTTTTTATTAAGTCCCCTGTATCCTGATAAGTAATAAGATGGCCATCTGAACACAGTAGATGTACTGGGGTCTTGGTGTAATTAATAATGTTTATCATTAGGTAAACTGTAGCTTGCCAAATAACCGGTAAACAAATCTTTTAAAAATCAGTATAATAAAAATTTTCTGTACTTGGAAATTTCATAAATTTAAGATATAGAACATGCAGTAGAAATTTATGAAATGGTATGAAATTCTTAAATGATTATTCTAAAAATTTACAAATGAGAACAAGACAATTTAAATTTTGAAAGTTGTCTATGTGCTATGTGATATATTTAAGGAGCTGGGCTCATTTTCCAAGACTGGTCAGTGCCCTTGTGGGGTTTGCACATCTTTCTGTGTAGCCAAGATATTCTGAGGGTATTTTAGTTTCTTCCAGTACTCAAAAGACTATTTGCAGTAATTTAGATTAGATTAGATAAACTTTATTAGTCCCAAAGGGAAATTCACATACAGCAGCAGAAACATAAAAGATAAGGATATAGACTCATGGGCACAATAATACAACAAATCAATCAATCAATAAGTAAATAAATAAACAAATAAATACAGCTTAATTAATTAATTAATTAATTAATTAAATAAAATGTATATTGTCCAGAAATTTTAAAGTGAACTTAAAAAGTATGTCAGGGAAATGCCTTTACCTTGTTTGCATTTAGACCTAGCCATTGCATGCAAGTCTGCTAAATGTAAGAGTGATTGGTTCAGGATTCACTGCACTTCTAATTTTCTCCTGGGGACAAATAAAATCTATCTATCTATCTATCTATCTATCTATCTATCTATCTATCTATCTATCTATCTATCTATCTATCTATCTATCTATCTATCTATCTATCTATCTATCTATCTATTTACCACATTGCATGATTTTTTTAGATCACCTGGTATGTGTATCAACTTGTTGTTGGTGTGCAATGTATCAGCATAAGGTAACTTTTATTTTATCCTTTTGAAAATATGATAAATTCTTTATCTTTCCTTATTGTTTTCAAACCAGTAATGCTCATTTTACACTTTTTATACAGATACTCATTGAGTCCCTATTTGAAAAATCAAATATTTTATTTTAATTAAATCTTGTAAAAACATATATATCTTAAAGTCAACATTTATAACTTAACACATTCCAAAGCAGACTAGTTAACAAGTGGACAGCACATTAATGGATATATATTATAGGATAATTTATCATACACATTAATTTGGCACTGCAAATTTTGTTCTTAAGTGAAGCATTTGTTATATAAATTTTAAAAAGAGTCATTCCTGTTCTTGGAATTAAAAATGGTTTCTATAGAGCATCAATGCAAACTTAAAAAAACAGCCTTAACACTAGAATTACCAGAGCCTACGAGAAAACTCGTAAATCCAGCCCACCTTAAATCCGTTTGCACCTCTCCGTCAGCGTCCTTTATCCTGTAAGTGTGCTGATTAAGACAAACAGCCTGCTATTCCATCTCCCCACCATCGCAGAACGTGCACAATGTTCTCCCAGCTCATGCCTTGATTGATTATCTGTGAGTGAAGTGCTGGAGTTTTAGAGTGGAAATAATAGATTGTTATTTGGAACACATTCATTTCATGTGTGTTCCGTTTCTACAGTAATCTGTGTAAACACATTGTTAAAACAGAAACTTTTTCATATTTTACTAATAAATGTTACAAAATGTAGGCATAAACTATAGAATGTGTGAAGCCTGAAGTCCAAAGATCAAATGAACATTTTCACAAAAGGTTCAAGGACGATACAACAGGTTCCATGGCGTAGCAGTAAGATTTGCTGACTTGTAATCAAGAGTCCCCAGTTCTATCCTGACTACCTCCTGTATTTGCTGTTTTCAGTAGTGAGCTGCTCTTATTGTTAATATTATACAGTACACACATACATTTGGTTTGTGTCTGTAACAGCCGCTGTACATTTATAGGACTTGTAAAAGTTACCGTTTTTTTTCACTTTTATTCTGTCAGTCATGACCACGATGCATACTGCCGCCTAATACATCCAACCCCCCCCTTCAGGGATCTGATGCTGTTACTTCTGACACTGGGAATAACAGTAGATGTGAGTGGTGTTTTGAGGCAATGGAACTGGACATTCTCTGATCTGGATGAATAAAAGGAATAGGTATATACGATATTTGGAATAACTCATTTTATGACCTGTATAGTACATTTCGGAAAACATTGTGGCACGGATGCAACATTATTCATATTATTCATATTCATTTGCGTAACATCTTGCGGTAGTAATCACTGACCGTGTGTTTCACATGTTTTTTTTTTCCCCGATCTTGCCAGTCCCCACATGTTGCTTTATGGTGATGTTTCTTTTGTAGTCCAGGACATGCAGAGGAAAGAATAGTACAGAGGTCAGTTCAGCGCTATATGCAATCATCAGATTCGAATGTTAACAGTTTACACACACTCAAGAACTGTTCTTCTTACATTTACGACATGTGTACCTGTTGCAATGTGCGCACTTCTCTCTGTGCATGAGCTGGGAGAACTTTGTGAACGTTCTGCGATGGTGGGGAGATGGAATAGCAGGCTGCTTGCTGCTTGTCTTAATCGACACATTTACAGGACAAAAAATGCTGACGGAGAGGTGCGAACGGATTTCAGGTGGGCCGGATTTACGAGTTTTCTCATAGGCTCTGGTAATTCTAGGGTTAAAACTTAATGCTCAAACCGTATTGATCTGGAGCTTGAGATTTCCGGACCCATATTATAAAATAATGTATCTATCTTGTTTTCTGAAAAAAAAAAAAATCCCTGTGTGCATCCAGGTGTCCATGTGTGTGTGTGTCTTCTGGTGAAGTGCACATGCGCGGGGCACGGTGCGATGCACGATATTACTGTCAGAGAAAGTTACAGGCGTTTTACGGAAATACAAACCAGTATTACTGCGAGAGGAAATTAAAGGTACACAATACAGTGAAGCATATTACAGCCACATACAAGCCAATATTACTGTCAGAGAAAATTAAAGGCATATTACCGACGCGCACGCCTGTATTACGAGAAAATTAAAGGTATATTACGGACGTACAAGCTAGCGGACGTACAAGACAGTATTACTGTCACAGAAAATTAAAGACACACAATACACGGCGGCAGCCCACGAAGAACGGTCAGCTCAGCAAGTAAATATCAACAAAAGAAAGGCTGAAAGACAAAGAAAAATACGATCAACAAACAGAATGAGGTCAAGGTCCCTTGCCATTTAATATAGACTGTTCCTACTAATGTTTATGCACTACTGTTCTAGCGCCCGTTATTGTAATGGGCTTAATGACCAGTATATATATATCTCGGAGAGACACTTTGAAGTCCTGCGAGACTACTTGCACGTCACGCCCTACTTACAAACAATTTCTTGGAGACACTTTAACGTCCCGCAAG
This sequence comes from Erpetoichthys calabaricus, assembly GCF_900747795.2. Taxonomy (NCBI): domain Eukaryota; kingdom Metazoa; phylum Chordata; class Cladistia; order Polypteriformes; family Polypteridae; genus Erpetoichthys; species Erpetoichthys calabaricus. The sequence goes on from NC_041399.2 coordinate 91,399,768, forward strand.
ACAAGGAAGTGATTCAAAAGCACAGCTACTGTACAGGCTTTTAAATGATCGACGCGCAGCACGACATGCAGATCACGTAGCTCAGTAGCAACTAGCAGCAATCTAGCAGGTGATCTGTCTGCATCTACTTAGTGTGCTTTCAGCCCCCGCCCCCCCTTTACAACGCGAGCGGCATAGACGCAAAGTGGCTAGCGCGAAGTCCGCCCCCATTGGGGGGTGGGGTGGGGGTTTTGTGGGGTGGACAAGCGAAGTGAATAGGGGGCATTGCCCCCTAGTGTGTATATATAGTGTGTCTGCCATTTTAAAAGAAGTTTGGCTCTGTTATTAACCTGACTGCCTGTCTCCATCACCAGCAACCTATCAACCCCCTCACTTTTTTATTACTGAAGTTGTCATTTCTGCTAATAATAATTGAAGTGATTGAAGACTTCCTTAGCATGACATGGCATCAGAGAGGCTTGTGGGGACCAAGCTCCTATCGTGACATGTTTGCTCTCCAAAACAATTTCTTAAAAAGCATTATATATATTTCATTTATGTATGTGTTATATATAATAAAATATTTTACATAATAAAAATGACATTGAAATTAAATGAATAAAAATGACTATTTTCCAAAATATGTGAACTGTAATTCTAGGTCAGCCGTGAACTAGTTTTCATCATGACTGCCGCAGTCTTTCAGTTCCCAGACTTGTCAAGTTCAAGTCTTCTTCTGGCGAGGTCAGTAGTTTAACATCTGCCTTTGTATATGTGTGTTTTTAAAGTAGCAGTATAATGCATTAGCATTAGCGCAGTTTTACTTTATGGTGTGCATCAATAGCTTTAGTTAGCTGCATGCAGTGGCAGGCTAAACTATTTAAGATTCATACTTAAATTTCTATGCTTACATTTATTTGTTTTTTGTGTGTGTTTGTTTTGTTTTGTGTTCTTCTATTGCAGAAATATATTCCAGCCAATAATACTCAAATTGGCTCATTTGGACTGCAGCACAGACTTCCTTCAACTGCTTTTTTAAAATTCTACCTATCCTCTACAAAGATGTTGTTAAAATGGACTGGGAGATGTGCTTGTCTTAAAGAAATTGAAATATAAACAATTTAGTTGAATACCAAAGAGTTTTTGTTTTTGTTAGCTTTACAGCAGAGCCTTCAGGACATGAAGTGTAGTGCCTCTTGGGAGACATTCCTTAACAACAGTGCAGTGTTTCCTAACAACTCATCAATAAAATTCTTAGACTCTAAAATGTTGGTGTGATGTACTAAAATCAAATAACAAAAACATTACTATTTTTCTCAATCCAAAAATTAATGCAAAACGCACATATGTTAATGTTCCTTGAAAATATAACTTAAAGAATACTTACAACAAATGAATAGAAAAAATGCATCTAAAACAAAAAAAATACTCAGTGTGATGTCCAAGGTTTACATTGTCTCAACATAGATCTGTGTGTTGAGTTTTCTATATGTGTGAGCATGTCTAATTACAGGTGCTACCTTACACATTTGATAGTTACAGCCATGGCTTGGCTTTAAAATTGTTCAGTCCTGGTTTAAAATAAGATTTCTCACAGGGTTTAGGCAAACAAGTTGACATTTTACACTCATTCACAAACATTGTCATCAACATTGTCTGCTCACACTAATTTGGAATCACCAGTTCACCTCTGGTGTAGTTTTGTGCTATTTGACTTCCTCATTTACATGAAAACTCCAGCAAATGCTGACGGTAAACAAACAATTGAAAAGGAATGCACCCTAAACCACAAACCAGGAAAATCAGAATCAGTAATGAAACATATTATTTCTATTCTCTTTGTTGTCACGATTATACCGCAGAAATACAGAGGATATATTTTCTGAAATCAAAACAATTTCTGCTTCATAGCAAATATATTCTGTAGGTGTTAAAGCTTTGTTTTATACAATTGCACTGATGCTCAACAGACCCCATTGTGAACAAAGTGAACGAGTTCTGCATTTTTTTTTAATTATAAGAAATGCTTGACTTATGCTGATCTTTGTAATTTCCCGGTTTCTGATATTAAAGTGTTAATCAAAATAGAAATGCTTGACTTAAAAACACAATTTGTTAATAGAACCTAATGTTACTGAAACTTGGGGGTGCAAGCTTATCTTTTTTGCACTCTACTGTTTAACTATATAGTTGAATTTTAAATGGTTGCATGGAAGTTTGCTTGCAGTGCTACAACTCCTATTGAAACAAAATAATTCCAAATAGTGGCAATTCTCTTCATTTTGGCATTAAAACTTATAAAAAGTGTCAGGTCAATATTACTCTTGATTTTTCTGGAGGCTGCTGCAAATGTGAGAAAGAAATGCACACTTTTTAAAAGATATCGTGAGGAATCATGCTGATAAAAATGCCTTCAGCACTGTCGCCTGTAATTATTTATTTGAAGTCAGTGCCTCCGATTCTCAAATGTGCTTGCATTAGTGAATATGTCTGTAGTTGTTTGAAACACTCTTTTATAGTTTAAAGCAATCTGTACCTGGCAAGCAGAGCATGAGTAGTATATGGAATGCAGTTACAGCAACTTTTTGTGATTTAGTATGTCTTATCAGCTGTAATCGTAATTGCGAATAAAATACATTAATTGTGCAGTTGTAACCTATATTTCTCACTAGGCCACATGATACTGCAGTAATATGAAATGTGGTGTTCCCAGTAGTGAAAACATACATGTTATACTGTATATGTGGTGTACCTGTTTGTCACCTGACACAGTATATATTTAAATCAGGGGCCCTCAACTCCAGTCCTGGAGGGCCACAGTGGCTGCAGGTTTTCATTCTAACCCTTTTCTTAATTATTGACCTGTTTTTACTGCTAATTAACTTCTTTTGAATGAATTTTAATTGACTTGCTCTTGAAGACTCGGCCCCCTTAATTGTTTCTTTTTCCTTAATGAGCTGCCAAACAATAATGAGATACAAAATGAGCCAAAACCTGACCAGCAAACTGTGTCCATCATACAATATCTTAAAATAAAGAAAGATGAAGGTCTCAGGTCCCCAAAACATTTTACCAGTGCTCTTAGAAAAAAGAAAAATCAACAATTTCGGAAATGTCTGTTGTTGCACAATGAGAGCAGCAACAAGCCATGGAATTAAAGAACAAGTTTAATTAATGACAGGACTCAGCACCTAATTAAGAAACTGGTTGGAGTAAAATTGGTTGGAATTTGAGGCCCTGACTTAGTTGGTCTTCTGTTGGCTCCATCACTTCTCATTTCATTTCTGTTTGGGTGCCATTTAAGGAAAGAAATGAAGAAATTCAGGGGAACAAATCTTAAAAAAACAAGTCAATTAAAATGAATTCACAAGAAATTGATTAGCAGCAAAAACATGTCACTAATTAAGAAAAGGGTTAAAATGAAAACCTGCAGCCAGTCTAGCCCTCACGGACTGGAGTTGAGGACCCCTGATCTAAATAAACACATTGCTATTTCTATGTTATTCACTCTCTCATATTAAATCTTACCATAATGTATGCTTATTTGATGTGAGAAAATATAATAAAATGGCTCAGTACAGTTATTCAAGAAATAGTCCTGCTCTAAAGAATTTTTTTTAGAATTTAAATAGATCTTCACAGTATTATATCACATTAATCTTTTATTTTTGTTTATCTTTTACAATTAACTCTGTCAGGGAGCTATGAACTATTGCCTTCAAACTTCCTAAGTGATACAATCCAGTGACAGGTTATTTAATCATGTAAATATTTTTTGTCAGTCTTCTCAATTTCTGTTCCCAGGTATAGTAAATTTTACATTCTAGAATATGGAAAGAACCTCCACTGCATTTCTATTGGCTTTTTAGATAAAGCTGTTTTCTGTGAGATAAATTCATGTATATTATTTGTTGCAATATAAGTCTTTATTATTTTGTTTCTTAAGAAAATATACAAGAAAGCAGGCTAATGTGGTGTAAGTGGGTAGTAATAATTTATGTGTAGTGAAGGAAGTATGAGCTAAATTACGTTACTGAAGCAAGATCAAACAGGCTCAGACTCTCTCATTCTATTCATGTATTCAGACCTGTTCTGTATTAGTAATTTTAGTCTGCCTATGCACTGCTTGCTCATGGAAATTGTGTTTCATCATGGGCACAGTAAGCACAGATACAGTGCCCTCCATAATGTTTGGGGCAAAGACATATTTTTTCTTGATTTACCCCTCTGGAACATGGCATATATTAAACCTGTGATATTTATTGCTTTGTTGCATATCTCTTGCATGCAATGACTACTTCAAGTCTGTGATTCACAAGGTTCTGAGTGTCTTCTGTGGTATTGTTCTGCCAAGCCTCTAATGCAGCCATCTTCAGCTCCCACATATTTTAAGAGCTTGGTCCCTTAAGTTTTCTCTTCAGCATATGGAAGGCATGCTCAGTTGGATTTAAATCGGGTGACTGGCTTGGTTATTTAAAAATGTTTCATTTTTAGCTTTGAAAAACTGCTGTGTTGCCTTAGCAATATGTTTGGATCGTTACCTTATTGTAGGATAAACCAATGTCCATTGAGTTTGGAAGCATTTACTGGAACTTGAACAGATGTTTCTATACACCTCAGAATTCATTGTGTAAATGCTATACAGTAATCCCTCGCTATATTCCGCTTCGCCTTTCACGGCTTCACTCCATCGCGGATTTTATATGTAAGATTATCTTCACGTTGCTACCTTCTGTGTGCACCTGCTTCGTGAAGCGACATGCTGCACGGTGCTTCGCATACTTAAAAGCTCAAAGGGCACATATTGATTTTTCACTGTTTTTTTCTGTCTCTTTATCTCTCTCTCTCTCCCGGCTCCTGACGGAGGGGGTATGAGCTGCTGCCTTCAACAGCTTTGTGCCGCGGGTGCTTCGCATACGTAAAAGCCAAACAGCCCTATTGATTTGTTTGCTTTCCTCTCTGTTTCCTTTGAAGAGGAAGATATGTTTGCATTCTTTTAATTGTGAGACGGAACTGTCATCTCTGTCTTGTCATGGAGCACAGTTTAAATTTTTGAAAAAGAGACAAATGTTTGTTTGCAGTGTTTGAATAACGTTCCTGTCTCTCTACAACCTCCTGTGTTTCTGCACAAATCTGTGACCCAAGCATGACAATATAAAAATAACCATATAAACATATGGTTTCTACTTCGCGGATTTTCTTATTTCGCGGGTGGCTCTGGAACGCAACCCCCGCGATGGAGGAGGGATTACTGTAATCAGTTACATCATCAATGAAGATAAGTGTGCCAGTACCTGTGGCAGCCATACATGCCCAAGCCATAACACCCAAACCACCATGTTTAACAAATGAGGTGGTATGCTTTGGATGTTGAGCCGTACCTTTTCAACTCCACACTTTGCTTTTCCATCACTCTTATACAAGTTAATCTTTGTCTGACCTGACCACAAAACCTTTCCCAGAATTCTTCAGCCTCTTTGAAGTACTTATTCACACACTGTAATCTGGCCATCCTGTTTTTGTGGCTAACTAGTTGTTTGTATCTTCCTGTGTGAATTCTGCATTTCTGTTCATGAAGTCTTCTGCAGATACAGTAGTAGTCTCTGACACATACACATGTGCCTCCTGAAGACTGTTTCTGATCTGTAGGACAGGCGTTTCGGGCTTTTTCTTTACCATATTGAGGATTGCCACTGTCATCAGCAATGGAGATCTCCCTTGGCCTTCCAGTCCCTTTGCGATTACTGAACTCGCCACAGCATTCTTTCTTCTAAATGATATTCCAGACAGTTGATTTAGGTAATCCTAATGTTTTACTAATGTCTCTAACGCATTTTTCTTTTTTTAAGTATCATAATCGTAATCAAAGTTCTTGTCCTCATAATGAACAATGGTAAATAGACTCAAAATTTCTGCATGGCGTGACTTAAATGTATGCAAATACCCTTAAATAAAGTCTGCAATGTGCACTTTACACATGTCTGAACTGGTTGATTTGGAAATTTAAGGTAAATTAAGGAAAAGTATGTCTTTGTCCCAAACAGTATGCAGAGCACTGTATATGCCACCATGTGTTAAAAAATAAAATGTACACCTGTGTACATGACAACTGAATAGTAGTGTATTATCTGGCAAAATAAGCAGTAATGTATGGTGTGGGGCCAGAAACCTGCAACTAATAGTGAGCTTGCCAAAGGGTCTCCAAAGGGTTTTCCCACGCGTTTGTAAAGTTCTTTATAAGGGGATTAGGACCCTGTTGAAAAATTTAAATAGGTGAACTCAGACTATGAGGTGGTCTGGCATTCTAGCAGTAGGAAGGAGTGATGGGAGCCAGTTTAAAGAAGTCATTGACAGAATGTAAGCAGGTAGAGAATCTGATGTGCTGGGGGCAGATTGAGGCAAAGTAACACAGCAAGAGGGAGCTCGGATAACCACAAGAAGTGTTTGAAAGTAAAGTTTGAGTTGTCAGCCACACATCTGCAAGGAAATGTGAGTATTGTCCTATCCTCCTTACATTCACATGTGCATTTGCATACTACGTATGGTATCTTGTACTGTATTTTGCACTATAATCTTGTTTGATTTGTAAAATATCATGTTATCAAAACTTGTGCAATAAAAATAAATGCTAAATTACAAATTAACACCCTTTAATATAAAGGTAGCCAATCCAGCACTGTTTCTTTCCTTGCACCTGATGGTGTCTGGCTTCCCCACAACCATGTTACAGATTTTAAGAGGTTTTGTCAGCTAAATATTAAAATATCAATTCTTAGCCTTATGCTAAGGCAAATATGCCCAATTCTGCAATACACATGAGCATACCGGTAAAATAATTACTCAATGGTCTTATTCAGCAGATAGCAACACATTTGTACAAAAGCAACAAAGAAGTACAGGTTAAGAAGTCATATAACGTTCAAGTTCTGCAATTAAAATCTGTGTAACGGTCCTCCTTGTTTACTGTACTCAAAAACATTTTAGGAGTGCAAGAGTTCTAATTAAAAATGCAACACTGGTTTTTATTATTCACTAGATTATCACACATCCTATGAATGTGTTTTACTTTGTCTATAAATTTACAGTATAACCACCTCTAGAACTCAAAGAGGTTTATTTTCTTCAAGGATTCTGATGACTGGAGTTTTGGTTTTCTTCTCCTCCATTGTCAAATATTACAGTGATATTAATTTATATATATTATTAGGATGCGTTCAAGTCCATCAGTCTGAAATTGCTTTGTTTTATTGTGTGTTTAAACTAACCTATGTTTATGTGTGTGTATTAATGAATTTGTAAAGTTTACAATTGTATTCTAACTATAAATCTATTACAGCGTTTTGAGCTTGCAGTTATTGAAAACTTCTAAACAAAAATAAGTTTAACTGAACTGAATCCTCTTCCAGAATTATACAGTTGTGCACATTACTCTTTTATAATACTGTCATTACATTTGATAAGTTATATTCAAGACACCAAAATAGTTACGTACTGAGCATTCAGTGTTGTTTCTGTATTTAGCTAGGTTCTTTTTTTTTTTGTTCTTTATTTCGCCTTATACAATTTCTTGTATGAGGAATTTGGTAGTTTTCGCATACCCCTTGGGGTCAGAGCGCAGGGTCAGCCATTGTACAGCACCCCTGGAGCAATTACAGGTTAGGGGCCTTGCTCAAGGGTCCAGCAGAGCAGGATCTCTTTTGGCAGTGACGGGGATTCGAACCGGCAACCTTCGGGATACCAGCACAGATCCTTAGCCTCAGAGCCACCACTCCGCCTTTTGATGCTGTTTTAAGTACTTGTTGATTTTAATTTAAAAATATTTCTCTGGAATTATTTTTTGTGTGATGGGAAAAAAGTAAGATTTTACAATAATACATTTGAATGCTCTTAAACAATTTGGATTTTATTGCAAATTGGGCGGCATAAGGATGATAAATACATGTTGTGGCTAAACAGCTATTGAACAGGACTATGCATTTTACCAAGGAAGACATCTGAGGACCATATTGCCAAATATTCTCTCTCCTATAATAGTTGTAAGAAAAACAAGAGAGACAAGAAAAAGGTTTGGGGTTTCACCCCATATATTCAAATTCCTGCACGATGCGTTTCAATAAAGGTTGAGTAATCACTTCGGACTGTGTCCAAAACGGTACTCAGGGGTGAGCAAAGAGTGGCTGTTATTATAGGCGCTGAGGAGGAAGGAGCGTGTCCAAGGAGCCCGGAACAAGAAGTGAGGTCACTGATAGCGAAGGTTCTGGAATTGAAAGTGGAGTTTAGGCAGTCTTCTCTTCGGAGGGACAGGAGGGAAGAGAGAGAAAGGCATGAGTGCATCCTATTATCCTATTATCCCCTGTTTCGATATATCACGTCCAACCAAGCCCATTGTCTGCATCAGTTGTGCTCATGTGTAACAAAGTTTCATTTTAATTTTTGAAAATACATAAAGAAGCTTCATTAACTTACTGTAAGAGGGCATGTTTTACTACTAGAAAAAATAAAAGTTAAAATGTTAGTTTTGATTTTTGATTAGTTTAGATTTTTTTGTAGGTAATTAATTAGTTAATCAAGAGTGAAAGGGAAGGTCTACAGGACGGTAGTGAGACCAGCTATCTTATATGGTTAGGAGACGGTGGCACTGACCAGAAAGCAGGAGACAGAGCTGGAGGTGGCAGAGTTAAAGAAACTCTAAAGGCCTTCTTAAGAGGCCAGATTATTTCATATCTTTCCCATAGAAATAAATTAGAAACCAAGAAAGTGTCAGAGCTAAGAAATGAAATTACTAGAATAGATGAAGAACAAGCCAGGCGTCCAAGTGAAGCTCTTCACAGGAAAAGGCAGGCCCTGCATACAGAACTTAACATCTTAACAACTAAAGAAACTGAACAACTTATTTATAAGTCTAGACAGCATTACTATGAACACGGAGAAAAAGCTAATAAGCTTTTAGCTCAACAAATTCATAAACAAGAAGTTCACAATGCAATACCAGTAATCACCAACAAGAATGGAGAAGAAATCATCGACCATAATAAAATAATGCACACATTTAGAGATTACTATAAGTCTTTATATTCCACTGAGCCCAAAGAAGACAACACGCAATCTAATGCATTTCTGGATAATTCACAAATACCACAAATAGATGCTTTAAGTGCTGAGGAACTAGATAAACCTCTAACGCTAACAGAATTACTAGACGCTATAAAGTCACTACAAAGCGGGAAATCATCAGGCCCTGATGGTTACCCCGTAGAGTTTTATAAGAAATTCTCCACTCAGCTAGCTCCACTCTTATTGGTAACATTTACAGAAGCTAAAGACCACCAAATACTACCTCAAACATTTCGACAAGCATTAATCACCGTCTTTCCTAAACAAAATAAGGACTTGTTACAATGTGCATCATATAGACCAATTTCACTCCTGAATAATGATGTTAAGATACTTTCAAAAATCCTAGCTAGAAGGATGGAGAAAGTGTTGCCCTCGGTAATATCACAAGATCAAACTGGATTTATTAAAGGCCGACATCTATCTTCAAATCTCCGACGCTTGTTTAATGTTATATATTCACCAGCAAAATCAAACACCCCAGAGATATTACTATCATTAGACGCAGAAAAGGCATTTGACATGATCGAATGAAATTACCTTTTCACTGCATTGGAGAAATTTGGGTTTGGCCCGAATATTTGTGCTTGGATTAAACTACTGTATACCAGTCCAGAAGCTTCAGTTTGTATTAATAAAATTTGCTCAGACTACTTTAAACTAGAACGTGGTACCAGACAAGGATGTCCCTTGTCGCCACTGTTGTTTGCAATCGCTATTGAACCACTGGCGGTTCACTGCCGAAATTCTCATCAGATAAAGGGGATTGTCAGAGAAGGACTAGAACAGAAAATTTCTCTATATGCAGATGATATGGTCTTATATATATCGGACCCAGAAAACACTGTCCCTGCTGTTTTAACAGCACTAACAGAATTTCAAAAGATATCTGGTCTTAGAATTAATCTGAATAAAAGTATACTCTTTCCAGTGAACTCACAAGCATATAATATTAAATTAGACACCCTACCTTTTACCATAGCAGATCAGTTTAAATACCTAGGGGTAAATATCACAAGTAAACATAAAGCTCTTTATCAACAAAATTTTGGCGTTTGTATGGAAAAAATTAAGCAAGACTTGCATAGATGGTCAACCCTTCATCTCACTCTAGCCGGAAGAATTAACATTGTTAAGATGAATATCCTTCCTAAACTTCTCTTTTTATTTCAAAACATTTCAATATATATCAATAAATCATTTTTTAAACAGTTAGATTCAATAATAACCTCATTCATTTGGAACTCAAAACACCCACGTATCCGAAGAGCGACCCTACAAAGACCTCAGGCAGAAGGTGGCATGGCTTTACCTAATTTTCAGTTTTATTACTGGGCAGCAAACATACAAGTCATAAAAACCTGGACACAAATAAATGCACATACACAGGCTTGGTCTGCAATAGAAGTAAAATCCTGTAGTACTTCTTTATATTCCCTGCTCTGCTCTCCAATAAATGAAAGTTATCGCAAATATACTAATAACCCAATTGTGCTTTACTCACTCAGAATATGGATCCAAATTAGGAAGCATTTTAAGATGGAAAATCTTTTATCAGTGGCACCTCTGCAAGGGAACCACCTCTTTCAACCTTCGCAAGTATATCCAGTTTTTAATACCTGGAAAAGTTTTGGGATTAAAATGCTCAGAGATCTTTATATAGACAACATATTTACATCTTTTGAACAATTACGTTCAAAATTTAACCTCCCAGCTACACATTTCTTTTACTATCTTCAAATTAGAAATTTTGTTAAACAGAAATTGCCCGATTTCCCCCACCTTGCACCCTCCACAATGCTGGAAAAAATACTGCTCAATTCCGAGGAAACAAACACTATTTCCGCAATATATAAAATCTTATTAGAGTCCCTACCTTTCAAAGATCCAAGAGGACATTGGGAAGAAGATCTCTTAATCAGTATATCAGAAAAGGAGTGGAAGGTAGCAAAGCAGAGAATTCACTCGAGTTCTATATGCGCAAAGCATAGAATTATTCAACTAAAAATTATATTTCGAGCTCATCTGTCTCGCTTAAAACTGTCCAAAATGTTTCCAGGCCAGGATCCAACCTGCGAGCGCTGCAACCAAGCTCCTGCCTCACTGGGTCACATGTTCTGGGCCTGCACCAAACTAACATCATTTTGGACAAAAATTTTTAAGTGCCTCTCAGACAGCCTTAGTATCACAATCCCTCCTAACCCACTAACAGCTGTGTTTGGTGTCCTTCCAGATAGACTTGAATTGGAGAAGGACAAACAAACGGTGATTGCATTCACTACACTCTTGGCACGCAGACTTATTTTGTTAAATTGGAAGAATCCTAATTCTCCTCTTATAAGTCAGTGGGAAACTGATGTTTTATATTATTTGAAATTGGAAAAAATCAAATTTTCAGTTAGAGGATCTGTACAAAATTTTTTCAAAACTTGGCAGGATTTAATCAATATTATTTTAGAATAAGAGAATTAACTATTATTGCATTTAACTCCCTTCTCCATCTCTTATTTATATAGATATTTACTTCTCCCCTTCTTTTGTCTAATGTTGCCTTATTAAAAAGCTTAAAGAAATTTTCCTTTAGCTAAGCTCTCCTTCTCAGGGGTGGGGTTTGATTTGTTTTCAAATTTGTTGGGTTATAAATTGATCTGTTTGTATGGAATGATTACAATGAAAATTAATAAAATAAAAATATTAAAAAAAATTAAAAAAAAAAAAAAAAAAAGATGCTAAGATTTGCACTGGGTGTGATGAGGATGGATAGGACTAGAAATAAGTACATTAGATGGTCAGCTCAAGTTGGACAGTTGGGAGACAAAGTCAGAGAGGCGAGATTGCGTTGGTTTGGACATGTGCAGAGGAGAGATGCTGAGTATATTGGGAGAAGGATGCTAAGGATAGAGCTGCCAGGCAAGAGTGAAAGAGGAAGGCCCAAGAGAAAGTTTATGGATGTGTTGAGAGAGGACATGCAGGTGATGGGTGTAACAGAAGAAGATGCAGAGGACAGAAAGATATGGAAGAAGATGATCCACTGTGGCAACCCCTAACGGGAGCAGCCGAAAGAAGAAGAAAAATTAATTAGTTAATCACTGAATTGACACAAAGCAAAATGTAATATTTTAAAGAAAGAAAATATGTCCTTTAAAATAATTAGTGTCTTCACTGGAAAACTTTCTATTTCTGTGTGCTCTGTGTTAAAATATGCAAAGCAAATCAAACAAAATCTGTGTTTTTAAAACAAAACATTCCATTTACTAAGTATGTAAATTTCACAATTGTTTTTTTATCCAATAATAGATTTTTAACTTAATGGGCAAAGGAATGGTATACTTTGTAAATGTCACAAACATTATTAGTTGTTTATTTCTTGTCTTGCTGTGCTCTGATAGCCCCGGCAGGGTGCAATATATGTTATCATTTTTCCATTCTTTCTAGTGATATGATGGCTTCCCTTATTAGCTTGTATCTGGTTTTTAGTAATAATGTAAAAAACAATCAGAGTGATCTAAGCATGCTCATATCATCAGGCCTTTTCCTGAATCTGCTCTTCCACCTCTTAGTGATGGAGAGCCAGAGTCTCAATGTAGGCATATCAAAATAGCAGAAAAAAGATGTAATAGAATTTCTGGAAATATTAAATGAGTATAAAATTCATAAAGGCTTGTGTAATGCATTTGAAAAATGGCAAAATGACTCCTGAATAGCTAGCCAAAATGGGGTAGGTATGGGAGCTACAGTCCTCAGCTACAAGTTGGAGCTAGAAGGAGGCTGACATCAACTGCCTCTGCTTAGAAGCCTCAGTTCCTAATTTTAGATTGTATTAAATGACTCTTGCCAAGAGAAATTAAGCACTGTATTATAATTTATTAGCTTGCCCCTGACTCTGCAGTACATACAAAAAAATAAAATAAAAAACCTGCATTTAGACAGATCCAATTACACATATCTTTACACATGCTATACATTAAAGTGTAGTAAAACATCACCAAACACCACACGACTGGTCTGTTGCACAGTGTACAATGCCAGACTTTATTAAGGTTTGCTTAAATGAGGTTTGTGTTTTTTCATAAAAGGGTTTGACAGTGACCCTATTCTTGTCTTAGGGACACAACTATAGTTGCTACAAAACTACAGAATGAACCAAGGTTTACTGCATCTGTGGTTAAAATACTTCATCCCTTCTAATATCTTTGGACCCCAGACAGTTTATTAGAGTTCAAGGCACAGCAGACAAGCAGGTTAAAAAGTTTATTCTTATAATTATTTAATATAGAATAAAATTTTGTAAACTAAGATTGTTAACACACGAAAAACAAATGCATGTGACTATAACAATACAACTTGGAAAAATAGTAGCTGTTTTTGCTAGGAGCCGATGCATCCAGTATGTCTAGATATCAGGTGGTTCTTTTATTCTAGCGTTGCACTTTATAGCTAACAGGTCTTTCGTCCTCCATAGTCAGTGGACGTTGATGGAAGGGCAGAGAACAGTTACTGCTGGCATGCCCTCATATTTAAGCCAGCATTATTCCTCCTTACTGTACCCCTTGAACCAATGTGGTGTTGTAGTTTAGGGGCCATCTCCCTTCCTGTGCTCTAGCCATATGTCTCTGGACCAATCTTAGCTAGTCAGAACTTATGTTCTTGAACCTGCTTCCAGTCAGTGTTCTACCTGTGTCTGTAGGCTGGGTGAAACATTTCTCTTCAAATTTAGCACCTAAAAATGTGTTTATTGTGTCAACTTACACAACCCCAAATTCCTCTTTTAATTGGTTCTGACTTGTTATGCGGTAAGCATAGCTAGCAGGGATTTATTATAAACTGACAAGTTGCTGTACAGCGTTTTCTTTAAACCTTAGTTTTTCAGTTATTCCAGAGAAAAAGTTCTTGCCCTCTCACTCACTACATGTCAAACAAGTACCACAAATTTGGCAGCAAATTTTATGCACATAGCAAATATATAGTATGCTAAACACTGTTCTGTATTTTCAGAAAGATCCCACCTGACCACTAGGTGAAAGACTAGCTGAGACTAAGGGGAAAATGCCACCGTTGACAATATTTTCACCACATTTTGCCTGGCAAACAAACTTCTTGCCAAAAACACTAAATAGAGAGACAGCCTGAATGTCAGGCACCGTGAAAGTTCAGATGCAGTGAAACTCAACAAAACAAAGGGAAACCGAGTGAAGTGCCTCTGTTTCACATGCAGATGCTATTTAGAGAAGGTTCCAAAACTTTTGCAGACTGCTAATACTGACTGTTTTGTGAACAATCGACATGCTACTTATTGTATACAAACATATACCATGATAGATAGATAGATAGATAGATAGATAGATAGATAGATAGATAGATAGATAGATAGATAGATAGATAGATAGATGCTTTATTAATCCCATGGGGAAATTCACATACTCCAGCAGCAGCATACTTATAAAGAAAATATTACATTAAAGAGTGATAACAATGCAGGTATACAGACAGTCAATAACTTTGATTAATGTTAACGTTTACACCCCCCCGGGTGGAATTGAAGAGTCGCATAGTGTGGGGGAGGAACGATCTCCTCAGTCTGTCAGTGGAGCAGGACAGTGACAGCAGTCTGTTGCTGAAGCTGCTCCTCTGTCTGGAGATGATACTGTTTAGTGGATGCAGTGTATCTCCATTATTGATAGGAGCCTGCTCAGTGCCCGTCGCTCTGCCACAGATATCAAACTGTCCAGCTTCGTGCCTACAATAGAGCCTGCCTTCCTTACCAGTTTGCTGGTGTTCAAGTGTAGGTGGTTTGAGTCGCACCATTTAACAAAGTCCTTGATTAGGTCCCTATACTCCTCCTCCTGCCCACTCCTGATGCAGCCCACGATAGCAGTGTCGTCAGCGAACTTTTGCACGTGGCAGGACTCCAAGTTGTATTGGAAGTCCGATGTATATAGGCTGAACAGGACCGGAGAAAGTACAGTCCCCTGCGGCGTTCCTGTGTTGCTGACCACAATGTCAGACCTGCAGTTCCCGAGACGCACACACTGAGGTCTGTCTTTAAGATAGTCCACGATCCATGCCACCAGGTATGAATCTACTCCCATCTCTGTCAGCTTGTCCCTAAGGAGCAGAGGTTGGATGGTGTTAAAGGTGCTAGAGAAGTCCAGAAACATAATTCTTACAGCACCACTGCCTTTATCCAAGTGGGAGAGGGATCAGTGTAGCATGTAGATGATGGCATCCCCTGCTCCCACCTTCTCCTGGTATGCAAACTGCAGAGGGTCCAGGGCGTGATGGACCTGTGGCCTCAGGTGGTGGTGAAATATATGAGCAGTTATGTAAATTTTAAAATATAAAGAATAGTTTGTACTTCATTTAATATTTGTTGTGCTCAGTTTATTAAAAAGAATGGGTTTGCTTTTTGAGATTAAATATTCAAGCAGTTTTGTGACAAGCAACAGCATAAACCATTCAGTTGCATTTCTGACATGACAGGAAATGAGCATTTAATGTATTTGCTATTTCTTGGTGGACACAGTGTCAAGTGATAGTTAGGCTCCAATTCATGTAGGCCATAGCACTATTATTTTTGACAATTTTTTGACATTCACTTTCATTTTGGGTTTGGGATTTTGGTTTTGATACCACAATCTTTTTTCTTTCTTGGTTACGATTTCCTGCCTGTCCTCGATTACAATTTTGGCTTTCCCTTTCATCTCTTGCTCCTTTTTGCTCAAAGTAATCTAAACAGATCCTTCACCTTCTCACATTACTGTAAAAGGTAATAATGCTAGATATGAATGCACACTGGGAAGTTTGAAACTTGAAAATACAATTTATGAGAAAGACCTTGGAGTTGTATTGGACTTGTCATTAGCTACATCCAGTGTACAGTTGCTATGAAGAAGGCTAATAGGATGTTAGCTTATATAGCACAATGTGTGGAGTACAGCTTACTTTGCTCTATTGCAGCATTGTACTAAAATCATTTAAATTCATTTTTCCCAACATCTAGCAATGCTCAACACCCATAACAAAGCAAAAGCATGATTTTGGCAAATTTATTAAAAATACTTAAATATCACATTTACATAAGTATGCAGACCCTTTGCTACAACATTTTAAATTTGACTCAGATGCATCCCATTTTATTGATCACTGAGATGTTTCTACACATTGTTCGGAATCTACCTTTGGTCAATTCAGTTGTTTGAATATGATTAATAAAGGCATATACCCATTTATAGAAGGTCCCACAGCAGACAATGTCTATTAGAGCAACAACCAAGCCATGAGGTTAAAGCAATTGCCTGCAGTGCATACAGACAGGGTCATGTCAAGGCACAGAACTGGAGAAGACTGCAAAAAATTCATGGAACATTGAAATTTTCAGAGTACAGTTGCTTTCATAATTCTTAAATGGATAACTTTTGAAGCAATCACAGCTCTTCCTAGAACTGACCATGTGGCCAAACTGAGCAATCATAGGAGAAGCGCCATTGTAGGAAAGATGACCAAGAAACCATTGTCATTCCTGCAACACTCCACTGATCTGGGCTTTATGACAAAGTAAAAAGGTATCCTTAATGAAAACCTGCTCCAGACTGCTCAGGACCTCAGATTGGGCCAATGGTTTACCTTCCAACAGGACAATGACCCTAAGCACAAAGCAAAGATAACACAGGAGTGGTACCATGATTTGCCCATCCATTGCCAGGACTTAATCCCAACTGAATATCTTTGAAGAAACCTAAAAATAGCTGTTCACTGATGGTGTCCATTCAGCCTGACAGGGTTTGAGAGGATCTGCAGAGAAGAATGGCAAAAAAATCTCCAAATACACATGTTTAAACGTTTGTCAAGTCATTCCCAAGAAGACTCCATCTAACTTCCAAATAAAGGATCTTGTATGATATTTTGCTTTTTTTATTTTTAATACATTTGCAAAAAATTCTAAAATCTGAATACTTTCTGAATCCACTGTAGCTCACTAGTGAGGCCATGTCTGGAATACTGTGTACAGTATTGGTTTCTGTATTACAAAAAAGACATTGCTTGAGAACATCTGGAAGAGAGCAGCTAGGCTTATTGCAAAATATGGAGGTATAAGCTAAAAGACTGAAGGAACTGAAATATTTCAGTTTAAGCAAGCTGAGATTAACAAGTAACATGATTGAAGTGTTTAAAAATTTGAAGATAATTAGTATAGTAAAGTCATGTTGTTACTTTAAAATAAATTCTCCAAAATGAACATGGGCACTCAGTTGGAAACCTGTTAAGGGTAAATTTTGTATAAGTTTTAGAAAGTTTTTCTTCACACAGAGAACCATAGCCAGATCTTCAGATTCTGTGTTATCTAACGTTCTAACATAGAAAGGAGGACAAGTTAAATTGAACATTGGAAAGTGGTAAGAAATTAAAGTGAACGCTACAGTGGACATGTGACCAAAAAAAGACGTTGCAAAGAAAAATCCAGCTGTATGATATATACATGTCAAATAACTCCAGCAATAACTGTGGAGCATATTAGCTCATACCAGTAACAATTAAAAGAGATACTAGAAGTGCTAGAGAGAAAAGTTGTGGAAAAATACAAAAGCTAGCCTGAGCAGGTTCTTTCAATATTTTAGTAGTAAAAGAATAAAGAACACTGAGGTGAAATGTATTATGAACTGTAAGGTTGAATTAAACTGTGCAGACAATGAAAAAGTGAAACTGTAAATTTGCAGTTTTGTTAAGTTTTTATTTGTGAACAAATCGAGATCTTCTCAGCAGTCAGACAAACTAGTGAGGAAATTGGGAAATTAATGAAAATAATGAATTTTATTTGGATCATAAGTACATACAACTAATATGTAGTTTCTTTTCAAATGCAGTTATTTATGATATTGCATACTGTTAACGAAGAGCTTAAGATAGCCCCAAGATTTAATTTTCTAGCTTTGAATACATTCTTTTTCCAGATCTGTGCTGATAAAACGGAAAGCCCTCAAAATGTAGCTAAAAGCTGTTCCAAAATTAATAATGACACTGCTGATCATGGTAATGAAAGTTCTGAACATCCCCCTGAGTGATATACTATGACTGAAATTGCAGTGGAACCTGTAACCAGCTCAACTGGAAGACTACAATAAGGATGAGAGGGAAATGTTCATGATTTACACAGATCATTATCAAAACCAAGGAGAATCCAACAGCTTTAAGGCATACAACAACAACAACATTTATTTATATAGCACATTTTCATACAAAAAGTAGCTCAAAGTGCTTTACATAATGAAGAAAAGAAAAATAAAAGACAAATAAGAAATTAAAATAAGACAACATTAGTTAACATAGAAAGGAGTAAGGTCCGATGGCCAGGGTGGACAGAAAAAACAAAAAAAAACTCCAGAAGGCTGGAGAAAAAAATAAAATCTGTAGGAGTTCCAGGCCACGAGACCGCCCAGTCCCCTCTGGGCATTCTACCTAACATAAATGAAATAGTCCTCTTTGTAGTTCGGGTTTTCACAGAGTCACTTGATGCTGATGGTCATACAGATTTCTGGCTTTTAATCCATCCATCATTGTTGCATAGAAAAATGAAGAATAACAGAGAAGCATTCAGTCGTCAGAAATATGATTAAAATGATTGATTGTGCTGTTGGATCGAGAGTGCATGTGGGGAGAGATGGACATGATACTGGTAGAGGAAGAAGGGGGCTTTAATGTTTTGAAAGCTGTAAAGAGAGTCGGAGTGGCAGAACAAGAAACTGTAGCAAAATGGTTCATGATGCATGTAAATGTTGTTGAACAATATTTAATGTAAAGTTCATGTTGTAGATAATTGATTTATAATGGGTTACATAACTTCATAAATATATACAGTAGTTTAAGTTTAAAATATCTAAATTTAAAACGTGATGTATATAGTAAATTTACATGTTACAATTAGTTTGTTATTGTTAAATGACTTTAAGATAATACAGTATGTATGTAAAGTAATGTGTCTTGCGAGAACACACTTAGGAGTTATCGGGAGAACATCAGAAAGACCTGCCCCATGGACCACAGGTGGGCAGATGTCTCTCGCAAGGCTCTGCCATGTTGCATTAAAGGTTTCAAACTATAAACGTCTGAAGCTAAAACAGACAATCAAAGTGATTTAAGGACCTCTTTTCATGACAAGCGGCCAACAAGCTATTTTATTTGTTAAACGTCTTTGGCTTCATGTTTGCACTAAATGTTTTGTATTTCATCGTATGTTTATGGAAGTTACTGTGTATTCGCTAATGTGTTTTGTACTGATTACTCACCATGTAGTTTTCACGACATGAAAGCCTGGAAGCGTGACGGTGTGAGTAAGACAAGCCCAAGCAATAAACTCCCGTTTCAAAGAACCAACCTCTGTCTGTGTTATTGTGAAGGGAGCTACAATGCAAGAGAAAACAGTACTTTACTGTGAAGGAGCATCAATGTCTGATATTGGAGGATTCAGTGACTTGTCTCTTCTTTCAGAATGGGAGTTAAGAAATGGGAAAGGGTATGGCTTTTCTCAAATGAAATCTCATTTTACTGAAATGAAGGACAGGAATTATGTTTTGGTTCAGTTGTTCATCACCTCACTGAAATTACTACTGAAATTACTTTTGCAAATGCACACAGGAGCAGAGAGAGATAGGTTTGGCACTTTAGAATTATTATTACAAAACTACAAGAATAATTTCTTTAAAATGTCTGTAATGGATTTGAATGGTATATCTCTTTACGTTTGTTCAAGTTAGTTTATTGTTTCTTTTGTGTTTCTTTCCTTCCTCATAAAATGAAAGGATTCATGATAGGTGCTTTTAAGGACAAAAACTCAGAGGTTACCCAAAAGTGCTGTGCTGTATGATTTCTTGAGAGAGAAACACTACACAGTTACTTTTCTCCAGACAATGCGCCGCAATGTTAGTCTTTAATCATAGTGGTTGAGGACCTAGAGGTGCTGTAAATGATTTTTTTTAGGCATGTCACAAGTTGGTACATTAAAAAGGGACTGGGGTGGGTAGCAGTACTTTTAGCTAGAAACCCAAATCTTCACTCTCTTACAGAAAATGAGGTGGTAAATTGCTTTCTGCTGATATTAAAAACTAGCCGTCCCCCCGTGGCTCTGCCTGCATAGTAGTGAAACATGGAAAACTTTAAAAATAGGGTGATTCGTACAGATGCTGGTGCGTGAGTGAAGAGGTCCCTGCCTGGCTCCCTGCTCCTGACGTCACACTTCCCTCTTCCCTCAGTCTGCAGCCTCTGTCTTTGATTAGTGCAAATAAATCGCTCCTGCAAGCGAACTATGATACTTAGCGCGATGAGAGAAGTCACAAAAATCAACCAGAATGTTCAAGCAAATTATAGAAAAAAAACCAGATCTAATTCCGTTAAGTAGTTCTCTCATGAAAAGCGAGACATACATAAATACAGACAGACAGATGTTGCATTTTATATATATAGAGATGGCCATAGAGAAATTTAATTTCCTATTTAGTAATTTGTATGCACCAATAAATGGAAAAGAACAAGTGGTGTTGAACATACAATTACAATGTGATGATGTGGTTTGGGGTAGAGAGACTTATGTGCATGGAATAATGACTTTGACAGGAATTTTTCAGTGCCTCATACACTGTCTGCTTGAGTGCTGCAACAAATTGTGGTGCCCTGTGCAATGGCATCATGGCACAGTTCTACACTCTATTCACCTGGAGTCGAAACTGAACGACCAGGGGAAGGAAGAACTGAGACATGTACAATAATGACTGTTCCAAAAACAGAATTTTGGTTTATTCCAGATCTACCATTTGCTATTTACAGTAATGTCTTGGAAATATTTACAGTTCAATGCAAGAACATTAACAAAAACAAGAAAAATAGGTGCAGGTGCTATACACCTGTACAATAATTACAGTGACTCCAAACTGAAAAGTGATGAGAAAAGATATGACCAAAATTAATCAGAAAGTCTTTTCTTTCTCTTTTATCTTCAACAAACAGTTCATGAAGGACGGACAGAATAGTAATCAAAAACAAAAACTGAAAAAATTATGTACAATGACAATGAAAAAATGAGCACCCACAAACAGATTACTTACACCAAAACATATATACAAATTGAACGTAAACTGTCCTCAATAATACATACAAACATAGATGCTCCCCTCAATGCTCTAACTGATCAGCATTAAAGAAGTTTCTGCAATTCCAAAGACTTTTCAAAAGACAACTCTGGTGGATTTGACTTTGCTAGGCAGAAGAGCCAGTGGTAGAAAACCAATCATTAATTTCTTTTTTCCAGGCCCCCCAATAGCAAACTATGTTAAATCACACACTCTGCGTTCTCCTATGATCAGGTGCTGTGTCACTATTTTAAACCTTTCTTTCCCCTTGTGCGCATATGTGTTTGCAACCACATCGAGCTAGCTGTTCATTAATCTCTCCATGTAAGTTATGTGGTGAACTTTCACCTACTTTCTTTCTCTACACATATATTCTCCCTGTCAGTAACGTCCTAATCCAGCACTGTCCTCTCTCTGTCCCGCAGTGGTGGGTGACTCACCTTTGTAAAAACATAAAATGATGTAATTGAACAAAATGTATGTGTGTAAGTACAGAAAATAGGACAGAATGATCAAACTTGTTTGTGTTTTGCGTACGTGACAAAAAGCATATATACTTTCTGTAAGTTTTCTTTCAATGATGTGTGTGACAAGAAAATGTACCTTTAGGGTAAAAACTTTACCAATTGGAATAATGCAAAATGAGTCAGGACGCTATTTTTATTGCTTACGTGGTCTACGATCAGGAGACTAGAAAAGCTATAAAAGAGCAAGGACATCTGCACTCGAGGCAGATGAAGTGCGGTGTCCTAGGACTGTATTTCTCTGTCATTTTACCCTTGCCTGGTATGTATCAATAAAAGGTTTTTACTAATTTTAATTTTCTTCTCTGTCTTCAGTCACAAAAAGTGTCCACACCTTCAAGCTGAAAATCTGGTGCTTGCAGTTTGAATTACTACCCTAACTAATAAGGCAATTGATCATCTATAACATCACCCTCACACAAACTGAGAAGATGGAGAAAATAATCAGCTCCTATGTGAGGAAATTATTTAATGTTTCACGATCCCTGAAGAATTTTGGTCTATACAGACATGGGACACTCAATCTCAATTTCTCCAGCCTTACAGAGGAATTCCAATGCATGAAAGTAAGACTGGAGATGACCCTTGCAGAGTCTAGAGACACTGTAACTTGAGCGGCTGCTCCAACTCACAAAAACAGGAAGTAAAAATAATGTTAAGAGCCCAGTACAGCAGACAATATAAGATCTTCATCACAGCGACATTGTTGACCAAGTAGAGCATGGAAGGGGAATGATGGGCCTTAGCAAAACACAACCAACCTGGAACACATTATCTGTATCAGAACAGCAAAAGAAGATTATGCTGATGTCTGCAGGCAAGAGGAGATGGAAAAGTGTAACAAGGCTGTTTCAGAAGCTCAGCAGGGTCAATGGATAACATGGGAGAACATGGAGAAAAGAAGGATTATTTGGTTAGATGTTTTAGATATGAAATCAAGTGGGATTAGTTTCATTATAGATAGATAGATAGATAGATAGATAGATAGATAGATAGATAGATAGATAGATAGATAGATAGATAGATAGATAGATAGATAGATACTTTATTAATCCCAAGGGGAAATTCACATACTCCAGCAACAGCATACTGATAAGGAAACAATATTAAATTAAAGAGTGATAAAAAATGCAGGTAAAACAGACAATAACTTTGTATAATGTTAACGTTTACCCACCCAAGTGGAATTGAAGAGTCCCATAGTGTGGGGGAGGAACGATCGGAGGAACGATCTCCTCAGTCAGTCAGTGGAGCAGGATGGTGACAGCAGTCTGTCACTGAAGCTGCTCCTCTGTCTGGAGATGATACTGTTTAGTGGATGCAGTGGATTCTCCATGATTGACAGGAGCCTGCTCAGTGCCCATCACTCTGCCACAGATGTCAAACTGTCCAGATCCGTGCCTACAATAGAGCCTGCCTTCCTCACCAGTTTGTCCAGGCATGAAGCGTCCTTCTTCTTTATGCTTTCTCCTCAGCACACCACTGCGTAGAAGAGGGCACTCGCCACAACCGTCTGATAGAACATCTGCAGCATCTTATTGTAGATGTTGAAGGATGCCAGCCTTCTAAGGAAGTATAGTCGGCTCTGACCTCCCTTGCACAGAACATCAGTATTGGCAGTCCAGTCCAATTTATCATCCAGCTGCACTCCCAGGTATTTATAGGTCTGCACCCTCTGCACACAGTCACCTCTGATGATCACAGGGTCCATAAGGGGTCTGGGTCTCCTAAAATCCACCACCAGCTCCTTGGTTTTGCTGGTGTTCAGGTGTAGGTGGTTTGAGTCACACCATTTAACAAAGACCTTGATTAGGTTGCTATACTCCTCCTTCTGCCCACTCCTGATGCAGCCCACGATAGCCGTGTCGTCAGTGAACTGTTGCACGTGGCAGGACTCCGAGTTATATTGGAAGTCCGATGTATATAGGCTGAACAGGACCGGAGAAGGTACAGTCCCCTGCGGTGCTCCTGTGTTGCTGACCACAGTGTCAGACCTGCAGTTCCCGAGACGCACATACTGAGGTCTGTCTGTAAGATAGTCCATGATCCATGCCACCACGTATGAATCTACTCCCATCTCTGTCAGCTTGTCCCTAAGGAGCAGAGGTTGGATGGTGTTGAAGGTGCTAGAGAAGTCCAGAAACATAAATCTTACTGCACCACTGCCTCTGTCCAAGTGGGAAAGGGATCGGTGTAGCATGTAGATGATGGCATCCTCCACTCCCACCTTCTCCCGGTATGCGAACTGGAGAGGGTCGAGGGTGTGGTGGCCCTGTGGCTTCAGGTGGTGAAGCAGCAGCCGCTCCATGGTCTTCATCACATGTGACATCAGAGTGACAGGCCGGAAGTCATTCAGCTCACTAGGACATGATACCTTTAGGACTGGGGTGATGCAAGATGTTTTCCAAAGCCTCGGGACTCTCCCCTGTTCCAGGCTCAGGTTGAAGATGTGCTGTAGAGGACTCCCCAGCTCCAGCGCACACACCTTCAGCAGTCGTGGCGATACTCCATCTGGACCCACTGCTTTGCTGGCACGAAGTCTCCTCAACTCTCTGCTCACCTGGGCTGCTGTAATTATGGGTGGGGGGAAACTCTCTCCTATGCTGGCATCAGCAGAAGGATGGGTGGAGGGTGCAGTACTCCGAGGTGAGAGTGGGTTAGGATGGTCAAACCTGTTAAAGAAGTTGTTCATCTGGTTTGCTCTCTCCACGTCTCTCTCGATGGTGGCACCCCGCTTCGAGCTGCAGCCAGTGATGATCTTCTTATATGAGCAACCTATGTCATTCTTACTAACCCCAAAAATCTCAAATAATGGTTGTGAGAAGATCCATCATGTATGTTATGCTCAACGTCAGGAAAACTTAGACATATCCTGACTGGTTCTAAGATTAGCCTCTCCCAAGGATGTTACACCTGGAGACACAACAAAGTGCTGAAATACTTGGCCACCAATATTGAATTTAAAATAACATTTACAAATGCCCTGCCAATAAGAACACCAAACTCAACCCAGTCAGTGTTTTTTTTTTTTACCTGAGAGGGGGAACAAGGTCAGCACAACTGTATGCCAAGCACCAGGTATGGACAACTAAATGGAGCTCAAGACTGGAAAATGCATGTAGACATAGGTCAGTGTCTTATAATACCATCAGATACAGCCATACACCGCTTGAGACCTGATTTGGTGCTATGCTCAAAATTGCTACACACTGTATAGTTTGTGGAACTTACAGTTCCCTGGAAGGATGCTGTGGAGGAAGTTTTCAAGGGGAAGAAGCTGCAGTAGAGTGAATGAACAAAGAATGCAGAGCATCAAAGCTGAAGAGCTAATATTTATCTGGTGAAAGACAGCTGTAGAGGCTTTCTGGCAACACCCATGACAAGGCTATTGAACAGAGGATGAGTAGTCAAACCATCAAACCATCAAGAAAATGTCACAGGCAACAGAGAGTAGTAGCCAGTGGCTATGGATCAAGTGCAATGATCCCATTTGAACCTGTAAATAAAAAGGCTGCACAGACATCAAGAGGGGTAGGTCTGGATTGCTAGATCTCACTACTGAACCTTCATGAGACATCATTGGCCATTCAGAGACGATAGTGGTGCCCACTTGATAACCTCACTGAAGTGCCAGTGCAGATCTTACCGACATCTACAGTAGGGCAAGATCAGGTACAAATTTTCATAAATGGCACATTGGATTAATAACATCATATGAGGTTTTCTCAGATATGACCTTTATGAAGCAAAAAATTGGACAAGAGTTCTCAAATCAGTGTGCAGTATTTTAGGTCCTTTACAGAGGAAGAACTTAGAGGAAGAACTTTGATTAGCAATAACTTAGTGGCTTCAGCCCTAGGGAATAAGCTCACATACATGAAACCTTCTCTTGAACTTCTGCTTGCTTGCCTCAGAGAACTGTTAACTTTTTACTGGGTTGAAGTTTACTGGCTAAGGCATTATCTATATGTTGTGTTTGCCTGTGGCTGAAGGAAGACAACGACATATTCATATGTTTGGCTGAAGGAATGCTTTCTAGTTACAGGCTTCAAAAAATCTTTGTTTAACTCAGCAGCCCTGTCATAGATGTTGGTAGCCTGTGTCTTTTTATGACAAGTGGGAGTGCTACACATTAACAGGGTGCTTTTTTAATGAACAACATAAATCTGTCTACTTCTGGTCTCCCATATTTTTATCGTAGGCTACTCAGAGAGGGCCATTTCAACAAGGCCTGTGTAGAGTTCTGCCAGTCTATTTGGGGCTCTAGAGTACCCAGTTGTATATCTTAATATTAAAATTCTTGGGCTCAATCAGTCTCTAAGGTAATTTAAGTTTGACACTTAATTAACTCTGAAAAATGTTTCTGCTGCTATAGTACTGAGAAGAAAATGGTGGTGATGGGACTATAGTATTTGAGACAGACTTCAGAAAATCTATGTAGCCTCATAGTAAATGCAGAATTTCTTATTTCAGGTTCCCTGGGTAACAGCAATATACTGTATCAGGGAGAGTGAAAGTTTTCCAAAATTGTGTGTTGTACCCACTTTTTCAGAAATTTGTGACACAGAAAAAATATATGTATGCTATTAGTAGCATAGAGTGACTTCTTTGGATGGTACAAGTGGGAAGGAAGCTCTGTACAAAATGTGATCTGACAAGTCACTGGGATCATCTGATGAAGACACCTGACCCACCCCGAGCTGACTTGGGGACAGAGAAGTTGGAACTAGCTAGACTGAACTTATCTAAGCAACCATTGAAAAAGTGAACTGGTGATTTGCAATGGTGTGTTGTGCTTACAATACAATACAATACAATTTATTTTTGTATAGCTCAAAATCACACAGGAAGTGCCGCAATGGGCTTTAACAGGCCCTGCCTCTTGACAGCCCCCCAGCCTTGACTCTCTAAGAAGACAAGGAAAAACTCCCAAAAAAACCTTGTAGGGAAAAAAATGGAAGAAACCTTGGGAAAGGCAGTTCAAAGAGAGACCCCTTTCCAGGTAGGTTGGGCGTGCGGTGGGTGTCAAAAGAAGGGGGTCAATACAATACAATACAATATACAGAACAGAACAAATCCTCA
Organism: Erpetoichthys calabaricus; assembly: GCF_900747795.2. Lineage (NCBI taxonomy): Eukaryota > Metazoa > Chordata > Cladistia > Polypteriformes > Polypteridae > Erpetoichthys > Erpetoichthys calabaricus. The sequence continues at coordinate 91,426,583 of NC_041399.2, forward strand.
ATACAGTATAAAAATAAACATTTTAGAAGTACAAAGAAGAATTTAACAGTAGATGATATCACATAATAAGATATGGATATGTTTAGAGTCCTGGAGACCTCATCCATCAAGCTGCCTCCCCCATTTGGCCATTCCATGGCTGAAACAGTGCTGGGCCAGCCAATCCGATGAAAGGACCCCTCTTTCCCACGATTCCTGCGATCCTCCATCAGGGATGACTTTACCTTAGGCAGGCAAAACAACTTGGCAGGTGGGCCATGGCACCAAATGCCACATTTGAGTACCGAGAAGAGAAACAGAATAGGTGTGGGTTAGTATCCAATTATAACTATCATGTTACTTATGTTTTAGTGCTAATGACTAACAACAGAGATGCAGTCTGTACAGTTAATCAGCAGCTCTAGTCAGGATATGCTAAACTGAAGTAGTGAGTCTTCAGTCGGGATTTAAAAGCTGAGACCGAAGGGGCATCTCTTATAGAAGCAGGCAGACCATTCCACAGTTTAGGGGCCCTGTAACTAAAAGCTCGACCTCCCACTGTTATTTTATTAATCTTTGGTATCATAAGCAGACCGGCATCTTGAGATCTTAATGTGCGTTCAGGTTTGAAAGTCCTGATAAGTTCAGACAAGTAAGCCGGACATTGGCCATTTAATGCTTTATATGTTAAAAGGAGGATTTTGCAGTAATGCGGGCTCTGCATCGGTCTGTCGTGGTGAAAAAGGAGCTGAGCCGCAAGGCGAAGTTCTCAATTTACCAGTCGATCTATGTTCCTACCCTCACCTATGGTCATGAACTATGGGTAGTGACCGAAAGAACGAGATCGCGAATACAAGCGGCTGAAATGAGTTTCCTCCGCAGGGTGTCTGGGCTTTCCCTTAAAGATAGGGTGAGAAGCTCAGTCATCCGGGAGCTCTCCGCATCGATAGGAGTCAGATGAGGTGGCTCGGGCATCTGATCAGGATGCCTCCTGGACGCCTCCCTGGTGAGGTGTTCCGGGCACGTCTAATCGGGAGGAGGCCCCGGGGAAGACCCAGGACACGTTGGAGGGACTATGTCTCTCGACTGGCCTGGGAACGTCTTGGGATTCTCCCGGAAGAGCTAGAAGAAGTGGCCGGGGAGAGGGAAGTCTGGGCATCTCTGCTCAAGCTGCTGCCCCCGCGACCCGACCTCGGATAAGCGGGAGACAATGGATGGATGGATGGATGGATGGATGGAGGATTTTGAAATCTGCCCTAAACTTAACCGGGAGCCAGTGTAAGGATTTAAGAATTGGAGTGATGTGTTCGTATTTTCTTGTTCTTGTAATAATTCTTGCAGCCGCATTTTGGATTAATTGGAGGCTGTATAAAGAACAATTTGAAAATCCGTTGAACACCGCATTGCAGTAGTCAATCCTACTAGAGATAAATGCATGAATTAATTTCTCAGAATCCTGTTTATTTAGAAAGCGCCTTAATTTCCCAACATTTTTAAGATGGAAGAAACATGCTTTGGACAACTTTGTAATATGCGCTTTAAATGACATGCTAGAGTCAAACATAACTCTTAGATTACGGGCTGATTCAGTGAAATTAATGGGGATTCCAACTGAGTTAAATGATGACAGAATATTGTTGTGATCAGCGTCATTCCCTCCAAAAATTGACATCTCTGTTTTATCTATATTTAAAGACAAGTAGTTCTCATTCATCCACTCATTTAATTCGCTAACACAACTAATTAAAGACAACATCGGAGAAACTTCATTTGATTTAAATGAAAGGTATAACTGGGTGTCATCTGCAAACGAGTGAAAATTAACATTATGTTTCCTAATGATAGATCCCAGTGGAAGCATGTAAAGTGAAAACAGTAAAGGTCCCAGTACTGAGCCCTGCGGGACACCATATTGAACTTCTGTGTATAATGATGGAGTACTGTCAGCACATTTCTCTACATATTGGAATCGATTTGATAAATAAGAACTAAACCAAGCGAGCACAAGGCCTGTAAGCCCAACATCATTTTCTAGCCTGTGCAGTAAAATAGAATGGTCTATGGTGTCAAATGCTGCACTTAAGTCCAACAACATAATTACAGTGGAGTTTCTTTCATCAGAGGATATCAGAATGTCATTTACAACCCGCGTTAGTGCCGTTTCTGTACTATGACCAGTGCGGAAACCAGACTGGAATTTCTCAAATAAATTGTAATGCGTAAGGTGTGTCTGAAGCTGACTGGCGACTACTTTTTCCAGTATTTTAGAGAGAAACGGTAAATTTGAAATAGGTCTATAATTATTTAGTATGTGTGGGTCTAGGTCTGACTTTTTAAGTAATGGTTTAATGATTGACACTTTTAGTGTATCAGGTACTGTGCCATGCAATAATGAACTATTGATAATGTTTACTATAGGCGCTGCAAGAACATCCATTGCACTTTTTACTAGTTTTGTTGGCACTGGATCTAGGGAACAAGTAGTGGGCTTCATTGTAGAAATTAATGTTAAGACTTCCTGCTCAGTTACAGGATTAAAATTACTAAAGTGATGAATACAATGTGAGACAGGGTCTGCTAAGCTAGTATTTGGTTTGTACTGTGAGGCAGAGATCTGGGATCTTATATTTTTAATTTTCTCATTGAAGAAGTCTGTACTGCTAATATCTGTTGGTATTTTGCACTGTTGATCTGAATTATTAATTTAGCCACTGTTCTAAACAGTACCCGAGGATTTTTATTATTGCTATCTATTAATGTAGAATAGTATTCTGAGCGAGCTTTAAAGAGGGCTTTTTTATATTTATTAACACTCTCTGTCCATGCAATTTGAAAGACAAGTAGCTTTGTTGTTCTCCATCTGCGCTCCAGCTTTCGACACTCTAATTTAAGAGCTCGAGTGTTTTCATTAAACCAGGGAGAGTTTCTATGTGCTTTGATCACTTTTGTTTTAAAGGGAGCCACTGCGTCCAGAGCATCTCTCAAGGTCACATTATAATGTGATGTTAGCTGCTTAGCATTGTGGATGTTAATGCCCGAGTTTCACTTATTGATTCCTCAGTTACAGACATACATCCTTGTTTATGAAGAGAAGATTGTCACTGTTCAACCTCTTTGACATGTCTGTACCTATGTTTTAAATGACCTTAACTTGTCTTTTAAAATTTTTTATAATTTTAAAATCAACCTGTAAGTATGATTTCTAATTTCTTTCTCTGCATGAGTAAGGGAGAGGGTAGGTGATCTGTACAAAATTAGATATGATTCTTAAAATCAATATAAATCAGAAAAATAAAGGACTGAGAGAGTTAAAACACAGTGCATATTTTAAAATGATTGCTAGCTATGTGACATACGAGTGTTTACTAGTGTTATATTAGTTACTAGCAAAATACCCGCGCTTCGCAGCGGAGAAGTAGTGTGTTAAAGAGGTTATGAAAAAGTAAAGGAAACATTTTAAAAATAACATAACATGACTGTCAATGTAATTGTGTTGTCATTGTTATGAGTGTTGCTGTCATATATATATATACATATACACATATACACACACATATACACACATATACAGATATATATACATATACACATATATTTTTTATATATATATTTTTTATATATATATATATATATATATATATATATATATATATATATATACACATACATACATATACACACATAGATGCACTTACAATAACATAGAAATCAATATAAACAACATTAACATCATTATCATATGAGAATATGAAGTAATATATAAGAAGCACATTTCATATAAATATAAATTATTAAACAGTAAAATCTTCTTCTATAATTTGCTACCGTGGCTTTTCGTTGGTCTGTCCAGGATTTTAAATCACCTGTAGCTTGCAAACCGTTTCACCTATTGACTTGAAATCTGGTACACATATAATACGTCACGTCTGCTATCCGCTTTATGGGTGATGATTGTATTACTCTTTTTATGTTTATTTTATTTTAGAATCAACTCCTATCTGCGCACACCAGGGCGGCCGTGGGCAGATATGTATGGTGTATTCACTCCATGTTATCGTGCATTGCGCTGTCACTGGTATTTTGATAAAAGAATTTGAACAATATATAAGAAGCGTATAAATTATTAAACAGTAAAACATTAACATTTAAGAAGTAAAGTTACATTGAGTACTACTGCAGTGCCTTCGGGTATACCTCATTTTTTGTTTGCCCATTACATGCTTAAATGTATACATTTTTTGGTGTACCTACCTGAGAACACGCGACATATAACCGAGCGTGGGAGAAGCATGGATTTTAAACATGCGTTGAGTTCATCTGCTGGTCTCCCTCGTAGAATAACTGGTAATGTTTGACTAAAATGTACAGCGAGTAAAACGACATTACCTCCTTTTTTTTTTTTTACGATCTCTGAGATCTTGCTTTTTCGGTTCAAGGCTTCATAAGCTCTTTTATGTGCCATGGTGTACTTAATAAGTACTAATTATCCCAAACCATCATCTTTGAATGTTGCAAGACTTTCGCCTTGTATGTAGATCGGGGTAATTACATTCATTGCATTCCTAGTCTGAATCACAATCTGATTGTATGGGTGGTTACCTGGCACTGTAGGGTTGCCACCCGTCCTTTAAAATACGGAATCGTGCCGCGTTTGAGAATTAAATTGCACGTCCCGTTTTGAATCAATACTGGACGGGATTTATCCCGTATTTTTTTTATCATTTTTTTTTTAAAGCAGCGTGTCATGCAAATCATCCCACACGCATTTTATGAAGATGCCTCCTTTCCTACTTTTGATTGGGTAATACTTGATGTCATCGTTAGTTTGATTGGTCTTTTTAACTGTCCAGTGAGGAGGGCGTGTCTTTTAAGTAGAGTCTGCAAAGTGTTGGCACTGAGATGTGGCGTCAGCGCCATAGTTGAAGCCCCTAACGTTGCAGTCAGCAAGTCGGCTAACATCCGCCATGTGCCGTCTTTCAGTTGCGAGAAGCAGATCATAGAATGGTTGAAACTGTTGCCCTTAACGTTGCGCCACGGCGTGTGGTTCGTTTATACCTCGTGTCTTCTCATTAAACTTTTATCTCGCGAATATGTTATTGCAATCCGCAGCGGGAGCGTTTCTATAAACTTAATTTAAACTTACGTTTTACACCGTGCTTTGTTTCCCTTATGAACATGCTTGTATGCTTCACTCGCTCCGTTCTCAATTGTTTAATTAATTTTTTGCTCTTCGCTGTTTGCGGCTGTTCCTCCATTTCCCCCTACTTCGTTCTTTTATCTCGCGAATATGTTATTGCAATCCTTAATGGGAGCGTTTCAATAAACTGATTGAAAATAGTTTTGCATTTACCTTTTTAGTAAAAGGCGAGCTTTTAAGCCTGAGAAATCACCCCGTAAATGCACACGTTTAATTGCACATGTGTTAATATGTATGGTTACACAGTATTAAAAGACAGTGAACAATGTCAGTTACCTTTCTTCCCGCGTTTGATAAAAGGTGAGCTTTTAAGCCTGAGAAATCACCCCGTAAATGCACACGTTTAATTGCACATGTGTTAATATGTATGCTTACACAGTAATTAAAGACAGTCAAAAATTAACGTCATTTACCTTCGTTCCCGCGTGTGACTCGTGCTGTAAATCTCTTCCTTGTTTTTAGTTCACGTGATTACGTAGGAGGCGTGATGACGCGATACGTTACTCCGCCTCCTCCATTACAGTGTATGGACAAAAAATATGTTCCAGTTATGACCATTACGCTTTGAATTTCGAAATGAAACCTGCCTAACTTTTCTAAGTAAGCTGTAAGGAATGAGCCTGCCAAATTTCAGCCTTCCACCTACACGGGAAGTTGGAGAATTAGTGATGAGTCAGTCAGTCAGTCAGTCAGTGAGTGAGTCAGTCAGTGAGGGCTTTGCCTTTTATTATTATAGATCTCCAATGGAACTTACAGATATAAATACTAGTCCTCGTTTATACGTTTATAAGTGATATTGCAATGGCAGTAAATAAAACTGTAAACAGAGCCATAGAATAAATGGCAAGATCTTCAGGCAGCATAGGAAAGCAGAACAAAAAAGACAAACAAATTTGAGCAATCAATGCTAGCTATCTCCATGTCTGTTCCCTACTGTGTCTGAAGTACATTTAATTTGGTCGTATTGTAAAATGTGAAATTCTAAGGCTTTAATAATTACAATTATTGTCTGTCTTAGTATAAAATTGGTCTTTTTAAGTATAGTAATTATTATTTACTTGATTGGTGAAACAAAGAAGCAAAATGTGTATTTTAACTTGGTCTGAGAATGCCACTTAAAACATACTAGGGAAAGCTCAGAAAGGTGCATTTTCAATTGAAATACTTTAAAGGAGATCCTGATGAGTTAGTTGTAAATCGATATTACAAGAATAAAACTGACATTTGGAAGTCAAGTGATGTCTGCAAGAATTTCAGTTCTAACTAATAATCAGTACATTGAATGAAATTTTAACCATTTAAAGCCCTGCTTTTTAGTTGTACTTAAATTCTGTGGTACATGAAATTCGTCCTTTTGTTCTTCTGCCTATATCTGTTATTTCTTTTTGAAACAATTTAATTCAGTTAGTTCAATTATAATGTTGTTATATGTCTTTTGTACTTTTGCTCTTTACCATAAATAGTAAAGCAATGAGACTTTAACATTTTAAACTAATTAAAGTAATTGTAATTTGCCTGAGTAGAAAAATGCAATCATGTCTGTTAGAGTTGCTCATCAATTAGTTATATACAATGATATCACTATAATTTGATCAACTCAATGACACACTTTTCACAGTATTAGCCACCTAATCATAGTTAATCTGTTAAAGAAGTTAATTTCTCCATCAGTTCTTAATCCACCCATCGTTTTAATCCTTGACTACAGTTCATCTTGGGTTAAATAATGTTTCATTTTAGAGTAAGCATTAATTATGATAATATGCATAAAATTACCTTTATTAATTTTAGCACCCAAATAAAACATTTTTAGGCTTACTGTTGTGGTACATGTTATTGTTTTATTTCCATGTTAATAATGTTTTAACATTATTCAAAGTCTTACTTCCTACATGACAATAAAGAGCTTTCAAATTTAAATTACTATTGCAATTTGCACTTTTTAAATTGCTTAACTGCATAGAGTTGAAACACTTTATTTAGTTTCTGGATGAGAATAAATACTACTTTTAAGTTTTGTTTTTTTTTATTTACAATAAACAACTTCTTTTGGAGTAAGGCAGGGTGGTGCACTGTCCTAATGGAATGGATCTCTAATTTAGCCCAGTCATAGTAGATATTATAAATTGTTTTCTGTCAATGCATATGTGTTTTTTTGGGTTGACTGGTTCCCACTTTGTACCTAGTATGGCTGGGACATTATACTTATTAACTGTGCTCTCAATAAAAGATATGGTTACACAGAAATCAATTACACCACTTGTCACAATGACTATACCTACAATCACCTCCTTCCTGCCCCATAAAATAGAAAACAAAACAATAACACATTAAGGTGTGTTACAGCAGATACTGTACCACACGTGCCACAAATGTAACATTTAAAAAAACAACAAAATATTCAAAAATTAAATACCATTCCATACTACTCAACACCTACCAACTTCCCTTACAATCAACCATTTTTACACCACTCAAACGAACGTACACCCTCACTGCTACAAATTCCACAAACTCCACAACAAGAATACATTCATCATGAAAAGTCTATGAGCTAGTGGCTTTCATGGATCATCAGGTGGGCCCCACTCTAATATACAGTGTTGTGGTGTTATGGGTCCACAGCTCTCCCACCAAAGGCCGTTTTTATTTAAATAAATAATTGCCGTGCTCGTGGCTTAGCGAGGGGGAGTGGTGGCTATAGCAAGCCGCAGGGCGATCTGCGGTGTGGGCGTTTTTCGCCTAAGTGCACAGGTGAGAGACTGCCCACATCCGTGATCGTTCCTGTGGCTAATGGGCTGCAGCTGCTATGTCCTCTCTGCATATAAAGAGAAGCGCGAGTTGGTTAGAGAGAAGTAAAAAGTAAAGAAGGAGAGAGTAAAGAAAAGAAAGGAAAGAGAACGGGAGGTAGAGAGAAGACAGGAAGCAGGTGGAGAAAGTCGGTGTGAGGAAGGAGAGCGAGCGAGCGAGCAAGAGTAGGCTCACATTAGAGAAAGCAGGCAGCTGGGAGGAGAGCCAACGAGAGGAGTGTTTGGCCGACACTCAGTGGGGCTGAAGGAAGCGGTCGCTCCAGCTGAGTGACTAAGTAGCTGGAGTGACCAGTAGAAGTATCAACTTGGCCATTGCTAGGAGCGGGAGGCAAGGAGGCTTTGGGCAGGTGTAGCCCCAGCGTGAGCGCCTTGGCCGCTGGGAAATATCCCAAGTCTCGGTCCGGTTGGGAGCCCGACGAAGCCAAGGAACGGAGGGCTACCAGACCTGTTTGAAGGGCAGCTGATCCTGCAGGTAGGCGACTTTCCAGTAGAACAGACCAGATGGGCGTAGCAGGGGAGCCACCATGAAAACGGAAGACACCGGGTTTTTGATTTAACATTACTTCCTGTACTATTTTACCTTGTGGTTTTTAGAAGAGTTTTTCTATTGTTTTTAACCTCCACGTTTCATTTTATGGATTATTTATTTAATGAAGACTTTGAACACTGCACTGTTGCACTTTGTGGACTTTGTTTTGATTTATGTTAATAAAAGCACTTTGCACTTTTTAACCATCCTCTTGCTCAATTGTTTATTGCCTCACTGTCTAGCTCATCGGTGACATTACCGACGGTGTTGGGTTCAAGGGCTCCCTAACAGCCGATGGGATCATGGAGCTGAACCCGCATCGTCACAAGTGTTTATTGAAAATTAAGGCATATGACCAAGACAGGACTTTGAGAGTACATTTGTCTGAAAACAGTGTACCCCACTGCCCACCAGCTAATAAATTATGAACAAATGTTAATCACTATAGCTCTCCTGGCCTTCAGCTCTTCACCCCAGGCAATTTTTCCGGCATATACATAACCATCTGCTTGCCTCCTCAACCACATTTGACTATCTCTGAGGTCTTTTTTTAACCACTTCTGGAGAACCAAGTTCACAGAAGCGCTGGGTCATTGATCTTGCAAAGAAATCCCTACAGCTGATCTCAACTGGCCTACCCAACATTTTACATCCCAGCTACCTAATATCTATTGCAAGCTCATTGTAACTATTCATTTATCTTTCATATACTACGTCTATTGATGCTTTGTATGGAACCATTAATTCAATAAGAAACAGAGTGCCCTTCTGCTGTGACCACAAAACACTTTTAGTCTTAGGTTAGTAGTGAGAAGTCAAGCAAAATTACACATTTTATTGGCTAACTAAAAGATTTCAATATCCAAGCTTTCAAGGCAACTCAGGCCCCTTCTTCAGGAAAGATGTACAGTAATTTTAAATAGAAACCTACCACTTGTTCCCTAGATCGAGTGCCAACAAAACTACTAAAAAGACCAATGAATGTTCTTGTAGCACCTATTCTTAGCATTATCAACAGCTCATTATTGCATGGCGCAGTACCTGATGCACTGTCTGTCATCAAACCATTACTTAAAAAGTCAGACCTAGACCCACGTACAGTATACTTAATAATTATAGATCCATATCAAATTTACCCTTTCTCTCTAAAATACTTGAAAAAGTAGTCACCAATCAGCTTCAGTCACACCTTACGCATTACAGTTTATTTGAGAAATTCCAGTCTGGCAAGGCACTAATGCATGTTGTAAATAATATTCTGATATCTTCTGATGAAGAAAGTTTCACTGTAATTATGCTGTTTTTAAGCACAGTATTTGACACCATTGGCTATTCTATTTTACTACATAGGCTGAAAAAGACATTGAGCTGACAGACACTGTACTTGACTGATTTAGTTCTTATTTTTCAAATCAATTTCACTACCTTCAAAAATGTGCTGAAATTACTCCATCATTAAACACAGATGGGAGATATGGAGTCCAACAGGACTTAGTACTAGGACCTTTACTGTTTTCACTTTATATGCTTCCACTGGGATCTCTTATTAGAAAACATAATTTTCACTTGTACACAGATGACACCCAATTAAACCTTTCTTTTAGACCAAATGGTGTTTCTCTGATGTTGTCCTTAATTAGATGCATTAGTGAATTAAAGGAGTGCGTGGATGAGAACTACCTATTTTTAAACCCAGATAAAAAAGAGATGTTAATTATTAAGAGGGAATGATGCTGATCACAACAATATTTTGTCATTATTTTACTCATTTGGAATTACCATTAGTTTTATTGAATCAGCTCGCAATCTAGATGTTATCTTTGACTCTAGGATGTCATTTAAACTACATATTACAAAATTGTCCAAAACATGTCTGTTTTCTAAATGTGTGGTATACTGAGAAATTAATTCATGCATTTATTTCTTTTAGGATTGACTACTGCAATTCGGTGTTTACTGGTTGTTCAAATTATTATTTATACAGCCTTCAGTGCAAGAATTATTACAAAAAATCACATAACTCAAATTCTTAAATCTGTACGCTGGTTCCTGATTAAGCTTAGGACAGATTTAAAAATCCTTCTTTTAACATATAAAGCCTTAAATGGCCAAGGTCCAGCTTACTTATCTAAACTTGTCATGACTTGCAAACCAGAACTCACATTAAGATCTCAAGATGCCAGTCTGCTTATGATTCCAAGGGTTAATAGAACAATGGGAGGTAGAGCTTTTAGCTACAGGGCCAAAAAGCTATGGAATGGTCTGCCTGCTACTATAAGAGATGCCCCTTCAGTCTCAATCTTCAAATCCCGTCTCACTACTTCAGTTTAGCATACCCTGACTAAAGATCTATCTATCTATCTAAAGCTGCTTATTAACTGTGCATAACGCATCTCAGTTGTTAGTCATTAGCACTAAAACATATATACTGTAATATGATCATTATAATTTGTTACTAACCATCACTTACTCAATTTCTCTTCTCTGTACTCAAACGTGGCACTTGGTGCTACTGCCCTACTGCCAAGTTGTTTGCCTGCTTATGGAAAAGTCATCTCTGATAAAGGAGCACTGTAATCATTGGGTGGAAGGGTCCATTAATCAGATTAGCTGGCCCAGCACTGACTCAGCTGTGGAATGGCCACTATGGGATAGGCAGCTTTTTGGAAAAGGTCTCCAGGACTCCGAAGAAATCTGAATTCTCTTACGTGATATAATTTACTCTTGCATTTTGCTCTGTACTTGTACTATTACTATTGTACTATTGTATTGTATTACTGAGGTGGCAATTATAGATTGGCCATCTAGTTCTGTGAGAAGGGTTACTTGTGTTCTGTTCTGTGTATTGTATTGATCCCATTTTTTCATACCCATTCAACGCCCAACCTACCTGGAAAGAGGTCTCTCTCTGAATTGCCTTTCCCTAGATTTCTTCAATTTTTCCCTACAAGGGTTTTTGGGAAGTTTTTTCTTGTCTTTTTGGGGAGTCAAGTCTGGGGGGCTGTCAAAAAACAGGGCCTGTTAAAGCCCATTGCAACACTCCTTGTGTGATTTTGGGCTATGCAAAAATTAAATTGCTATTGTTGTTGTCTTTCCCATTCCTTTTAGCTGGCTGAATTTGGTGCCATGTTATACTCATTTATTTATTTTTTTGCTCTTTACTTAGTGCAGACGCACAGCATTGTGAACAATCACTTAAAGTACAAGTATAGATTATATTAATATAAATACAGACTTCTTAAAACACACAGAAAACAAGGTAGAACACTCCATTAATTAACTGATGAAATATGGCCAGTTGACAACAGAGGAGATTAAAATTGTAAAAGAAAAAGTCAAAGTCCTGGAGACCTTGGCCAACTGGAGGCAAACCCTCTCTTAGGTTTTCTATAGTGGAGTCTGTGCTAGACATCCAGTCTGATGAAAGACTCATTATGTCCAATAATTCCAAAATTCTTTTATCTAATATCAACTTTTCTATATGTAGGAGAGCAGCCTGGCAGTAGAGCAGTGGCACCAAGTGCTACCAAGAAGCGACACTGAATAGAGAAGGACTATAATTGTTGTATTACTTATATTTCTGTACAAGTAACTAACAAACTGAAATCCAGTATGCATAGCTAATCAGCAGCTCTAGTCAGGGTATGCTAGACTAAAATATTAAGTCTTCTGCATGGATTATAAAATGAGATGGGACATCTCTTATATTAGCAGGCAGATATTTCCACAACTTCACAGGCCTGTAATTAAAAGAAGCTCTAACTGTCACTGTTATTTTACTAATCCTTTGAATCTTACATAGGCTAGCATCATGAGATCTCAATGTGTGCTCTGGTGTGTAGGTAATGATAAATTCAGACAAGTAAGCAAAGCCTTGGCCATTTATGGCTTTATAAGTTAAAATCAGCCTTAAGCTTAACTGGAACCCAGTGTAAGGATTTGAGGAGTGGAATTATGTCTACATATATTCTAGTTTGGATAATAATTATTGCAGCAACATTTTGAATTAACTTAAGGTTGATTGATTAATTAATGAAGGAATAATTTTGAACTGAAAAATATCAAATTTATCTTTTATCTTTGCTTTCTTATTTACTTTGAAATGCCTTTATTTATTTAAATTTTTGCTAACTAATAATCAGACTAGTGAAATTCCATTGCTACAATTAATATTCATTACACGTGTCTGCTCTTTGTTAATTGTCACAATTTAATTAAAATTAACAGAGCCAAATGTACTAAAATAAAATAATTAAAGGGGAAAAAGGAACAAAAATATAATGCAAATGCAAAACACACATTGTAGTTTTTTCTGACTATAGAATGAGAGCAGAAAAGGAATATTCTAAAAAATGTTTAATTTAACTTGTATGCATATCTTGACAATAATTAAATAGCAGACACAGGTCCAAATAACACTCTGTGCTAAAGGGTAGTAATGGCTTTAATGGCTCACATTTGTTAATTGTCATATGATCTTTTAAATTTAAAGAATAATAAAAACATATACAGGAATTAAACATTTAAAAATGTTTTTGCCATTTCAATTTTACAGTGATACAAACTACATGAACTCTACATATCATTGAAATATACAGAGATATAGCCATGTATTCTTGTAAACTGATTTTTAAAAAATCTGGCAAGGATAAAAAAAGGAATGTGCATGCTTAATGTATCTATAAGGAGTCATGGGGAACAATGGCAGTGATTCCCAGGCATTACATTGAATAACGCACTTCAAAAGAGTGAAAAAGCAAATTGTGCTTTTTAAGGGGCCAGGTACAAAACCTTTTTTGCTTTTTTACTCGTATTTTGTTATTTTTTTTTTACTATTTCTCTCCATCCTCTTTAAAATATAACTCTTTCAAAATGGTGGAAGCTTTTACCTATAGACTTAATAAAAGAATATTAATAATGCTCACTGCATTTAATTTTAACAAAAGCTGTAAATTGAATTTCTAATAGCTGTAACTAAACTGTTAGATGTCAAAAGCATAGTGTTACTCTAATAAAGATAATACATGAATTGTTTTACTGAAAATGAGTCCTTGTATTATTATAAGCCAATAATATAAGTGCATTGAAGAAAGGAACCTTCATTATTTTGTGGTATGTTCAACAACAATCTTTTTTTTTCACTAGAGTCATCGTTACAACAGTCTTCTAATAATGCAGTATTCTTTGTTCATAGCAGATTGCAGATGGCAGATGGATAATGAATCAGTACAAACTTGAAACTATTACTACAAATACTTCTACGATATAGAAATACACACCATTTATTTTTCAATTACTGTGTCATTCTGACCAAGCTTTGCTCACTTAGTTGTACTTTTATTTAGAGTCTTTGCATTGCATTCTGCCCTTTTTCCTTTTCCTTAGTTTTGGTGACATCATACAGTTGATAATACTGTGTTTATAAGTCATACTATACATTTGAGTTTGGTATCCCCTGTGCCATTTTGGATAAAAGCCACCTGGCAGAGAAAACATTTCCCTGGTACTTTGTATGGGGAAAAGTAACAAAAGCAATTGAAAAAAGAGACTTTTGTTGTTGTTACTAAAGAAAAAACAATGGGTGTTTCTTAAAAAGGAGACTTTGTTGATGTTGAGTCAGTATATGGGGGAATGATTTAACCTTTTCAACTGACAAATTTCAGATAAACAGCCCAACAACACAAAAGGGTGACTGCAGTGGCTGAAGCCCTCTGTCCCACTTCCCTGATTGGCCTAAGTTCCTTTATCTCTTTTTAGGAGAGTGAGCCTAAAAAGTAACAAGTAACAGCAAAGTATTACATATAAAACACTTTTAAATGAAAAGAATATAAAAATACTAATTAATAGGTACTAATTGCTAGGCAACAAATGTGGAATTACAAAACAAGGATATTACTGAACATGCAGGTCCAACAATTGAATTACCAATGATATGAATATTGCACAAATAATACTAATTACGTAAGATATAGCACATAGGACAAGTAGCACAATATTGCACTAGACTGTGATTATTGCACAATGAATTACTTAATGATATGAAATATTACACAAAGAATAATAATAGTGTAGATATTGCACATAGGACAGATAGAGCAGGTATTTTACTGTACTGTGATTATTTCACAGAGTATTATTGCAAATCCAAGAAAAGGTGAACATGAGATGGGGGGAGAGGTAAGGAGAGAGAAAAGAGAGAGGGACAGAGACACAAAGAGAGATGGTTAATGCATGCTGAGATTTAATGTAGTTGTGACTCCGGGAAAGAAACTGTCCCTGATTCTGTTTGTCCTTGATTTGATTGACCTGTATCGCCTGCCCAGAGGGCAACAGGTCAAACAAGTGAAAACCAGGATGTGAGGGGTCCTTCAGAATGTTTTATGCCCTGCCACGGTGGCAAGAAGTATACAAGTCTTGTAGAGAGGGCAGAGAGGAGCTGGCCATCTTCTGAGCTGTATTGATGACATGCTGAAGGCCCCTCCTGTCTGCAGCAGTACAGCTTCTGTACCACACTATGATGCAGTATGTCAACACACTCTCTATGGAGGAGTGGTAAGCGTTTACAAGCATGTCTTGATCCAGGTTATTCTTCCTAAGCAGCCTCAGGAAATGAAGTCACTGCTATGCTCTTTTAATGACTGCTTTGGTATTTGCAGACAAAGACAGGTCCACAGAGATGAAGGAACCCAGGAATTTAAAGGCTGGGACCCTCCCCACACAATTACCATTTGAGGTCTTCACTGTTTTTCCTGAAGTCAAAGATGATTTCCTTTGTTTTCGTGGTGTTCAGTGTCAGGTTATTTGTTGAGCTCCAAGCTGACAATTTCAGGATCTCCTTTCTGTAGGCAGACTTGCTCCCCTCTGAGCTGAGTCTAATCACTGTAGTGTCATCAGCAATTTGATCATTTTGTTATTAAGGTGGGCTGGACTACAGTCATGGATGTAGAGGGCAAACAGCAATGGACTTAGCACACAGCCTTGTGGGGAGCCAGTGCTGAGTGAGCGAGTTGAGGAAAAGTGGGGTTCGAGTTTCACTGTCTGAGGGCGATTAATGAGAAAATCCTTTATCCAGGTGCAGAAGAGTCGGGGGAAACCTAGGTTAGACAGTTTACTAATTAGAATATCAGGAATAATAGTATTAAATGCTGAACTATAGTCAATAAAAAATATCCTCACATAGCTCCCCCAGAGATCCAAGTGGCTCAGCACAGTGTGGAGAGCTATGGCTATGGCATCCTCGGTGGATCACTTTGCTCTGTAAGCAAACTGGTGTGTTTCAAAACTGGGAGGGAGACAGACTTTGATGAAATGGAGAGAAAGAATGTGGCTGCTTTCAGGTGACTTCTAGACGCAACATCACTATTTTGTTGCCAAGAGTTTAGCAACCAGGGGACATGAAGAGAGTAGTAATTCTGTCAATAAGGACAATTTTAGAAAATTTACAGATCTGTTTGCAAAGTCTGCTCATTTCTTGGCAGCTCAAGTCTGCATTTACCAATAGCTTTGTGAACTTTGAACTTAAAATCACTCGTTATTCAGAGAGTGTTTCCTGAATCCCTTAATAACTAGATCTCATTCATAAATTAATAACTGAACCAATCCACTCATTATTTCCACGTCATTCACTATTTAGACTTTTGCTTGTGAATGTGACACATCATAAAAAACACACTGACACTCTTATTTGGACAACTTAATCAGTAATCAACAATTAATAGAGAAAAGAAACATAATCACACTGGAATTTATCCCGCATTTCCACTGTGCAGCTTCTGACAGCTCTTCATTTGCTACCCCACCAATGATTTCCAGCAGACTGCCATTGATGTGCTACATTCAGCAAGGTTGCTATGTCTAAATCTGTGCATGGAGTGAACAGATTACTATTGCTCCATGCAATAGTATCTAACCCTAAGGTTGTAGGCTTAAATCCTGCTACTGACACTATGTAACCATGAGCAAGGGACTTTACTTGGCTGTGCTCCAATTGAAAACATAAAAGAAATATAACTAATTGTTTATCAAATATTGTTAGTCACATTGGATTAAGATATCAGCCAAATAATAACAATAATAATAATAATAATAATAATAAAACGCCTTGTATGACATTAAATTTGATTTCATGTCATTGTAGACATACCTGGCATTGTAGCTGCAGCGAATTGAATGTTCATCTCTAGTCATATTCCTCTCTTGAATCCCATCTAAACCTGTTAAAATGGGTTTTCAGTGCGAAATGTCCAGGTAATTTGCAACTTATCATCAGGAACTTTTTATAGACATTGTAGTGAGTCTTGATGATGATTATATCTGGTCCAGCTCGAGTGTGTCATGTGGAAAGACTCCTCTATAATTTGTTTTAACTCCTTTTTTTGTGAATTGTTGATTTCCTTTCCTATCGCTGCTTGCCACTTTTCAATTTTGCAAGGAAGCTGTGTCAGCTTTGGAGACCATTTAGAGGTATTCATTTAATATGTTAAAAGTTTAATTATTAGTCACATTTTAATTTCATTGTGTTTTTTAATTTTTTTTATTTAACATTTGTACATGCCTGATTTGACAATATAATATACATGCTGTGTAAGCCCGTGCTGTGAAAAGTCTAAGAAACTATTGAAATCGTCAGACAAGAAAATTGAAATGTAGAGATGTCAAGTAATTGAAAGGAACTACTCTGGGGCATCTGTCTCCTAGGAGGATTCGTTTTGCTGATGTGCTTGCATCACTTGTGCATTAGCAGAGGGAGGAAAAGTAACAAGGATACCATTTTGCTGATGTTAGCAGCTAAGCAACTTTGTCTTTCTTCTGAGGTTTCATTTTGCTGACGTGCTGGCCTCGCTTGTGTTATTAGCAGCTATGTGAGTTTTCTGCTTCTCGGAGGTGGAGCCCTTACCCCAACTCCACCTGTCACTTCCGGGCCAGACAGACACACACACTTCCACACATAGACGTTTATATATACAGAATTTGACCATTGAAATACGTGGAATTAATGTTATGAAGTGAACACTGGAAAGGAGCTTAACAAAGAAGTACTTTAAACTCATTCATTAATTGCCAAATAGCAAAGGGCTTATGGAAACACTCCTAAAACATACTAATTCTTTAGCTACATTGTTCATTAACACATTTGTTATTAACTAAGTTTGATCATTTTCTGGAAATGCACCCTACTATGATTTATGAAATTCTAGCATATCATATGCTACACAAAATTATTTCATTGTTTTATCTTTAGGAGAACCAGGATGCGATCAAAACATTTTTTTAAAGTACCTGAGACAACAGGCATTTCATATTGTGCATAGCTGTCCATTTTAATGAGTTATGCAGATACTGCTGGCTTCGTTCATGGATGTTTTACTGGTTTTATTGACATCTATTGTCTATTGACATTCAAAAACTGATGAAGAACTCTGGCAGGTTGACAAGATGATACAAGGACCTGTTAAGATTAATCAGTGCAGTATAGATGGAGATGAAGTTTGGTGTTACTAGTTATGTTTTCTCTTTTCCTTATTGATAGCCACACACAATGTAGTAAATATATTTGTTAAATTTCATAACATAGTGTCGTTAATTGAGGAGTGTTCTGAAATAGTGTACTTCTGAAGTTCTGTGAAATCCTTGAACAGTGTGGTAATTGAAAATGGTGTTAGTAATATGAAAGTATTTATGCATAGCATTTAAGTTATAGCGATAGGCTACAGTATGACTTGAACTCCTGCTAAAGTCCATTAGGTATGTTTTTAATAAGATCAGAATTCCTTTATTTATTCTTTCATCTTGTTAAAATACATTATATTAGGAAAATGAAGTATATGTGTCATAGAGGGGAACTAGTGTGTTTTTTGATAATCTGACACAATCATCAGTCAAGGACAAAAGTTTAGGTAAGGTTGTGAACATTATAATGCACCTAATGTTACTATACATCCACATTTTTACTGAAGTTAATAACACAAAAAATAAAGTAGGCCATAATTTGTGTACAGGAATTAAAATAGATACAAATCCAGCCCACCAAATGCACATCACTGATTTTTTCTGTGAATGAAATTATTGAAACATGTTTGTCTTTTGCCTTTCTGAAAACATGGTCCAGGTTAAATCGAGAAAAAAATACATCAGCCATTCTTTAAGTCTGATGTAATTGTAGTTATGTATATATTAAAGGTTTTTGATTTGTCTGTAACCAAGTTATTCTAGCTAACATCCAGTAACCAACACAGCATTTAACATAACTAACTTTGTATACTTACTAAATTAATAGGAGGTATTATAAATATTCTTGAATCAGTACTTTCAAAATGGCACATAAGCTGTTACTTACTAATTCATGTCCGGTACTTAATATTTTTTTTGCTTTTATTTGCAGACATACAGGAAAATAATGGTGGTGTGAAAAGAATGTGAAATGGGGTGGTAAGGCCACTTAAAAGAGGAATATTGATAATTGGTATTGTTAACATTTTTAATTTTCATGAGACATGTTTCAATCAGTTTAGCTAAGATTCTGTGAGAACTACAGCATAAAATCATTTACAACAAATGATTTGTTATTCAGTGATTTAACATTGAGTAGTCTAAGCTTGACATTTGCAGAGCTGCTTCTCTTCTGGGTTGTTGTTCTTATGTGAATTAAATTGCAAGAATCAGCACAAAGTGCACCAGCAAACCTTTTTGGCTTTGAAATATTTTAGTTTTAATAGGTCAAGTAAAATCAATGAGACTTGCAAAGGGTAATGAATTCTTTTAGGAAATGTTAGACAGGGGTTTAAAATTACTGTGGGCGCATTTATAGATGGCCAGTGTCAGAGGCATGTTGAATTATTTTTAAAGTCATAAAAAGTCCAAGCCTTTCTCAAAACAAATTCAAATTTATTAATAAAGCTAAAATTCTAAGCAGTATAAAAGATAATAAATAAGGCGGTTTTCAAATGGGAGTTTATACTGTAGCTAATGCCTTTACAAGCCTGCTTGAGAAGCAGAGAACTGCAAATAGTGAATAAAATATAAAAAAACTATTTTTTAGTGTTTAGTTTCTTTGAGGTTGACATAGTTAGGACCTTTTCAGTGCCTTCATGGACACTTTTTTCCTTTCCTCCTACATGTCTGTGTACTGTTTGGCTCTGTAAGAATAAGTCTATGTAGGTTGGTACATGTCTGTGCTATGCAATAGATTGCTACACTAACGAGAGTAGTTCCTCCATTGTGCTGATTTACATTTACATTTATTTGCTTAGCAGACACTTTTTATCCAAAGTGACTTACAAAAGAAGTGAACATACTTGAGTAAACATCAGTCTGGGGGATTGATTATGTTGATACAGGTCAAGGGTACAAAATTGATCACCACAAGTGAAGACATCAAATAAGAATTCAAGTTAGTTACAATTCCTAGGTTATAAAAACAGCTAATATCAGTTAGACAGAAATGAACCAAACAAGAGTGTATGTTTAAGTGTTGTTTAACAGGCAGCTTGTTCCACCAGCTAGGTCCTACACACGAAAAGAATCTGGATTAAGATTTGATCTCATACAGTGGTGACATCACCAGACGCCATTCATCAGTGGACCTGATTGGTCGAGATGAAGCATAGGACCTTAGAAGCGTCACCATATAAACAGGTGCTGACCCATTGACTACTCTGTAGCCCATTGCTAAGGGTGTATGAACAGTATATGAAAAGTGCCTTACTACATAATTGCTGATACATTTACATTCAAAACTATTTTTTCTGAAAGGGAACATATACAAATAGCCATAATATTATAGAAAATATGCAATTTACTTGGTCCGGCAGCTGTATTTGTTATTTTTTTCAAGTTCATAAAATTACCTGAGCAATCAGAATACTCTAACAGGGTGTTATGAGTTCCCGGGATTCCTTCCCTACATGGACTTATTACTGAAGTAAAACAGATCCCTCTCTCGTTGCGTCATTTTTCCATTTGTGCCCTGTGCATCATCAGGGTTGGCACTGCCTATTTAGTATTGCAAAAGAAGTAAGTTGATGAGTGTGAGAATTACCTGGCAATATGGTCACATCTGCTTTTGTACTGCCCACAATGTGGTAACAGATGTTTTGTCAAATTGGAGACTTTGTTTTATATAAGGCCCTGCACTACATGTTCATCTACATGAAATTACTGGATATATGAATAAAATAAACATTGAGTTTATAGTGGTAGCTGTTGGATCTTGTTAAAAGAAGTCAAGAATTCTAAATGTGTTTTTGATATTTTCATGATTTAATCAGACAAAAGCTAAATTCCCAAGTGCTCAGCCATCATGAAGCAAATGCAGCCTAATGCTTTAGAAATGGAGGCATTTTTGACAAAACTGACTAAAACCATGAACAAGAAATCTGTCTTGTAATATACATTAGAGATCTGCTTTCTGATATGGGTACGGTGGAAGTATTTTTGATTTATTTTTATGATTTTGTGATTTTTGAAAATGGGACTAGTGTGGGAGGAAGTTTTGCTTTGTGTCTTTCAATTATTACAGTTTTAGTACAATTTCACTATTAATGAATTCTGAAACTCAAAACTGATCTCCAAATGAAGAAAAAAAAACTAAAAAAAACTAATCATATTTAATTTTCCCAAGGAAGTACTTAATCGTAGAGCCTTTAGCATAGCATATCCAAATGTTGAGAATTTTGTATTTGTTTCTGAACCTAACAGAGTGATTCTCTGCATTTTATTTCATCTGGTGATGGCACAGATCAAAAGGTCTAATGTGCAGACATCTAGATTCAGGAACATTGGGCATGAAGTATTGTTGGTTCACTATACAACGCATAATGTTATTTACAAACAGATGAATGTCTAAGTTAAAACATACTAAACAAGTGTTTTCCCTATCTTTCATAATATCCTTGACCATGTTTAATGGCCACCATATCTTGCACTGCTTCAGTACTGTGCTGAATGATATTATTCTCAATGGAGAACAAATGCAAATTTTCTCATTAGATTTGTGCTCAGTAATAGAGACCTGTTTATCATTTAAATACTTTTATATTTATTCCCTGTTGTTTGTGTTTAAATAATTTATTTCATGTTGACTCCTTTGTGCCTTGTTTCAAAAAATATTATAATATGAATTAATAATATGAAATAAATGGCATTACAAATTAACTTAATGTGCACAGGTTTGGAATATTAGAGGAAAATCACTGCACACCTAGAGAGTGCACAACATATGGAGAACATACAGTTCTCCCCAGAGATGCTGGGACAAAACACAGTCCTAGGCCCCAGAAGCTATAATGCAGCAGCTTTTTACAAGATTATTAATTTACCATCAATTCTATAATGGTTTGCTCAGAAACAATGCCTACAAAATTTAAACTGTTGCAATTTAATTGAAAAAAAAATCAATATAGAGAGCTAGATAAATAAAGGAACTTCATTTACCTAAACTATTTTTAATGTTGTAATCTCTGCTTGTTAAAATTTAAAACTGCACTTAATTTTTTTTAAATGTGTGCTGACATGACTTGACTGTTCATGTGCACTTCATTTTCACTTTTTCCTTGCTAATGATATCACATTTTTGTTTCTTGTCTGCTACAGTCAGGCTTCCTATAAAGTACTGTGATCTAGGATGAAATTGAACACATCACTCATATTGAACTGCCTGATTTATGGGTTATATTGGAGCTATGCCTTTCAAAAGAACATCCACACATTTTCAATGTGCATTTTTTTATTGGTCAAGCTTGTTCCGAACAGAAATCTCATGATGCTGTGATCACAACAAAAATTAATATGATGCATATGTACAATAGGGTGCATTATATGCCTCAACATTATTTCCTGTAAGTAAATCAATCAATCTTCACCCATCATAATGCTTCAAATTTAAGAAGCTTGATCACATTAGAAATTAATTTTCATAAGCTAAAAATATTGGAAATATCACAATTTCACTTTAGGAGAGTATGAAGGCAGACACAATAAAATTGTGTAATGTGTTTTATTATAAACTAGCAAAATACCCACGCTTCGCAGCAGAGAAGTAGTGTGTTAAAGAGGTTATGTAAACATATATATACATATACATATATACATATCTACATATACACATATCTACATATACGTATATACATATATCTATACTAATAAAAGGCAAAGCCCTCACTGACTCACTGACTGACTGACTGACTGACTCATCACCAATTCTCCAACTTCCCGTGTAGGTAGAAGGCTGAAATTTGGCAGGCTCATTCCTTACAGCTTACTTACAAAAGTTAGGCAGGTTTCATTTCGAAATTCTACGAGTAATGGTCATAACTGGAACCTGTTTGACTGACTCACTCATCACTAATTCTCCAACTTCCCGTGTAGGTAGAAGGCTGAAATTTGGCAGGCTCATTCCTTACAGCTTACTTACAAAAGTTAGGCAGGTTTCATTTCGAAATTCTACGCATAATGGTCATAACTGGAACCTGTTATTTGTCCATATACTCTAATGGAGGAGGCAAAGTCACGTATTGCGTCATCACGTATTACGCCTCCTACGTAATCACGTGAACTGAAAACTAGGAAGAGATTTACAGCACAAATCAAACGCGGGAACGAAGGTAAATGACGTTAATTGTTGACTGTCTTTTAATACTGTGTAATTGTTGAGTGTCTTTTAATACTGTGTAAGCATACATATTAACATGTGCAATTAAACGTGTGCATTTACGGGGTGATTTCTCAGGCTTAAAAGCTCGCCTTTTATTAAAAAGGTAAATGCAAACTCTTTTCATTCTGAAGGGCACAAACCACGTTAGATTTCAGACGTTAAACGCGCAAAAATGTCAGTACACCAGATAAATAAGCGCAACATATTATCAGTTGTATTGTATGCTTACAATACATATAGAAATGTGTTAATCGTTAACTAATATTATGGGATGGTGTTTTTCGACTCGTGCCTTGATTTAAACGATTGCATGTCTTGGTAGGTTTGCGTAGCTTATTGTCAATATCTTTACACCTCTTTTTAAGACTTAATTTAAAAAGGTTTTCTTTTCTTCTTAATTAAAATTTAAAAGCAATACTTCACCGCTGCGAAGCCCCTCTAGCGCTGACATCCGAGGTTCGATTACCGTAAGCGAGTGCAGTGAGTGTGTACGCCTGATGAGCCAAGAATAAGGGGGAAAGACGTGTCGCGTACTCTTTGCATTATTTGACAGTAAACTATTTTCATCCATTCTATGATCTTTTTCTCACAACTGAAGGCACCGTGGCTGATGTTACCTGACTTGCTGGCCAACCATAAGCGTTACCTGGTAGGTAATCACCCACTCACTTCACTCCCTTATGGGAATCGAACCTCGGACGTCAGCGCTAGAGGCGAAGCCCCTAAAATTGCGCCACGGCGTGTGGTTCGTTTATTTGACAGCATGTAGATCGGGGTAATTACATTCACGGCATTCGTAGTCTGATTCACAATCTGATTGTATGGGTGGTTACCTACCAGGTAACGCTTATGGTTAGCCAGCAAGTCAGCTCGAAGTGATCACTCGAGTGAAGGCAGCTTCACAAAAAAACAAATCCTTAACAAACTGTTATTGGTATATTTTCCCTCAATTTTAAAAGGTTTTCTTTTCTTCTTAATAAAAATGTAAAAGCAGTACTTCGCCGGTGCGAAGCGCGGGGATTTGAGCGACTGACGCATACAGACATTTTCATGAGTGCAGGTACTTCAGAAAGAAAGCACCGTGTAAACCTAAACTTTAAATCAAGTTCACAGACCTACAAAAGGTTGCCATTGATTTGAGGCAAGATTGCTTTTCTCCTGTACAACTATACGTTGCATTCTTAACAGTAAGCTTGCACAGCTTGGTCATATTACAACCTGAGTGCTGAACTGACAACGTCGTATACAAACAGAACTATAACAATTGTAATAAACAAAAAAAAAAAAAAAGCGAAGAACCCTTGGATTTAATAAAAAGGCTCCTTCCTTGGCGAAGCAAGGAAAAAGGAAGACCTTATATGGCGTTCGTTTATAAAACAGCGGAAAAGCTGTGTTAAGGCTGCTTCTCAAAAAAACAGATCCTTAACAAATTGCTATTGGGATATTTTCCCTCAATTTAAAAAGCTTTTCTTCTTAATAAAAATTTAAAAGCAGTACTTCGCTGGGATTTATATATATATATATATATATATATATATATATATATATATATATATATATATATTTATGTATATATAGATATAGATATAGATATATATATATATATATATATATATATATATATATATATATATAGATGTATATAGAGATACAGATATATATAGATATACATACAGTATACATATATAGATATATATATATATATATATGTATGTATGTCTATATATATATATATATATATATATGTAAGCTTATAAGTACTGCCTCACTTCTCTTTAAGAAAGGAAGATGTAATGATACTTGATTTAAACGATTCCATGTCTTGGTGGGTTTGCGTAGCTTATTGTCAATATCTTTACACCTGTTTTTAAGACTTATTGACTGAAACAGGCTTTCACAAAAAAAGTTAGGGCTTTGCTACAGGATACACCCTCCACAAGTTAAGCAAGTAAAAATAAAAGTTTATATTTCTGTTTTATTTAAACCTTTTAAGTTTGTATGCATAGCCCCATTTGGCTGTTTTAGTTTTTTTTTTCTTTCTTCAGTAATATTAAATCTCCTTAAAGAAAAAGAACATATGCATTTTACTTTTTTTGTATCTCTTTAGTAATATTTTAGTGTAAAAGGATAACCAGTATTTAAACCTTTTATGTTACTTTATAAAGTTATTTTACACAATGTTGAAAAATTAATAAGAAAGCTACATATTTTGGCAGCTGCTGCTTTAATTTTCAATGAAATGAAAAAAGCTCTCCAAGAGAAAACCTCAATGAAGAAGAAACAGTTTGCACTATCTAAAAAGGAGAAACCCTCATTTATAAAGGTTTGCTGCAGATGACTTGACTGAAAATAAATTAATACTTCCTATGTGTATAATACATATTTATCTATTTTACTTATGCCTTTATTCCAGCAACTTGCAACATCTGAGGTACAATTTGTTACATTACTTTTGTTTTTTGCAGCAGAGGCAGGTGAAGTGACTTCCTCAGGGTCACACAGTGGTGTCAGTACCAGGATTTGAACTGACAAGCTCCGGGTTTGCTGAAATATTACTGAAGAAAGAAAAAAAAACGAAAACGGGCAAATAGGGCTATGCATACAAATGTCCATCCATCCATTATCCAACCCGCTATATCCTAATACAGGAGCCAATAAGTAGATATGTATATATACAGTGTATATATATATATATATATATATATATATATATGAATGTATGTATGTATATATGTATGTCTATATTTATATGTATATATATATATATATGTAGATATGTAAATTTGTATATGTATATATATATGTATATGTGGATGTGTATATGTATATACAGTAATCCCTCCTCCATCGCGGGGATTGCGTTCCAGAGCCACCCGCGAAATAAGAAAATCCGCGAAGTAGAAACCATATGTTTATATGGTTATTTTTATATTGTCATGCTTGGGTCACAGATTTGCGCAGAAACACAGGAGGTTGTAGAGAGACAGGAACGTTATTCAAACACTGCAAACAAACGTTTGTCTCTTTTTCAAAAGTTTAAACTGTGCTCCATGACAAGACAGAGATGACAGTTCCGTCTCACAATTAAAAGAATGCAAACATATCTTCCTCTTCAAAGGAGTGCGCGTCAGGAGCAAAGCCTGTCAGAAAGAGATAGGAAAGCAAACAAATCAATAGGGCTGTTTGGCTTTTAAGTATGCGAAGCACCGCGGCACAAAGCTGTTGAAGGCGGCAGCTCACACCCCCTCCGTCAGGAGCAGGGAGAGGGAGAGAGAGAGAGAGACAGAGTTTGTTTTTCAATCAAAAATCAATACGTGCCCTTCGAGCTTTTAAGTATGCGAAGCACCGTGCAGCATGTCGCTTCAGGAAGCAGCTGCACAGAAGGTAGCAACGTGAAGATAATCTTTCAGCATTTTTAGACGAGCGTCCGTATAGTCTAGGTGTGCGAACAGCCCCCCTGCTCAATCCCCCTACGTCAGGATCAGAGAAAGTCAGCGCAAGAGAGAGAGAGAGAAAAGTAAGTTGGGTAGCTTCTCATCCATCTGCCAATAGCGTCCCTTGTATGAAATCAACTGGGCAAACCAACTAAGGAAGCATGTACCAGAAATTAAAAGACCCATTGTCCGCAGAAATCTGCGAACCAGCAAAAAATCTGCGATATATATTTAAATATGCTTACATATAAAATCCGCGATGGAGTGAAGCCGCGAAAGGCGAAGCACGATATAGCGAGGGATTACTGTATATGTATATGTACTGTAGATATGTGTATATGTAGATATGTATATATATGTATATATGTTTATGTATATATAAATGTTTACATAACCTTTTTAACACACTACTTCTCCACTGCGAAGCGCGGGTATTTTGCTAGTATATATATATATATATATATATATATATATATATATATATATATATATACATATACACATCCACATATATATACATATGTATATACACATATCAACATATATATACACATATATATACACACATACATACACACACATATATACATATACACATACATACATAGTGCATTGTAACACGGGCTGTCATTGTTACATGGGAGGGAGACGACAAATCACACCTTCCCGCTTTCTAATCGGGCCTGTGATTGGTGCTTTGACTGATGCCCAGATCCCACAGTATCTCTCCTTAGGAGAGGCGTTAGGCAAGTGTAATTGAATAGCGGTGCTGCAAGTTTAGCTTTACACCTGTTTTTAAGGCTTATTGACTGAAAGGGGCTTTCATGAAAAAACTTAGGGCTTTGCTACAGGATACACCCTCCACAAGTTAAGGAAGTAAAAATAAAGGTATATATTTGTGTTTTATTTAAACCTTTTAAGTTTGTATGCAGGCGGTATGGTGGCGCAGTGAAAGGTGCCAGTTAGGAGACCCGGGTTCGCTTCCCTGCGTCGAGTTTGAATGTTCTCCCCGTGTCTGTCTGGGTTTCCTCCGGGTACTCCGGTTTCCTCCCACAGTCCAAAGACATGCAGGTTAGGTGCATTGGCGATTCTAAGTTGTCCCTGGTGTGTGGGTGTGTGTGGGTGTGTGCGCCCTGCGGTGGGCTGGCACCTTGCCCGGGGTTTGTTTCCTGCCTTGTGCCCTGTGTTGGCAGGGATTGGCTCCTGTATTTAGGATATAGCGGGTTGGATAATGGATGGATGGACATTTGTATGCATAGCCCCATTTGCCCGTTTTCGTTTTTTTTCTTTCTTCAGTAATATTTCAGCAAACCCGGAGCTTGTCAGTTCAAATCCTGGTACTGACACCACTGTGTGACCCTGAGGAAGTCACTTCACCTGCCTGTGCTGCAAAAAACAGAATTAATGTAACAAATTGTACCTCAGATGTTGCAAGTTGCTGGAATAAAGGCATAAGTCTAATAGATAAAAATGTATTATACACATAGGAACTATTCATTTATTTTCAGTTAAGTCATCTGCAGCAAACCTTTATAAATGAGGGTTTCTCCTTATTAGATAGTGCAAACTGTTTCTTCTTAATTGAGGTTTTCTCTTGGAGAGCTTTTTTCATTTCATTGAAAATTAAAGCAGCAGCTGCCAAAATATGTAGCTTTCTTATTAATTTTTCAACATTGTGTAAAATAACTTTATAAAGTAACATAAAAGGTTTAAATACTGGTTATCCTTTTACACTAAAATATTACTAAAGAGATACAAAAAAAGTAAAATGCATATGTTGTTTTTCTTTAAGGAGATTAAATATTACTGAAGAAAAAAAAAAAAAAACTAAAACAGCCAAATGGGGCTATGCATACGAACTTAAAAGGTTTAAATAAAACAGAAATATATACCTTTATTTTTACTTCCCTTACTTGTGGAGGGTGTATCCTGTAGCAAAGCCCTAACTTTTTTTGTGAAAGCCCGTTTCAGTCAATAAGTCTTAAAAACAGGTGTAAAGATATTGACAATAAGCTACGCAAACCCACCAAGACATGGAATCGTTTAAATCAAGGCGCGAGTCGAAAAACACCATCCCATACTATTAGTTAACGATTAACACATTTCTATATGTATTGTAAGCGTACAATACAACTGATAATATGTTGTGCTTATTTATCTGGTGTACCGACATTTTTGCGCGTTTAACAGCTGAAATTCAACATGGTTTGTGCCCTTCAAAATGAAAACAGTTTGCATTTACCTTTTTAATAAAAGGCGAGCTTTTAAGCCTGAGAAATCACCCCGTAAATGCACACATTTAATTGCACATGTGTTAATATGTATGCTTACACACTATTTCTTTTTCATTGAGGTCTTCTCTAGCATGTAGATCGGGGTAATTAAATTCATGGCATTCGTAGTCTGAATTACAATCTGATTGTATGGGTGGTTACCTACCAGGTAACGCTTATGGTTGGCCAGCAAGTCAGCTAACATCAGCCACGGTGCCTTCAGTTGTGAGAAGCAGATCATAGAATGGTTGAAAATAGTTTACTGTCAAATAATGCAAAGAGTACGCGACACGTGTTTCGCCCTAATTCTTGGCTCATCAGGTATACACACTCACTGCACTCCCTTACGGGAATCGAACCTCGGACGTCAGCGCTAGTGGGGCTTCGCAGCGGTGAAGTATTGCTTTTAAATTTTAATTAAGAAGAAAAGAAAACCTTTTTAAATTGAGGGAAAATATACCAATAACAATTTGTTAAGGATCTGTTTTTTTGTTAAGTTGCCTTTACACAGCCTGTCCGCTGTTTTAAAAACACACGCCATATAACGCTGTCCTTTCTCCTTCACAGTCAGTTCACATGATTACGTGTGAGGCGTGATGACGCGATACGCAACCCCGCCTCCCACAGCCAGCGAGCTGCAGTCCATTACTGTATATGGACAAAAAAGAGGTTATGACCATTATGCTTTGAATTTCGAAATAAAACCTGCCTAACTTTTGTAAGTAAGCTGTAAGGAATGAGCCTGCCAAATTTCAGCCTTCCACCTACACGGGAAGTTGGAGAATTAGTGATGAGTGAGTGAGGGCTTTGCCTTTTTTTAGTATAGATATAGATATACAAGCCATATAAAATACAATAAGTGTAAGCAAAAATTAATGCAAACAGCACAGTGGTGCAGTGGTTAGCACTAGTCTCACAATTGCTGGTGAAGGGCTTTGAATCCGGGCTTAGTTAATTAAATGCTGTAGCAGGCATTACTGCAACAATGAGCAAAATGTAATAGAAATTTAAATTAAAAAGGAGAGCATAAAGTAAACTGGATGGAGAGTGCTATGAAAGCATGTCTTTTAGCAGTCATAAAATAAAAATAATTTTACTATAAAAATTCAAAGTTGACCTCTCTAAAGACATTGCAGAAAGAACAAGTTATTTTAATCCAGGACAATGTATCATTTAATGGACACCCATACCCCCATTAGTTCATTCCTTTGATGGTGAAGTATATTATAATCTGTTTACAATTCATATTTTTGAACAGTTATTCCTGGACATGAAGAACCTGACACACAGTTGAGATATTCTGATAGCCTTCTTACTGTCATAAACTGCACAATGCTTCCTGTTATGTATTTCCTAGATCTTTTTGTAGAACCACACAATGCTCCCTATAATGTATCTTCTACTGTAGATCTTTTTATAGAATTCCATTTTTCTTGGTGTTAAATTTAAGACCCACCTGTTCTCTCTGTATTTTTTATTGTTGTCCCTTTACTTCTGAGTTTTAACAGTTACTGATATTCACAAAGGTAATACTGTAAATGAAACACTGTATTCTACCAAGACATTCCTATACAGGTAATGGAGTCCAGAGCAAACACCATCTCTGGTAAAACAATGGAAATTCTTCACCTTCCAAATCTTGATAACCAACTATTAGAAAAATCAATCATTAATAAGAAAGCTGCACCAGCACCTCTTCTAAAAACTGTGGTGTCTGCTTAATTTTTAGAATCATGACCTCCAGAATTACACCCAAGCTTGTTTTCTGTAAGGCCATTGGCATGACTATTGTAATCTTTGACAGCAGAATGTAAGTTAGTTACCATTGTCACCTGAAAAACCCTCAGAGAATCCTTCAGTACTGCATTCAGAATACCAAAGAGGGATCACTGCACCAATGCTGGCATTATCATTGAGACAAAATTTGATAGATGATTTTTCAGAAGTAACTCTGCAAGTTGCACAACTCAGTTCTTCCCAGTCTAATCCCAACAACCAAAAGAAGCAATTCAAAAACACTAAAACTGACCTTACAAAAGGCTGGATCAGCATTGCTAGCTGGGAGAATCTAGCCATGAAGTATCCTTTATGGTGCAGCATGATTAATGAAGTAGCATTACCTTTTCTAATGACTATCTGTCTGAGTTTTGCAGAAGCTGCTCTGCAAAAGAAGTGTTCCAACTCTCCAATGACATATGGCTCAAAGTTTTGACTATTTAGCGATCTACACTCATACAAGTTACTTTGACCAGTGTCTTGTCCTATTTGTTATAGTAGTTTCCTATAATTTGGTTTGCTAGCTTGAAAATTTTACCTGTAGCTCATGGGTTTTGTCTTATCATATTAATCTCTGTATCATATTTGCAATGTATCCTTGTTCACAGTTTTACAGCCTAGCTGTGATTAAGATATTGTAGCAACCCTTAGAGGAACCACACAGGACACCAACTAAGCTTTACTTTATTACTTTACTTTATTAATTCAAGACAGTTGCTACTGTGGTTTCCTTCTCGTCAGACCAATGTTAAGGTCCTGGAAACACCATAAAAGAAGGCAATCATAAGCACCTATGGCCTTGCTCACTGCTCTAGCTGGCATTGTTTTCCTCTCTCTGAATCTCACTGTTCCACCTTTGCTATTCCCCTGAATCTCCCTTTTTCCTCAGCTGCTCATTGCTTTTGTCCACAAGGCTCTGACCCCTCTCTTTTGCTGGCTGTTTTGTCCTGACTCTGATAAGCTACAGTCCCAGATGTCTCCTTTCTGCTCTGGCTATGGGAGGGAGGAAGCACCAGTTAGCATTACACTGTATAGCTCCTTGTGATATTTTCTGTTTAAAATTTGTCAAATATACTTTGTGGATTACCCCTTATATCTCTCAGTGCTGTTTTTTCATTGTGTTTGTTGTGTTATTTTTATTGCACTACACAGCTTAAGTACAGTATCTGATCCTTTACTTTACACTTGTTTGCTCTGTAAAATGCCCAGTGATGATATATTCTGTTAAAAGTACAATAAATGAAAATGCAGAAACAATATTTATTAATGTGAAAACAAGCAACATGGATTAGAAGAAAGCAGCCATTTCCTTTTAAATTTTATTTTAAAAAATGTTGCAAGTTTGTAAGATAGATCAAATACTGGTACACTGTTTCAGTGTGACAACACAGAAAAATAATATTGAATCATTCAATTTTGTTTCAGTTATAAATACTAAAGCGTTTAAATATGAAAGAAATGTATTGAATGTTTGCAGTCTTTTTAAATGCAAATGGGGTTTTATGCAGATCCAGTAGAACCATGAATAATTATGGAAATGTACGTAGATCTCTGCAACCACATTTCATGTTAGTTTTCCTTTATTCAGATGAGCTGAATTACTTGTTGAGATGTTTATATACAGTTGCAGAATGTCCTCTGCACAACTAATGGCAGTACTTGTTGTAATGGAAAATTACAAATAGAACTTTATTCTAAAGTAGATATTAATGACAAGAAAAGGTGTTTTTGCTTTTTAACTGTGATAAATAGGGCCTAGAATGTAATACGAGTAGTCGTTTTTGGTAATGTTAGCAGTCCCAGCCATTAGAAGAGGAAAAAGGGAGCAATGACCATGATGGAAATGAGGCCTAGAGGCTAAGACACTGGGCATAAAATCATGAAGTAGTTCAGTCAATCTTAGGGTTGCTACAGTGGGTAGGTCATTTATTTGGCCAGTATCTGAGCTGTATCTATTATCAAATCTGCTTTATCCAGTTCTGGGTTGTAGTAGAAGGAGACTATTCAGGTAGCACTGAACACAAGGCAGGAATCAACCCCACATTGAAGAGAGATGACTGAGAATATTAAGGTTATGTTGTTTTGAAGTTCAATCAGCAGAAATGGTAAATTCCAAATAGGTGGTATAGAATATACTGAAAAAACAAATAACCAGTGTAGAATGGTAATTGCACAGGGGATACTTTAAACTTTTCAGGTAATAACAACAACAGCAACATTTATTTCTATAGCACATTATTATACACAGAATGTAGCTCAAAGTTCTTTACAATATGTCAAAGAAATGTGTTACAAGAAAAGAAGAACAAGTTAAATTAGGCAAGAATAATAATGAATAAGTAACAAAAATAAACCAATATGAATTTACATAACATAGATATAGTAGAAACAAACAATCCTTACATATTTAAGTCTCTAAAGATGAGTACAATGATAAGGTCAGATGGCCAAGAGGACAGAAAAAATTGTAAAACCTCATGATAACCTGGAGAGACAAACAAAATATGTATGTGTACCAAGGCCAAAGGATCACCAACCTCCACAAGGTATTCTGTCTAACATAGATGTTCTTAAGTCATTTCTCATTATTTCCAGGCTTTGTCTTAGATGATTAGATGCAGTAGGCCTCATGGACAGCTGGGGCACTCACCTGCATTCAAGAATCACAAGTGGCAGCACAGGGCTTCGATCAGCTGGTGGTGGCACAAAGCGCCACCACAGAGAAAACAGAGAAGAAAGCAAAGAAAAGTCGAGATTAGTAATCATTGAAAATTCCCACAGAATATGGTAATTCTATGCATGTATATTCGATTAGGTGTAGAACTAAAACACAGCCATGGAAAATCCAAATTTCAAAGTGGGTTTTTAGATATTTTTTAAAATTATCCACAATTTTAGCTGGATGTGTCTGAATTCATAAAACAGTCTTTTAGCTTTTAGCTAGTTTTGCGAAGCTGAGCAGGAGTGCAGTGCATGCTGGAAAAATTGGAACACAAAATGTAATTCTAGAGTGTTTTTCCTTATTCAGCTTTGAATCATGGAACACTAACCTTGAACTAAGTGACAATGATGTCCTGTAGCATTTTTTGTGTGTTTTGAGTTTGAGTTAAGACTTAAAGCCAGTGTCTCTGTCTGACTGCAATTAAAGTCCTGGAAGGTTAGATTGTTCATGCCTAGTTTAACTGAGGTCCCTTAATGGCACCTTTGTGATGTCCTTTACTGGCAGTAAACTGTGCTGAAAAAAAAGGTTTAAGAAGCACATGCTGTTAAAGACAGCCACACTCAGCAAGCAGCCTACCACAGAGACCCAAACTTATGGGGTGCAACATGGGCAGTGAAGCAGGGAAGAGATTACAGGTAGCAGTTTTGGTTTTGATATTTTTTGCTATTCCCCTGTCTAGAAAAGACCCTAAGTGGTTACCTTTTGTGTAAGGTGCATGTCACAGCTAATCTCATACACCATCAACTGCACTAGCATATACACATGAATAACATATCTAAAAACACTGTAAATAATGGCTGTCATTTGTTTCAAGGCACACTAAGACAGCACACATCAATAAAGCTCTTTCACGATCAGTAAGAAGTGGACAATTATATGAGGTTTTAGAACAATTAATTATGACAGAAAGAAAAGTACCCAAATATTGGTGTAGCACATACAACCTATAAAACAAGTTATAACTTATAGCCTAATGAAAACTTCAGTAAATCTGCCAGCTAAAAAAAGCTGATTTAGTTTTTTTGGTGTTTCATATATAAGTACAATTCAAATTTACCCCATGCAAGAGAGTAATTGATAGATAGATAGATACTTTATTAATCCCAATGGGAAATTCACAAATTGCACTGGATATGTACAATTTTGTGTATATTTTCAAATCCATTAAAACATATAATCAGTTCAAGTTCATTGTCACATGTACAGAGTATAATGCACTTTTTATTTGCAGTTCTAACCAACATGCAAGATATTGCCATTCTCCAACTTCATAAGCAACCTGTGTTACATGTCTAATAGTAGCTTTAACAGAAAGTAAAAGCAAATCCCACCTGCAATTAGCTTATATATTTTACAATTAAAATGGTTATTATTAGTAAAGTGCATATTTAAAGACCAGGGGCCTCATGCATAATGCCGTGAGTAGAATTCGCACTATAACATGACGTAAGCACAAAAGCCGAAATGTGCTTACACACAGAAAAATCCAGATGCAGGAATCTGTGCGTTCACCAACTTTCGCGTTCTTCTGCTACATAAATCTCGCTCAGCGTGGAAATAAACGCACGTGCACGCGCTTGCTGTCCCGCCCCAACTCTTCCCAGAATTACGTCTCTTTGAATATTCAAATCAATATAAATAGCCCTTAAGCCCAGCGTTCTGTTAAAAGTCAATGGCAAAAGAATGAGGAAAAACAGAAGAATTTCAGTGAATACCAAATGGAGGCAAAGAAAAATGTACTATTTGTTGGTTTAAACAGTTATATAAGCAACAAAAGGAAGTTGATCAAGTGACATGGTGTGTCGGAGAAACTCGAAAGCTCAAGTTCACAAAGTCGCACAGTGCCCGAAATAAAAAAAGTTGTCACATATCAAAGTCGGCGTGAAAAGGCGAGTCGTAGCCCAACGTCTGAGTGTCATATGAAAGCTTATTAGGGTACAGTGAAAAAAAGGCACACAGTGTGAAAAAAGCACGAAATGTCAACTTTAATCTCGAAATTTCCAATTTAATCACATAGTTTATTTTGTCATTAAAGTAGAACATCATAAACTTCATCTTAAAATCGTTTAATTTACTAGTTTCTCAAATCCCGTCGTAACTAAAGTAGCACGTTAAATGCTTTGTTGTGTATTTGATCTTCTATGTGCTCTATGTGCCTGAATCACTACATGCTCTTCCTCCGACAGGACACAGAATCCATTACGTTCGTAATATTACAGCTCTCTGAGTAATTAAAATA
The DNA here is from genome assembly GCF_900747795.2 of Erpetoichthys calabaricus. NCBI lineage: Eukaryota > Metazoa > Chordata > Cladistia > Polypteriformes > Polypteridae > Erpetoichthys > Erpetoichthys calabaricus. The sequence goes on from NC_041399.2 coordinate 91,462,192, forward strand.
CTGAGAAGTATACGTGATATCATTTTCATGATAATATGAGTTAAAGCATGTTATTAAACATGGGAACACGGTGGCGCAGTGATTGTTCATGTCTTACAGCAACATGCTTGCTGCGCCATGCGCGACCTTCAATGAAATGCTTTATTACTGAAGTACTGTCTTTTTCAAATGTACTAACCCCCAAATCCTGTCCTTACTTTTCTTTCTCCAAATACCCAATCGCCACACAATCAGCTCTGTCATAGACGTTAAGCCATCTGTAAGCTTAGAACGCCGATTCTTCAAAACTTTTAAGGAACATCGAAATATCTTCGTAATGTTTAATTATTCTATCCACCTATCCTTCCAGTGTCGCGCCAGCCACAGCATGAAAACAACGCGGCAGGAACAAACCGTGAACGAAGCTCAAGCTCGCTAGCTCTGCGGCACCGTGTAGTTAAAGTTAAAGTTTTATCTGTATAATTTAATCAACATATTTTGCTGCATTTCATCTTAAAAATGATATCGTCATCATATGTAAATACGCGCTTTATAAAGTGGCTCAGGTTGTGCAATATTATAACTGTATCATAATTACAATTACCTCTCGGTAACTTGCAAGTAAAAACAGTTCTACAAGGAGCACTTGATGGACCGATTGAGTGCGTGTATAGTTCTTGGGATGAAACTGTTTGTGAACCGCGAGGTCGAACAGGAAAGGCTGTGAAGCGTTGGTCGGATTAGAGCAGTTCAAATAGCGAATGGCTGAGAGAGCGAGTGCTTGATGCTGTATACCGATAATTCTCTTTCCAATCGCTGTAGATCTGTGATTCACACTCAGATTCAGTGATATAAATACTCCGAGTGGTGCAGTGCGAGTAATATAGAAAAAGTTGATCCGCTGTGGCAACCCCTGGAGCAGCTGACAGATGAAGAAGAAGGTGCAGTGAGAGTAACAAGACTAAAGCAGTTATGGTATTTAGAATAGTTTGACCATTGTGTGGACCATTATATTGTTACAGGTTAATTACAATCAAATGCATTAAATTTATGAACGATATGCGGTTAATTTCAGTGTATTTGATAAAGCCGCCGTCGTGGATGTGGATCAAAGAAAGGGTAACCACACAGGAACAATAGCACTGCTTTGATGCTGGGTACCGCCAGTCTGCAAAACCGAACGGAGAACTTGCGTACGACAGGGTATGAGGTACCGTGGAAAAGTGCGTGGCTTTACGCCAAGTGTAGGTTTTATACATCGCGATTTGAACATGGAAACGTTCTTACGCAACATTTCTGTGCGCACGCACCGTTTATACATGAGGCCCCAGATACTTTTCAGAAATGTTTACAGTGTTTGTGGTATATTGTACATATTAAAGTAATGAAAAGATCAACACATGATTAAGTATATCCTTTCTGTTGCTAATATTCATAGGATTGCCAAAAAAGACTAATCGTATCACCGTATGATCATAAAATCTGTAACACCAATTAATCCTTCAACATAGAGGGTGTCATCTTAGACTTCACATTAGCATAGTGATTCCCAGGGTCTGTTTATTTTATTTTGTTCCCTCATCCCAAAGAAATGCACAATAGTCTAACTTGCCATTAAAAACTGCTGTGTGAGCGATGGTGTATGTGACAATGTGTTTTAATGCACATTTTATTTAGAGTCTTGTACCTGATATTGGTGGTACAGGCTCTGACTCCCCACCAGTTCTGCAATAACATAAGCAGGTGCAGAAAATGGATGAACAAATTAATAGTCCTCACAGCATCTAAAAAGCAGAGAACTACAAAAACCCTCAAGAGCGAGTTTTGACTTCATATATTTACCTAAGTTGAAAAGTTATAGTGGTGAAAATTGACCATCTTCTGTTTTGGTTGAAAGCTTAATGGATGTGTTTCAAACTATCTCAGTACTGAATTGATATTTCTAGTAATTTAAACCTATTATTTTGGTTTTAAGTATCATTGTGTGCACCCTTCTAACTGTACCTTTCTAATGAGCTGGCAAGTTTGTTTTTGATACTGAAGTGTCACATAAATATATTACAGTTGTGTGCTAAGGTTTGGGCACCTCTGCCCAAATTACTTATTTGCTTAGATTATATTTGAAAACAATTGAATGCAACCTCTGCAGGAAACAAATGTAAAGAAAATACCTTTCTGTAAATGCCAATGTAAAATTATTATTTGTTGAATTTAATAGATTATAAAAATAACTTGCTATCAGTCTGGACTTAATAACACATACTTTGGCAGAGCCTCCAAATGCTTCTTGGAGACAGCTAAAAGTCTTTGTATTTTTTGCTTTGTATTTTCCCACTATTCCTTGCAGGACACTTCTAGTTTAAAAAATATTCTTACCTCACCTTACATGCACTACCTGTTTGAGGTCTTCAAACTGATTTTTAATAATATTCCAACCTGGGGACTTTGATGGCAATTAAACATAGTTAATCTTTGGTTTCCTGAGATAATTCATGATTAACTTCCAGGTATGTTCTGGCTCATTGTCTAACCTCTTTTCACCTTTAGTGTCTTTAATGATGTTCTATCTACTTGGAAAACTGGCAGGAAAAATGTTAATGTATTCTTCCCTCTACTCACAAAATATGTTCTGTTCCACTGACTGGCACACACACCTACAAAGTATCTACAATATAATAAAATGCTAAGGTCTATGTGTCTAGTCTCTGAGCAATCTTATTGGTCAGTTTGGCTTTGATGACACAACGAAAGAGGAAGTGCTCGCGTGATACACATTAAGAGGAGTAAAAGCGTATGAGGCACAGTCCCTTTCAAAAACGGCAAGTATAAAACCAAACAGGAGGCAAAAAAGGTGCCTTGAAAATAATGACAGAGTATGAGATGCTGGCTTTACTGGAATGCACTCAAGAGAGGGAGCACCTGTTAAGAGGTGTTCACACTCACGCAAATGCAGATGAAAGAGGCTGAAGGTACATGTAGTGCAAGAGATATCAAACATTTAAGTATTCTTTAACCTGTCTGGAACCTGTCTAGCTGGTAATAGATACTTTCCCTTGTTTCATAACTGGAAAGGTGTTTCTTTTTATCACAAATTCTTCTTTACAATCAATGCTTATAGCCAAAGATTTCAATTTTTATGTCATCAGACAATAGCCCTTGGTTACAAAGTACATCTACTTTATTTAAGTGTTGTGTTGCATACTTCAAACATTGACCTATGTGGTAAAATCACAGGCAAGCCGTCCTTCTATTGAGGTTTCCATATAGACCAGTTTTGTGCAAGCAACACTGTTAAGAGGATGACTGAACCACCATTTCAATGTCAACTGAACCGTTCTGCATGTTTTTTTCAGGGATTTTGCTTTGCATACCTGACCAATTTATCAGCAGTTCTGTTGGGATTTTTTCTTTTTTTAGATAGTCTTTTGACATCAGCAGTTACCTAACACTTCCGTTGCTTATTGCCATTGCAGATAATGGAAGCGCAAACAGGAAGAGTTCGACATCAGATAGTTTTCCTCAGCTTTGTAACATTTATATTTATTTTCAAATCCTCTGTCAGCTGCTTGGAGGTGCCTGTGACTGTTGAGTGTAAGCACAACATCCTAAGAAGTTCGATGGGGCAGAAAATTTAATAAGCTCTGGAACTATCTTCGTATCATCTGAATGAAGGCCTATTGAATAAATTAAGTTCTGAGAACTAAACAAATGCTACTTTGAAAATCAAAACACGTAAATTCAGGGATGTCCAAACTTTTGCACAAACAATATTTTGATATATATTTTTGATACTCTGTTAAAAAAGAGGACACTTTTTATGATAGTACACATCTGACTAATTTTAATTAGAAAGTTTTGAAAAAGGAGCTAAGAAGTGAAATTATTCAGACAATGTTCCTTAAAGAGACTAGTAGATTATACACCCATTATACCTTTTTTTGGATCTTTTATTGACTTTATTAAAAGCAAATAACATTCCATTCAATCAAGTCTAACTTCACAAACCTAAATTCAAATCAACCCCCACCCATGAGAAAGAGAGGAAGGCCAACAGCCAGATCAAAATTATTGAGAGTATTAAGGAGAGAATGGAGTCTTTTCCCCAATTAAAAATGCTTATTCTAAAATGTTATTGATTACCTCCTGCCAGGTTTTAAAGAAATTTTGAACAGCTCCCCTAAGTGAGAATTTGATTTTTTCCAATATCAAATAATTTTTAACATCAGTTACCCACTGATTTGAAAGAGGTGGGCTTGGAGTTTTTCAGTTTAGCAAGATAAGTGTATGTGCTAGTAGTGTAGTAAAGGCAATTACAGTTTGTTTGTCCTTCTCCACCTTAAGCCCATCTGGAAGTACCTCAAACACAGCTGTTAGTGGATTAGGAGGGATTGTGACACAAAGGCTGTCTGAAAGGCATTTAAAGATTTTGGTCCAGAATGATGTTAATTTGGTACATGCTCAAAACATGAGGCCCAGTGAGGCTAGAGCTAGATTGCAATGTTTGCAGATTGAATCTTGCATTGGAAACATTTTGGACAAATACACCCATCATTCCTGACCTCAATTCATCCATCCATCCATCCATTTTCCAACCCGCTGAATCCGAACACAGGGTCATGGGGGTCTGCTGGAGCCAATCCCAGCCAACACAGGGCACAAGGCAGGAACCAATCCCGGGCAGGGTGCCAACCCACCGCAGGACACACACAAACACACCCAAACACACACTAGGGCCAATTTAGAATCGCCAAACCACCTAACCTGCATGTCTTTGGACTGTGGGAGGAAACCCACGCAGACATGGGGAGAACATGCAAACTCCACGCAGGGAGGACCTGGGAAACGAACCCAGGTCCCCAGATCTCCCAACTGCGAGGCAGCAGCACTACCCACTGCGCCACCGTGCCGCCTCAATTCATCAATATTCATATGTTTAATCCAATAATAAAGTGGTGCATGGGATGCTGGGACCTGTTCTGGCAGTATCAGGCACAATACAGAAACCAACCACGGACGAGGCAACAGTCAATCATAGGGCACGTTCTTGTGCACACACACACTCACATTAGGCCAGTTTAGTGCATCTCATAAACTTAGTAAATGTGTCTTTGGAATGTAGTAGGAAAACTAGAATACCCAGACATAAATCCACCTAAATATCATGCAGACATCACATGGTGACTGGACTAGTTTGGGGTAGTATCTATATCAAGTTATAAATGCATAAGCAGGATTACATTTCTATGGAAACAAACTCCACACAAACAATGGCAGGGTTCTTGATACAAACATAGGATCTGTGAGGCAGCAACACTAAACATTGCACCACTGTGTTGCTCATCCATTGAAGCTGTTTCATTTAATTTACCTTGGTTTGTTGTTGTTACAATTTAAAATAATAATGGTAACTTATATTGAACATGTACATATATTTATCTCAAGTATTTTATTTATTCTCCAATCATCACAAACACTTTCCTGTCATTTTATAAAAGCTGTATTTTAGATTTACAGCCTTGGACATTATTACAGTAAAACAGACATGCTAGAGTTTGCTTTCCAAAGAAACATAAATCATTGATGCAGGAAGACAGGAAGGAGAGACATTGTACTTTTGAGGCTTAGCTGAAATTCGTATAGGCCACTGTTGCCAAGTATATTGCTGGTGAATGTGTAATAGCAGGACAGCAAGTGTAGAGAATTGCAATGCCAGATCAATTTGCAACCAGAGATGAAAGACTGCTGTGTGTTCTGTTTCAGGGGAACGTGGCTTAAAGCAAGCATTCCAGATGCAATTCAATCTGCAGGGTTTGCAATTCCTCGTGTTGTATAGCTGATTCAGCTGGCAAACACAGTCAGAGAAGAGTGTATGATTAATAAACACTGATGCATGTCAAAGAAACAGAATAAAACATTAAATAGAAAATATGGTTTGAGCATTCTAATTTATACTGCATTTGGAAGTTGTCACCAAATATAAAGGGTGCCCTTGTCAAATTACCAACACTGATAGCTCACATCCACATTAATTGGCTAAACTTGTACAAAATATTTTGAACTTCTGAACAGAACATCTATTAAGGCTTGCAATGAACCAGAAAGTTTCATGCCGCAACTCAGTAAGTTTTATTTCTGAAGGACTGAAGATGAAAATCTACAAAGCAGCCTGTCTGGACAATCTTTCACTACACACCTTTGAACCTCTTGCATTCAAAGACAATTGATAACCTTTCTTTCTTCCTGTATGTTCTGTTCACATATTTTTAGAAAACCACATGTCACTTGTACAGAGTACAGTGAACTTCTTATTTGTAGTTCTAACCAATATGCAAGATATTTTCCAAAAGTAGCTATAATGGAAAGAAAAAGCGAATCCCACCGCAATTAGCTTTTGTATTTTCCAATTAAAATGGTTATTACTAGTGCAGTGGATATTTAAAGACCAGATACCCTTCAGAAATGTGCACAGTGTTTGTGACATACTGTACATATTAAAGTAATGAAAAGATCAATTTATAAGACATTATTAAGTAAGAATGTTTTGGTCCAAGTTAAATGTTTGAATTATTTTCACTGATTGGCAGTAAAACTGATTATGAGGCTATAATGTGATTTTTAAAGGTTTTCAGTGACTCATATTGACAGCACTAGTCCAGTAGTCTAGACAAAATCAAGTCAGCCTGTCAAGGTCAGCAGATACACCATCAGTCTGGCAATACAAATTGCTCTTGTATGTGTGGGCAGATAAGACGTTTATTTTAAGATGTTAATTACTGTCACCAGTTTCACCTTAAGTAGAACTTCCATGTATAACTGCTTTTGAAAGTTAGAGACTTAGAGCTATGTGACTCCAATAACAACTAGATACTGGCAATGAGTAAACAACAGGTAGCAAAGTTAGGCAACATAACTTTGTATATGCACATTTGGAAAATCATAAATTACAAAAGACTTCCTTCTTAGTTTCTGACCGTATCTTTTTCTATTGAAGACTGGACATTAAGTAGAATAACCCACAAAACTTCATATTTGCTAATCATACTGAAGGAGTAGGGCTGAGTTACAAAACTGAAAGGACCGAATATAGGAATGAGGTAATGTGTGGCAAAGACTTGAATATCACCAATTCAAAATAACTCACTGAAGATTTCAGGACACACAGAAAGTGATATATTTATATCAGCATCAATGGTGCTAAAGTAGAAGCTGATTGCAAAAATAATCAATGAGCAGTGTGCTATAAGTTATACCTAAGTAGATCTAAAATAACAAAACAATACTGATAAAGACAATAATTTTTTTTACATTATGGAAGAAGAACAACAGACTTAATAATCTTACTCACAGAATCAAGAATGTATTTATAATTCTACATGCAGAATGAGTTATTGGACAGAATTCCGCTGAAATTCCAAAAGTGCCTAACTTCTCCTTAGAGCATATTATCTTTTATATGCTTTACCATCACCCGATGCCATGGTTGCATTATCACACGATGCCACGATTCTATCGAAGTTCTTTACACATTGGGCAAGCAGGTTTGCAGGATCTGCTAAATTCCCCTTTCTCGTATTACTTGTCTGTATAGTTTTTTATCAACTGCCATCTGAAAGATCAGCATCTGTGCTGTACCTGATTTTACAGAATCAGCTGATAAATACAATTTTACAATTAAATTTTTATGATTTATACTGATTTATACTCAAATTAAGGATAATGCTTCAGCACTTCAACAGTTTAAAGCACCAGAGGAAATGGAGGATGAGCAACTGTATAAAATGCTTCCTGAATGCTTTTATCAGAGTGTGGCATGGTAAAACAACCATGAAAGAGAGACACCTGTGCTCAGAACATTCTGGTTTCAGTCCAGGATCTGCTGGATTTCTAAATAATCCATGATAGTGGCATGTTGTGTGACACTGAATTGGCTTAACCCATCTGAGATGCCTGCTCAACCCGCCCTAGCCCATTTGCAGGGGGATAGCTGTCTACACAAGTGGTTCTCAAACTAGCAGAGGAATAAAATAATTTAATACTAAAAGCATCATGGACAATGCAAATTGGCATTGTGTTTCTTTCATTGTTTTATCAGTGTGCATGTCTCCCTTTACTGTCCTTTTTTGATTTTTCTAAACTGTTGCACTTCAAAGACCCATGTCGTGTAGGAGGATAAGTAAATAAATCAAGGTAAATTACATTCGATCTGGCTTTTATATAAGTAACATAGAAATGTTGTTTTATGTAAAGACCATCAAGAAACATAATCGCAAACAGTTCTTTGACAGATATGTTGGTGAGCTCTGTAAGCTGCGCTGTTTCGTTGAAGGACGGGTGTGGGGCAGACTGACTGGCAGGATGACGCCGGACCTCTTGCTGCATCCAAATGGTGCCATATTTTGCCTTAATGCCGGTGCAGCTGCATTGTTCTTATATGTGAGTGGATGTTTCTTGCAGGGAGGGCTGTTGTTCTCTTTCTCCGATGTAGAACCCTCATTCTCATCTGAGTTCACCTATGTTACAGCATGTCTTTATTTGAAAACAGCAGTGTCAGATCGGGGTGAGCGTGAACGCGACTGAGAGAATGAAACTGAATAAAAAAAAACGCTAACCTTTACAAGTACCATGAATTTACACTGACTGTTACAGACTCAAATCAAATGTATGTTTTTATTGTATAATAGTAACAATAAGAGCAGCTCACTACTCAAAATGTTTATTTTAGGACATGGGAACATGGCAACCTTTTGAATAGGAGTCAGCAGTTCTTACCACTGTACTACCAAAGAAGTCATGACAGCAAATTACCTTTTGTGAAAGTGCTTATTTGATATTTGGACTTCAGTCTTCACACATTATACATTTAATGTCAAAATTTTGTCATTAGTACTAAAACATGAAAAAATTTGTCTTTTAGGTATGTGTTCAACATTTCTGTCATGCTACACTTACATAGATCTTTGTAGACACGGAACACACATGAAATGCATGTGTTCCAAATAACAATATATTATTTAGCCTATACAGCTCTAGGTACTATCTCACTCACAGATAAACAAGGCTTCAGCTGGGAGAGCAATTTTTGCTGTTTCTGCAGCGTGGGAGGATGGGATAGTAGGCTGCTTGCGCTTATCAACACATTTACAAAACAAAACATACTGATGGAGAGGTGCAAATGGATTTAAGGTGGGCCGGGTTTACAAGTTTTTTTGTAGGCTTTGTGTCATCAAAGCCAAACTTGCATTAGGGGTCTGTTGTGATGCAGGGTTTTAATAAAAACAGAGAGGTAGTTATTACTGGAGATAAAAGGCTTTTGAGAAGAAGAGTTTAGGAGGACAAGAGAGCAGAAAGCGGAGGTGAAATAACAGAAAGGTCAAAGCACAAGAATAAATGTCAAGATTGAGGCTGAGCTGGGTGCAGACAAAAGAAAGTAAGGCGATTGGGGAAGCCCTGTACAAAATGAGAGAAACAGTGCTCTGGGGGTAGTGTCACTCCTGCTGAACATTCAGAGAGATGCAGGAATTGCTGATCATTCCAGGATTGTTCCAAGTACACTAAAGGATGGTGCTATTGACAAGCATTAAAGGAGATTAACTGCATTTGCCAGCATCTCTGTAAAAGGGTTGGGAGAAGAGACAGATTAGAAAGTGGGAGACACCAGGGGGCCTCTTGCATACCGCCATTCGTAGAATTCACACTAAAACATGGCATAAGGACAAAAGCGGAAATGTGTGTAAGCACAAAAAAGTCTAGATGCATAAATCTGTGCGTTTGCCAACTTCCACGTTCTTCTGCTCCATAAATCCCAGTCAGTGTGAAAAGTAACGCACGTGCACGCGCCTGCTGCCACTCCCCAAACTCCTCCCAGAATTACGCCTCTTTGAATATGCAAATCAATATAAATCAGCATTCTGTGAAAAGGCAATGGCAAAAGCACGGGGGAAATAGAAGAATTTCAGCGAATACCAAGTGGAGGAAAGGAAAAACATACTATTTGTTGGTCTAAACAGTGGTATAAACAACAAAAGGAAGTTGATCGAGTGACATAGAGTGTCTGAGAAACTCGAAAGCTCAAGTTTCATTACATTAGAACTAGACGAGAACAGACCATTCAGCCCAACAAAGCTCGCCAGACCTATCCACTTATTTCTTCCAAAAAAACATTAAGTCGAGTTTTGAAAGTCCCCAACGTCTTACTATCGGCTTCACTACTTGGTAGCTTATTCCAAGTGTCTATCGTTCTTTGTGTAAAGAAAAACTTCCTAATGTTTGTGCGAAATTTACCCTTAACATGTTTCCAACTGTTTTCCCGTGTTCGTGATGAACTCATTTTAAAATAACAGTCTCGATCCACTGTACTAATTCCCTTCATAATTTTAAACACTTCAATCATGTCACCTCTTAACACTAGAATTACCAGAGTCTACGAAAAAACTCGTAGATCCGGCCCACCTTAAAACCGTTCTCAGCTCTCTTTTGTCTTCTACATGTGCCAAATAACACAAGCAGCAAGCAGCCGGCTATTCCATTCCCCCCCGTCGCAGAATGTTCACTAAGTTTTCCCAGCTCATGCCTTGTTTGATTATCTGGGAGTGACTGAAGTGCTGGAGTTTTAGAGTGGAAGTAATAGATCGCTATTTGGAACACACGCAGTTCATGTGTGTTCCGTTTCTACAGTAATCTGTGTAAACACATTTTTAAAACAGAAACGTTTTTCATATTTTAGTAGTAAATGACAAAATGTAGGCATAAACATATATAATGTGTGAGCCCTGAAGTCCAAAGGTCAAGTAAACACTTTCACAAAAGGTTCCAGAATAATACAGCAGCTTATGTGGCGTAGCGGTAAGATTTGCTGACTTGTAATCAAGAGTCCCCGGTTCGATCCCCACTCACTCCTATATTTGCTGTTTTCAGTAGTGAGCTGCTCTTTTTGGGGGGGATGTTAGAGCGCGTGAGCTTATTCAGTGCTGCAGGATCAACGCACATGTTGATCTTTTTTTCTTTCAGTAATAGCGGCAACATAAATCCACACCCGATCTGACGCTGTTCATTTTCAAATAATATTGCATTAGTGCAATGATGTTTTCACCTATATTGTCTCTTTCTTTCAGGTGTGTATTAGGAACCACAGCATAGAGTGAAGCATGTACATTGTAACAGGTACACACGTTGTAAATGTAGGAAAGACTATCCTTGCGTGTGTGTGAACAGTTAAAATTTGAATCTGATGATTGCATATAGCGCTGAACTTACTGCTCTGTACTATTCTATCCTCTGCATGTCCTGGAGTACAAAAGAAACAGCATACAGCAACATGTGGGGACTGGCAAAATCGGGGATAAAAACACGCAGTCACTGATTACAAACTGCAAGATGTTATGCGAATGAATATGAATAATATGAATAATGCTACATCCGTGCCGCAAAGTTTTCCGAAATGTACTATACAGGTCATAAAACGAATAATTCCAAATATCATATATACCTACGTCTGTGTTTTTTTGACATCATACACCATAAGGTGCACACTAATTCAGCGTGAGCAGGAACACTCAATAAAACTGAATAAAAAAAAATTAAGTGATGGTGAGATACGAAGAAGGCAGATTCGCCAGTGTTTGTGTGTCAGCTTTTATCCCTCCAGATGAGAGAATGTCCAGTTCCATTGTCTCAAAACACCACTTGCATCTCCAGTTATTCCGTTTCAAATAAAAAATAACAGCATCCGATCCCTGGGTGGGGGGGGGGGGAGGTAGTATGTATCGTGATTTAGAGAGAATAAAAGTAAAAAAAAAACGGTAACTTTTACAAGTCCTATAAATGCACACCGTGTGTTACAGATGCAAACCAAATGTATGTGTGTACTGTATAATATTAACAAAGGAGCATTTCACTACTGAAAACGGCAAATATAGGAGTGAGTGGGGATCAAACCGGGGACTCTTCAAGTCAGCAAATCCTACCACTACACCACGGAAGCTGTTGTATTATCCTTGAACCTTTTGTGAAAGTGTTTACTTGATCTTTGGACTTCAGGGCTCACACATTATATAGTTTATGCCTACATTTTGAATTTACTACTAAAATATGAAAAACGTTTCTGTTTTAAAAATGTGTTTACACAGATTACTGTAGGAACGGAACACACATGAACTGCATGTGTTCCAAATAGCGATCTATTATATCCACTCTAAAACTCCAGCACTTCAGTCACTTCCAGATAATCAAACAAGGCATGAGCTGGGAAAACGTTCTATGGGGGTGGGGGATGGAATAGCCGGCTGCTTGCTGCTCGTGTTAATCGGCACATTTAGAAGACAGAGGGGAGGTGAGAACGGTTTTAAGGTGGGCCGGATCTACGAGTTTTTTCGTAGAGTCTGGTAACTCTAGTGTTAATCTTCTTTTGCTTAAACTGTATAGGCTCAGTTCTTTTAATCTTTCCTCATAATTCAACCCCTGTAGCCCTGGAATCAGCCTAGTTGCTCTTCTCTGGACCTTTCTAGTGCTGCTATGTCCTTTTTGTAGCCTGGAGACCAAAACTGCACACAGTACTCAAGATGAGGCCTCACCAGTGCATTATAAAGGTTGAGCATAACCTCCTTGGACTTGTACTCCACACATCGTGCTATATAACCTAACATTCTGTTTGTCTTCTTAATGGTTTCTGAACACTGTCGGGAAGTCGATAGCTTAGAGTCCACTATGACTCCTAAATCCTTCTAATAAGGTTTACTCTCGACTTTCTGACCGCCCATTGTGTATTCAAACCTAACATTTTTACTTCCTATGTGTAATACTTTATATTTACTGACATTAAATTTCATCTGCCACAAATCTGCCCAAGCCTGTATGCTATCCAAGTCCTTCTGTAATGATATAATTGAATCCAAATTATCTGCTAATCCACCTATCTTGGTATCATCTGCAAATTTAACCAGCTTGTTGCTTATATTCCTATCTAAATCATTAATATATATTAAAAATAGCAGAGGCCCTATCACTGACCTGTGTGGAACACCACTCTTAACATCGGCCAGTTCTGATGAGGTTCCTCGCACCATCACCCTCTGCTTCCTGTGTCTGAGCCAATTCTGCACCCATCTAAACACATCACCCTGAACTCTCACTTCTTTTAATTTGATGCCCAACCTCTCATGTGGCACATTATCAAATACTTTCTGAAAGTCCAGATAAATAATATCATATGCTCCACTTTGATCGTATCCTTTTGTTGCCTCCTCATAGAATTCCAGCATGTTAGTAAAACACACCCTCCCTCATCTGAACCCATGCTGACTATTCCTAATAACTCCTGTCCTTGCCAGGTTTTGCTCAATCTTATCCTTAATAATTCCTTCCATTAATTTTCCTGTCATGCACGTTAAGCTTACTGGCCTATAGTTGCTTAGATCTGCCCTGTCACCCTTTTTATATAAAGGGATGATATTTGCCATTTTCCAGTCCTTCGGAATCTCTCCAGTGTGCAGTGACTTCCTAAAAATATGTGTCAAGGGTTTATATATGTACTCGCTAGCCTCCTTAAGAACTCGAGGGTAAATATTATCTGGTCCTGGTGATTTGTTTGATTTCATCTTATTTAATCTGAGCAGCACTTCTCCCGCTACAATTTCCAAATCCCTCAGTACCTCCATGTAGTCCGTGTTACCTCTGGGAGGTTATCCACTTGTTCACATCTCAGAAAAATATAAGTTTGGGGCATCCACTATTTCACTGTCTGTATCTTTTAATTCCCCTTTACTATTTCTGATACACTTGACATCCTCCTTGACTGTTCTTTTACTACTAAAATACTGAAAGAATCTCTTAGGGTCGATTTCGCCTTATCTGCTATATTCCTCTCCAACTGTCTTTTAGCCTCCCTGATATCCTTCTTAATGGTTGCCCTCATGTTCTCATACGCTCTACGATTCACTTTGCAGTCATTATTCTTATATGCCTTATAAAGCAGTTTTTTCCTTTGCAACTTCTTTTGTAAATCTTAATTAATCCACCATGGAGTTTTTTATAGTTTCCTATTAATTCCAAATTTAGGTATGTATCTGTCCTGCATTACATGTAAAACATTTTTAAACCTGTTCCACTACTCCTCAACTGTTTCCACACTTAAAAGCTTATCCCAGTGTATCCTACTTAGATATTGTCACATCTGCTCAAAATTAGCCCTACCAAAGTTCAACTTAACAATTTTAGTCTTTGCATCTGTACTCTTACAAAATACTGAGAATTGTATTACATTATGGTCACTTGACCCTAGTGGTTCAATCACCTGTACACCCTCAATTCTATCCTGATTATTACAAAATACTAAATCCAGACAGGCTTCACCCCTTGTTGGTGCTTTAACACACTATGTTAGAAGACAGTCACTGATTACTTCTAAAAACTCCTGCTCTTGTGCTCCTCCATCTGCAAGGTTACCCCAGTTAATATTTGGATAATTAAAGTCCCCCATGACTATAATATCTCCCTGTAAACTTGCCTTTTTGATATTACTAAAAAGATGTGTGTTGAAATTACTGTCTGAATTGGGTGGTCTATAACACACTCCTAAAATAAAACCTCTTTCCCTAATATTTTCCAGGCGAAGCCACATGTCCTCACTAAGATGGGGCTCATCATCCAACTGAAGAGGACTTACACTTAAGTCCTGTTTGGTATAAAACAGCAACCCACCTCTTTTTCTGTTCTGTCTTTCCTTCCTAAAAAATGTGTATCCCTCTATGTTACACTCATCCCCATCTTTGTTATTTAGCCAGGTTTAATATCATAATTATGTTCTGCTACATACAACTCCAACTCACTTACCTTATTTTTGATACTTCTAGCATTAAGGCAAGCTATTTTTAATGTGTTACTCCTTCTACATTTAAATGTTTGCTTAGAATTTACATTACTATTCATTTTTATTTCTATACCATTGTTTGTTCTTCCATGTATAGATCTAAACCTGGCCTGGCCTAAACTCCCTGCCCCTTCCCTAGTTTAAACAATCCTCAACTAGCCTTCACATACGCCTCCCCAATACATTGGTGCCCCTCCATTTCAGATGTTCACAAAGTTCACAAAGACGCACAGTGCCCAAAATAAAAAAGAAGCTGTCCGATATCAGTTGCTGTGAAAAGGTAAGTCATAGCCCACTGTATGAGTGTCATATGAAAGCTTATTAGGGTACAGAGAAAAAAAAAATAGGCACACAGTGGGAAAAAGCACGAAATGTCAACTTTAATCTTGAAATTTCCACTTAAATCACGTAGTTTATTTTGTCATTAAAGTAGAACATCATAAACTTCATCTTAAAATCGTTTAATTTACTAGTTTCTCAAATCCCATCATAACTAAAGTAGCACATTAAATGCTTTGTTTTGTATTTGATCTTCTATGCGCTAAATGTGTGTAAATCACTATGTGCTTCTTAAACGGGCTTCCTCCAACAGGACACAGAATCCATTACATTCATAATATTACAGCTCTTTGAATAATTAAAATACTGAGATGTATACTTGATATAATTTTCATGATGATAGGAGTTAAAGCATGTTATTAAACATGGGAACACGGTGGCGCAGTGATTGTTCATGCCTCACGTAAGATGCTTGCTGCGCCGTGCGTGACCTTCGATGAAATAATTTATTGCAGCAGTACTGTCTCTTTCAAACATACTAACCCCCAATTCCTGTCCTTACTTTTCTTTCTCCAAATACCCAATCGCCACACAATCAGCTCTGTAATAGACGTTAAGCCATCTTTAAGCTTAGAATGCCGATTCTTCAAAACTTCTAAGGAACATTGAAATATCTTCATAGTACATGTTTAATTATTCTATCCTTCTAGTGTCACGCTAGCCCCAGGAACAATACAGCGTGAGGCAGGAACAATCCGTAAACGGAGCGCCAACTCCTTGCTAGCACTGCAACACTGTGTTCTCACATATTTAATTATTAACAATATAGACTATTTAAATGAAGTTAAAGTTTTATCTGTATAATATAATAAACATATTTTGCTGCATTTCATCTTAAAAATGATATCGTCATCATATGTAAATACGTGCTTTATAAAGTGGCTCAGGTTGTGCAATATTATAACTGTATCACAAGTTTACAGTGAGGTGATTGTACTAATAAGTACAAACAGTTCTACAAGGAGCACTTGATGGACTGATTGTGTGTGTTTATAGTTTTTGGGATGAAACTGTTTCTGAACCGTGAGGTCCGTACAGGAAAGGCTCTGAAGTGTTTGTTGTATGAGAGCAGTTCAAATAGGCAGCATGGCTGAGGCTTCGTGTGCTTGATGCTGTATACCAATAATTCTCTTTCCAAACAGTTGCTGTAGACTCAGATACAGTGATATAAATACTGCGAGTGGTGCAGTGAGAGTAATGTGGAAAAAGATGATCTGCTGTGGCAACCCCTAATGGGAGCAGCTGAAAGAAAAAGAAGGTGCAGTGAGATTAACAACGCTAAGCAGCTATGGTATTTAGAATAGTTCTTTTATTTTATTTTATTGATTTTATTGTAATCATTCCATACAAATAGATCAATTTTTACAAAAAATAAGATTGAAAGCAAACCAACCCCCAACCCTGAGAAAGAGAGCATGGCCAACGGAGTAAAACTAGTAAAAGATAAATGAAGAAGAAAAAGAAATGGGAAGAGAATCTATTTCCTCAGTGCTTTAAGAGCTTTATCTAAAATATTATTTATTAGTTCCTGCCAGGTTTTGAAAAAGTTCTGCACAAATCCTCTAACTGAGAATTTGATTTTTTCCAATTTCAAATAGTATAAAACATCAGTTACCCAGTGACTTAAAAGAGGAGAGTTAGGATTCTTCCAGTTTAGCAAAATAAATCTGTGTGCCAATAGTGTTGTGAAGGCAATCGCAATCTGTTTGTCCTTCTCCATTTTTAGCCCATCTGGAACACCAAACACAGCTGTTAGTGGATTAGGAGGGATTGTGACACCAAGGCTGTCTGAAAGGCACTTAAAAATTTTTATCCAGAATGATGTTAATTTGGTGCAGGCCCAAAACATGTGGCCCAGTGAGGCTGGAACTAGATTGCAGCATTTGCAGGTTGGATCTTGCCCTGGAAACATTTTGGACGGTTTTAAGCAAGACAGATTTGCTCGATATATAATTTTGAGTAGAATAATTGTATGCTTTGTGCATATGTAGCTTGAGTGAATTCTCTGCATTGCTACCTTCCACTCCTTTTCTGATATGTTGAGTGAGAGATCCTTTTCCCATTGTCCTCTTGGATCTTTGAAAGGCAGGGACTGTAAAATAATTTTATATATTGCGGAAATGCTGTCTGAGTCCTCGAAACTAAGCAATATTTTTTCCAGCATAGAGGAAGGTGTGAGATAAGGAAAATCGGGCAGGTTCTGTTTAACAAAGTTTCTAATTTGAAGATAGTGAAAGAAATGTGTTGCTGGAAAGTTAAAATTGGAATGTAATTGTTCATAGGATGCAAAGATGTTGTCTATATAAAGATCTCTAAGCAATTTAATCCCAAATGTTTTCCAGATATTAAAAACTGCATATGTTTGCGAGGGTTGAAAAAGGTGGTTCTCATGCAAAGGTGCCACAGATAAAAGATTCTCCATCTTAAAATGCTTCTACATTGGTTCCATATTCTGAGTGAGTGAAGCACAATTGGGTTATTAGTATATTGGCGATAACTTGCATTTATTGGGGCACAAAGCAGGGAATATAAAAAGTCCTGAGTATTTAGAATAGTTTGGTCATTCTGTGGAACACTATATTGTTACAGGTTAATTACAGTACAATCAGATGCATTAAACTAATAAACAATATGTGGTTAATTTCAGAGTATTTATAAAGCCGCATCAGGGATGTGGATCTAAAAAAGAAAGGGAAACCACACTGGAACAGTAGCACTGCTTTGACGCTGCGTGCCGCCAGTTTGCAAAACTGAGCAGAGAACTTGCGTACGCCGGGGTTTGAGCTAGTGTGAAAATGTGTGCGGCTTTATGCCAAGTTTAGGTTTTATACATCGCGATTTGAGCATGGAAACGAGCTTACGCAACATTTTTATACATGAGGCCCCAGGAATTGAGATCTGGTGGAAGGAAAAATAGCTGCTCCTGATTTTATTTTAATTCTTGATTTTTACCTTCTTACCCAATTTATGGCTTTTTTATGGATTCTTATCCTCCACTATAACATTGTTTTTATTTTAGATAATTTATTGGAATGTTTACAATTGGGTCCATAAGTATTTGGACAGTGACACCATTTTCATAATTTTGGCTCTGTATACCACCACAATGGATTTGAAATAAAGCGATCATTATGTGATTGAAGTGTAGACTTTCAGCATTAATCCAATGCGTTTACCAAAAATATATGAGCCATTTACGACCGTCAGCCATTTTTCTTCATAGTCCCCCCATTTTTAGGGGCTGAAATTTTTTTGGACAATTGACTGAGAAATTGTTCCATAGCCAGGTGTGAGCAGTTCCCTCCTTATTTCATTAATTATTTAGCAAGAAAAAGTTCTTGAATTGATTGTAAATGTGGAATTTGCATTTGGTAGCTATTGCTGTGAACTCTCAATATGAGGTCCAAAGAGCTATCCATGAAAGTAAAAACAAGCCATTAATAGGCTGAGAAAACAAAACAGGCCCATCAGAGAAACAGCAGAAACACAAGGAGTGGTTAAATCAACCATTCGGTACATCTTAAAAAGAAGGAATTAACTGGTGAGCTCAGCAGCTCCAGAGGTTCTGAGCAATCATGGGAGACAACTGGATGAGGGCAGAATTCTTTCCTTGGTGAAAAAGAACCCCATTACACCATTTAGCCACACCAAGAACACTCTCTGGGAGGTAGACCTTTCATTGCCAAAGTTTACAATCAAGAGAAAACTTTATGAAAGTAAATATAGAGGGTTTACCACAAAGTGCAAACTACTGGTAAACCTCAAGCATAGGAAGGGAAGATTAGGCTTTGCCAGAAATTTTTTTAAAGGCCTGTCCAGTTCTGGAACAATTTCCTGTGAACAAAGGAAATTATGATCAATATGTACTATCTCGAGGAAAGAGAAGAGTATGGTGATGAAAAGGAGTGGCTCATGATCCAATGCATACTACATTATCTGTGAAATATGGTGGAGGCAGTGTTATGGCATGGGCATACCTGACTGCCAGTGCTAGTCAGTCACTAGTGTTCATTGATAGTATGACTCCTGGCAGAAATAGCAGAATGAATTCTGAAGTGTATAGGGCTATACTACCTGCTGAGACTCAGCCAAAAGCTGCAAAAGTGATAGGACAATGCTTCCAACTACAAATGGACAATGAGCCATACCATACTGTGAAAGCAAACCAAGTGCTTTTCAATACAAAGAACAGGAATATTCTTCAATGACTAAGTCAATCAACTGACCTGAACCCAATTGACCGTTCATTTCACTTGCTGAAGACAAAACTGATGGCAGAACGTCCAACAAGCAGCACCTGAAGACAGCTGCAGTAAAGGACTGGCAAAGCATCACTAGGGTGGAAACCCAGCACTTGGAAATGGCCATGGTTTCCACACTTCAGGCAGTCATTGACTTTAAAGGATTTTCAAAAAAATACTGAAAATGATCATTGCACTCTATTTATGATTATGTTAGTTTGTCCAAATACTTCTGAGTCCCTGAAAATAGGGGGACCATGTATAAAAATGTATTTTCTAAATAGCTCCTACAATATTTTTGTTAAAGGTGAAAGTCTATACTTCAATCACATCTTGAGTGCTTGGTTTCAAATCCATTTTGATGGTGTACAGAGCTAAAATTATGAAAATTGTATCACTGTCCAAATACTTATGGACCTGATTGTATTTATTCATTGAGGAATTTGTACCACACTTTATTTTTTGGGTACTATTTGTTGTGGACTAAAACACAGCATGCAACTTCTTCCAGTCTTGGCTGTTTATGTCCTCATTGCACAAGTCCACCTTGGTTTCATGTTATTGTCCCAGTAAATGGGAAAATACTAGGCTGAGGACAACCTGGGATGTCACAAGTGGTGGCAGAGGTAGGATGAAGTAGTGGTAGTAAGGAATGAATATGAAAGGACAAGAACAAGAGAATTTGGTAGCTGTCTCAAAGAATGAATCCACATACCCAACCCTGGTTGGACTGAGTGAATAATTGAACAGATGAACCGATTATATCCTTATATTTCATTTCAGAAATCCAATGCAAGGTTGTACGTTGCAGTCAGGCACCAGGCTCATTATGTTTAGCAATTATGCCACTGCAGGCAACAACACACTGGCATTCATACAAAGAAGCAACAATCTGAAACAGCTAAAGGATAATAATAATTCCACAAAATAATAAATAACAAGTAGGAACATCTAGAAAAGGGGACATAGTTTGTAATCACAAAAATAACTGCTGTGACACTATAAAAATCTTATATACAGCAAACAAGATCTGAACCTGACATATTAGTGGCAATTTCTTTTATCACTTATCCCACACTAAATTCTTAATTTTAGTAGATTTCTAGAAATATGCTAATCATGTTGTTCCACTGCATCCATGTCTTAGCAGTATAATTACATAATGTAAACCACACTCCTCCATTCACTCTTATACTATGGCAGTTGAGTATCACATCAGCAGAACTGTAGCACAGGGTTATTTTTTAAAATACTTGAAAGAGCAAAAAAAATAAGAAATGAAAGAGACATCAACATTAATGATTTTCTTATTTTTTTGACCTTGCTACACATTAAATTATTAACTGCCTCTTGTTATAATCTTCAAAGCTAAATGTGAATTTCAAATAGAAAACCTAATAGAGGATGGGTCATATACACTGATACTCTGAACAGCTTGAGCACCCTTTTAATTCACCTTCTACCTATCAACACCAATGCAATGTAATGCCCACACATTGTTGTACATTTCCATTACATTACATTACATTACATCTTGCCTGAAGAAGGGGCCTGAGTTGCCTCAAAAGCTTGCATATTGTAATCTTTCTAGTTAGCCAATAAAAGGTGTCATTTTGCTTGGCTTTTCTCTACATTCATAATGGCTAACACGGTACAACACCCTAGTACTACTTGTACATTTCCATATATTGTATTGGTTTTCTGAACTGTGAGTTGATTGGTACATGTTATGAGTTTAAATTTGGAATATATAACTATATGAAATTATGTCTATGTATGTTCTACTACAATTCTGTGATGGCCAGTACAATTTTCTATGCTGTGGTGTGCCAGGCTAGTAAAATCACTTCAAGAGAGGCCCACTGAAGCAACAAGCCAATTAAAAGGGCAAACTTAGTTATGGGACGGACTCAGGACCCCCGGAGGTAGTAGCAAAGAACAAAATTCAAGTGCCATTATAAACAGTGTTACTCCTCCTGACACACTAAGACAGTTGTTACACACAACAAATTATTCTGCAAAAGTTCACTACTGTGTCTCTGTTATGCTAACAACAATACACCTGCTTCACTGTGACTGTGAGTGCCAAGTCAGAAGTTTTTCTTTTCTTACTTTTACATTTGTCTTCTTTTTTAATAACTGTGGTGCATGGTCAGACCATAGTGTATGTACTTTATATGTATATTTACTTATCTATTTATGCATTTATTTATTTAATGATCTTGTGTAAAAAGCAAAATATACTCCTGGACAGAAATAAAGTTCTATCTGTCTATCTATCTATCATTTATTTGCCAGATGTGCAGTTCCTTTAGTTGTAATCACAGTGTTTAGAAACAGCATTGTTGTTTCAAGCTATAGCTATACTTGCTCATATGGAAGACATCATTCACCCTGCATCACTGCTTATGGTATTAGTATTTCAGATGAATATAACTTCCTTACACTCATAGTCTTGTTAGATAATAATTTTTGTACCCCACATTTATTTTAGTATCTTTAAATAGGAGTTCCTCATGCTTAATGCTGTTCTCACTCTTTACTCCCTCTTTAGTACTAAAACAACCATGTTATCAATTATAAACTTGGTTACTGACCATTTTCTGTTATTTAAACTCACATATATTGTGAATCTTGTATTATTCTAAAAAAAATAGATATGATACACAAAGTCACCCATTGATAATCCATCCATTATCCAACCCGCTGAATCGAATCCGAACACAGGGTCACGGGGGTCTGCTGGAGCCAATCCCAGCCAACACAGGGCACAAGGCAGGAAACAATCCTGGGCAGGGTGCCAACCCACCGCAGCCCATTGATAATACAACAGAAAAATAATTAAAATACTGCAGTGAAAGAAAAAAAAATCACAATAAAAATTCCTTTATATTTATCTTTATTATCAACTTTTTCAAATGGCGTTCCACAGGTAGAAAATAGATGGATTTTTTAATAACATACATAAATTTCTATATGCTGTACTGTACATAAAAGCTGTCACGTAATCATTTTTTTTTATGTTATACAGTGCTATTAACTTCATGCACCATCACAAGGTGCTTTACAGGGCAAATATGATAATGTATACCTTTATTTTATCATATTTGATGCCTGATGGTAGTTGCCTAGTGAATTCACGTCCCTCATTCATTTGATCTACTGTATATATAAACATTCTATGATATAATTTCCGTCTCTGTGATTTAAAAATTGATCACTTATTCTTATACTGATTTACTGTCAGCCAGTTATTCTTTATTGTAATCCAAATTTTCTAATCATATTTGTTCATTGTTCTCTTACTGCTATTACGTTCTACTCAGCAATTTTAAAATTCTTCACTATTTCCACCTCTTATATATTAAATTTAGCTTTTTTTCAATGTTGCATTTTGTTTTTTTAATCCTGATTTAGTTTGTTAATATTTAATGTCATAATTCAGGACATGTGCTGAACATGTCTGTTAATTAGCTGGCTTTAATTTGGGTATTTCAGATCATTAGTTGTTTTTTCCTTTTGGGAAGTTAAACCAGTGTTTCTGATTCATTCTAATCCTATACTGAGGATTTGAGCATGAATATATCTGTTTAATATTATAGTGGTGATTTGTGTATAATATTTGATGAACATCCCTCAACTAGAAAACCAAGAACTGACCAATTTCTTCTCAGTTTTGTACTTGTTGTATGACACAGCCTTGTGCAATGAAAACTGTTTTCCAATGGTTGGATAATCTAAGTAACAAGCCTTGTCTAGTGCTTGCACAATTGTACAGAAAACTGTTAACCTGAGTTAAGACTTTTGCTAAAGCTAGAACTGTACATTACTCTGTTGTTATTAGCATCATGTTGTTGAACAGTAGTGAAACACAGGTTCAAGATGAAATGTTGGGACACCATCAGGTGTATCCTATTTATTTCTTTTAACAAAGGAAAAAAACATTCAATGGAGCTACAGAACTGAAAATATGGGCAGTAACCTTCTTTCATTTAATCAAATTGCTTGACTGAGTAGATTTTGGCTTCTTGTGGAGCTCTGTCCTCTGGGCTGGCTCAGCTCAAAGTGAGACGTCTCCTTCCAGGGATGCCTAAATTAATAGGACCTGGCCCAGAAGGGGCAGTGTCTTTTGCCCTCACAGGGTGTAGTCTTTGAGCTGTGGGGACAGAAACAGGTGACAAGGTTAGCAACAGTGACGACTTTCATTTCGGAGTGGCATTACCTACCTAAGCTGAGCCTGAAAGGTGACTCAGTGATGAGCATGTGTGACAGTCAATGATAAGACAGATACTTAGTTATTTACCTTGCTCCTTCTCACCCACTCAGGGGTGCCAGTGAACAACATCCGACGACGCCAGATTCTTTTGCTGTGTAGAATAGTTTGATCAGCAACAAATAATATAGACTTACAGCTTTTAACACAAGAACCAGCACTCAGTTTTTTCAGTAAAGTAATCGCTAACACTACACCAAATGGCTTTTGAATTATTTTTTTTCTCACTAATGGCCAATCAGCTGGACAGTTTCGTGTATTTAAGAAATAATTGAAATTATTCTTTGAATATCTGTCTAATTGATTGAAGAGAAAAAAAACTATGCTCTGTGATCTCTAACAGTATGTTGTTATTTTGTCCTTTAAGCTTAATTGCTTTATTGTTTATAATCTATTACTGTAAATTATTAACTATTACATCTTTTCACTTGAGGAAATCAACTTTTGTTACTTGTCCTATTACATTTGCTGAACAAACATGCCCTAGGCTAATGTTACTTGATTATGTTCTTTCTCTGTTGTAAGTCACTTTGGATAAAAGTGTCTGCTGAGCAAATAAATGTAAATGTAATTTTGTGATGAAAACTAACACAGTAGTCCTGGTTTCCCAAAACTATTCTTTGATTTTTTTTAACTAAAGGCTGATATTAAATACAGTATCCAATAATCCATTTCATAGGAACTGCTACCACTTAGATAAAACACCTATTACTCTATGACTAGTTTATTTTCTCACAAATTTTGATGTAATTTTGGAAATACTTTTTCTCTTCTTGTAGATTAAATAACTGTTTTCTCAATCCTATTCTTTCTGAAATTTTTGTATCTTATGTTTATGCATTTTCTGTAAATGCTAATATTAATATATTAAAAGTCCTTTGTCTACTGTTGATGTTCCATGCATTTTTAAGACAAATGCAGGTTAGGATATAAACAGTCTATCAAGAAATCAGTCCATCATTATCCCAAGTTATGAATTATGTCCTTTTGTCCCAGCTATACTGTATTAAAACATGTTCCAATAAGAATTTTTAAATACTTTAGTTTGTTTATTCTACAGTACAGATAGTGTTGAAACTGCACTATTGAAAGCAATAAATAGTTTGAAATGTAATGGAACAAAGACAAAGGTAACTTTGTTGTCAATGAGTTTTATTTATCAATATCTGTCAGTCTCTGCCTTATCATTTGACTTCTTTATCCAGACCTCTAACATCTCAGGGGTTACTATTGATGATATCTTGTGTTACTATTGATGATACCTTGTCTTTTGAAGTCAATACCAATTCTTCTTTTAAATTATTTTTATACTTGAAGAGATTGTACACAGCTATTCCTTCTCTTTCCTAAAGGAAAGCTGTTAACTATGAAATTAGTTTCTACCACCATATATCTATTAATTTTCTAACCTGATTGATCCAGTTGAGGGTCTCAGGGTTCTCATGTTCATCTCATCAGCATTGCGCAAAAGGCAGGAGCAAAATTACAGTAGTTCACATGTACACCCACATTCATGTTGGGCTAAATCAGATCTAACAACTAAACATAAATGGGATATGTGGGGGAAAAAAAGGGAGATCGAACTCAGCTCTACAAAATAACAGACTATACAAGAAGAAACAAGCATAAAAATAAACAATCATAACAGCAAATGACGATTTAAACAACTGAGCAGATGTAGTAAAACTTAAAACTGAATTGCTGGGAGCGTCATTAATCTATGATGTAGACAATGCAAGGTGAATAAGAATATAGAAGGAGTAATGCCAATTGTCCACTGTAACAAGCAAGAAGCAAGAATTCGTTTGACTGCCAGAAACAGGATTATTTATGTTAATGTCAGTTAAGCATTTGCTCAAACAGGTCTGATGGGATGAAGGTTTGATGTAATAGCAAAATATTTGAAGAAAGAAAAGAAGAGAACAAATGGCACATTGGAGACCAAAAGAAAGACGGGAGGGAATGTGTAGAAAAATAACAAGTTTACAAAACAAGAGGAACACATGGGAAAGAGGACTGGAGAAGGCCCATGTGTGGAGTAGAGTGAAGTATTTGGAGAATTTTGAATAGGATGTACTAGTATCCATAGGTTCCAGAGAAACAATTAACATTGTAGAATATAGTTTTGAGTAGGGTTAAAGAGAGACCAAGTAAGGTCTGTGGACCAAAGAGAAATTAAGGGGAGAGGTTTGTAAGATACTTTACATAGTAATGATTTGAGAGTAGAAAATGTTTTTTCCTTGGTGAGGAAGAAAATAAGGTTCAACAAGAGAGTCGGTAGAGTTAATATCCTGATTTTCTGAACTGTCAAACAGATTCTTAAATACAATTATCTATATATTTAACAAGAGGGGAATACATAAGACCATTCACCTACTGAGACAGCAGAATTGTGGAATATAGGAGTGAAAGTATATGGTCTTTCTGACTAAGTACCTATTCAACCTATTCAACAATATACCAGACATTGGTAACATATGACAAGATAGGTTCAGGACAAGAGGGGAAGCCAAGACCAAAAAGCTGAAGGGAGAAAATCCCAATAATAGAATTCTAGGCCAAAGTGACCCCTCAACACTCAGTCCATTGGTGACTAGAGTCGAATGCTTCAGTTAAGTGTTTTACCATTATGCATAAAGCTATAAATTAGTAACCTGACCTCAGCCTAATATCTACTGGATGGAGGAAACAGAACCATAATGTTTCTAAAATTAAAACATGGTATAAAGTTAATTTTGATAATGGCAAGATGGGATTGATGAGAAACAAAATGTTTAGACAAGGTGTTGGTGGATGCTGCTATATCAGCAAAATACAACAGTAGTTGTTGGAAGATGCATTTAAGTTTGAGGCTAAAATATCAAGTTCTAAATATAAATGACTATTATATATGGAGATAAAGAAGCAGATGAAGTGTATGTGGTGCATGTCATTAAGAGTAAAATAAGAAGACAGTATGAATAATTTTGTTACAAGAGAGGGCTCAAGGGACTTGAATAGTTCTACCAGGTGGGAGATGTTGTGTTGTGATTGTGGGATACAGAGCTGAAAGAAAGACTGTGAGTCCCAAAAAAAGACTATTATTAAGAAATTATTTCAGGCATTAATCATTTAATGACCAATTCAAATAAAGACAAAACAATCTTTACCAAGTACAGCGTTTCTCAACCTTTAAGTATTTGCGACCCGAGTTTTCATAACAGTTTTAATCACACCTTCCTAATGTTTTTTTGAAAGGAGCTCACTAATACCAATTTGCTCTTTTTTAATTAATGATATATCATAGATGCATATTTTATTATACCTACTTAACTTTTATCGACATTTATTTAACTCTGTATTTATTTTTCTAGTATCAGAATGTAGTTTAAGTTAATTTGTTTTGGTTTCAGTAGATGTATTTTTCATATTTTCGATTCTTGTTTTCTTTTTTTCACATCTCTGCACCCTCCTTTTTGTTACGTCGTGCCCCCCTAGGGGGGCCTGCCACACAGATTGAGAACCACTGACCAAGGCCAAGATAAAAAAAAAATAAGAAAATCAAGATACACAAATAGTATAATGAGAAGAAGACCAATTAATACAAAAAGGTCAATATAAAGAAAAGTTAAAGCAATACAAAATGACAGGATTAGATAGATAGATAGATAGATAGATAGATAGATAGATAGATAGATAGATAGATAGATAGATAGATAGATAGATAGATAGATAGATAGATAGATAGATAGATAGATACTTTATTAAAGCTAAGAATACCAAAATACAAAATACCACTGTAATCATACTACCGTGGAGAGGTGTATAGGGCTACAGTACTGGTAAACTTTGCCAAACAAACATGGAATAAACTTGCAATGCCTATAAAATGTATTCATCCTCTTTGATCTTTTCATATTTTATTTCTATACCACATTGAATCAAAGTGAATTTTATTTGTTTCTTTGCTACTGATCAACAGTAATAAGACTCTTTAATGTCAAATTAAAAACAGATATTTGCAAATTGATCTAAATGAATTACAATTATAAAACACAAAATAATTAATCTCATAAGTACTCACCTCCCTTGAATCAGTATTTAGTAGATGCACCTTTGGCAGCTATGAAAGCCTTGTTTCTACATGAACAGGTCTCTATTAGCTTTGTACATCTGGGCACTACAATTTGTACCCCATTTTTCTTTTCAAAATTGCTCAAGATCTGTCAAGTTACTTGTAATAAATTAATTACAATCTGCAGAGATTTGTTTTCACTTTTACATTAAATAGTCTTTTTTGTTAATCAGTTAACAAAATAAATAAATAAAATCCACTGTGAAAAATGTGAAAACTTCCAAGGGGGTCAATAATTTTTATATGCAATGTACTTTAGATTGTGAACAATAAAAACAATCAGGTACAATTCCTGTCTCTATATTACTACACAATTTTAGGCAATTTCCTCATTTTACAGGCAACTTGCATACTGCAAATGTTTAATAGGGCCTAGTTACTTCCTAGTCATGTGATCCTAACTTTAGTTCACACACTAGAACTTGTGGACTTATCACAAAATACATAAGACAAAGCAGACAAAAAAAAAAGTAAATATAGATTGGTAAATGAGGTTCCCAGCTTCCTTTTGCTGGGTAAATATTTCAATGAATATGTAGATAGATAGATAGATAGATAGATAGATAGATAGATAGATAGATAGATAGATAGATAGATAGATAGATAGATAGATAGATAGATAGATAGATAGATAGATAGATACTTTATTAATCCCCAAGGGGAAATTCACATACTCCAGCAGCAGCATACTGATAAAAACAATATTAATTAAACAGCAATAAAAACGCAGTGTAAAAAAAAAAGCAAGGTGGAGAGTGCAAGGCAGGTATAACAGACAATAATCTTGTATAGTGTTAACTTTTACCCCCCCAGGTGGAATTGAAGAGTCGCATAGTGTGGGGGAGGAATGATCTCCTCAGTCTGTCAGTGGAGCAGGACAGTGACAGCAGTCTGTTGCTGAAGCTGCTCCTCTGTCTGGAGATGATACTGTTCAGTGGATGCAGTGGATTCTTCATGATTGACAGAAGCCTGCTCAGCGCCCGTTGCTCTGACACAGATGTCAAACTGTCCAGCTCCATGCCTACAATAGAGCCTGCCTTCCTCACCAGTTTGTCCAGGCGTGGGGTGTCCCTCTTCTTTATGCTGCCTCCCCAACACACCACCGCGTAGAAGATGGTGCTCCCACAACCGTCTGATAGAACATCCGCAGCATCTTATTGTAAATGTTGAAGGATGCCATCCTTCTAAGGAAGTATAGTCGGCTCTGTCCTCTTTTACACAGAGCATCAGTATTGGCAGTCCAGTCCAATTTATCATCCAGCTGCACTCCCAGGTATTTATAGGTCTGTACCCCCTACACACAGTCACCTCTGATAATCACAGGGTCCATGAGGGGCCTGGGTCTCCTAAAATCCACCATCAGCTCCTAGGTTTTGCTGGTGTTCAGGTGTAAGTGGTTTGAGTTGCACCATTTAACAAAGTCCTTGATTAGGTTCCTATACTCCTCCTGCCCACTCCTGATGCAGCCCACGATAGCAGTGTCGTCAGCGAACTTTTGCATGTGGCAGGACTCCGAGTTGTATTGGAAGTCCGATGTATATAGGCTGAACAGGACTGGAGAAAGTACAATCCCCTGCGGTGCTCCTGTGCTGCTGACCACAATGTCAGACCTACAGTTCCCGAGATGCACTTAATGAGGTCTGTCTGTAAGATAGACCACGATCCATGTCATCTACTCCCATCTCTGTCAGCTTGTCACTAAGGAGTACACTGTATTTAATTACATCATTTTTTATTTATTCAAGCTGGCTTTACCTACAGTAGTCTGGTCAGATGAGACCAAAATTGAACTTTTTGAATGTCATTGCACACAGCATGCTTGGAGGAGAAGTGGCACTGCACATCACCCCAAAAACACCATACCAGCAATTAAGTTTGGAGGTGGGAACATCATGGTGTTAGGCTGTTTTTCAGCATATGGTACTGGCAGACTTCATATAATTGATGGAAGGATGAATTGAGAAATGTACAGGGACATTCTTGATAAGAATCTGCTCCCATCAACCAGGATACTAAAGATGAAACAAGGGTGGACATTTTAGCAAGACAATGATCCCAAAAACACACCGCCAAGGAAACTTCCAATTTCAGTAACCTGTGTCATTCCACTTTATTACACATAACTCAATTTATGGACTTATTTGTTTTGATTTCTTTGTATGTGTGGCTTACAAGGGTTGTTACCAACATCTGGTGAAAATTTCATGTCAATAGCCCCATTAGAAATATATTTACTGAGAAAAACGATGACACATTCAATACTTATTTTCCCCGCTGTACTTACAAAACAGTTGAAGCATATGTTTTATTTTGTGAGGCTACTAAAACATGTGGGAAATCATTTGTAACAGTGAATGTACATTTGTCTTACACATTAACTTACCAAAAGGCTCTGAATCTGTATTATACAATACTGGCTACATTGCCTTTCGAAGACAGGGAAATTAAACTTTTTTTATTTATTTTTACATTTATTATTTTAATATTTTTATTTATTTATTTTTATTATTTCTGTTCATTTAACAATAAATCTAACAATATTTCATATCCCTTGCCCTGTATGTATCTTCAGCATATTTCCATGGTATCCTTTTGTGTCTGAACATCTCTTCACAGGCATTCCCTATCTTGAGCAAGGTGCCCTGAAATCTGTTTCTCAGTCTGTGTCATTTTGAGGCAACTTGCTCGCCTTCTCTTTGTTTTTATATTTTATGTCTTTGAAGGCGACTACCAGTGTGTCTCCTATGCCTTTTCTCCTCCTTGTGTGTCACAGCCTCTCTTTACTGGCAATTTCTCTTTTAATTGCGTCACAAAAGCCAAACTGACCAATCAGTTTGCTCTGAGAGAGCAGACACACACACACACACACACAGACCATAGGATTTTATTACATAGTAGATGTAAATTTTATCATATGAAAAATGTGTTTATTTTTTCACTCAGAACATTTAAATATTGAATTTTACCTTTATCCTATTTACAATTATGGTTGTTATACCTCCTATTTTCTTTGGCTTACAGTACTGTAAATACTTTTAAAAAATTGTGTTACATTTGCTACTTTTTGCTTATTGATTGATTTATAAATGCATACAGAAATATAAATATATTTTTGGGACACTCAACGTGATGGTATGCTTCAGAATAAAATTTGGAAAATCATTCAGATTTTTTTATTTAGTTATTGATGATGGATAAATTATCAAGTATCTTCTAGGATTTTTAGTTTAACATGCTTTCCAATAGTTAACACATTAAGCTATTTATTTAAAGCTGAAGTACCTGCAGTGTTATTCAAATATTTACATAACATAAATGCATATTTAACTAAAGCATGCCTAGAATGATTAATAAGCAAATTTGTACACTCTCATGGGCATGAGACTCATTTTGGTACATGTTGCTCAAAGGTGTAATTAATCAGTTGATTTAATTCAAATTTGCAAAAGAAAAGACATGATTACCTGGGGTTTTTATTCTTAATTGTGAATTCACCTCTAACCCACCACCATCTAGTTGACAACAGCAGGCAATACAAAAGGACAAACCCTTAATTTCAGCCTTTAACCTCAAGTCACCTTGGCATTCAGTCACGCAGCTTGAAATAGAACTGTTCATTACTGCCTGCCAAATCTTGGCTCTAGTTTGATTCATTCTGGCACAAAGCACGATTTCACTGCTGATATCTGTGGTAGGCAATTACAGGGGATTAAATCAAGAAATGTTTCTATAACTTTTTCAAGGTACTTAATCAGTAGTTGAAAACAAGGTTAAACTCATGCCTCAATTGATGGTTCAAAAAAGGAAATGTTTTGATGCTGAGAAAGCTGCAACATAAAAACCTGTTAATTACTACAATTACAAAGTACCTACATGGCAAGTTTATTCGAAAATGTATTGCACTCTGAAACCTTTTATCTTTTATAGACAATGATATATTTTTATACAGTGTTATTATTAACCTGAAACATATGTCCTTTAATTTATATCTTGCACACTCATGTTTTTAAGGAAAGTTCATGGTTTTCTTATCCCTTCTCACCCCTATCACTTGAGGGGTGACCATACAACACGTAAAGGACTTCGACATAATCAGGAGAACCAGTAGGGATAGTTAATCTCTTTTTGCCTCACTGAACTTGTGTGTGTTCTAATCCTGATTTATTTAGACACCATGGCAGTGCCTGAAATAAACAAGCTTTATAAGTACCTAAGTGCAGAAAAGAAATAAAGTACTTTTATTAAAGTAGTTTTTAGCTACAGCTCTTAGTACTTCAAAAGGTAAAGACTCCAGGCTGTTTAATAATTATTTGTTTACCTTTACAGAACAGTAAATTTTTACTTGTAGAGTAGATATAATCAGTGCCAACTTTTAAAATGTAGATATTTTATTTGTTTTATACCTAATCTGTCATGGATAAAGATACAGGGATTGTGTCTTTGTGTAACTTGTATCTACTAACTAAATTAAATTATGTATATTGATTTGTTACAATCCAAGTACATCTTTGAGGTTTATCTCATTCAACAATGCCAAGTTAGAGGCAGCCTTGCTTTATAGCAGTGCCTATGCAGTGATTGTTAGGAGTAATGTGTGTGCATGCATTTTACTTTGCCCTGCAGGAACTGATTTCTTGCAGAGGTGACACATTTTTTTAAGCCTGGTAAATACAGTACACGCAACTGCAAGGATAACTGCAAAGAAGTGCGGTGAGTAGCACTTCTGTTCAAAAAGTTTTCCATTTTTACAATGTATGCACCATTAGTAAAATATTAGATATCCATGAAGGAAAGTTAAGATGTTGTAATTTTTAAAATATATTCCAAAGACAGCTGTATTCATTCAAACCTCTCTTGTATTGTTACATTGAAAGAACACTAATCCTGGAGTCTCTCAGGCAGGTGAATAAGGGGCCTGAGTTGCCTCGAAAGCTTGCATATTGTAATCTTTTTAGTTAGCCAATAAAAGGTGTCATTTTGCTTGGCTTTTCTCTACATTCATAATGGCTAACACGGTACAACACCCTAGTACTACAGGCAGGTAAGATAAATACAAGTTTTCTGCGGGTTACACATTGCCAAATTAATTTTCTGATTAAAAGACGTAATTGCAGACATTCAAGCCCAGCTGATTTTGAGATCAAAGTCTACATTCTGCTGAAGTCACATTAATGAAGTGCCAGTTGACAAGAAAGTTATCATATTCAACTAAATTCAATTAAATTTATTGTCATTATACCTTGAAACGCATTTGTTGCTAGTCCCACCGGTGCAGATGCATTTAGAAACAATAAAGTGCAAGATAGAATGGCACAGTAAACACAAATTGCTATGATAGATAGATAGATGGATAATTATAAATAAACAAATAAAGAAATATGTAATAATTTCAATTTAAAAATAATCTGATATGTAAATACAGCATTTATTATAAATGTATTATTGCAGTTTAAATGACTTTGACAATGTTTTAGAATGTAAAATGTACACATAGGTTTCTCTTATATTTAACAAAAGGAAAAAAAAAAAAAGAACCAAAGACATAATGGTGTGGCACTGTAGTAAGGTACCATGTTCTTGCTGCTGGTCTACTTTGGCTCTTTTTGTTTTCAATTCCTTCCCTTAATTTACCTTTTTATTTGATAATTCTTCTCCTTTGTGCCCTTTATAACAGAACCAAAGGGGGTGGGGCCTTTATAAACATCACTTACTTAGGTGTGTTTCTGATTGTATGGCCATGTAAGTCCATCCAAGTCCTAATATTAAACCATGTAATGTTGTTACAATTGCTAATAATTGTTTATATTTTTGCCCTTTATTAACAAGCTTAAATTAGGATAGTTTTTGCCTCAGGATGCATAATCCTAATCATTATTCAGGAAGATTGTAACTGAATGTTATGCCTCTGTCAGATAGCACACAAATCAAAAAGGCTAAACAACTATAAGACCTTGTGATGTAAAGTGACTTTTCTTCTATTTTTAAGCAAGTGTATAGATTGATAGGAATTGGGGGCTAAAAGTAGTGTATATGCACTTATTTTCACAGAAAGGCAGTACTGTGGCCTGTGCTGCTGCCTCCCATCTACAGTTACTGGAAATTTACAATTTAGACTTTAGAATTTGCATATTCATCCTGTGCTTCCATGTCTTTTGGATTTATTTTTTTTTCTTTGTTACTTATTCATTAATGTTCTTACCTAATCTTGTTTGTTTTTTCTTTTCTTGTAACTTTCTCTTTGACATCTTGTAAAACTACATTCTTTGCATTAAAATGTGCAATATAAATAAATGTTGTTTTCTGTACTGTATGTACTCCATATTCCTGCTATATCAGAATTGTAAATATTACATTAGTTGACAGTTGAACAGAGGCCCATTATGTCGTTTGAAAAACAATGCTTTATTTTTAAAATTATTATTTAAATCTTAATATCTGCGTAACTTATTCTGTTACTTAAATGAAAATTATTGGTGTGCTTAAAAACAAATGTACAGATTCTATATATACATTGTGGCAGGCTGCTGGCGTCCATGCCCAGCCGGGACGCCCCTGTACACTATATTCAGGGGGAGTAGCCCTGGACACTGCAATACGTCCCCCTGGACACTGGATGGCCGCCCCCTTGTGGTAGAGCAGTGCCTCAGTTTCCTACCGGGCTCCCTGGGAATTGGAGTTGGGTGCAGCCCTGTTGGGTCCCGCAGGTACCTCCAGGGGGTGCTGTGTTTGGGACTCCTGAGCCCGTATGGGCAGCATATTCATCACACCCGGAACTGTAGCCGTAACTCGGTGATCAAGCACCTGGAGCACTTCCGGGTGAACTATAAAAGGAGCCAGCAAACACCACTCAGTGGCCAGAGTTGGGTGGAAGAGGACAAAGCTTGCTGAGGAGGAGTGGTGGTGCCGAGAGGAAAGAGAAGTGCTTTTGTGTTTCACTGTGTGCTGTGGTTGGGACTGTGTATTGCCTGTGGGACATGGGGAAGACGTGCGTCCACAGGGGAAGAAAAATTAACAGTTTATTTATTTTACATGTGCCTCCCGTGTTCAATCTGTGTCGGGTCGGGTGCTATATAGTGTCATCTTACAACATGCATGCATTCAGTCTTCTTCTTTCAGCTGCTGCCGTTAGGGGTTGCCACAGTGGATCATCTTGTTCCATATCTTCCAGTCTTCTGCATCTTGCTCTGTCACACCCATCACCTGCATGTCCTCTCTCTCCACATCCATAAACCTTCTCTTAGGCCTTCCTCTTTTTCTCTTCCTTGGCAGATCTATCCTTAGCATTCTTCTCCCAATATACCCAACATCTCTCCTCTGCACTTGTCCAAACCAACGCGATCTCGCCTCTCTTACTTTGTCTCCAAACTGTTCAACCTGAGCTGACCTTCTAATGTACTCATTTCTAATCCAATCCATCCTCGTCACACCCAATGCAAACCTTAACATCTTTAACTCTGCCATCTCCAGCACTGTCTCCTGTTTTTTTGGCCAGTGCCACCATCTCCTGCTTAATAAATTTCAGGGTAATGGGACCAAAGTCTCTTCTATCATCTTGGTCAAAAGGAAGGAAATAACCCTGGATATGCGTATAGCCATATGGGGCTAGTTTAAAATTGCCAATTAACCTAATACATGTGTCTGAGGATAATGACATGTTTGCTGTTACAATGAATATTACAAGCCATATTGAGAACTAAGGGCGGCATGGTGGCGCAGTGGTAGCACAGCTGCCTCGCAGTAAGGAGACCTGGTTCGCTTCCCAGGTTCTCCCTGTGTCTGCGTGGGTTTCCTCCGGGCGCTATGGTTTTCTCCCACAGTCCAAAGACATGCAGGTTAGGTGCATTGGTGACCCTAAATTGTCCCTAGTGTGTGCTTGGTGTGTGGTTGTATGTGTGTGCCCTGCGGTGGGCTTGCACCCTGCCCGAGGTTTGTTCCTGCCTTGCGCCCTGTGTTGGCTGCGATTGGCTCCAGCAGACCCCCGTGACCCTGTGTTGGAAAATGACTGACTGAATATTGAAAACTATGGGCTCAGCCAGTTAACTTACAACCAAGTCATTCACCATGTACTGTATCAAGATGTCTGCCAAAACTACTTGTGCCTCAAAATAAGTAAGTCACAGTCTGATCAGACCACTGAGACACAATGTTTGCCAGTCACATTATGGTATCACAGATGACTTGTGTATTAATGGAATGTAACTACTCATGGTTAACAAAAGCTGCTTCATTCTTGCTAGGTTGCATTATTGCAATACGAATGCAGCCAATTGCTCTGATTACTTTATGAGAACTAGACACTGTTGTACATTGTCTTTTTATAATACCACTGTGCACCTGCACCATACAAAAACTGGATGTAGTGCCTTCCGGTCAGTTAATGGCTTCCAGCACAGCAGACATGATGTAGTGAAGCTTGGCCGAGATATTTTTGACCTGTTGGCCAGTGCCCTGAGAAGTGACAACAAAGTAGTCAATATAAATTGATGAAAAATTTGAAAACGTTCTTCAGTGCAAATATGTGGCATTGGCCCTCTTGAAAAGGAACTAAAGTAGAGTCATCACTTTTGAGGTGTAATATGTTTGATATGTCAACGCACACTAAGATAACATTATTATACATGTGAGTCATCATTTAGCTGGTTTGGATGCTTGATTGAGGGTGCTGTCATTTCCTAGTTGTCTTTTATAAATCCCGAAGTTTACATGGGAAGTTGCATATGCACATTTCAAGCCTCTTTTTGTAAGTATATGGAAGTTTTATAAATAAGGCCCCATGTCTCCAAGGTATGAAAAGAATTGCTACAGATGGAGCTATGCTATTGGTTGAAAGGTGGTGCCTTCCTGGTGGCATCTAGTTTTATGCTGACCTGGGTGAAAAAGGTGGAGTTATAGAGGTGCACATGTCACAATAACTGCTGTAGGGTGGAATATTCCCAGTCCAGAGACCAAGGGGCACATGTGTAAAACCTTGGTTAGATTCCATGCCAAAATTTTGGTTATACTCAATTAATAAAATGTACGTATGCCATGTTCTTTTATGAATCTCAGATCAACTTAAAACTATGTGCACATCCATGTGTTTTTGGCCACTCTTCCTTACAACCAGTCAGTAACCATATATATCATAAAAATATTTTTTTTAATATTCATGATCTAATCACCATATGCATTTATCCATGTTCCTAAGCGACCTCTTTACTACAAACCATGGAAGAACAAAAATGGTAGAAAACAAAGCTTAAGTGAATATGAACTCTAGTATTATCCGTGTATAGACCTCCTAAATTTAACGCGTCTTTCTTTGAGGAATTCTCAGACTTAATGTCAATTTTAATTACGAACTATGACACACTCTTAATAGTCAGCGACTTTAACTTTCATATTGACAATCAGTGTGACCAAAAAGTAAAAAAATTCATGAACCTCCTGGACTCTTTTGATTTGAGACAGCTCGTTAATCAGCCTACACATAAAGCAGGTCATACGTTAGACTTAGTAATTACTAAAGGACTAAAAGTTGATGTAAAGCAGCTCATTGATATTGGTCTATCAGACCATTTTCTTTTACTATTTAATATAGAAATAATGATAGAAAACATTCATGAGAAGCATATTGTTAAAAAACGCTTCTTTGACTCATCAGCAGCTTTAAAATTTAGAAACATTCTAAGCAATCAGTCCGTTTATAGTGCCAACTATACTAGCGAGGATAATGTAAATAGTAAGGTGGAAAGATTTAATACTAAAGGGAGAGCTGCTGTTGACACAGTTGCACCTGAAAAGACAGTTAAAAAATTTTCTAACATTGTTATACCGTGGAAGACCCAAAGTGTCTGATTTAAAGAGAACATGCCGTAGAGCTGAGCATAAATGGAGAAAAACTAAACTAACTATCCACTATGAAATATTGAAGGTTAAAATAACAGAATACAATAACACAGTCTGTCTTGAGAGGCGCTGCTATTTCTCTAATATAAATAACCATGCTAGTAATCCCAGAGTCTTATTCTCGACGATTGATCGTCTGTTAAACCCAGGTAACGCAAAGGAATGCCTCCAAAATACTTCTAGTAAAACCTGTGAGGCTATTGCTGTATTTTTCAATCAAAAAATTAATGATATTAGAAATAACATAGTATATCTCCCCAACACTGCGGATCCTCCTAAGCCCCAGTACTCCATTATAAACAAATTAAATTCTTTCACCAAGATAGATTTACGTGTGTAAAAATAAAGAGAATACAGCACAGAAAGGTTTGGGGTTTTCCGGCCCCGTACACTGTACAGTATGCAAATTTGTTACAACAGTCCAGAGTATTACAACAGAGTATCACTGAACACATGCTGGTGTGATGGGGGAACCTTTATAGGGCGGGCCGGAATAAGCAGAGGGAGCGTGGGTAATGAGTTGCAGGTGCATCCAGTAATCATGATGTCATCAGAGAGGAGGAGGAGTATGAGGAAGTGGATGAACGGGAGCTTGCTCAGGGTGTCGGCGTTTCCTTCTTTCTGGGGAAAATAAGGAGAGAATGGTTAGTTGCCCGCCAATCCCTTATGGCTTTCGGGTTTCCGCTACTCCCTGAGTCGTTCTGCGGCTCCCCAAGCGCACGTGCGTGACACCTGATTTATATAAAATAATTTCTCAACTGAAACCCTCCACCTGCGTCCTTGACCCAATACCAACAAGTTTTTTCAAAGAAGTATCAGGCGTGCTAATTGGTAATATTCTTGACATAGTAAATTCGTCATTAGATACGGGGGTCTTCCCAGACTGTCTTAAGACTGCGGTAGTTAAACCCCTACTCAAGAAACATGCTGAGAAATTAGTTCACGCTTTTGTTTTCGGTCAACTAGATTACTGTAATGCACTCCTTTCAGGACTACCCAAAAAAGACATAAATCGTTTGTAACTAGTGCAGAATGCAGCTGCTAGAATCCTAACTAGGAAAAGAAAATCCGAGCACATTTCTCCAGTTTTGATGTCACTACACTGGTTACCTGTGTCATTCAGAATTGATTTTAAAATTCTGCTTATGGTTTATAAAGCCTTAAATAATCTCGCCCCATCTTATATATCGGAATGTCTGACATCTTATATTCCAAATCGTAACCTTAGATCCTCAAATGAGTGTCTGCTTAGAATTCCAAGAGCTAAACTTAAAAGAAGTGGTGAGGCGGCCTTCTGCTGTTATGCACCTAAAATCTGGAGTAGCCTGCCAATAGGAATTCGCCAGGCTAATACAGTGGAGCACTTTAAAAAACTGCTGAAAACACATTATTTTAACATGGCCTTCTCATAACTTCACTTTAATTTAATCTTGATACTCTGTATATTCAATTCATTATCTATATATATAATTCACTAAGCCGCCGACAAGTAGCCACCCATGGAATAATTCACTAAGCCGCCGACAAGTAGACACCCATGGAAAGCACGCAAGACGGCCACGCCCACCAACTCTAAGACCATTGGATATGACGACAACTCGCAGAGCCATGCCCACCAACTCGGACGCGACGCCTCGGAAAACACGCCGTCATTTATGTTCGTCTGGGCTACAGTCCACATGCACCTCTGAGCCACGTTGACTTTTCGGTTACGACGCACGACTGCGTGCACCATTGCAAACTGTTTTACACGCTACATACAGCAATTCGCATCCGCGACAAACATGCGTCTTCTTAGATGGTCCTGCAGGAACACGGAAAACGTTTCTCCGCCCACCAACACTCCTTATTCCCCGGCCCGCATCCACCGCATCTGCGACAAACATGCGTCTTCTTAGATGGTCCTGCAGGAACACGGAAGACGTTTCCCCGCCCACCAACACTCCTTATTCCCCGGCCCGCGTCCACCCTCGCTCTCTAGGCATTCACACTGCCTGCTCATGTGCCCGGACGCAAAAACTCACCGACCACCCAGTAAGTCGCTTTCGTCTGTGCTAGGAGTCCACATGCATCTCTGAGCCACGTTGACTTCTCATTATTCTTTTCGGTTACGACACCTGACTGCGTCCAACATCGAAAACCATGGGAAAGGAACAACGAAGCCCCGCCCAGATACTCTACCCCTCCTCCCACGTGATCGGGAACGCACCTCAGATCACTGCCCGCCAACTCGAGCAGCTCATCAAACACATACTCGCTTTGGTCTGTGCTGCGGTCCAAATCCAGCTATGAGCCACGTTGACTGTTCTTTTGCCCTCCATGGCTACCGCTTCAAATGTATTTCATGGAAACAACACTTCTTTCAATGTTATAGAAATTCCTGCATCAGGTAACTGTTTGTTTCTATCAGTCGGGTTTTTTTGGAAAAATGTCATTGATGAAACTGTTGCTCTCAAACTTCACAACATGGCTGTTGGCTTTGTTTGCCAACATTGGGATAACTTCGGCGACATGGTGTCCGTTGTTGTTAGTCACAGAGGCATTGTTATACAGTCTGCTCAACAATACGCTGACTACATGAATACGTCCGGAGTCTATGGTGGCGAGGCAGAAATTGTGGCAATGTCCCAAATCCTTCCAGCTACTATCAGCATTTACTTTCCAGGAAGTCCTCATGCCTCTCCTCGAGTTTACAATCCGGACCAACGTCTCTCCATATCCCGGCTCTTTAGCGGTCCTTTGGATCATGGGCATTACGAGGTTCTCATGCCTCTCAAATACACATGTGATAACCTTCTGGTGACATCTTTTGACGCTGTCGGCATGTGCACACAGGGTGCACACCCACTTGCTCGCCACACTAATGTGACGTCACCTCCCCACTCTTCTCTTCCTGAAAAACATTTCAAGGCACACTCCCCTGAACACACGCATTCCACACAGGACTTTCAATGCACCTTTTGTTCCAAAAGCTTCCGAGTGCAGAGATATCTGAACGCACATTTAAAAAAACACAACACTAACCGAATGATGCAATGTGAACATTGCCAGAAATGCTTCAAAACAACTTGCGCTCTCAAGAAACACTTACAAACTCATTCCACTCTCACCTTCAATTGTACATTTTGTAACGAGGACTTCACAGGTGAGATGGATCTCCACAACCATATGCAGATCCATTCAACACAAACATTGGTATGCAAAATTTGCAACAAACACTTTCACGCACGCAGATACCTTACTAACCATCTCAAAACACATTCCCTGATGAATTCTTTTCAGTGTCAACACTGCTCCAAAACCTTCACGCGCCAGAAATCTCTCAAAGCACATTTAAACACCCACTCCACTGAACAAACGCATTCTAAACAGATCTTTCAATGCACGATTTGTTCAAAAACGTTCCGAGTGCAGAGATATCTCAACATGCATTTAAAAACACACTCCACTGAACGAATTATGCAATGTGAAGATCGCCAGCAATGCTTCGACACAACTCATTCCAATTCCGTTCAGTGTCAACACAGCACTAAATCGTTCATGCACAAACATCGCATTCAGTTTGCTGCAGCTTTTCAAGAAGATACCGCCATTCACGTCCAAGAACATAACATTGGCTTACCTACCGCACTATGTGCTTCTTGCAATGCTCTTCATTGGCCAGCAGAGGTCAACAAATCCGGACATTACACTAAGTGTTGTCATGCTGGGTGTCTTTACCACCGCTATCCAAACCCCCTCTCTTTTTAGAACTCTTGACTGGCAAGCACCCGCTGTCCCAAAATTACAGTGATCATATCAGGGAATACAACTCTACTTTAGCTTTCGCGTCAATGGGCGTAACATCGCTCAACCATCTGGACAAGGACCGTATGCTTTCAGAATCCACGGTCAAATTTATCACCAGGTCTCTCCTTTATATACCAACCCTGACACATCACCACAATACGGTCAGCTATATATCTTCGATTCTGCTGAGGCTACCAGTCAACGTTTATAAAAGGAATGTAATATGGCTTGCAGTGACATTTTGTTGCTTCAACTAGACAACATGATATGACAGGTTAATCCCTTTGCAAAGTCTTACATGCAAATGCATGACATTGTCACTCACGGTAATAGTGTTACTTCTGTTCGAATGGTGTTCATGGAAAATCCAGGTCTGGATATGAGAAGGTATAACGCCCCGTCCTGTCAAACTGATGTTGCTGCTATCTTTGTAGGTGAACACGGGGAACCTCCTGCACAACGCGACATTTGCATATATCCAAGGGGAGATGCTTGCAAGCGTATCTCTGTTCTCAATATGAACTGTGACCCCATGGTTTATCCACTGCTATTCCCTTACAGAGAATCAGGCTGGCACATACAATTGACCCATGTTGAGGAAAAGCGAACCGCGAAAAGAACGCGGGTCACACAGCTCCAATTTTATGCTTTCAGGCTTGCCATGAGATCTTCATTTAGTGTCTTGCATTCCAGTGGCAAACTCTTCCAGTAATACATTGTCGACGCATATGGCAGAACAGAAGGCTTGCATTTACATTACCTTCGGTCACATCAACAAGATTTGCGTGTAGAGCAATACAGGGGACTTATGGATGCTGTCACTGCGAAAGTACATCACCATGACCTCCGCCCTGGACAATTGATCATTCTTCCCTCTACCTTTCAAGGCTGTCCAAGGTACATGCAACAGAACTACCAAGACGCGATGGCAATTGTCCGCAAATGTGGAAAGCCTGACTTATTTTTAACCTTCACCTGCAATCCTGCTTGGCCGGAAATCTGCAACGCCATTTCCCATCATGAGCAAATAGAACACAGACCTGACATCGTTGCTGGCGTCTTTCATATCAAACTGCAACATTTTCTAACAGATATTCTGGAAAAGAATATTTTCGGCAATGTTCTTGCTTACATTTTCATCATTGAATTCCAAAAACGAGGATTGCCTCATTGCCATATGTTACTTACACTTGACTCACAATCCAAAATAAGAACCAAAGATGATATAGACAAATTTGTCTGTGCTGAGCTTCCAAATCCTGAAATACACCCTCGACCTTTCCAAATTGTCACCAAATGCATGGTGCATGGTCCGTGTGGCACGCTCAACGCCAAATCACTTTGCATGAAAGACGGCACGTGTACCAAAAATTTCCCGAAAGACTTCAACGCAGAGACTCAAGAAAACACACAAGGATACCCCATATACCGCCAAAGACAAGGGAGAACTGCCATTGTTGGCAAATACGATATCGACAACTGTTGGATAGTTCCTTACAATCTGTGGCTTTCTCAGAAATTCAATGCTCATATTAACGTTGACGTTTGCGCGTCCATTCAATGTATCAAGTATCTTTATAAGTATGTGTACAAAGGACACGATGCTGCATCAATTGCACTTATACAGGGAGCCAGCCGATGATATTTTTTGACATGACGAAATACAGACTTTCCTTGACGGTAGGTATGTTAGTGTTCCTGAGGCTATGTGGCGTTTGAACGAGTACAGTGTTTCAGAAAAATCTCACGTGATTACCCGATTACCAGTTCATTTGCCAGAACAACAAATCATCTTTTTTCATGAGGGTCATGAGGAACAAGCGCTCCAAAGACATGCCCACAAAAACACTATGCTGTTAGCATGGTTTGAACTCAACAAAACAGATCCTGAAGCTGTAGAGTTACATTACACTGATGTTCCACAACATTACACATTTCAAAAATCCTCTGGAAAAAGGAAAAAGAGAATCAGAGGAGGCACAAAAGTGATCGGTAGAATGCCTGTTGTTGCCATTTACGACAGCGAAAGTTATTACCTCAGACTTCTCCTTACCCGTTCTGTGGGTGTCACAAGTTTTCACCATCTCTACGAACAGTCAATGGTGTCGAATGTGACACTTTCAAAGAAGCTTGCCAAGAATTAGGTCTTCTTAAAGATGACAAGATATGGCATGATACTCTTTCAGAGGCATCCCAGATACGAATGCCATGATTCTTGCGAGAAATGTTCGTTTTC
The DNA here is from genome assembly GCF_900747795.2 of Erpetoichthys calabaricus. Classification (NCBI taxonomy): domain Eukaryota; kingdom Metazoa; phylum Chordata; class Cladistia; order Polypteriformes; family Polypteridae; genus Erpetoichthys; species Erpetoichthys calabaricus. Next base: position 91,505,914 of record NC_041399.2, read on the forward strand.
ATCTGTGTCTTCGGTGAACCACACAACGTTCCACACCTTTGGGACACGCATAAACTCTCCCTTTCCGAAGACTTTCTCACAAAATATTCCACAACCACCGCTCACATGTATGCTCTCGCTGACATTAATGACATGCTGCAACCACATAGCTTCAACCTGCACAAATTACACCTACCCCCCACTGACATTCCTCCACTATGTCATTCATCTCCCACCTTCGACGCTCAAGCTGAACACTCACACGCTATAGAACACTACGACAAACTCAACACAGAACAGAAACACGCCGTTGATACTGTTTTACACGCTGCATATAACAATTCCCATCCCCGATGCTTCTTCTTAGATGGTCCTGCAGGAACAGGGAAAACCTTTGTGTACAAAACCCTGATTCATACCATCAGAGCTAGGGGAGACATTCCTACAACCGTAGCATCTACAGGAATAGCTGCAACATTATTACCGGGTGGATGAACTGCCCATTCTGTTTTTAACACTAGAATTACCAGAGCCTACGAAAAAACTCGTAAATCCGTCCCACCTTAAATCGCATCTTAAATCCGTTTGCACCTCTCCGCCAGAGTCCTTTGTCATCTAAATGTGCTGATAAACCAAAGCTACTAGCAGCCAGCTATTCCATCCCCCCACCGACTTAGAATGAACTTCTCTCCTAGCTCAAGCCTTGCCTTGATTTGATTACCTGGGATTGAAGTGGAGTTTTACAGTGGAAATAATTCTAGCGTTATTTGGAATACACGCATTTCATGTGTGTTCCATTTCTATAGTAGGCTGTGCAAACACATTTTTAAAACAGAAACGTTTTTCATATTCTAATAGTAAATGACAAAATGTAGGCATAAACTATATAACGTATGAAGCCTGAAGTCCATATATCAAAGAAACACTTTCACAAAAGGTACAAATAAGAGAACACGTGCGCTTTCATTCAAAAACAAAAAAAAAAAAAAAGCCATGTTAGCATGCCACATTGACACACTTATTACAACCGCCGCGGTGGCGTAATGATATCAGTTCCTGACTGGGGATCAGAGGGTGGTGAGTTCGATCCCGCACGGCTCCACTTCGAGAAATTAACTCCTCTTATTCTTACAATTTTAGAAAAACAACATAAATTTGATTTCAGTCTGTAACAGCCGGTGTAACTTATGATACTGGTAAAGGTTAGCTTTTTTTTTTTTTTTTTTTTTAATTCACTTTTCATTCTCGCAGTCGCATTCAGAATCAATCCATACAACCCCATCTGACACAGCTGGTTTCACATAAATAAAAGTGCACTTTTATTCAACACTATAACCGAAGAATAAAGAAAGCAAGTTACAGTTGGTGGTTGATACGACAGCTTGCGTGGTGCAATGTTAAGAACTGCTGATTTCCGATCCGTGCTATATAAAATCATCACATTCAAATATTAACAGTTCCCACACACCCAAGGTCCGCCATTCCTACATTTACGACATGTGTACTTGTTGCAGTGTACACACCTCTCTGTGCTATGGTTCCTATTACAGTGAATGAGCACCTGACACTGTACTTTCTTCCCTGGGGGAAGCTGAGGTCTTAGAACGGAAGTTTGTTGACGCTGTGTCATCTTTTCTTTTTCCATCGCCTTTTCCTGTAAGAAGCGACGACGAAGTTCCTCTGCAAGGTGAGCCATGAACACTCTTCTTTTCTCAGCGGACCCCGTGCATGCCTTATACACTACGTGTGCGTTCATCGCTGCTAGGTCAAGGATGTTGTAGAACACAGCAACCGGCCACCTGCGTGTTCCTGTTCGCACTGAACAAGCACGCGCCTTCTGGTCCATGATGTCAACGCCACGCTGGGGAAAAAAGAAAGACAAATATATGTGACATTTTGAAGAAATCATTTTATCACCAGAATAGCACCAGAATACTTCGTCACACTAATATGTTTTTCATTAGCATACCTTCATGTGGTTGTAGTCTGTGACCGTGTTTGGTTTTTTTTTTTTTTATCTTGCCCAATCTCCACATCATGGTGCATTGTGCTGAGAATGCAGACAGACTTCATCTTTTTGGGCACATACACTGTCAGCATGGCACTGGGAGATCTAAACACCAGCGTGGAGAATTGTTCGTGTACTGAACTGACTTTAGCTGCAGGTGGAAGTTCCCGTCGCACTTTATTCATGGTGCCAAGCAGAGCTGTATTGCGGTGCAGCAGTCTATTAGCCAGCGAAAGTGACGTGAAGAAGTTGTCTGTTGTTACGGTTCTGCCTTTTTGGATTGCGGCAGATTTGGAGACAAAGTACATGTGCAATGCCACTCCTTATTTAGGAAAAGATCCCAGTCGTCCCACGGGAGAAAGACTTTCCGAGTCTGTGGTCATAAAGCTTATGGAGCCATTTCTGGACAAAGGCAGAACCGTAACAACAGACAACTTCTTCACGTCACTTTCGCTGGCTAATAGACTGCTGCACCGCAATACAACTCTGCTTGGCACCATGAATAAAGTGCGACGGGAACTTCCACCTGCAGCTAAAGTCAGTTCAGTACACGAACAATTCTCCACGCTGGTGTTTAGATCTCCCAGTGCCATGCTGACAGTGTATGTGCCCAAAAAGATAAAGTATGTCTGCATTCTCAGCACAATGCACCATGATGTGGAGATTGGGCAAGATAAAAAAAAAAAAAAACAAACACGGTCACAGACTACAACCACATGAAGGAATGCTAATGAAAAACATATTAGTGTGACGAAGTATTCTGGTGCTATTCTGGTGATAAAATGATTTCTTCAAAATGTCACATATATTTGTCTTTCTTTTTTCCCCAGCATGGCGTTGACATCATGGACCAGAAGGCGCGTGCTTGTTCAGTGCGAACAGGAACACGCAGGTGGCCGGTTGCTGTGTTCTACAACATCCTTGACCTAGCAGCGATGAACGCACACGTACTGTATAAGGCATGCACGGGGTCCGCTGAGAAAAGAAGAGTGTTCATGGCTCACCTTGCAGAGGAACTTCGTCGTCGCTTCTTACAGGAAAAGGCGATGGAAAAAGAAAAGATGACACAGCGTCAACAAACTTCCGTTCTAAGACCTCAGCTTCCCCCAGGGAAGAAAGTACAGTGTCAGGTGCTCATTCACTGTAATAGGAACCATAGCACAGAGAGGTGTGTACACTGCAACAAGTACACATGTCGTAAATGTAGGAATGGCGGACCTTGGGTGTGTGGGAACTGTTAATATTTGAATGTGATGATTTTATATAGCACGGATCGGAAATCAGCAGTTCTTAACATTGCACCACGCAAGCTGTCGTATCAACCACCAACTGTAACTTGCTTTCTTTATTCTTCGGTTATAGTCTTGAATAAAAGTGCACTTTTATTTATGTGAAACCAGCTGTGTCAGATGGGGTTGTATGGATTGATTCTGAATGTGACTGCGAGAATGAAAAGTGAATTAAAAAAAAAAAAAAAAAAAAGCTAACCTTTACCAGTATCATAAGTTACACCGGCTGTTACAGACTGAAATCAAATTTATGTTGTTATTCTAAAATTGTAAGAATAAGAGGAGTTAATTTCTTGAAGTGGAGCCGTGCAGGATCAAACTCGCCACCCTCTGATCCCCAGTCAGGTGCTGATACCATTACGCCACGGCGGCGGTTGTAATAAGTGTGTCAATGTGGCATGCTAACGCGGCTTTTTTTTTTTTTTTTTTTTGAATGAAAGCGCACGTGTTCTCTTATTTGTACCTTTTGTGAAAGTGTTTCTTTGATATATGGACTTCAGGCTTCATACGTTATATAGTTTATGCCTACATTTTGTCATTTACTATTAGAATATGAAAAACGTTTCTGTTTTAAAAATGTGTTTGCACAGCCTACTATAGAAATGGAACACACATGAAATGCGTGTATTCCAAATAACGCTAGAATTATTTCCACTGTAAAACTCCACTTCAATCCCAGGTAATCAAATCAAGGCAAGGCTTGAGCTAGGAGAGAAGTTCATTCTAAGTCGGTGGGGGGATGGAATAGCTGGCTGCTAGTAGCTTTGGTTTATCAGCACATTTAGATGACAAAGGACTCTGGCGGAGAGGTGCAAAGAGATTTAAGACGCGATTTAAGGTGGGACGGATTTACAAGTTTTTTCGTAGGCTCTGGTAATTCTAGTGTTAAAATACTGTTGAAGCTGAATACTACTTCCACATGTAACATCAAACCTTCCTCACTACATGCTCAACATCTTCTACAATCCAATTGGACGAGGCGCCAATGTCACACGCATACGCATTCCAGGCAGTTGACAGGTTATTACGTGACCTCACAGGTGACACGCAGCCTTTTGGAGGCAAAACAATACTATTGGGTGGAGATTTCCGACAAATTCTTCCCGTCATTATGCGTGGCTCCCGCGCACTTACTGTCGCCAGTTGCATTAACAAGCATCCTTTGTGACGTCACATGCATGTTCTTACACTGACAACAAATATGAGAGCTCTTCCTGAAGAACAACATTTCGCACAATGGCTCCTTGATGTTGGAGACGGGATAAACGGAACACCTGTGACATTGCCTTCACATTGTTTTCCTTTAATTTCTGATCCCGTTCAACAACTGTATGGCGACATCGACTTCTCAACTGTCACTCTGGAACAACTCAGCATGCGAGCTATATTAAGCGTCACCAACGAAGACTCGCTATACCTTAATGAACAAGTGCTAAAACTTATCCCTAACAATGAGGTGACTTTCACAAGCGTGGACTACATCGTCACAGATGATCCTGCAGCGCAACTTTCATTGGAATTTCTTAATAGTCTTACTCCTACTGGCATGCCTCCATCCATCCATCCATTGTCCAACCCGCTGAATCCGAACACAGGGTCACGGGGGTCTGCTGGAGCCAATCCCAGCCAACACAGGGCACAAGGCAGGAAAATCCCGGGCAGGGTGCCAACCATGCCTCCACATAAACTCAAAATTAAAATTGGATCCATCATCATGCTTCTCAGAAACCTCCTGCCTGCAAAAGGTCTTTGTAATGGCACTAGACTGTCTGTTACCACCATTCACTGCAATGTACTGGAGTGTAAGACTATCACATCTGCTACCTCACAAACTGTCCTTATTCCCCGGATATGCCTGACTCCGTCAGATTCAAATTTGCCTTTTACTTTTACACGAAGACAATTTCCTGTTCGATTGGCATTTGTGATGACAATTAATAAGGCACAGGGGCAAACTTTCAAAAAGATATGCCTGTATCTGTCAAAACCAGTCTTCACTCACGGACAATTGTATGTTGCTCTCTCCAGAGTTCCATCTTTTCATTCACTTTCTGTTGTATCCTCAAACCCTCCCCTTTTAGACAACTGTATCTTTCCAGAAGTGTTCAACCATCAATAAATAATTATGCGGCGTTTGTTGTGCCGCGGGTTCACTATTGTGTTGTATTTTGCTCTCTCCGGGGTTCCATCTTTTCATTCACTTCCTGTTGTATCCTCAGACCAACCCATTTTAGACAACTGTGTTTATTCAATAAATAATTATGCATGAGATTGAGCATTAACAGGTCTGTGATGCCCTTGGATGTCCCGTACTGCACGCGTGCTACACTGAATGGATCAACTGGGGCTTGCATTTGTTCCCCACGAACGAGGAATTCCCAGGAAGTGCGGGTCATATGCTCGCACTGATTACATCCCTACCCTTTGTACTCACCCCCCCCCCCCCCCCCCCCCCGCATTGACTGTTCATTTGCCTTCCATGGCCACCGCTTCAAATGTATTTCATGGAAACAACACTTCTTTCAATGTTATATACTGTAGATTCCTGCATCAGGTAACTGCACGCACGCTACACTGAATGGATCAACGTGTGTCTACCCGGCGCAGAGAGGCGTGGGTAAGCCATTGAACCCCCTTCATGCTGGAAACCGGGGCTTGCAATTGTTCCCCATGAACGAGGAATTCCCAGTAAGTGCGGGTCATACGCTCGCACTGATTACGTCCCTGCCCTTTGTACACCCCCCCAAACCCCCCCCCCCCTCGCTACTACCATGGTCGGGTGACTTGGTGGATTATATATAGAAAAGCAGACAAAATCGCAAAGAACAATGAAAAGTCTACGTGACTCACAGGTACATGTGGACTGTGAAAAGAGGAAAACGATTCAGGTGACTAGTTGGGGGTGGGCACATGAGCAGGCAGTGCATACTGAATGAGAAATCAGCAGACTAGCATGACGGAGGGGGCAGAATGGGCGTCCTTCCCCTCTCCTCCCGTTCCGCCCTTCGCGCCCAAGCACCGTCCACCCCCTTCCCTCGATCTGGGAGGAGAAGGCGTGACGGCGGTCCACCAGTTTTCAGTCACGGACAATTGTATGTTGGTTCGTTCCATGCATTGTTACAATGTTACTTTTCTTGGTGGTTTATTACATTACCGATTTTTCAAATGTTAATTTTTTCCCTGTGCTTAAAAATCATTAAAAAAGTGGCCTGATTATGCGGCATATGGTACGCCGCGGGTTGGCTAGTAATAACTATTCATGGTGGCTCTAAAATCCATACTAACCCCTACTATCTCTTCTGTTTCTTTTTCTGGTTTCTTTGTGGCGATGGCCTGCGCCACCACCATCTACTCAAAGCACCGTGATGTTCCAACATTGATGGATTAAAAGCCAGAAGTCTGCATGACCATCATCATCAAGTCCTTCCGTGAGAATCTTAAATACAAAGAGGACTATTTCATTTATGTTAGGTAGAATGCCCAGACGGGACTGGGCGGTCTTGTAGCCTGGAACCCCTGCAGATTTTATTTTTTTCTCCAGCCGTCTGGTGTTTTTTTTTTTGTTTTTTCTGTCCTCCCTGGCCATCGGACCTTAATCTTATTCTATGTTAATTAATGTTGTCTTATTTTAATTTCTTACTTTGTCTTTTATTTTTATTTTCTTCATTATGTAAAGCACTTTGAGCTACATTTTTGTATGAAAATGTGCTATATAAATAAATGTTGTTGTTGTTGTTGTATTGCTGATTGAAATGGAGAATCACAAAAATGTTCTTTCTTCCAGGCTCTCAGCAGGAGTCACAAATAAAAGCTGAATGGAAAAAGCAATAGCAATGTGTCACTATGTAGTGTCCAGGCTGCTGCCAGTACAAACCATGCATTGATGCAGGCTGTAAGTAATATTACAAAATTCTTATTGAATTTGTGAAAAAATATAACAGATTTGCAAAGCAAATGTCAGTGTTTTAATACATATAGTGGAACTTCGGTTCACGAACGTCTCGGTACACGTACAACTTGGTTTACGACCAAAAAGTTCACCAAACTTTTGCCTCGGTTCACGACCACACACTCGGTATACGAACAAGCCAGTTTCCCTTTCGGTTTGTGCGCGCCGATGATTTCCGCACGTGTTGCATTATTCTCCATGCGTGCGTGCTTTCGCTGTGAAGTCTTTGTGCTCTATTTCATTTCCCTTCCAGTTCGTACGCGCCGATTACTGTATTTAAGCACGTGTTCAGCCTCTCCCTGTTCATTGTTCTCAGTCAGACGTGCGTGCTTTACCTGTGAATTCTTTGTGCTCTACAGTATTTCGTGTGCTTTTGCAGTTAACCATGGCTTCTAAGCAAGTGAAGAGTGGCGAGAATTATTGAGACTTAATTATGAGAAGTGTTGCAATGTTACTTTTCTCTTTTTTCAAATGTTCATTGTTTCCCTGTTCTTAAAACTCATTTAAAAAGAGTGTTTACAGCGATCAGGTTGTAATGCTATTCACGTGAACTTGGTTGGCTTTTAAATAAAGTTTGGATTTGTTCAAATGTTCCTTTTTTTCCCCCTGTGCTTAAAACTCATTTAAAAAGTGTGTTTACAGTGATCGGGTTGTAATGCTATTAGCTTGAACTCCTGTAATGTTACTTTCTTGGTTGGCTTTTAAATAAAGTTAGGATTTGTTTAAATGTTCCTTTTTTTCCCTGCGCTTAAAACTCATTTAAAAAGTGTGTTTACAGTGATCGGGTTGTAATGCTATTCGCGTGAACTTGGTTGGCTTTTAAATAAAGTTCGGATTTGTTCAAATGTTCCTTTTTTTTCCCGGTGCTTAAAACTCATTTAAAAAGTGTTTATACAGTGATCGGATTGTAAGGCTATAGTGCGAACTGCTGCAATGTTGGGGGGGGGGGGGGGGGGGCTCACGTGATGCTGAGAGAGAGAGAGAGCCTGCGCGTGCAGCTGAGCAGGGAGCCTGGGTGTTTGTGTCAGTGTTATTCAATGTTTTTACATTAGTTTACTATTACACTGTGCATTCTATGGTGTAATTAACTATATTTGTGTTTAAAATTGTTTAAAAAAATATATTTACATACAGTTTGTACGGTCTGGAACGGATTAATTGTATTTACATACAATCCTATGGGGGAAATTGCTTCGGTTCACGACCAAATCAGTTTACGACCAGAGGTTTGGAACGAATTATGGTTGTGAACCGAGGTTCCACTGTACCTATGTACAACATCCAAATGTGCCACCACAATGCGGAAGACCTGCACAGTTCTGTGCCATCCAACGAGTCCAAATTCTGCCATCTACCTTTCAATGACCCAATGGTGCATTCTATCATTGATTTGTGTGTAGGAGTACCTTTAATTATATCTCATCTCTTATGGTGTACTCCTTATCACGGAAAGAAAGATCATTGAAGTTGCTTGTAATGTACTAAACGTAATTGCAATCCTATCAATTAGGCATATTTACCATGAAGTCAACAATCGCACACAGCATAATCCTGAAGTCTGCTTCCCATACTACTATTTGAAAAAATAAAGGAATCATGGGCTGAGCCTGCCAGCTCACAAAAATGTTAGTCAGTCACATTTGAGCAACACATATTAGTTATATAGAATGAAACTGTTGTCTGTTTACAAAATTAAATTAGAGATTACTGCCTTTTTATTTCAGCTTGCTCACCCTGACGGTAAAGATATTGCACCAAACTGCATAGCATCCTAATTATACTATCTCATACAGATGCAATGACACAGCTCAGGGATGACTGCAAGATTTCTGACTTGTCAGACATTTCAAGCTGAAAAGCGTCCGTCACCAAATACCCTGTGGTTGCCAAAACCTGTAAAGGAAAAAACAATCATGTGATTTATGTGTGATAGTCTCTATAATGAAGGCTCCAAATCAGCACTGTAGAATTCTCTAGGAGTTCTAAATCAACTTATAAGTCAATTATTATTGTGAGCCAAAAAAATGAATGTGATTTCTGGAAACTTGCTTTAGCCTGCCATTAGTGATATTCTCCAAAAGTGCTAATGCTGCCATTGACAAGTGTTAAAAAATATACCACACACCCTTTTTATAGCTACACAATAAGGCAATTAACATTAAGTGTAAGCGTTAGGCATTATTTCCAGCATTGAATGCAGCTGCACTGAGAGAACATTTCAGTTACCTGTGATATAATTAGTTCAGGGAGATCAGAATGTGACTTACAAATGATTAAAATGCACAATTAAATAAAATGTTCTGTTCATTTCATTGACCTGTTGCACAGAGTCATTAAAATGCTAACACCAACAGTGTCTGCATAGGACATAAAGAATGGTCAAAACTTGCCGTAACTTTAAGCCGATTTCCACTGCAAGTTTGTATTTAAAAATCCAGACTTTTACATAAGAAGTGGCTTGCACATCTTTTCGAGGCCCGGGAGCAGAAGGAACTGTTATGTAGAAAGAAATCTGTGCGTGATGGAATATTTTATGTGGAAATCTGTATGTGGTGAAGCTCCCTCTCCAATTCCACTGGGTGCAGAGTTAAAGCAGTCTCCCTGAGGCATTCACAAACTCTTGAGTGTTTGACATTATATGCACAGAATATAGTTTATAATGTATACTTTTTAAAATATTTAACAGGTGTGTATGTTTTTGCCCTTATATTGATATGGTAGCACTGTCACTATTCTGAAGAGACATGCAAAGTACGAATTTCATTGTACTGGGTACATACTGTATGACAGTACACTTGAACTTAAAACCTAGCATTAGGTTTTCAGGGCCTAATCAGAATTTTACTTTTAATCGATACAGCTTTTAAAATTTTATGCCAACTAAACTGTCAAGTATAATTTGAAGGAAAAATAACTATGAAATTAAGTATTTTTTAGAAATTTGCAAGCAGCTGTGAGAGATACCCTTATTAGACTGACTTTTTAAAGCATCCTGGTGAGAGTAGGTGTATGTTTAGTGTTACATGACAACAGCAGTCAGTATGTTTAACCACTGGCACTACATAACACAGACATACTGTACATGCATACGTATTTAAACCTGCTTTATCTAATTCAGAGTTGCAGGAGCATCAGACACAAGGCAGGAAACTCCTGTTCTTGAAGTCATGGAGTGCCTAATAGACTACAAAGCTGACCTGTCTATGTCATTGTAGCATCACAGTACAATTTAGCTTGGGACATACAACTAGATGGTAGTCCTACAAACAATACCAGTAAGGTCCTGTACAATAGTTTAGATATATCTATTTGGGCTTTACAGTGTGTCCAGTCTGGCACATGTAATACATTTAATTGAACTGAATGAAAAAATAGATATTGTTAAAGCATACAATGGGACCTAGTGTAACCTTTATTATTATTTTGCTGCATTCTTATATTATTAACTGTGCACACCTTTACACATTATTCACATCATTCTATTCTATGTTAATGCAGATCTGCTCTAATAATAAACAGGAATCCCTGTTGCATCAAATTTAGCTTTCTAATAATCACATTCTTCCAGCTAGAAACCTATATTAACAAATTATTTCACAAAAAGTTTTCAGCAGTGTATTCAAATTTTTTTTTTTTCATGACAGCACAAAATATTTTTATACTCATCCACAGAACTAGGCCTAAAAATGAGATTTGTGTCTGTATCGAATGCATTTACTGCTCTCTTCCATGAAGTGCTCAATTTAGACCTTTTGTGTTTTATTGCTTCAAGCTGCTATGAGATAACGTAATGCAAATCAGCTCATAGCTTGAAAGAGTGTAAAGCTTCACATCAGGCATCTCATATTATGTAAAGTTCACTTTTCAGTATTATCTCAAGCAGTGTAACGTTTAGAGAATTTTTAGTATAATGATATTCACTTTACAATCTCTTGTTTTCACTTTAAATATACTGCTCTTGTAATATACTTGAAGTCTTCAGATTGATGATAACCTCATGCTGCACTTGTATCTACAATGAAATACATTGTTTTAAGACCATAATTGTTCCAAAATGAAAAAATTGGTCGATATAATGAATCATAATAAAATTCAGTGTCATCTCTGTACGTGTTCTGCTCCACACTTATCTTCCAGCTGACGGAAAAGATTTTGAATCTAATTAAAACTGAACATTTTAGAGATGCCTACTCTAGTTAACACAAAACTGTAGGCTTTTCCACCATTAAATTGATTCATTGAGACAGTATGAATAGTCCTTCAGCAAGTTCCAATTACTGAGGCACTTTATTGATATTAGGTGAAAAAGAAAAAATATGGACCTGCAACATTCAAATTAAAATGAAAGACATGGAGGTCTACTGTGCCCCTCAGACACATTTTTAATTGCATAGAAGTATTACCTTATGTTTTGGAAGCGATCCCTCTAGCCTGCATTCTTACCTGTGACCTGAGCCTTAAGTTGCTCTAAATTAATGAATGATATTCTTCATTAAAATAGCAGCTATAATATAACATTACCATTTTTAAACGGCTGTCAATTTATTATAGTGTTTTTTCAGAAAGCTAGTCTGTCATTTGTTTTAAATTTGGAAACATGACGTAAATGTTTATTGAAATACACAATGCACTGTGCATTCTGTCAATTTATGTTATAAAAGTATAACATTTCTTTACCTTGCCACAGTTAGTTTTTCATGCATATTATCAAATTTTCTAAAATGATTTTGTATAGAGACCTGGCAGGATAGGTTTCATTACTTCACACACATCAGTTGATCACAGCCTAATTTATGTTAGAAGAAATGGGGTTATGAACTGAGATATTGTATTGTATATCAAAAAAGAAAAAAAAATAGAAAATCAATGAATAGCTATTTGCATTTCACTTTATGCACCTATACAGTTGCGGGGGGCAGAAAACATATATTTTGCACAATCCATTTTGATTAATTAAACTGTTCATTCATTCATGCAACTTCTAACCCACTTCATGCAGTAAAGGGTCATAGGTCTATTTAGATTTAAATTATTTAATAAGTAACTGAAAGGTAGTGACGTCAATTTCTATAATGAAAAATATGTTGTGGTTCTGAATGAAAAATGAACATTAATAATGTACAGACTTTGATATTAATATGATAGTATAAAGTAATATGTTTTAATTCCCTAATAATATACAATTACTTTTTGAAGTAAATGATTGTGCTTCTGCATTTAGACAAAGCCTTCGGCTCTCAACCAACTTCAGCTGGGTAATCAAGCACAGAAAATGGATGGATGTTTACAATTTTATACAGTTTTAGCAGTCAAAGGTGAAAACTTCACCTCTGAAGAAGTACATTTTAATGGCTTTAATACATTATATTCATTTGTTTCTCTTCTCTGCTTCAGTCAGCCTCAATGGGGTTCCAGCAAAACAATTAATGAATTGTAAAGAGTGGGTATGATATTACTCTGGCTATCTTCACCCTCGAATAAACACTTTAAAGTTTCTCGTGTGATGGAGTGTATTTCTGTGGCTGAAAGTCACAAGTTAACAGTAGTTGCAGGGGGTGCTTGAAATTTTGTCTCAAAATGCTAATAGCACTACATATCATGGCAGTTTCTTGTTTTAACACACCTTTTCAATGTTGTGTGAAGGACAGATGAGCAGACTGGAGTGTAGAAACCGTTTTTAAAAATAGTTGAAAACTGGGTCAGTTACTATTACTAAGAGATTATAGTCCTCAGCCTCCCTGGTAAAGCTCACCCTGAGATACTGTACAATGTAGTGTGGATTCATCCTCACCACAGAAGAGTGGATGAGTTATTTATCCTTGGTCTCTGTCACAATCCAGGTAGCCCATTAAAATTTTTAAAAAATAATTTTTTGTTTTTCCTTGCTGGATCACTGATTTTCCGTTAGAGTGTCAATGATTATGTCTGTAAATGCTAACTAAGATAAAACCAAAAGTAAAGCAATGAGTTATAACCGGCATTGTGGGTGATTAGGGTGGTCTTTCATAGGCCAAGCTTTATGCCTAATGCAGGAATTTGTTTTTAGAGAATCCTTTAGGAGCTCTCTTCTAACCCATTACAAAATAAAAAAAGCTGGAAAAAAGGAAGAAAATCATTTTTTTACTTGGTTTAATAAAAACAAAATTGCCATATGTAAAAATAAGATGGGCCCTAGCCTATAATTCACCTGGGATCCTTGTAGCTATGCCAGTTGGGTAAAACTGGGATGATGTCAAGATGTCCCCAAATCCAAATAATGTCAAGTAAGCCAGAGTAATACAAAAAGTTGTTTTTATTATAAAAGTAAATCATACAGGGATGAGATGAACATGAGAATCAAGACAATAAGCCAAAATAATGGATTGGCTACTTAAAGCATTTATCCCACAAAGTTACACTAATTATTCATTTTAGATGCAGAGGACAGAAAGATATAGGAAAAGATGATCCGCTGTGGCAACCCTTAACGGGAGCAGCTGAAAGAAGAGGAAGATGTATATTTTAATAATGCATTTGGCCACTCATCCTCCCTCCACCGAAGTTCTTACCACCAAGAAGCCTCTCAACTGCAAGCTCAGCTCTCAATTGGCTGAAAGGAGCTTTTAAGCCTAAGCCAGGCCCTACCTTTGTGCATATAGCAGTGGGAACATTCAGAGTCAGGAATGCCCTTGAGTACTCCTGGGGCCATCCTTTCAGAACAACCAGTCACATACTACTTAAAACACCCCCACCATTTAGGTCCAAATGTCCCAGCAATCCAAAGTGCTTTAATAAAGGTGAAGACAACCCCCAGTTGGTTGAAGACAACCCCCAGTTGGTCTGCCCATTGCAATGAGTAGTAGAGGGCTATATATAGCATAATGGGTTGCTCCTGCACTATGCAATTACATGATCATCTCCTTGTGCTTTTTCCATTGATGACTGAAAGCACATACTGTAGAGATTATTCCTGCCACTTACATTAATCCTACTGATAGAGGGACAGCCAATTCTGTTATAAAGTTGCACAACTATCCTCTAGTGCCTAGGCTATGCATACCACCCTTCAGGCGATGCAATGTTATGGAGCATGACACATATCCAGTTCCACCAGCATGGCCATACATGTTATTTTTTTTCTGAACAATATTGAATTGCTGGCAGCTCCAAATCCCTTATCAACTCAGGTGGAATGACACCTGGAAAGTCAAATACTGAAATTGCCATTAAAAATCCAAGCCTCATGAACAATAAGTAACACCATCATGTGGACCTAAGCAAATAAATGTCACTACGAAATATTTAGTATAGCTGTCTGAATGGGGGTGATGGCTAATCTGACAAGCAACATCCTGTCATGATGTACAGCAAGGTGGAGAAGAAGACAAACAGCTATTGTCTTAGAAGGGCAGCAAGTTTGACAGAAACAAAGACAAAGTGCTATTTTAAGATTGATGGCTGACTAGATAAACACAAGATAGTTGCCTCCTTTTTCTCAAGGAAAGACTGTACAGGAAAACACATTAGGAATCCTTTCTCACATTTAAAAATGTTCTAATTAAGAAGTCTAATATAATTCCATCCATCCATCCGTTATCCAACCCGCTATATCCTAACTACAGGGTCACGGGGGTCTGCTGGAGCCAATCCCAGCCAACACAGGGCACAAGGCAGGAAATAAACCCTGGGCAGGGCGCCAGCCCACCGCAAGGCACACACACACACTAGGGACAATTTAGAATTGCCAATGCACCTAACCTGCATGTCTTTGGACTGTGGGAGGAAACCGGAGTACCTGGAGGAAACCCACGCAGATACGGGGAGAACATGTAAACTCCATGCAGGGAGGACCCGGGATGCGAACCCAGGTCTCCTAACTGCGAGGCAGCAGCACTACCCACTGCGCCACCGTGCCACCCCTAATATAATTCCAACACTGTAAATGTAATTTGTTAGACAAAACCCAAGCACATCTGGATCACAGCACTCCGTATTTTACTGTGTTTTTTAAACTGAGTATATATCTTTCCATTCTATCCAGAAATTCTTGAATTGTTTTTTTACTGAGTGACATAATAAAATACCCTAGACCTCTTTAGTTTCATTTTAAAATTGAATGTCACCTGTAGCCGTCGCTAAGGATTGCCACTAAGTTGCTTTAGATAAATATTCCTGAATTGTTGTTGGGTATGTGTGTTCTAGACATCCCACAATATGAGATTAGTTTTGTTAAAAAATGTTAATTATTTTGATTGCAAGAAATAGGGGATATGTTCCTCCCTCTACAAATATTTATATTCGTTTACACTATATGCATTATTTGCATATTCTCTGCGGATGTGCATTTTACAGACATCATATAACTAACACACAATTTAAAATATCTTTGGTTAACTGGCTTTGTGCTGGCTGGCTTTAAGAGATCCTCCTTGACAGCATTCAGTACTGTGCTGTATAAACTATGCATTGAAGCCACATTTGAATATAATCTAGAGTGAGAGTGTTTATATTTCATTTATATAATTTATTATTCTGCATCTGTGTACACCCATTTACTAGAAAAGATTAGATTGTGTCTGTGCAGTTTGACAGCTCCAGAGTTCAGCGTTCAGATTCCAGCTTGAGCCCTGATTGTTGGCTGTTTCTGTGTTCTACCCATGTCTGTAGGGGTTTTGGTCCAGCAAATCTAAGATTTTGCATGCTAATTGGTAACTCAAAATTAGCCCAGTATGCATGAGCATGGATTGTGAAGTAAATATGTGTGCTCTGTGATGGCCTGATTCCTACTTCAGGGTTGTTCCCACTTTGAGCACAATGTTGTCATATTAGGCTCCAACCTCGTCCACCCACAATAAGTGGGTTTGAAAATGAATGGGTGGACACATAAAATTGGAATACATGACTCAAGTAATATATATTATTGTTTCTTACATGTTTTTTGTCTGTTGCACTCTTTTGAAGCAAACTATGCAGAAAATAAAGGCTGTATAGCAGCTTTTGCAGCAGCTACACTCCAACTTGGTTAGGTCTTTCCCAGGAAAAAATAATATCAGCTATTCTGTGGCCAGTATGAGATGGCATAATTCATTCATTAAAATTTTTAGACTGTATTTTAATAAAGCAATTCATTGATACAGCAAAATTACTTCAAATCATCAACCAGACTCCAGGATATCCCGAGCCACGAAAGTTGTGACTGGGGGTACCAGTCAAAAATTTGAGACCATACTCTATGTTATTCATCCCCAGCTTTGGGAATAAAAATTTTATGATTGATGTCTAAAGTAGATCTCTCAGTTTAGTGGTTGGTTCTCAACCTAAGAATAAATCATCAGACACACACATGCACACCGACACACATGCACACATCCAAACACAAAGCTGTTTAATGGTTCTTTCTATGTAGTTTGTTGTTTTATTGTTTTCAGGGTTTGGCTCCCTTTACTTCCAATAGCACATAACACAGCTAATGAGGAGTTCCTCCTCTTACGTATGATGAAAGTGAACTGATAAGATTCAGACTCAACCACTTTTTAGCTTTATTCTGAGTCACCTAACCGAATATAACATCAAGTGTGAAGGTCACTTTATAGGACAGAGATTTGCATGTTTTAAACATACTGACCTTACTTGAAAGTATCTTTTTCTTTGGGCTTCCTGTTCTCCCCTGCATTAATGCAGAATAAACTTTTGAGTTATCCAGAATCTACTCTGTAACCACACATGTTCTACAAGTGTACATGGCTTAGGTCTCACAAGTAGACATGACAGTCTCTAGGCAGTTATTGTCAGTAAATCCTTTAGGGAAGCTTTGAATTACTAAAAAAAGAAGCTCTAATGTGTATAGTATACTTTATAGTCATTCATTTTGAAAACTATCATATAACAGTGTAGAACAAAATTGAGTCCTATGCATATTTGTGCAAATCACCACTCCTGCATCACATTCAGGGAACGTAAAACAAAAGCAACAAAATCTTCCAAGGAGGTGATGTGGATTTCCTATCGTGCACTGAACTTGGAAAGCCCTATACATGTTTTTTGTTCATTTCAGCACTTTGTGCATTTCTCTTTTGCATTAACAAAGTAGGGCAGTAACACTTTCATTGTATTCCAATGGAAACGCAATAGTGTCCTTTTATTATTGTACTTGATGATTTCTTGTGTGCAATGTATAATAATAAACTATTACCTTGACTTCACCCTAAATTTGACATTTCTAAAAGATTCAAAAAAGTTAAAAATGGAGTTACATTTGTTAAGCAGTAATCAACAATACTATCAATCATCCTTCCATTGATAACAGCAAATATAGTTAAAGTTCACTGGAAGCATCAGTGTTATTTCATGATAATAAACCGTTTCTTTGCTTGCTCTTCTAGAATATTGAAATTGTAATGGTTAAGAATAAAAACAAATAAATAAAATGCACATCAAGCAGACAGGGCACAGAACAACAAATCTTGTTTACTTGATAAACTCCATCCCATCTATCAGTCTCTATCAGCAAATACATCTAATAATATATAATAAAATGCTAATGTAAATGTAATGTCACCTTTAGCAATTAATGTAAACAGTTATGTTTTTCTATATTGGTAATATAAAAAGGGTTGACACAAAGCATCAGTCATAGGAAACTTACTACATCAGAGAACAAAATGTTTTCTGACCAAGGCCCACCAAAATAACAATGTACACAACAGAAGAGAAAAGGACCATACAGCTTGTTACTACTGAAATCCTGTCTCATCCTTGGCTGTTGTATTTTTTTGGGAAAGTATCTTTAACATTTAACAATTCTTATTGGTGAAGTTTAATGCTCTAAAACATGGTATTGCCTAATATTGAACACTTAATAATATCATTGCTGAATAATATTTGTGCTCTTGTCTGTCACTGCTCTCTTCCTGGAAACAGTGATATGTGTATAAGCAAATGTGAGTGTCTGAACAATAAGTGCACAAAAGTGTGGATTTATCTTAGTGTAGGACAGGCTGGCATCACCCATTTGGCTTTGCTTTTGCACATAAGTCCTTAGCTGTAATGAGGGCTGGAGTGATCCATTTTACTCTGAAGGGCAATCTGGTCCTGGACTGGAAGAGTGGAAAACTGTCTGTATTGGAGTTAGACAACAGTACAACAAATCCACACATTGCTAAAGTAAAGCAAAATGCACAAGTGAGAGAGACAGTATGAAACCCACACGTTCATCTTGCTAAAGACAAGAGATGACTGATCACTGAGTAAACTGTCAATGTAAATTGCATGCTAGCAAAAGAGGACCATAGTGTGTAAAACCTCAGAGAAAACTGCAGTACTCTCAACAACCAGAATTCGTGATTAAGGTGAATAAGAAGAAAAGCTCTTGAACAAAGAAAGATAAAGTGCACTGAACATCGTTCCATGTGTGCCGTAGATAGCCAACCCAGAAAAATTGTAAAAAAGCATGAGTCAATAGGAACCAAAACATAAGTACACCTACTTTGATTTCAAAATCTATTGATTGTAATGTATTTTTGTTGTTGGTATTACTGTAACTAAAAAGTAATAACCTTGGTAAAGGATATGTTTATAGCAGTTATAAGTATCTCTTTCTAAATTCAGTAGGTAAATTCAGAGCAGCATATCAAACACACACACACACACACACACACGCACACACACACACACAAACATTAGCTATGTGGGGGTGGAGCAGTGCAAATGAAAGAAACTTAATAACCAGCTAAAAATGTATTTATCTTGACACGGTGAATTGAAATATTCAAATTCATAAGTTATGTGCCTTTTTCTATAGGACAGAAAAAGTTAAACTAAGCCAAGTAATGGCATTCATAGATTATGTACCCTTTTCTATAGGTAAATTTATAAAAAAATGTAGAAAAATAGGTACAGGCATAAATTTATATTTTGTGTTGCCTGTTATTATTTGTCTATAAATCAATATAAGTGCATATCCTTCTTGTATTATTCTTATGTTATGAATAAATTGTATTATTTACATTTAATACAACAAACATGTTTGGGTTATTTGTTGGAAAAGAGCCTATCACCACGTCTGTAAAGAAAGAAAGTTATTTAATATAGACTTTCACCTATTTGAACCTCGTGCATTAATCATATAGATCTGTTCATAGTTCACTGTTTCACCTTACAGCCAGGATGCCAAAGGCAATCCTAGCAAACAAAGTTAAAAACGGTCTATAGGAGTATCAAAATTCCAGAGTCAGAAAAGGTCAAAAGCAAAAAAAAAAAAAATGTTAGAATTCACAATACTTACAAACCCACAAACTCCATAGCACATTTGAATGAACTGAACCAAACTTCAATTCCCAACCTGTTATGGCAGACGACTGGGAACCCTACCTAACCAGGATGCCTGAAAGGACCACCAGAGGGACAATACCTCTCCTGGGCAACGAGAGGGCAGTCGCCTTGGTCTGCATGGGGGCCACAGGAACAGAGCTTCATCCCTGTTGGGGCCTGTGGCCACCACTCCAGTAGATGAGCCGGAGTCGGGAGGAAGGAGATGGAGCTTGTGTGTGGAGAAGTAAAGGCCGCAGAAAGAGAAGAAGAAGAGTGAAGTAAGAAGGGACTGAGTTTTGGCTGATTACAGAACTGTGTTGTGTGCAGGAATAAGAGAAGGCAATAAATAGTGTGCGTTTTGGACATTTGGTGTCTGTCTGTCTGTGTACGGGGCGCTGTCTTCCACACTGTCCATTTAGGGCTAGTGGTGGTCCTGTAACAATGATGGACAGGTGGCACTGCCTTTTGGGGATCTACCCGCAAAATACATGAAACGCTGAATAACATACATAGAAACAAAATGACAACGAAATATAATAAAATGCATAACTAATAATAAATCAGCAGGACAATATTATCAGAAATGATAGGAAATAATGAACCATAATGAAAAAAAATAAAGAATATAAAAATAATTGCTTTAAATCATTAGCCAGGTTTTGGACGTTGGCTTGACTATAACAAACAGCTGTTAGAGGAAACAGCAAGAGGAGGCAATTGCTATGATATATGTACAGTACTATATATATATATATATATATATATATATATATATATATATATATATATATATATATATATATA
Organism: Erpetoichthys calabaricus; assembly: GCF_900747795.2. Taxonomy (NCBI): domain Eukaryota; kingdom Metazoa; phylum Chordata; class Cladistia; order Polypteriformes; family Polypteridae; genus Erpetoichthys; species Erpetoichthys calabaricus. The sequence goes on from NC_041399.2 coordinate 91,526,231, forward strand.
CTGAATATATTTATGTCCAATCAAAATCAGAGTAACCCTTTTCTACATGATAATACAACCAAGATTGAAACAATGCTGTAGATTTATGGTATAGAACAATTAATTTAATAAGCAAAACAGATCACAGTAACACTTTAAACACAACCATCACACCTAAAGCCACAACCTTATTTAAAGTAGCCAGTCAGCTTCCATTCTTAGTTTTAAATAGAAGCTGCTCAAAACAGTTCCCCTAGATAAGAAACTACCAGAACTCCTCATACCTTGCAACCTGGGGTCAGAATGATATCACCCTATCTTGTGTGTCATAAAATGTGTCTAAAGAAGGTTGGTTGCAGGAAGGTCATCCAACTGTAAAAATTCTACTCCAATATCCCCTTTAAGTAGGGGGTAAATGGTCAAACCCCCAGAACTCAGAATATTGACATTAAACTGATAGAGAGAGAGAGGGAGAGAAATGTACTTCTTTTTATCAGGCAAGAGCTCAAACTTCAAACTTCCAAATGTTCGGACCTTTTAAATCTCTTTAAACTCATTTAGTTAAGCTTAAGGAGACAGCTTTCCATTAACAGTCTCCTTTTCTTTTTTGCAATTCTGTTAAATATCTTTTTCACAGGACAGCTAAGCCAGAGCTAGGAGACAAATATGAGACCAAGGATGCAAATAAGTTTGAATTTAAAGATGGCTGTCTGAAGAAAGTGCAGTGTAGTAACTTGAATACCCTAAATTACAATTGTTTTTTGGCATCTGCCCCAACTTTGTGTTTAATAGTTTTTTAAAGCTTCTCCTTAAAGTATAATAAAGATTTGAAAATGTGACAAATACATGAACATTAGGGTGAATTGTAATACACTACAGATCCACACTCCAACACAGCACAAAAATACTATTTTTCTGCCTTTTAATATACAAATGGGTTTTTTATCACAATACACATTGATGCTTGTACTTAGTATCTCTCCTGTTGTTTTGCAGGTTGTGCTGAACTGTAAACCTCTATGCTTTGAAAAATCACCTTGCAATTATTTTAGCTCTGGAAGGTTTTACATAAGATAAGATAGATTGAATTGAATAAGTCTGCAAGTATGAATTGGCATTGTGATTCACACAGCAATTCATCTTGTACTCCAAAGGGACTGTACAGGCGTTAAAAATGAGAAAGTTCAGAACTGCTACCAGATTTTGAGGAGCTATCTGTTTTCCAAGTTGAGCTTCCCTTGATTTTTGCACTAAACCTTATCTAAATTTTCAGCACATTGCAAGCCTGTTATTAAATTTTACATGACTAGGTCTATATGGTTGTTACTATATCTGTAGGCCAAAAATATCTGAAAATCCTGACCACAGTACAAGTGATGAATATAGAAAGAAATGATAGACAGATGACAGAAAAAATACAAACCAAAACATGTTTAAGAGGCCGAATGAAGAGTAAATAATCAATGTGCCATTTAAGGAATGTATTCAAAAGTTGAAAAATCTGAACCTTTACCTGAACTTATACTGCTTAAATCCTTTTAATAAAAAGGATTGTCTTGTGGAAGTTAATTCAGCTTTAAAATAGCTTTTCAGTTAAATTTCCCTCATTAGACTTCATCCTCAGTGCACAGAAGCCACTTCTTCAGCCTCCCCAAAACAAACATCTTTTTGTACATTGGAATGTGAGCACTAAGGCACTATTTTAGAACTGGTGAGAATGATTGGATCTGTTCAAACAAATTTAAACTGTCTTTCTGAAAATCTGGAGAACCTCTGAGATTTTGTCTTGGTAGAAGATACAAACATTCTACAGCAAGACACCACATAACTTCTTTCACAGGAGTAAGTTCTTGAATTAATATTAATGATATATGAAGGCCCAGGGTCTTAGTTTTTCCCCCAGGACACATTTCCTTGTCACTAGCAAGAAATTGCTCAAGATTCCTCCCTTGTTTGCATGGAGAGACTGGCTGCAATACCAGGGCATCAGAGTCAGAAGAGAATGCTTATCAAAGTTTTCTAAAGGGAATTTCCTTTTGTACAGCTGATCAAGAAAGTCTCTTGACTTATACTGCAAATGGGAGAGATTATATAGTATCCGCCCCCCGCCTCTCATTCACTCCTCCATCAAGTGGATTTTGCACAAACCCTTGAATCTCACCAATGAGATTCCACTATGGGTCTTGTTCCTCTCTGTTACACATCCTCATATGGAGAGACTTGTTTTGAGCCAGGGGCCTCCGAGTCAGAAGGTAATGCTTATACAACCTTAATAAATTGAATTTCCCTTGATCAGTTGATCAAGTAGACCTTTTGACTTTTACTACAATGGGGAGGGTATCACAGATACAGCAACAGGTTTTCCCTATCTCTTTCTCTCTCTGAGTCCTGCTGTTCCCTACCTACACTAAAGTATCTCCTGGGAGATACTGAACAAGCCTGCACATATCACCTACTTTAACAATTCTGGATACAAATTGCCTGTGACTTGGAGGCCCTAGGTTCACAACCAGGTTCAACTGTTTTTTGTAAATCATTTTCTGCTAATGTTATTCTCTGCATCTGTATCTGGAAGTTTCTACCATCTCATATACAAGAAACGCTCCCTACATGTTATTTCAGTTATGAGGACACAAACAGGTCTGCATCATGGACAGACATCACACATCTTTTTTCCAAACCAACCACTTCAACAAATCTTCATGCAGTGAGCAACTTCTGGATGTTAAAAACACTTAACTTGGAGATACAATATAATGCAATACAATTTATTTTTGTATAGCTCAAAATCACATAAGAAGTGTCACAATGGGCTTTAATAGGCCCTGCCTCTTGACAGCCCCCCAGCCTTGACTCTCTAAGAAGACAAGGAAAAACTCCCCCCAAAAAAAAGCCCTAGTGGGGAAAAAAATGGAAGAAACCTTGGGAAAGGCAGTTCAAAGAGAGACCCCTTTCCAGGTAGTTGGGCATGCAGTGGGTGTCAAAAAGAAGGGGACAATACAATAAAATACACTACATAGAACAGAACACAAGTAATCCTCAATACCATATAATAGTAAAATAAAAACATTACAAGTACAGAGCAGAATTTAACAGTAGATGATATCATATAATAAAATTTGGATTTTTTAGAATACAATCAAAAACAAAAAGAAGTGTTTTACAAAGACTGAAAACTGAATTGAAAAGAGAAGCAAGGCTTGTCCAAATGAGGTGAGGTATTTTTCAAGCCAGAGGTTTAACGAGAATTACAAAGGTTTGTTCACCAAAAATTCTATTATTTTACTAAAAACCAAAACACTAAAATTGAGTTGACACAAAAGATCTACAAAGACAACAGAAACAATCATTTATTTCTTGTATAGGCCAAAGTCACACAAGGAATAAATTGGCTTTAACAGGCACTGTTTTTTGACAGCTCACCACCCTTGACTCTCTAAGCAAACTTGATTGGGAAAAAATTAAAGAAGTCTTGGGAAAGGCAGTTCAGATAGTGACCCCCATCCTGGTAGATTGGGTGTGCAATGAGTGTAAAAAAATGAGGTAAATACACAAAACATAACACAAATCATTTTGTTCACAGAGATAGGTGGCCAATCTGTCATTGCCACCCAATAAATACAATGCAGGCGCAGAGCACCATGACATCTCTCAAGGCAAAATGCAAGAATAGATTATACCACTCACTAAATAACAGAATTATCACTTTCTGTATAATATAGATACATCAGAAACAAGGTAGAAACTAATTAACATATTTGAAAAAAAAATATCTGTCCATCTTCTAATTGCAGGACAATGACCACATTGTAGAAAAGGAGTCAGACAAGTCAGGCCCAGTCAGAGTCCTGACAACCTCAGCCAACAGGCTTCCTCCCCCCTAATGGCCATTCCACATCTGAGTCGTCTACTATTCCAAACTAGAGTATCAAGATCAAGACTATCTAGTCCGACTTGCTCAGTGATTAAATCCATATCATTGACAAAAGGACTCTTGTTCTGCTCTGTTATTTATTTTCAACTCTTAGTCAGGAAGGTACCTAACAACCAAGCAACATTTTCTAGCAGCACATTATTCACCAGTAGCAGCTTCTAAGATGGTGATGTGATGTTCTTAAAATTTAAAGAAACCAAGAAATAAAATTTAAAAATCAAGCTCAAAAATGAATTTTTAAAATATAAACATTTTGTAAGTTGAAAAAAGTATCCAAAGCACAAAACATTTTCTAGCCTGCCAAAGCAGGTTTTCCAATTCTTAACAATATGAAGGAAGACAGAGTATAGAAATAGATTCACAAAATGCATTGTGTATATAAAGTTTTACTTTTGTTTCTGATACAAGTATATTAAATTCATATTTTTACATGTGATGGTCATTCAAAAAATTAACCATTTGGATTAGAAAACACTAAAAAAGATGGATCTATAAACGTATATCCCACTTATCAAAGGAAGTTATGCAAATTCTGTCATAGCACATACAGTATTTTGATAAAGCATTTGATCAGAGTCTTCACAAAATGGTAGAGGTACACCTGTCCTTGTTAAAGGAAAAAGATTATATAGAGTAAAACTGGAGACAAAACATAAATTAAGAAAAAAAACGATATGGAAATCAAGACTACGATAATTTAACCTTTAATGAAAAGATTATGTATCAAATGTGTGGTATTTGTTCCTTATTCCAGCTTTTACCCATTCTTTCCTTTATTATAACTTATAGAAGTCAAGCTGGATTCTGTTTTATAGCATATCTTCTTATTGAATGCAGGGCTAATTAGTGTTTTCTTTTCTTTAAAAAATCGTTATCCTCAAAATTTTCAAAGGTCATACAATCCTGCCTCAGGTTAAAGAATAAGTACTTAGATGACTTGTGTATTCACTGAGGTTCCTTAACATGCATTTTGATATAAAAGAACAAACTATATAAAAGAATGGGGAGACAATATTTTAAGAATCTCTAAAAAGATGATTTTTCAAATACAGAGAATGCATGGGAATAATATAAATAGAAGAAAACAAAGTAGAAAGTAAATGGACAAAATAACAAAACTTGCATTCTCTCTGAGCCATTTTCTATGCAGGCTCTTCTCCTCAGTTTGTTAGTTGAGATGGCTTATTCTCTTGCAAACCAACGAAGCACAAAGAAAAACAAATTCCTCCCATGACTCTGTCTCTCTCTCTTTCTGTCTGTAATCTGGCCTCTCCTCTATCAGCTGAACCTTTGTCCCACTCACACCCTTTTACCAATTCTAGAGTACTTAAGGCTTTAAATCTCCCCCAGCAGTCACATATGGTTTGGAATTACTTCCAGTCACTGGGTGAAATGGTCCTAATTTTGAACCATGGATACCAGGTAAGACATCTAATGGCCTCTTGTATTCCTACATTCCCAAGCTGCCAATTCATTTTGGAAAATTATGTGTCCATGGCAGTCCTCATGCTGCTTCACCCCTTGAAAGGAGAACATAATATCCCTCTCAGCCTTGTTTTGTTTTTTTTTCTTATACTTACCATGGGCACTTTATAAATCCTACCTCTCTATGACTTCATTTTCTCATTATAAGGTAGATCAGGTAGAGTATACGTGTCACATGCTGGGCTGCCTGCCTTTTAGGTCAAAGTTCATTTCTCCCCACCTAATGCTTACGTATACTTTTTGGTGATCCTTTCTGTAGCCTTTCCTGAACTTCTGGTGTTCTTCCTTCTGCACAGGCATGATAACAAGCATCTATAACCGAATAACTGTCACGTGCAGAGTAATGCCCGTCCAAAAGCATGGAACTGAATTGTGGAACAGGAAATGAAGGCACAAATAAAGCTGAAGACAGATGGCAAATCGAATTCGAGCCAGAAGTCTTTGTCATGAATTCTTTATGAGAAAACCAAAATGCAGCACCAGAATGAGACCTAAAAAATTTTTTTGAGTGTTTCAAAAATTCTAGCTGATTTTAATCTTTTACTTAATTTAACTAGCTGCATCCATAAGCCACTTAGATTTAATGCATACACTTGGATGCATAACAGCATCATCCTAAGCAACCCATTCAAATGAAACATAGTATGCAATTAAACTTCAACATGAGGCATGTGGATTGAGAGAGCATTTAAAATCATTTTATTAGAAATCTCAAGATGCCAAATTAGAAAGACTAAGGGTCAGTTTCTTGAGAACAAGTGGTGAGAGTTTTTCTGCCATTCTTCTCACTAGTTTCTCACCAATGTGATTCGTCAGTTCCTCAAGCACTTGTGAAAAGATCAGAAGGGAGAATCTCTCACCAGTGAAAGGAAACCACACCTGACCAAACCCTTCCCTTTAAGAGACCTTAATCTTTGATTAAAGTAGCAGTTTAAAATAGGCCCCCAAAGATCCAACCTGCGAGCGTTGCAATCAAGTTCCAGCCTCATTGGGTCATATGTTTTGGGCGTGCACCACATTAACATCATTTTGGACCAAAATTTTTAAATGCCTATCAGACAGCCTGGGTGTCACAATCCCTCCTAACCCGTTAACAGCTGTGTTTGGGGACTCTCAGATGGGCTTAAAGAAGGACAAACAAACTGTAATTGCCTTTACTACACTATTGGCACACAGACTTATCTTGCTCAATTGGAAGATTCCTAACTCACCACTTTCAATCATTGGGTAACCAATGTTATATATTACTTGAAACTGGAAAAAAATTAAATACTCACTTTAGTTTTAAAAAAACTTTTTTAAAACCTGGCAGGATCTAATTAATAATATTTTAGAATGTTAAAAAGTTTCACTATTTTGGCCTACATCTCTTTCTCATGGGTGGGGGTTGACTTGATTTGAACCTAGTTTTGTAAAATTTGACTTGCTTGTATGGAATGTTGTTTGATTTTAACAAATTCAATAAAATGTTAAAAAAAATAGGCACCCAATGTGAAGCAATTCAAATTAACAAATAAAAAATAGACGGCAGTAGAAATATAAATGTAGGAAATACTGTAATAAATAAAGCACATTCAAAGTGTGTGATAAAACTGAAGCCTGATCTCTTGACATTGACGAATTTTCCAGTGAACGTGTGGTTTCAGTATTAGTGAACATCAGCAGATGTTGAAAAGTCCTGGGATACCTTAGTAATGAATAAGAAAGATATTAAACCGATAGCAAAGAGGCAGCAGCAGTATGTAGAGATAGACAAGAAAATGCCTGAAGCTGACACTGGCAGACCAATTAGTTGTCATCAAGCTAATAAATAAAATAACAAAAGAATGATCTCTCTATTATAATAAAAAAAATCTTGGGAAGAGAGGCGAGACGTGACTTTCTCAGAGAGACACTTTCACGTCCTGCTAGACAAGACTTTGTGCCAAGAGATTTAACACCCAGGGACAGAAATAAGAGACAAAGAGTAGATGACAAAGTAGAACGTCGTAAAGAATTCAAAAACGTTGGTGTGATACACATGCAGAGCAGGTTAGATATAATGGAATTACGAAAATTTGAAAGTCTCAAAAAAATGATAGTAAAGATCTCATTAGCGCAAACAAACGGAAATTATTACTCGGTGAAATAACGGAACAGCGCAAAGAGACCGAATATATTGTTCGGATTTAAACTTTAAATTCCATGACAACATAGTATAGGAATGTCTCAGAAATTTTGCTCATAAATGCGATGTATTTCACATTATAGTGTAGTAGGAAGTGTGAGTGAAGTAGATATACTTCAATTTCTGAACTGCTAATATATTTTTGTGGAAAACATAACAGTGAGAAGTTTGTCATTTTGTTTTATAACATTAAAAACTATAACCTCTCAATATATGACCAAAAATGAGAAATGCTATTTAAAAAATGTACTTTAAACTCATTAAACATTGGCTTTCATATGTAGAAATAAGCTGATATACCTCCAAAGATATCCTTGTAGAAATTTCAAATGGTGAAGAGTGATTTGCAATATTTTCATATGCATTGTTCAAAACCAAAATCAATGTAAAAGATACAGAAAATAAAATAAAACAAAGGAAACCTAGTCTTCCTTTCAAGGTCATCAACAGATTATGGTGACCTTATCTAAAAATAACACCAAATTATTGCATTTGCAATAATTCAATAAGAAAATAAAACAATAGAAATGCTGATTGCTGAGAAGTAAAAAATTAGCGACCCATGGTTTTAATCCCAGGCATTGCCCACTTTGTAAGAAATGCTTAATTAATATTTTTCATGTACCTGTTTCTCTCGGAAACATAGGATGCAAACACTGACATGTTTGTCAGTCCATAACTGGGCAAATGTAAACTAATCAAATCTCCCATTGTCTCACACCTCCACCCCAAATCCAGAGTTTAATATGACAGAGGATGAGGTGAGAGCAGAGTTATGCAGATTGCATGCAGGAAAAGCGGCAGGCCCTGATGGAAGCAGTGCAAAAGTACTAAAGACATGTGCTGATGTGCTGTGTAGTGTCTTGAAGCACATATACAATCTCAGCCTGAGACTAGAGAAGGTTCCAGTGCTTTGGAAGACCTCATGTATTTTTCCAGTTTCAAAAATCACAAAGAATTGAATGATTATAGACCTGTGGCACTGACTTCACACCTGATGAAAAGAATGGAGAGGCTGGTTCTTGGTCATTTTAAAACAAAGGTGGGTGCAGGGTTGGACCATTTACAGTTTGCATATCATCAGCATGTAGGGGTGGAAATTGCTGTAGTTTATCTGCTGCACAGAGACTACTCTCACCTGGAGAGGGCTTGGAGTACAGTGACAGTAATGTTTTTTGACTTTTCTAGAGCTTTTAATACCATCCAGATTCTCTTATTGTGGGACAATTTGTGTGCGGTGCAGATTGACACTGCCCTGATTTCCTGGATTTTAGACTATCTGACTAACAGGCCGCAGTATGAGAGTTTAGGGAACAGTGTGTTGGAGAGAGCGACTGTGAGTCTGTGGTATTGAGTTGCATCTTTTATGCTGTGGTGTGTGGGACAACAGTATCACAGGTAAGGACACTATCAGACAGGACAAGATCATCAGAAAGGCCATTTCAGTCCTTGGGGTGAAACTGGACACTGTGGAGGTGATAGTAGATAGGAGGATGCTGGCAAATGTGTCATTATTTATGAAGGTCCCCTCCCATCCGCTCCATGAAGAGCTGCAGGGCCAAAAGAGTGCAATGAGCAGCAGACTGGTCCTCCCCTGTTGCAGGAAGGAACATTTTCACAGGTCTTTCCTTCCTGCTGCTATCAGACTATCCAACTCTGAGCTTTAATTAATGTATCCTTTACTGGATTATTTCATGAATTGTATGTATGGGAAACCAGACTCTGCATTCACTGGTACTTTATCCATCACCAGACACTTTATCCATGGTTACTGGTAATCCTATGTATCACATTTATTGCATATATTATAATACTGTGATACTGCACTGTATTTATTACTGTGGATTAGTAATACACTACTATCTTTGGTATTTTATGCTTTTAATTTATTTTCTCTGTTTCGTCTTATATATTTTATTAGGTGTTTTCAGTTATTTAATGAATATGTACTTGTTTTAATTTTGCTGTGAGCTTCTAGAACATCTAAATTTTCCTTCAGGGAAATTTATCTTATCTAATCTAATCTTTTCTTGTTTTATCAAATAACCTGCAATTTTACTTTATGACATGTGAGAATAAAATTAAAAAATAAATGTTCACGTAGACAATGAAAACATACACAAACACAACAAAGACATTTGGTTTGAACCCACAATACTAGATTCTTATCTCTAATGTATAATATAACAATATTCAGAGAGAGAGGAAAAAAAACAAGACATTATTTGAAAAAGAGTGAAAATAGCTGTTTCTAATCTATTCACATCTGTATTGATGAATTTGAAACAACATGGTAAAAAACGGTATTGATCACTTTTATATAGTTTTAACAGAGCAGAGACACTCATAAAGGTTCTGGGGCACCCAAAGGGAAACCTTATATATTATAAATATCGAAAAAGACACAAAAGAAAAACGTTAATGTTGCTGGTGAATTGGTCGTGTCTGTTCCAAGATCGTGGTGGTTCCTGTTAACGCTAGAATTGCCAAAGCCTACGAAAAAACTTGTAAATCTGGCCCACCATAAATCCCTTTGCACACCTTTTGGCTTGTAAATGTGTCGATAAACACACGCAGCAAGCAGCCTGCTGTACCATTCCCCCCCACCGCCATGGAAAGGATAAGAAGTTCTTCCAGTTCAAGCCTTGATTACAGATGGGTTGACCCCGGAAGTGATGTCATAGGTGGCATCCTCCTTCCTGCAGAGGGGAAAGAAGAGATGCCATTATTGCTTAGCACCCTCGGGTGACCCGGGGTAATATTGCCATTATCCAAGCCTGGATGTTGTTCCCCAAGTGCATGTGTATGACAACATATAAGAGAGTTAAAGTGAAAGAGAGCCCTTTTTGCAGCAAGAAATGAGCTACTCATATTAATAACAAATTTGAAGAGCCACTCTAACAAGTGATCATGTCAGTACTTTAAGTAGTTTAATTAAAATTGATGGTCATATGCTGTATGACCATCCCATTGCTTTTTTGAAGCTCCTTGCAACTTGTTAACTATTGCATAGAAGTCTAACCAACTCCTCTACTTCCTTTGATGTCTGAAAAAAACACAGATGTTTACAGCTATTCTCATAACACTCTGACATGGAGCTACTTGACTCAAGATCATAAAGGACTGCAGAAGGTAGTAAAGGCGGCACAGGCTATTATGGCCAAGCAGCTGCTTTCTATTGAGGAAACATACAATACTACTCAAGCTGCCTTAAAAAGGTAAACGGCATTCTTAAAGAACAGCCATGCTATACACATTTTTTAAATTTCTCCCATCTAGCAAAATATTCAGTACCATTGGCACTTGCATCTGAACAATTAATGATTCTATAGTCAGATCAGAAGATAACTGAACCATCAGTCATAATACTAAATGCTGTATGTGTTCCTGCACACATACAGTATATACAGTATATCTGGTATACACTTGTATACTTGGTATATAGTACATTGTACATTATGAATACTGTTGTATTTTGGTTTTTAGTGTGTGTGTGTGTGTTTATGTGCACATCATTTGTTGGAATTGTATTGCTTTTTCAATTTTGTGGAGACATTCAAGTAAAAATGTAATTGTACTACACACAAATGGAAAAAAATTAACTTGAAAAAAGCATCTGCTCAAGAAGTATGACATATACTATTTGTACAGAGGATACTGGAGAATTAATTTATATTTAGAAATTATTCTTCCTACATGCAATCTAATGAGAATTATTAGGTGCACTTTTAAATGCATATCTGGTTTGTACCTGATGATTTATTATTCCGTTTTCTAAGGAATTTCATTGTCAATTTATATGTAAAACCTGTCACATGTACAGTATATGTTTTTTGTCTTTTTTAACATTTCAATTTGAGACTTTCATACTAAAATACTAACATACTACTTATTAATTGATTATTGAGATATTATGTTTGAACACATGATACTTACTTTATTAATTGTTCTTTTCTATGGAAGGGAGAGACATGCAATATTATGACAAAAGTAAAAGTCAGGTTTAGGTAATTATATTCACTAATCATGACACAAGAGAGTGGTGATGTGTCACATGTTGGTAAGTGCATGCATGTATAATTTTGCTGTATTCTGTACACAGGACAATAATGACCCTATAAACCTATAACATCATTTATTTCTATAGCACATTTTAACACACAGGATGAACCTCAACATGTGTTACAGGATGCCCAAAAAAAGGTTACAAGAAAACAAAAACAATTAAACTAGGTAAATAACAGAAAAAATCAATTTAAGCTTTCATAAAAATATATATATATATATATAAAGATAGTTGTTGACTTATAACCTATGTGCTTTACGACCATTTGACTTACAACCGCTACCGCGTCTCACAGGCAACCCACAGTTTTCACCATGCCAGCTCCATAAGCTGAGACTCATTCACCTCAATCTTAATTTATTACCTGCAGCTGTTTCGACTACACTCAGTTACATTTGTCTTACAATTACAGGAAAAAAGGCAATTGATCTTGACACAAAAATGAAGGTGATCAAGAAGTACTGTATGTGGGAGGAAAGAAAGCAAATGTGAACGCATGTGACTTTAAGTTATCCCATTGTAACCGGTGTTCACTACACGCCCTTCGCTGCTGCACTCTGGCTTTGCGTCTGGTTAACCTTCATGGCTTTTGCATTGTGACTCACAAAGTGATGCTTTGTGCGAACCGTGATGAAAGGGAAATGAAACAACACTGAACTTCTTATTCTGTTTATTATTAACAGGCTATGGAAATTCAAGCAAAATGACACCTTTTATTGGCTAACTAAAAAGATTACAATATACAAGCTTTCAAGGCAACTCAGACCCCTTTTTCTGGCAAGATATAAGATGTTATTAACAGGCTGAAATGTTTAAAACTGAAAACATATGAGTGCTCAAACGTAGCTGGTACAATTGCTTCTCTCACAGTTAATACAATGAACACAGCATAACACAGACAAAGAGCGGATTCGTGAAGCTGTTAAAAGTTCAGCAGCCATGCAAGCAACAGTAATAATGAAACAAAATAATAAAATACAAAAAAGATAGAAAATCTACACAATGTGCTAAGATTGATGAATAAAAAAGATATAAAATAAACAATATGACATAAGGGGCTTATTATGCAGTACTATACATGTGGTCAGGTTGGAATACATATACCATATCGACTTATGACCAATCTGTCTGAACCGAACGTGGTCGCAAGTCGACAACTACCTTTAATTAGTAGATAGTAGTTTCATAACATGATGATGTCTTTTTTGCCTGTTCAGGACATTGCCCCATGTACAGTCACCCACCGTATTGGGTACTAGTAGTATTCGCATGGCCCATCAATCACTTTGGCTGGGCCCTACATTTGTATAAAGCATGTTCTCGGCATAGCACTGAGCATGTAAGTTAGCATAATATTAATATACAGTATTTCGACAAATAAAAAATACAATCTTAACACATAATTCACCTGCCTTCTCACTCACTCACTCACGTCTGTCCGAAGCCGAATGCGTAGTCGCCTTCTGCGCACTCACTGACGTCAGTCCGAAGCCGAATGCGTAGTCGCCTTCTGCGCCGCTGCCTGAAAAACCTTACGATACCGAAATCCAACCCCAACATCGCGGCAGGCGGTGGATTTAGCCTACGCATTATACAACTGTCTTCAACAGGTACATTCATGACTTAAACATTTCAAAGTTCATCTCAACTTCCAACTTATACAAATGCCTCCAAAGAGAAAATTTGCTTCATCGCGGCAGGCGGCGGATTTAGCCTACTCATTTCAGGATTATTATTCTGAAAACCCAAATCCTTCCGCCCAGGTGTAGGATATTAGCCCCGATCACAGCCAACCCTCACACTCAAAATAATACGTAAGAACATATTATTATTAAGTACTTTCAGCGGGCGAGTGATGTGAAGGTGCAAGTTAAAGATGGGCCACATCAAGGGAAATTACTACCAAACAGTGAGAGTGTCTTCACAAAAAATGTAGTCTACAGAGAGATTTTACAACTTTAGTTGCATACTGACAGGCCTCCAGTATACAAACAAAAAATGTTGTCATGGATAGCATGTCTTTTTTAAGTGTACAGTATTTTTTGCCATGATAAAGTCATACATTTCACAAACCTCTTAGTTAATTATCATGACTTACATCACTTTCTTATTTATTTCTTACTTATCATTTGTTCTTCATACACTACTGACACAAACTCGTGCCCGTTTCATCTTACATTGTCGAAACGGGCTTTTTGTCTAGTGAGAAATAAAAGAAACATGTTTTGGTATGTTTTCTTTTTCTATACTGTCACCAAATTTCAATCAAATCCATGAATGCATATTTGAAATTTTTAGGTATTTATTTTTTCTATTGATATTGATATTCTGAGTATTGAAATGTCCTTTCTTAGTGGATATCTACTGGCTTAGAAGTACCATCCTACCAAATTTTAGCATTTTATCGAAATGGAAAATAACTTTTTTTGTTTGTTTGTTTGCTTGTTTTTTGATGAGTGGGTGTATGAGTCAATCAGTCAACTTTGCATTTTATATATATATATACAGTAATCCCTCCTCCATCGCGGGGGTTGCGTTCCAGAGCCACCCGCGAAATAGGAAAATCCGCGAAGTAGAAACCATATGTTTATATGGTTATTTTTAGAATGTCATGCTTGGGTCACAGATTTGCTCAGAAACACAGGAGGTTGTAGAGAGTCAGGAACGTTATTCAAACACTGCAAACAAACATTTGTCTCTTTTTCAAAAGTTTAAACTGTGCTCCATGACAAGACAGAGATGACAGTTCTGTCTCACAATTAAAAGAATGCAAACATATCTTCCTTTTCAAAGGAGTGCGCATCAGGAGACAGAGAACAAAGCAAGCAGTCAAAAAAAAATCAATAGGGTTTTTTGGCTTTTAAGTATGCGAAGCACCGCCGGTACAAAGCTGTTGAAGGTGGCAGCTCACACCCCCTCTGTCAGGAGCAGGAAGAGAGAGAGATAACCACAGAAAAATAAAGTCAAAAATCAATACGTGCCCTTTGAGCTTTTAAGTATGCGAAGCACCGTGCAGCATGTCCTTCAGGAAGCAGCTGCACACAGCCCCCCTGCTCACACCCCCCTACGTCAGCGCAAGAGAGAGAGAGAGAGAGAGAAAGTAAGTTGGGTAGCTTCTCAGCCATCTGCCAATAGCGTCCCTTGTATGAAATCAACTGGGCAAACCAACTGAGGAAGCATGTACCAGAAATTAAAAGACCCATTGTCCGCAGAAACCCGCGAAGCAGCGAAAAATCCGCGATATATATTTAAATATGCTTACATATAAAATCCGCGATGGAGTGAAGCCGCGAAAGGCGAAGCGCGATATAGCGAGGGATCACTGTATATATATATATATATACCAGTAACAGCGGACTGCACAATAATGTGCAGTGAATACACTTGACTTGAGCATTCCTAGTTTTCATCCTCTTTCTCTGTACAGTTAGCATTTGTTTGCTCAGAGGCTGATGCACTTGCTGCTTCCTGAGTAGCTCTTCTTTCTTCCACCGTTCTTCTCTTCTTCCGTCAGCATCTTTTCATGTTAAAACTGATTAAGTCAGTGTTTGTGTTGCAATTACTTAGTACATTTTCTTTCATTTTTCACTTAAGCTGGCACTTAAGTGTTCAATCTGCCTCAAGAATGATTTAAGATATGAAGAGGTAGGGGAAGTGACGGCGAAGGTGGTAGGGATGAGAACGGCGCCCGTACGCATGCGCCTCATGGCTGCCCTGCTGGCTGCTGCCGAGAGTCAATTCTACAATAAAATAAAATAAAAAGAGGAATAACCTTGGAGGTTAATCATCACCCCGAAAGTGGATAGTAGACGTCACGTAGTATATGTGTGCCAAATTTCAGGTCAATAAGTCAAACGGTTTGCCAGCTACAGGTGATTTACAATCCTGGACAGACAAACAAACAGCCATGGTAGCGTATTATATATAAAGATATGTATGTGAGTATGTGTGTATGTGTAGATTAGGAGGAAAGTAAGGTTTTTTTTCATTTATGATGCAACATATTAACATTTTATTCAGCTGCTGAATAGAACATGCAGTTAATTAACTGCTCACTCCCAAAGTGCCTGCAGGTCCAGATTCCACATTCAGAAACAAACCCTTTCAAGTAATCATAGGATTTATATTAATTCTTTGCTCTGCATGGAATACAGTGCCATCTATTTTTCTGGTTTATATGGGAAAGTCTATTAAAGTTTAATACATTCCATCCATCCATCCATTCATTTTCTTAACTAGCTTTCTCCAGTATAACATCAAACAAAGTTGGTGTTTTTTCTTTTTGATTCGTATCCTTTCAACCACAGAAATTACTAAATATTATTTTTTGTGCCAATATTTTTATCAATTTTTAATCAATCTAATATTAGAGTCCATAGAAAAACATTTTCATTGTGGTGACTAAAATGAAGAGTAATCGAAAGATATTGTTTTTAAATCAATTGCCTAATATTTATGTTAGAAATCATATTCAGATTTATAATCATTGCAGAATCTTTAAAACATATGTCTAAAGCTAGCTTGATTTGATTACTAGGGACAGGTAGTATGTTTGCTAAACAACAGATAATGTTTATTGGTGGTTTAACAAATATAGATAGAATTGGTAAACTGGTGAAAAATTAAACCTTTGGATGTGTTTTTACGTCTATTTTTACATTTACTTTTATTTCTGTTCTCATTTTTTCTTAGTTTTACCCTAAAAAGCTGAGAACATCTGATATTGTGAAAATAATTATATGCCAGAATAATGTTTTAATTATTTTTCTGCTCCCTCTCCTTCTTTCTCTCTCTCTAACCTTTACCAATATTTAAAAATATTTGAAAATAATTATCAATGTTTAACCAAATATAAAGGCTTTAAATAAATTTGCAAGTTCTGTTCTATACAATGTTGTCAATGTGTATTATGTACATTTTGGACCAATTTATGACTTTTATGGTGTTTTGAGAGATATTTTTGATTTTTGCAAAAAATAGGAAAATATTAAAAAAAAGAATGTTTGTAAACAACATATTGTACAAAGCATACTGTACAAATTGATTTCAATGAGATTATTATTTACATTTTGGAGATATGGAACTTCAAAGTATAAAAGTCACATGAATATTGAATGTCAAGCTAACTTTATCTTGGTTCTGTAAGGTAGATGTCATTCATGACCGTCTAGCTTT
Organism: Erpetoichthys calabaricus; assembly: GCF_900747795.2. Classification (NCBI taxonomy): domain Eukaryota; kingdom Metazoa; phylum Chordata; class Cladistia; order Polypteriformes; family Polypteridae; genus Erpetoichthys; species Erpetoichthys calabaricus. The sequence goes on from NC_041399.2 coordinate 91,543,037, forward strand.
AGGCCTAATGTAAGTCATTAGCTTCTGTTACAGTGGGTTAACCTATGGATGTGAACTATACTGTTTAAAAAAAAAGGGAACACTTAATCATCACAGTTTAACACCAAGTCAATAAAATTTCAGGGCCCTGGGTTCCTCCTGGTGCAGGAAAATGCCCAGCCTCACGAGTGTGTCGGCAGTTACTGGATGATGAAGGCATTGATGCCCTTACCATGTCTGTTTGTCTTCCAACTCTCCTCTTGCAACAGCCTATCTTGTGGTGTTTCCTCCATGCTCTTGAGACTGTGCTTAGAAACACAGCAAACCTTCTTGCAACAGCATATATGAACGTGCCATCCTGGAGAAGCTGGAGTAACCTAAACCTGCCACAGTAGTGACAAGGACACTAGCACAATGCAAAACTAGACAAGAATCAGTCAGGAAGGGTAAGGAGAAAGCAATCGTCTGTGGCCACCACCTGTAAAACCATTCCCTTTTCGAGGTTGTCTTGTTGATGCCTCTCCAGTGCACATGTTATCACTATCATTTGCACCAAAGCAGGTGAAGTTTTGTCACAATCGCTTTTGCTTCCTAACTGGACAGATTGATATCCCAGAAGCTTAACTGACATTGTGTTAGACTGTGATGATTAAGTCTTTCAATAATTTTTTGAGCAGTGCATATTAGCACTGTACTTACTGATCGTAAATTAGCTAAACAGTTGGGACAAACCAGTATAAATGTGAATAACCTAATTGCCATCTCAAGTTACCCAAAATTTTGATGCAGTTGTGCTCTTTCATGTTTCTCAATATGGCCTTAACTTAATATTGGAGCATTAAAGATATTATGTTAATGTTCTTATCAGTGACTGGAAAATAGACTTTCTATGAATGAAACGTGGCTCAGCAGTGACAGTGCTGCAGTGTTAATTGAAGCAGCAACTCAGAACAATAATTTTCTTCACTCTCTTCAACAATGTAACAAGTATATTCTTGAGATGTTTAAACTGTAAAGATTCCAGGTTTGGTACTTTCACATCTTGCTCTAGTTATTCAGGAAGTGTTGCTGTCTCTCATACTGACTTTTTATTGATCTCCAAATATAATGTGTCCTTTAGTGAGGAGTTTGTAGACTTATTATCTATTAGAAGTGATTATAACAGGTTCATAAAAGTAGGTGATTTCAGTAAAAGTAGGTGATTTCAGTTTTCATGTAGATAACGAATGTGATCCCAAAGCAAGAGAATTTGGTCATATTCTTTTTGGTCATAGTCAGCATGTTAGCTAGCCTACATTTAAGTTAAATATTGACATCCACAAAACATATTCTCACCTGGACTAGGCAGACAGTACTTTAAGGATTATGTCTTTTGATTTCTCCAATGCCTTCATTACCATCCAGCCAACCCTGTTAAGGGGTAAACTCAATGATATGCAGGTGGATGAGGCTGCGGTGTCCTGGATAGTGGACTATCTGTCGTGCAGACTGCAGACTGCAAGACTCAAAGACTGTATCTCTGATTTGAATGTGAGCAACACTGGAGCACCACAAGGAACAGCCATGTCTCCTCTTCTCTTTACAGCTCATCATGTCACTTGCAGAAATTCGCAGATGACTCTGTACTTATGGGGTGTACTGATAAAGGGGATGACACAAAGTATACGAGTCAGGTGGAAAAGTTTGTTTCTTGGTGCAAACAGAATTGTATACATTTTAATATCCACAAAACCAGCCATCTGGTTATTGACTTTCACCGCACCAAACAGTCTCTATGTCCAGTCATTATTCAAGGAGTGGATGTAGAAGTGATCCACTCCTACAAATACTTGGGGCTCCACATTAATGACAGGTTGGACTGGTTTTGGAACACAGAGGAACTAAACAAGAAAGGGTAGAGCAGTCTCTTTTCCTTAGGAGACTGCATTCCTTTAATGTGGGAAGTGACGTCCTTCACATCTTCTAAAACTCTGTAACGGCCTGTGTGAGTTTCTATTCTGTGGTGTGCTGGGCTGGTAACATCACTTCAAGAGAGGCCCATAGAATCAACTGGCTCATTAAAAAGGCGAGCTCAGTTATGAAACACACTCTGGACCCCCTGGATCCAGTAGCGAAGGAGAAAACTAAAACAAAACTGAGTGCCATTATGAACAATGCTGAACCTTCCTCTGTTTGACACACTAACACAGAGTTCTTTCAGCCAATGAATTGTTCAGCAGAAGTGTGTCAAGAACCGCTACTGGGACTTCTTTATACCAACAGCAATATGTCTGCATAATGCCTCACTGTGAAAGCCAAGTCAGAACTTTTCTTTCCTTTGAATTTATGTTGCTTTATAGTAATTCCAGTTTATCTTCAGGCCAAAGTGTGTGTGTATATTTATTTACTCACTTATTTACATATTTATTTATTTAAAGAACTTCTGTAAATAACCAAATTTCCCCCTGGGGACAAATTAGCTTGCATGCATCTATCTATCTATCTATCTATCTATCTATCTATCTATCTATCTATCTATCTATCTATCTATCTATCTATCTATCTATCTATCTATCTATCTATCTATCTATCTATCTATCTATCTATCTATCTATCTATCTATCTACTGCTTTTTATACCCTTACAAGACAATCATCAACTCCCCACCCCTAAAGCAGAAAATGTGTTCATAAGTAGAATATAAAAGTAGATATAAAAGTGGTATTTTCAGAGACTTGAATACTAATAATATATTTGTACCCTTTGAAAAAAACTACTTCAAATACAGTTTTCATCAATACCTAAAAACATACCATGGACAAAGACACAACTTACGAGAGATGAATTCAAACACCTTTTTCCTTGATCCACACGTTTTTGCTGAAATGTTTCTAGAATAAAATCTTAGTCATTATATCAGAAAACCATGGCTTCAAAATAACTCTGAATCCTGCAGCAGCTGTGCTTGGAGTACTGCCTAATGGAGAATTTGTGCTCAATGGAAATTCTAACATTTTTAGCATGTTGTCTTATCTTTCTAAAAGGGAAGACTTCCAACCCAATATGTAAATGACATCATTGCTAAATCCTTTTTCCATTTTTGAATGATTATTGTATACCAAGTCCTTACTACTTTCACTTGCCTTTCCTGGTAAGAAAAGGGTTATAAGAATGTCCTTGTTTTATGGTGTACTGCTGTATCAGTATAATGGAATTATAATGAAATCTTTAAGTCAAAGAAATAAAACTAAAAGAATACTTTAAGTAAATAATCAGATAAAACAGTGCCTAAAACTTAACTATGCTTGCAGAAGCCACAAAATTAATGGATTACCCAATGCCTGGGATTCAGCAAGGACCGATACAGGATCAAGACTGGTAGAGACATGTGAAAAATTAAAGTTTATTAAACTAAAAGTTATGTTTTTCAGAATAAAAGTTAGTTTTTCAGATATGAAGTAAAAACATTAGATGTAACTATACAGTAGATTTTGATGGTAAAATATGTGTTATTCTAGTAGATCAGTTTAAGAAACTGGGTGTGTACAGATGGGAAATAGGATTATACAGTATTCTGTGTGGAGTATGACTCAAATTCAGCACCGTTAAACTGTACAGTGTGCTTGTATGGCCACTTCTGAAATGTGGCGTACAGCTTTAATCTCCAGTGTTACAAGAGTGAAATAAAAAGTGCTAGAGAAATTCCAGTGAATAGCTACAGCATAAGCCCATTCTAATGCTGTAAGGTATGAGATCTGAAGAAGGCATCCAGAGTTAAATCTTTGATTTTAAGCAAGCAGAGATTAAAAGATGACAAGATAGCAGTCCATCAAATTATAGGGTGAACAAGCTGTTTGGATGCTAATTGTTACATTAAATTTTGTTCTTTAATCCCTTTAATACTCAGGGATCTGACAACATTTTGAGGAAGTTCTTTAAACAGTTTCTTATGGTTTGTGTTCCAAATCTGCTGCTTTAATATTACATATTTTTATTTGTAAAATTAACAACTTGTAACAGTTTAACAAAAAGGTAACCTTCAGTACAATTAAGGATAAATTTCCTCTACTCCTCAGATTAGCAACACAAAATGTCTATAATGCAAGATGTTAAATAAAACACATACATACTGTATTTTAGGAAAATGTCTCAAACACCAAAAAATCTATATACATCAATAGGTATAAATGCCATCCCTTCTTGTCATTAGAGTATCTATTTCACTGCGAATGTTGCTATAGTTCTATAGCTATATACAATGCATAAAACTATGTCTACAGAAACAATAAAATAGATTAAATAGATTAAAATAATCTGTAACATAATAAATATCCAATAAAAAAGCCAAATAAGACAAGTTTATAGCTGCTTGTGTATTAGGTGAAGCCAAAGGAAGATAGCTGATATATTTACTGTTGTAAATTAATTCCATTTTTAGCAGTTATCACATTTAAAAAATCTTTTTATTTTGTTTAGATTTTAATATTGCTAGAGCCTTTATCCAATTTCTACCAATATTTTCATATATACAGTATATATGGTGTTTCAGTTCTATATATTATATGTTTACAGATAGTATTGATTTAAAAAGGAAAATTAGAACCAGACTTAATGTAAATTTTTGATTATGTTCTGAATAGACATACATGACTGTAGCTTGTGCCAGAAAATTATTGTTTTATCATTGTTTCTATGGAAATGTATCAGAGTGCTGTACTTGAGCCAATGCTATATTGTCTGAAGAGAGATTGATGGATGATCCTTAAAATGATGTAGCAAATGGGTATATTGATAACGCAATTTCAGAAAAAGCTTCAGTAAGTGCTTATAAAAAACCTAATCCAAAATATATCTGAAATCTAGAATAAAGTGTAACAACAGACTGGAATATGTGCCTTTTCAAAAAATTAATAGATAACTAGAAAAATACTGTTTTTTTTACTTCAGTCCTGAGTACAGTGCTTTCCTAAGAGAATATTGTATTACAATAGCACTTGAGTGTTACAGTTTTTTTTCTAGAGCTTCAGCCAAACAAAGGTGATTTTTCTTGCAGAAAAAATGATAATCTGTTTAAAAATTCATCCTGAATAATAAAAAAAAGTCTTTTGGCTTTTGAACCCCCAATATAAAAATGAGAATAGCTACAGATGAAGAAGAAAAAGAAGAAGAAGAATAGTTTTTTTTTCTCCAGTATTCACAATTGCAGATGGTTTTTCTTTTCATCATGTCATGTATGCGGGTCAGAGAGTCACCCTCCAGGATCCTCCCAGATATGTAAACCCACTGTGGGCAGAGAGAGGGCACTGATGCTAACTGTGCTGTCTTTCTTTCCTCCTATGTGGTGAGAAACTGCCCAGTGAGGGTAACCTGACTCTGCCACTCCCGGTCCATGGAAAACGCAACCAACCAGAAGATGGTGGAGCTTCATCGTAAACTGACTGTATTGATAGCACAGAGCAATATTTGTGTTGCTTTTTATGCCCTCAGTGCATTTGTTTTTAATCAAATATTGAAGTAAACAGGGATGGCCAGGTTGGCACCCCAACATTTATCTCTTGTCACTAGCTGTTATTCCCTTGCAGAACAACGATCTAATGTCACATTTGATTGCATTTTTTTGGTTTACTTTTCCTTCTGTGATTATGAATTGTTTTTTTTTTGTAAAAAACTTTGAGCTATAATCTGTGCATGTAAATGTGGTATAGAATTAAATGATATTGTTGTTGTTGTTTCAAATTTAAAATTATTGCTGATCTATGTTCGATGTAAGACATTCATGGTGATGACATCCATTGACAAAGCTGGTATACTGTATGTATACATCTGCAATAAACACCATGATGAGCTCCTATAGCTAAAGGTGTAGTTAAAAGTGGGGTGGAGTGGTGGCTCTGAGGCTAAGGATCTGCACTGGTATCCTGAAGGTTGCCGGTTAGAATCCCCATCACTGCCAAAAGAGATCCTACTCTGCTGGGCCCTTGAGCAAGACCCTTAACCTGTAATTGCTCCAGGGGCGCTGTACAATGGCTGACCCTGCGCTCTAACCCCAAGGGGTATGTGAAAACTAACAAATTTCTAATACGAGAAATCGTATAAGATGAAATAAAGAACAAAAAAAAAAAACAAAAAAAAAGGTAAAATTACACTGAGAGGCACAGTTTCAACAAAAGATTCTCAGGTAAGGCAATCATGGTAACGGTTTTACTCACCCTTAGGCTTGTATAATCAAATTAATATATTCAGTAAGGCATGTTTGAATTGTAAAAGGTGCTTTGAAAGCCCCAGTGAGTGACTGGAATCCTGTTCATGGTTGATTCCTACCATGATTAATACTGCAGTGGTAGGTTTAATACCATTGCACCTTTGTAACGGAGAAAAAAAAATGATGCTACCATATCAAAATATTTTGTGTATATTATTGTTTTGACTGCATAGAACGGAAAAATCACATGTAAAAACACGGAGCTTAAACCTGCGTCAAAATAATGATGAAGAAAATGCCATTTAATTTGTAAATGAAATTGTAAATTGGCACAAAACAGAAGCTTGAGGTAGCGATCCTCCAGGGAGTTCAAATGATTTTCACAGAATGTCAAACCCTAAGAGAAAAGACATCCAACCATCAAGAGAAGTGAAAAGATGCGGACACCTACAACAGTTTTTAATGGAAGATGTAGCTTCTCCATATTGTGTCAGAGTCAGCTGAGGGTGCTAATTAGAGTAGAGAAAAAGATCGGCTTAAGGTTTAGGCGATTGTCCTTCGACTCACCAAAATATGAATTCTGATTAACAATATTTATTTTAAGAACAGGTAAACAAATGTAAAAAATATGCAGGTGATGTGATCATGCAAATTAAGAAGGACAAAGTAACAGCACAGCCGAAAATAAGCAGAAGGCTTAAAGCTGGAAATTTAAAACACAAATTTAGATCACTAAATGAAACCCAGGAGTCGAAAAACAAAGTCAAGGTCTAGACACAAGAGAACATTGTAGTATTCACTAAAAAATGGAGATAAAATTGTTAATGCTAATTCATTACCACTATCAGAGACTCCCCTGTTTTTGTCACTGCTCCTCCATCCTGTAATTCTTATATAATAAAAGTTGTTAAGCAGCAAACACAGATGGGAGAAGCCAGGGGCTAAAGTTTTACAAAGGCAAGGCTGGCTAGTAGTCTCTGCTCTTTCCTGACATACTGTAAATTTTTCAAGTCTGCTCTTTCAGCAGAGTAGGTTTTGCCTGCATTGAAAGCCTAGCAAAAAAATATTTCACCATTTTGTCCAGTGCCTTTCAGAGTAGAGAATGTGACAACCAAGCATTTATTGGGCTAAAAAAAATAACAGAATTAATCAGTGAGTTGTGAAATTGGATAGATGTACGAATTGTGATATGGGGTGTTATGGAAGTGGCACAGTTGCTGTGTACTGTAAACCACATCAAGTGATTACAGTCAAGGCACAGCCTGGTCATTGCTTGTGCATGGTTTAATCACTGGTGTGACTCTGCGTGTGTGTGTGTGTGTGTGTGTGTGTATGTGAGTAAGTGGGCACTGTGTGGAAACTTGTCCCACCCCAAGTTAGTGCCTTCCTTGTGCCAGATAGTGCTTGGTTTGACTGGAACTCCTTGTATTACTGAACTGAAAAAAGCTTGATCAAAAAGAAATGGAGGGATGGAAGTTTGATAGGCATTCATCTGAATAAAATGTACTGCCCTCTTTGTACAGACGTATTTTGTTGACTCTGATTTTATGGAGGTGCTTGATGTTTAGAACCTCTCTGTAAATTAAGTAAAATATCACAGTTGAAGTATTATAAATAGATCATTATCAATGCAGTTCAATTGCCCTGTTTACATATTTTATTTAGAAATATATTTATGAAATAATAATTATACACCCATTACCTAATAGAAAAATCAGTGTAACTTTTATAAGAAAGCTACAATATTTATAAAGGAAGTCAAATTTCTCTGGCAGAGCAAAGCAAAATTGTTGATACAAGACCTTTTTAACTTTTTGATTTCCTTCATTTTCCCTTGAGGAGGCCAGCAAGCTTACTGGAAATTCTATTTTTGACACTATTGATTTTAGAAATAGTGCTATAATAATGAAAAAGGCACAGAAACCAAATGCAGTAATGTTAATTTAGCATTCATTTTTAATTGTTCTAAAAGTTTAAAGTACTCCTGTAAACTTGATAAACATCCATCCATCCATTTTCCAACCCGCTGAATCCGAACACAGGGTCACGGGGGTCTGCTGGAGCCAATCCCAGCCAACACAGGGCACAAGGCAGGAACCAATCCTGGGCAGGGTGCCAACCCACCGCAGGACACACACAAACACACCCACACACCAAGCACACACTAGGGCCAATTTAGAATCGCCAATCCACCTAACCTGCATGTCTTTGGACTGTGGGAGGAAACCGGAGCGCCCGGAGGAAACCCACGCAGACAGGGGAAGAACATGCAAACTCCACGCAGGGAGGACCCGGGAAGCGAACCCAGGTCCCCAGATCACCCAACTGCGAGGCAGCAGCGCTACCCACTGCGCCACCGTGCCGCCAACTTGATAAACAGTATATTTTAATTAAGTGTGTAGCTAAATTGTTGATATATATTTTGTTAAAAACATGAACATGGAAAGTGTCTTTTTAAATGCAAACAGAGAAAAAGTGAGGTTGTGGCACAGTCCTTAAAGAACAGTGACATCACTTCATCCCTTTCTGGTATAGCATGTTATAGAAGAGTGTCACTTGAAGGACTAGTGCTGTGAAGAACAGATCTCCTTTCAAATGTGCATTGTTAGAAGTTGTAGCTCTGGGGGCAGCTGCAATGTATTTATTTCCTATGTATCTGTGCATATACTTTACATTTTTTTCTTCCAGCAAGAAAAAACACCTTGTATATAGTAATAAATCTTCCATTATTATTATTTCAAAGGTTCTCCTTTGTTTTCTGACCAGCAGAGAACTCCTTTAAGATTTGTTTTGAGATTTGGGTGCATGGTGAATTATGCATGCAAATTAACCATGTGGTGCTGCACTACCAACTCACAGGGATCAGTGTTTTATATCTGATGGCAGTCAGCTAAAGAAGCCCTTCTTTTTTTTTTCTTCACTTTTAATGCATGCAGGGTGAAGATCCAATTAGAGTAATGATCAAGTTGTAGCATCATGCATGTGTGAAGCATATTGACAACCATCTTAGTGTAAGCATATGTAAAAGTTCTGCCCAATTCGGTGATGTCACATTGGCTCCTCAAAGCATCAAGGGACACCGAGAAAAAAAAAGTTTGCCTAAGCCGGCTGCACAGCAAATTTCCAGAAAAATATTCAGTGAACAAGATCATATTCACTCTGAATAATGCTTTGACAAATTTTTGAGATCAACACTACTAAACATACTTCAAGCCCTGTACTCTTCCCCACTTTCCAAGTACCAGAAAAGCACTGTCTTTATTACCTTATATTTTCAACCACTTTCTTAAGTGATGCTTTGATACAGCTTTCATCTCAGGTTTATGCCCCAGATTTAGAAGGGATCTATAATGGCCATGAGCCTCCTAACCTTAAATAACTCCTGGGGCTACAGTCCTCTTAAAATTGCAATTGTGTAATTTTTTTTTTTTTTACTGTAGCCATTTTTATTCAGTATTGTTAATTTCACCACCATCATGGTCATAAACACATTAGCATTTAATGTCTGTGCATTTTGTTTTGTTTTTTGTAAGCAGCTATGCTAGCATGCTTACACTATAAAAGAAAATGGAACACACAAAAACTCTTCACATGAATACTGTCATTTAACACTAGAATTACCAAAGCCTACAAAAAAACTCGTAAATCCGTCCCATCTTAAATCCTTTCGCACCTCTCCATCAGCGTCTTTTGTCTTTTAAATGTGTCGATAAACAAAGAAAATAATTGATGACTGACATTTCATTTTGTGAGTTTGATTTTGCTTTTTTCTGGTAAAGTGAAGAAAGATAAATGCCAATTACCAAATTTGCTGACATTCCTGACTATTTTTGTGCCTCCTCCAGTCTATGGCTTCCTACCTATCCCACTGAGCATGTTACAAAGTCCATGCTGTGCCATTTTGGGATTATGTTCTACCTTTTATCTGCCTTGAGGAACTGACAGGCCATTTTCTTCTAGTTGATTTCCAATGTTGCTTAATGAGTACCTATACTATCTTTGCTAATATCAGTCATTTTCTTTAAGTAAGCCATGACAGATGTTTTAATTTCACAGGATTACATTCTCTGCACCTACTAATTTACTATTAGCCGGTCCCCCTCCACATTCAACAGAAAGACATACATACATACGGTGCTTTGTTTATTTACTAGCTATGTTAATAGAATGCATTTAAATAATATTTTATATTTTATATCCCTTGATTTACATGTACCTCCAATGCCTTTCCTCAGTATCCTTGTGTATCCTAACATCCCTTCCTTTGCACTTGCTCTCTCAATTATGTTTCCATAAAGCAGGGGTGCCCATACTTTTTTGGCTTGCGAGTTACTTTTAAAATGACCAGGTCGAAATGATCTACCTACATTAAAAATGATATATATATATATTGTGGAAGACGGCCAGGGTCCATGCCCGGCCAGGATGCCCCTTCTACTTATGTTCTGGGGGAGCAGCCATGGACTCCTCAATACCTCCCCTGGGACACTTGGTGGCAGCCTCCCTGATTGATGATGATGCCTCAGTTTCCCACAGGGTTTCGTGGGAGATAGAGTTCTTCCCAACCCTGTGGGGACCTGGGATGGTCGCCAGGGGGCGAGGCAGAGATAGTTAAGCCCAGCTGGTCTAATCATGGGCCCCACACGGGAATGCAATTGGGAACAGGTGAGCAAGCACCAGGAGCACTCCCGGGAGGGCCATAAAAGAAGCCAGCAACCACCAGTCAGGGCCAGAATCGGGAGGAAGAGGACGAGGTGCCTGAGAGGAGTGGTGGTGCCAATGGAAGGACTGCTGTCTTGAGAAAGAGGTACTTTGGGACTGTGAAGAAAAACATTTATTTGTGTTTATTGCATTAAGTGCTTGTGGGACTGTGTTGGGCCTGTGGAACATGGGGAAGACGTGCCCCACGGCTGAAGAGAAAATAAAAAGATTTGTGTTCAATTTATACGTGCCTCAGTGTGAATCTGCTTATATAGCGCCTTATTCACAATATATATATATATATACTGAGTATACTTTATTCATAAAATATATGTTGTCGTACCTTGCATAACTGAATAACCTTTACGGCATAATAACAATTCAATACATTTATCGTTACTACAGTATTTGGATTTAATAATCTTCATGTGGGAAAAGGCTGACTCGCATAAATAAGTAGTGCCGAATAATGGAGTCAAGGAGGTAGAACATTTCCTCATGTTTGGGTACTTTTACTCTGTGAGTAAGTTCCAAAACTGTCCAAGAGCCCCAGACTTCAGCTGAATGTCATCCTGTAGTGTCAAAATCTCATCCACCACTGTAGAGGAGTTTTAGGTGAAACAGTGTTGCAATTTTTGATGCGGGTGAATCACCCTCAACATCTTCCCTAAATGGATAGCACTTAAATGTAGCGATTGGCTCAAGTAAAGCTGAGTCTTGAAACTGTCTGTCAAAGTCTGACAATTTTCAATCTGCTCTGTGTAGCGTATGCTGTCAATTTGCGCACACACCTTTCATTGCCTCTCCAGCTCTGATGCAAGGTTTTGGATGTTCCCCAAATACAAGACGCTGCAGCTTTGAGGACAGATGTTGCATTTTTCATTTGAAAGCATTAACTGAGATAATCATATTGACCATGGAGTTCTCTTTTCCTTTCAGCTGTAAATTAAGCACATTCAACATGTTGGTCAGATTGGAAAAAAAATGCCAAGTCTAGCGGCCATTGATCGTTATTAAGTTGCTTGTATTCTGCATGTTTAATGACAAGGAGAAACTCCTTTTTCTCCAGCCAGGGGTCTTGAAATCTCAGGAGGAATTTCTCCCTAGCCATCTGTCTCAACGAAGGCCTCTTTTATCATCTCTCCATCTAGGAAGGACTTCTTATGCTTAATGATCAAGTGACTCACCCAGAACGATTCTTCGATGTGTCTGCCTTTGCTTTTGAATTCAGCCGAGTGAAAAACGACGGCTGTCCGATTAACTGCGATTTTAGTTCCCTCTCCTTTCTCTTTCTCAGATTGATTTTCGGAAGGAAGTGCCTTTCCACATTTTCCTTCTTTGGAATAGCAATGATAGATTGACAGATCAGACAAATGCACTTCGATTGTGACATTGTGAGAAAAAAAAATCCTCTTTCAATTCCACATCCAGCCCATACCCTCCCCAAACAAATTTTTTTTTTAAATCCCTTCTTTAGTCAATATAAATTGGAAGGCTAACTAGATCACAGCCGGAGTTTTGCAGTAGCTCGCGCATTTGATCGTGCGTGCGGGATGACCAGTGTGTTAGAAGAAAAGAGATCTCAGACTGGCCGCCCTGCATTCAATCAAGTGGCAAATGCCATAGGGAGGATATATGAAAGACTAAAGTTTAAAAGAATTTTTTTTTTGAATGCAACGCGATCTACCTGCACTACCTTTTCGGTCTACCGGTCGATCGCGATTGACGCATTGGGCACCCCTGCCATAAAGCATGCTTTTGAGTTTCCTTTCTCAGCTCCTGTCACCTTTTTGACTACCACCAATGGTAGACTAGACCCCCTTACCCACTGTGAAAACATCATTTGTATCCTTATGAATACTGTTCATCTTCAAAGGCAACTCAAGCTGTGCCATGTAAGTATTTAATGACCTAACATCACTCAGTATGTTATTTGCTTTGGTCTCATTGAAATGCTCCATTTTAAATCCTTTAAATAAATAATTGTCACAATCAGGAATTGAACTTCGCAACCATAATATAACCATGTCATCACGCAAACCACTGATCCACCAAAGCCAAATTAACCAATCAGATTGCTTGGAGGAATGGACACACAGTAGCATTTTATTATATAGTAGATTTTTTGTATGTAGAGTTTCCAGTGCATTTAAATTATATGAGTGTTTTCACTGTTCCTGTTTTACTTTGCTGGAATGCGATCAAAACTCACTTGCACAACTCAAGTTTTTGCTCACTTTTGTAACCTATATTAGGTACAGAAGCTGGTTGTGTCACCTATGTCATACATAAGACCAAATATATGCTTCTTTTCAAAGTTCTGCTTTAAACCAAAAAATACAGCTCAACTGCTTATGACCTTAACCAGTTTCCATCTCGGATCACTGAGCTGCACATTGGTGGGGTAGTCTTTCTAAAAAATGTTTCCTTGTCAAAATTTTCATTACTAGGTGAACAACATGGGTGCCTTATTCCAAGTTGGGTATGAAGTGCTAATGGCAATGTAGTACATATCCGTTATTCACAGTACAGCACTAAGACACAGTAGATCACTTTGATATTCTTTTCATACAACAGAATAAATAAGCTGTAGGTCAAATTTAAAAAGATTTTATTAAACAACCAATTTTAAGTATAGTAAGCCAAATTATACTGAAATCATGCTATAGGTTATACCGTCTGCCCAAAGGAAGATCACAGTTAAGGTCTCTTTATCACTTGAGTCTTTAGCCATGTCTATTTACTAAAGGTATTGGAACTGAATAAAAAAGTTCCTTATATGCACTTTATTGATTCAGCTGTGTCTTCATTTTGGTTAGTTATTTTTTTTGTCCTCTAAGACACACCCTGAAGCTTTGTACAGCATCTTAAGGTGTTTCCCCAACTTGTTCATTTGGTTAGTTTTTTTTAAAATTCTGGATTGATTGCCCCTGTAGTCTGGGTTGTTTAGGTATATATGAACATATCAATCATATTCTGATGAGGACCAAACCAAATCAGACCAACACCCTTTACAAACTGTGGTCTCAGTGTTATACCCATTAAACCCTGGAGTGATTTTCATGAGGTATGAATATGATCCAACACGGGACCAATCTAACTACAGGAAAAACTGTGCCTTATGAAAAATTGCATTGCCATAATTAGGCAGTATATGTCAGTAAAAAAAAAAAAACATCCATACATACACATAAGTCCACATAAAAGAACCTTTACATGTACCAGATAATCACATCAATCTGATTCAGCCTCAAAGCCACTTTATCTTCTACATCAGTGTTTCCCAACCTCGGTTCTCGGGCACACTGTGGCTGCAGGCTTTTGTTCCAACCAGCTTCTGTTTTTAATTGGACTCCTGGGCTAATTAAGTGGTCTTTTATTTCCCAAGTTCTGTGTTTTGGGAACAATATAGAAATTAGAAAACAAAATTAAAAAAAAAATATATATATATATATATATATATATATATATAATGTCACACACGTGCGCATGGGAGCCAGCTAAAGGGCTTGAGTATGGGCAATTCCGATTCAGACCAGGATGTGACAGAGTGCACTGACTCTTTTTCTCACTTTCCTGCAGACCAGTCACAGGAGCTTTCACCTGGTCCTCTTGACGTCACTTCCGGGACCAAGCCAATGGAAGAAGACCTTCTCGGCTCCGGCCCCTGTGATGTCACGTCCGGGGTTGAGCCTATGATTGAAGACCCTCCTGAGCCCGACCCCTTTGGCCTCACTTCCTGTCTTCCCCTTTAAAAGCCTCCACCTTTTCCCTATTCCCTCAGTTCTGTTTTGGACTCGGTTTGGTGCACATCAGTGTAGTATACAATTTCAATTTCATGTCTTTGCAGCCAGGATACCAATTATACGGGTGGCTGACCCAAAACTTTCTATGTCTCTGACTGAAGTTTGTGACAATATACAGTATATTAAAATGTACCAAGCAGTTATATGGGAATAATGTATTTTTTTCTTTTTAACAATATTTTCATCTTGATTTTCATTCTACTTTTCTAGGTGTTCTAATTGTTTAATTAATCCATTATTTACTAATTAGTGGGTCTGATGCTAAAGTAGTTGCAGCCTTTGATTATTCAGTGTTGTTTGCCAGCGTGTCTGCTCTGCTCGTTTTTAATTGTCATTAATAAGATACAACAAAGGGGAAAAACTGCACAAGAAAGGGCAAAATATAATGAAATCAACAAAAGAGAGTTAAGCATTTAAATCTAAAAAGCAGAAATCTAAATCTCAAAAGTAGAAATATTTCTAAATGTCTTATAAATGTAAAAATCATGCTATTGTGCTTTTCTGAATGTAGAATAAAAGAAAAATAATATCAGCTAATTAAATGAGATCAGTGCTATCAGGTGTTGTCACTGATTAGGAATCTGGTTAGAACAAAAACCTGACACAGTGCACCCCCAGGACCGATTTTGGGAAACACTGTTCTACATGATGGGAGAGCAGTTGATCATGTGAAAAAAGCTGTAGATTCACTTGTGATCCTGTAGATTAAACCATCTACAGAGTTTTGTGAGAAACAAACGCTCTTTGTGAGTTACGGTCCAACTCCCTAGTCTTACACAACAAGAGTGATGTGCACTAGTGGATCATCCTCTCAGTGTAATCACACTCCTCACGAGATGCGGACACTGATGGCAGATTCATTTTGATACTGTTTAGTCAATGTGACTTAAAAATTCACAAGTGAACATTATTAACACATTTTTAAAATCCTAGAGACTATTTGATTTGATATTTGATTTGAAATAATCTAAATAGAGGTGACATTCAAGCTATTGAAGAGTTAAAATGCAACACCATACAGTGAATTTATATTCACCCGGCACACATCTAAATATAATTAAGTAACATCACTTGTATATCTTTAACAAAGCTTGTCATAGAGTTGACTAGATGCAATGTGTTATCAGATAAAATACAACATGATCAAAGGGCTCTGCTCGGTAAACAAACCACATAATCATCACATGTGTTGGTGCACATGACACCACTCTTGTCCAGTCTTCATGATGATAAAATTTCCCAGAGAAAAACTGTTTCTGCTCAATTAATGAAGTCCACAACACACCCGTTGGGTGTTTATTACCAGATTTCATTAAAGTTTTCCATATGAAACTCAAATAAACATACTGTACATTGAAACAAACTAATTATCACCTGATTTGGCACAAAGCAAATGGACTATGAGTGTGGAAATATATATATATTTTAAACATTTTTTAAACATCTTTCAAAAATGCAGTGAAGTTGACTTATTTCACAAGTGTCTAAAAAAAGAATATACACAATGTCAAAATTCTGGGTTATCATGTTGATAACCTTACTTACTCACCAGCCAGCTAATAACAAAGCAGTGGAGACACTGCAATGTCTGTCTAAGTGAGATATCCATGATCTCTCTCAGTGGTCTTTCAAATAATAGCCCCTGTTGCTGCATTGTTTTAAACTGGACAGATCAGAAGGGGAGGAGCCAGAAGCAGGCTTACTGGTCTTCTTCTCGGTTCAGTTCTTCCTGGCTAAGGGTGAAAAAGAAAGAAGGGTAACTGTGTTACTCCCAAAAACTTCATCTGGCGTTCCCTTGAAAGTATTCCCAATAAGAGACAGACTTAACCCACATGTTTCACAGTTGTCTAATTCCATCTTGCAGGAAATGCTTTCATTTTATACAGTTTATGGCTCGTTAAGTGTATCTTGCTGAAGAAGAAAAACATGTTGATTAAACAGACTTAATTTGTGACTGTGGGCAGGCAATATATGGCTTGAGCATTTTTATACTTATTTTTTTAGACTGGCGTCTCACACATTATGTATTTTGACATATTATGTTATATATCTTGTTTACATTCAGTTTATTGTAATACATTTCTGTATGTGAACAGTCATTACTTTTCCTAGGCAATACTAATTATGTTCACATGTATGAATATTTAATACATTCCTTTGTTCATTATGTGACTTCACAGCTCTTTATAGCTGGTCACATCTTCAGTCTAAGCACAAAATTATTGACTGACATTTAACCAATCTCCAAAAAGTGCTGCAATATGGAAGACAGATCAAGTGATCTTTGTTCATTTGTAATACAAGTAACTGTCTGTAGAGCTAGCACATTCTACACATATTTATGTGGATTATCACTAGTTTTCTAGCACATTCTGAAGATGTGCAGGTTAAGTTGATTAGTGGATTTATGTGAGTAAGCATTGTTGTGTTTATATTCTGTAAAGAAATTGATATTGAATCCAAGGCTAATTCATGCCTTGCATCAGTTACCATTGGGACAAACGATGAACCACATAAAGATGCAAAGAAAAAAACATGCTAAGTAATTAAAAGATGATCTTCACAAGTAGATGTGAAATACAGTGAGGGAAATTCTCAACTTCTTTTATGTAGTTCGTAATTCATTTCAGACAGGTGCTGAGTAAAACATCTTAATCTTTTATCGCCACATTAACACTACCTCACATAATGATACGTTTTTTCATAAATAATCAAATATTCTAAATTCTCCATTGTCTCAGATAGTACATACATTATAAATTGTTGAAACTTAAGATAGTACCAGGTTTTTATATAATATTTCTAATATTTATTTTCTAAGAACACTCCAGTTAACTCATAAACATTCCAGTTTAACTATCAAGATTTTGGAATTATGCTCTGTTACATTAAAAAAAGAAAAATTCTAAATCACAAACACTGGATGGGATGTTGTTACCTACTTTGGTTTAAATGTAGCCTGGGGGGCACATAATTTCTTGTTTTATGTTCCATGAGATTTTCTATTCTATTATCACAGCAGGGCAGATGTTTTCTCTTCTCGGTTCTTGTAATCAATTGAGCTTGTATGGGCAGAACAGTGTTTTGTATATTTATATAAATCTTCATTTTTTCCGTATTTTAGGACATATTTAAATTTTCTTTTAGTTGTTGCTGTAATACTCATCATAGTTGCATCTCTTTACTCATCTTGGAAGTCTTTTATAATGAGATTAAATATTTGCCCAAAGGAGATTTGATAATTAATCTTTTACAGTCTGTGCCAATAGAAATTAGAATTGCATGTAAACAATATGCAAATGAATAAAATAATTAAGACACCAAAAGACACGTTTAACATTCAATGCATGTAGACCTAAAGTTTTTGTATTAGCAAAATATTAAACCATTGAGGATATTGTAGAAACCTTTCCAGTATTTTTCAAACACTGTTTATAACTTTCAATGAGAAAAGTTAAATAAGTTAAAATCTTGAATACTTAATTTTTAAGGAAATGTTATGGTCTCAGACAGAGGTGTAGCTAGGGTTTTCAGCGCCCGGGGACAACCGAAGATTTTGCGCCCCCTCCTGTTTGTAACATCAATTTGGCGCCCCCTGGATGCTGCGCCCGGCTACAGATGTCCCCCCTGCCAAACCCAGCTACGCCACTGGTCTCAGAACAATTTAAGCATCAAATACAGAACTGTATTTCAACTATAATAACAATTTAAGAATATTATAGTGAAAGGCTGCAAGGGTAAGTAATCAAAATGTTGTTTTATGACATATCACAATTTTTTACATATTACCATTACTAGCTTCACTCAGGACTAAATTACTTAGAAATATCATATATGAAAAAAATCACATAATCATCCCATTTTGTATTTTTATTTATAATAGGCTTTACAAAGTATTGAATTTACATTTGCATAAGTAAGGTAATTTTTTTCCAGTTTTTTTTTTCTAACATTTCATCCTAATTAGATATTAACTGAGACGCTTAATTCTTCCTTCTATTAATTCTTCTTTATGAAGTACCTTTTTTGTTTTCATATGGCAAGTCCAAAACACTCAACCTGACTTTTTCCTTTGCTATGATAGAAGAAATGGTTCTGGAAATTTTTTAATGCTATTTATAATGATAATTTAATTAATAAAAAAGCACTTCTGACATTTTGATAATGCAATAAAGAAAAATAGAGTTAGAATGTGTTCTCCATACAACAAATATAAACAACTATACGATATACAGTATCTATAAGAAGCATTCACCCCCTTAGACATTTTCACATTTTATTGTTATACTACATTACATTGCAGTGGATTTCATTTGGCATTTCTGACATGAATCAACAGAAAAAGACTCATTAATGTCAAAAGGAAAATAGGTCTCTGCGAAGTGAAATTATTACAAATATAAAATAAAATATGATTACAGTAATCTTCACCCCCTTCAAGTCAGTATTTAGTAGATGTATCTTTGGCAGCCATGACAGCCTTGTGTCTGCGTTCACAGGTCTGTACCGGCACTGTACATCTGGGTATTGTAATTTTTATCCATTCTTCTTTGTAAAACTGCTCAAGCTCTATCAGATTGTTGTGGAGATTGTGAGTGAACATCCTTAGTAAAGTCCAGCCTCACGTTCTCAGTTAGACTGAGTTCTGGACTTTGAATTGGCCAGCGTTAGTCTGATGTCTGATGACCATCCTCTTCCGCTTATCTGAGGTCGGGGCAGCAGCTTGAGCAGAGATGCCCAGACTTCCCTCTCCCCAGCCACTTCTTCTAGCTCTTCTGGGAGAATCCCGAGGCGTTCCCAGGCCAGCCGGGAGACATAGTCCCTCCAGAGTGTCCTGGGTCTTCTCTGGGGCCTCCTCCCGGTTGGACGTGCCCGGAACACCTCACCAGGGAGGCGTCCTGGAGGCATCCTGATCAGATGCCCGAGCCACCTCATCTGACTCCTCTTGATGCGGAGGAGCAGCGGCTCTACTCTGAGCCCCTCCCGGATGACTGAGCTTCTCACCCTATCTTTAAGGGAGAGCCCAGACACCCTGCGGAGGAAACTCATTTCAGCCGCTTGTATTTGCGATCTCGTTCTTTCGGTCACTACCCATAGCTCATGACCATAGGTGAGGGTAGGAACATAGATCGACCGGTAAATTGAGAGCTTTGCCTTATGGCTCAGCTCCTTTTTCACCACGACAGACCGATCCAGAGCCCGCATCACTGCGGACGCCGCACCGATCCGCCTGTCGATCTCACGCTCCATTCTTCCCTCACTCGTGAACAAGACCCCAAGATACTTGAACTCCCCCACTTGAGGCAGGATCTCGCTCCCAACCCTGAGAGGGCACTCCACCCTTTTCCGGCTGAGGACCATGGTCTCGGATTTGGAGGTGCTGATTCCCATCCCAGCCGCTTCACACTCAGCTGCGAACCGATCCAGAGAGAGCTGAAGATCGCGGCCTGATGAAGCAAACAGGACAACAACATCTGCAAAAAGCAGTGACCCAATCCTGAGTCCACCAAACCGGACCCCCTCAACACCCTGGCTGCGCCTAGAAATTCTGTCCATAAAAGTTATGAACAGAATCGGTGACAATGGGCAGCCCTGGCGGAGTCCAACTCTCACTGGAAATGGGTTCAACTTACTGCCGGCAATGCGGACCAAGCTCTGACACTGGTTGTACAGGGACCGAACCGCCCTTATCAGGGGGTCCGGTACTCCATACTCCCGGAGCACCCCCCACAGGATTCCCCGAGGGACACGGTCGAACGCCTTTTCCAAGTCCACAAAACACATGTAGACTGGTTGGGCGAACTCCCATGCACCCTCCAGGACCCTGCTAAGGGTGTAGAGCTGGTCCACTGTTCCGCGACCAGGACGAAAACCACATTGTTCCTCCTGAATCCGAGGTTCGACTATCCGACGGACCCTCCTCTCCAGAACCCCCGAATAGACTTTTCCAGGGAGGCTGAGGAGTGTGATCCCTCTGTAGTTGGAACACACCCTCCGGTCCCCTTCTTAAAGAGAGGGACCACCACCCCGGTCTGCCAATCCAGAGGCACTGTCCCTGATGTCCATGCGATGTTGTAGAGACGTGTCAACCAAGACAGTCCTACAACATCCAGAGCCTTTAGGAACTCTGGGCGTATCTCATCCACCCCCGGGGCCCTGCCACCAAGGAGTTTTTTGACCACCTCGGTGACCTCAGTCCCAGAGATGGGGGAGCCCACCTCTGAGTCCCCAGGCTCTGCTTCCTCATTGGAAGGCATGTTATTGGGATTGAGGAGGTCTTCGAAGTACTCCCCCCACCGACCCACAACGTCCCGAGTCGAGGTCAGCAGTGCACCATCCCCACCATATACAGTGTTGACACTGCACTGCTTCCCCCTCCTGAGACGCCGGACGGTGGACCAGAATCTCCTCGAAGCCATCCGAAAGTCGTTCTCCATGGCCTCCCCAAACTCCTCCCATGCCCGAGTTTTTGCCTCAGCAACCACCGAAGCTGCATTCCGCTTGGCCTGCCGGTACCTATTAGCTGCCTCCAGAGTCCCACAGGACAAAAGGGACCGGTAGGACTCCTTCTTCAGCTTGACGGCATCCCTCACCACCGGTGTCCACCAACGGGTTCGGGGATTGCCGCCACGACAGGCACCGACCACCTTACGGCCACAGCTCCGGTCAGCTGCCTCAACAATAGAGGCACGGAACATGGCCCATTCGGACTCAATGTCCCCCACCTCCCTCAGGACATGGTCAAAGTTCTGCCGGAGGTGGGAGTTGAAGCTACTTCTGACAGGGGGCTCTTTCAGACGTTCCTAGCAGACCCTCACAACACGTTTGGGCCTACCAGGCCTGACCGGCATCCTCCCCCACCATCGAAGCCAACTCACCACCAGGCGGTGATCAGTTGATAGCTCCGCCCCTCTCTTCACCCGAGTGTCCAAGACATGTGGCCGCAAGTCCGACGACACGACCACAAAGTCGATCATCGAACTGAGGCCTAGGGTGTCCTGGTGCCAAGTGCACATATGAACACCCCTATGCTTGAACATGGTGTTTGTTATGGACAATCCGTGACGAGCACAGAAGTCCAATAACAAAACACCACTCGGGTTCAGATCGGGGGGGCCATTCCTCCCAATCACGCCCTTCCAGGTCTCACTGTCATTGCCCACGTGAGCATTGAAGTCTCCCAGCAGTACAAGGGAGTCCCCAGATGGTATGCCCTCTAGCACACCCTCCAGGGACTCCAAAAAGGGTGGGTACTCCGAACAGTCTGGCCGAAGGCGGGGACCTTGGCGGTCCGATCCTCGGCTACAGAAGCTGGCTCTTGGGACGTGGAATGTCACCTCTCTGAAGGGGAAGGAGCCTGAGCTTGTGCGTGAGGTTGAGAGGTTCCGGCTAGATATAGTCGGGCTCACCTCGACGCACAGCTTGGACTCTGGAACCAATCTCCTTGAGAGGGGCTGGACTCTCTACCACTCTGGAGTTGCCCCTGGTGAGAGGCGCCGAGCAGGTGTGGGTATACTTATTGCCCCCCGACTTGGAGCCTGTACATTGGGGCCCCAGTAGACGAGAGGGTAGCCTCCCTCCGCCTTCGGGTGGGGGGATGTCTGATGACCAAAATCTCAATTGACTTAACCAGATCACAGAGCATTCTTCTAGCTGACTTCAGAACCTCTCATGTGTCTTCCAGCAGATTCTAGCCAAGATATCATGTAGGTTTATCAACAGTAGCTTTCTTCTTGCAACTCTCCCATAAAGCTGTGACTGGTGAAAAACCTGGGCAACAGTCTTTGTATGTACAGTCTCTTCAACCTCATTCACCTCATTCCCAGTAGCTTGTATCTCCTTCAGAGTTATCAAAGGTCTCTTGTTGACCTCCATTACTAGTCTTCATCTTACATGATGACAACTCAGTTTTTGTATGGGGCCTGTCCAGGACACATTTACAGCTGTGCCATACTCTTTCTGATTCTTAATGATTGGTTTAACTGCACTCTGAGGGATATTCAGTGACTTGGATATTTTTTTGTATCCATCTTCTGACTTGTGATTTTCAATCGCCTTTTCATGGAGATGCTTGGAGTGTTCTTTTGTGTTCATTGTGTAGGTTAGGCCACAATACTGACTTATTGTAAGTTGGATTTTCAAGATAAAGGTTAATTTATACTCTTTGACTACAAACAGGATAGGTGATTTCCATTTCAATAATTATTTGACTTTTAAATTTAATTGACTGCATCAGTGATGATTCAGGTGTATCATATTAAAGA
Organism: Erpetoichthys calabaricus; assembly: GCF_900747795.2. Lineage (NCBI taxonomy): Eukaryota > Metazoa > Chordata > Cladistia > Polypteriformes > Polypteridae > Erpetoichthys > Erpetoichthys calabaricus. The sequence goes on from NC_041399.2 coordinate 91,565,968, forward strand.
GTAGTGAATACTTAATTAGTCAATTATTTTATAGACATATCTAAAAGGACAGAGACAGAATAAAGCAGAAATAAAGCTGAAATGAATCAACCAAGAAATCTTCCCATTATTGAAGCATATAACCTGAAGAGATACTTTGCAAAATGATTTAAGAAGCAGGTTATTGTTCCACACAAATAACCTACATCAAATAAATTCTAATAGATTAATACTTTTACTATGTAACAAAGAATATAATAACAAAATATACTATATGTCACCTTATATAGTAAGTTAGGCATATCTGATAAATTAATTTAGTACATACAGTTGATTTTTCAGGGCTCAAAAAGCCACAAAATGCAAAGTCCATGTATATAGAGTATATAAACAATATCCCAGAGCTGGGTGTGTAATGTCCAATTTGGATGGCTAACCACTTGAACAGGCTGGCCGAACATTTCTGCAAATCTTCCATTCTTCAGAGCCAAGCCAAGCCACTGGAGATGAAAGAAGTATACCACCCATACATAGTAAGAGAATTACTAATAAAAATAGGACCATGCATACAGGTATAAATTATAAAAGTCATATATGTTGGAGCAACTTCTAAACCTCAAACATCTGAATAAAAGGCTGAAAAGAAAAATAAATAAATTGACATCACTGAATAATGATATATCAGGAACAAATAACATGGGAGACATGCATATAATTGAGATTGAGGTTGGGAGCATGCGCTGATTACAGTGCCTTGCCACACCCACCACACGGCAAACCACCCAGATTGAGATCCGAGTGCAGCTGTGTTTTTTTTTACAGTGGCTAGAGTCCCAATCCTGCCTCCAAACCCCAAGTTTACCCTGTACGTTGGAGGACCATATAATGAAATTACAAAAAAGCCTATATATATATATATATATATATATATATATAAAGGTACTCAGGATGTAAAGAAAAATGAAAACATTATCTGAAAAAATATAGAAAACACAGCAAAAAGGAGGAAAGTTGTTTATGCTTATGTGAGCATCAAGACAGATTTCCAAATGCATAGACAAAAAGAAAGAGTAATAAGAATTACCAAAATGTAACCTTGAGAGCGTCCAGCATCAAACCTGGTCACAGGAACAGCAAACAGCTGGTTACAGATGTAGGTGTATTTATATAAAGAAACCCTTTTCATTTTACTCCTTCAGGTCCAAACACTGCATGAATCAAGTTTAAATATTCTGAAGACTTCACAGCATAGTAGCGGACTGTTAAAATCCCCTGTCTAGGATGGGGTGGACAGTTTACAAAATCATATATTTCCTATTGGCAGGACCATGTTTAGCTTCTGTAAAATGCCTAGAAACCACATTTGATATTGTATGCTCTTATATTCCACAACTGATTTCTTAATCTTGCAGAATGGCTTACCTAGATAAAAAAGAGGACAAGAGCATAGTAATAAATAGATCACATCCAATGAGTTATAACCTGATCTGTGGTATAAGGTAATAATAAATTTGGAGTAGAACTTTCACTGCCTTTAAGTACATTAGCTCAGCAAGAACAATTAATACATGGGAAGAGTCCATTTATTAGAAATGGATAGTTAATTTATGGATAATTGAATGTGGTCTGTATGTGTTGAGAGCGGTTTGTGGTGCTATGTGCTTTTAAATTTAAAGAAATAATTTGAAACATGCAAGATCCAGAGCCACTACAAAGTAGACTGAGGTGCTCGGTTGATTGTGCATTCATGTGCCGACGTTAGCATGTCAGTCAAGTGCTTCATTCATGCCTCGGAGCTGGTGATTGTGGCACCTGTGCCCCACCACAATTTAAAAGCGACTCTGGGATAATGAAAACAAGAAGAGAATGAAGGTTAAAGAAAGAGAGAGCAAGAGGAAGGATTGGGAGAGCACATGCAATGAGAAATGAAGACAGGTGGTCAGCAGTAAGCCGCAGAGAGAGGAACATGTGGCCAGCAATCAACAGGGATGAACAGAGCACTCCTACTGAGAAATACATGGAAGTATGTTGTTGACCATTATGTTTTGTCTTCCACAGATGCAGAAGGACTGGCAGCAGTGTGGCGCCCTATGGACTCTGAAGGACTAGTGATGGGAGCCAAGATTAAAGGTGGACTGCACATGTTGGAGGGGTCTCCTTTAACTGTACACCTGATTACGACAAATTTTACTTTTCTGTTAAGCTTTGGATTAATTAATAATAAGATAAATATAAATCAGACAAATATAAATTGGTTCTTTTTTCATGCCTGATTACATGAACATACTGTATAACATTTTTGAGTAATTTGCTAATTTCATACTAAAAATATATTTTGTCAGTATTTCAAATAAGTCAGTCTCAGAGTTTTCAGCATTGAATAAGGTACAGATATAATACTTTATACAGTAAAAATTCAAAGTTTAAAATTGTAGGTCATGATGCAAACCTTTCAGCAGAAATTTACAACTGGTCATTAAAATGTCCTTTGAATATGAAGCACTTATATCTTAGCGATTACCCTTCTGTTTGTTAATTAAAGCTGACACATTCAGTTGTCATGCATGGTTCTATGTGCTCAGATGTCTTGATTAAAACTGATGTTGACTGGTCTATCCTTCAACTACTCGGGCATCATTGACAAGGTTATTATGAATGATGAGACATTTAAGTGGCAACACCTTTAAATTTCCTAGAATATGATGAACATGCATTATTACCTATAATAATTAACCTTAATTAGGGTATAATTTTTGTCTTATTATAGTTAGATACTGTACTGAAAACTTCAAAGTTATAATACATTAGCTTACAAGTTAAATTGTTATTTCTAGAATAATGAAAAACTTAATTAAACTTTTTTTTTAACATTTTGCAATATTGTCCCTGCTTTTTGACAATTAATATTGTATTGTAATCCAAATAAAAGCAGGGATAAATTGGAGGATGTGTTTAATTTTACAAAATACATCTTTAAAGTACCAACTCATACAATTGATTAATTTTACAAAATTATATATACATACATTTTGAAAATTTTCAACCCAACTTAATTTAATTTTGGGATGAAATTGTGACAAACTGTGTCCCATCAAAATTAGATTCAAGGCAGGAACCAACCTTGTTCAGAGTACATGGCCACTGCAGCATCCACACATACACCCACATGCACACACAGGGCCAATTTAGAATTAGCATTAATATTAACACACAGATTTTGGGACTTAGAAGGAAAACTGGAAATCCTAAAAAATAGGCCATACAGAAATGTGGAGAATTTACTGATTGCACACATACAGCAAAGATACTCAGGATTTGAACCCAACCCATAATGCTCCACACTACACTGCAGTGCCTCCAAATGCGCATTTGATGGCTAATAAAATCTAACTTTTAAATGCACTTAACTATGTTTCTTCCTCTCCTCCTCTCAATTTTTGTATAGTCCCGATATGTAATTCAATAAATGCAATACAATGCAATACTGGAATTTCTGAGATCAGACAGACATTAGGAATAAGTATTGTTTGTAAAAGTAAAGAAAATCTAATAAGTAGTATTACCTTTTAAAGCCAAGTCAAGTTTAATGTTGTGTACATAGTACCATGCAATTCTTTTGCATGTCCCTTCAGAATAGTTGTCAAAAATGCAATACAAAAATAAAATAAATAAATAAAAAAGTATGCATAGTATGAAATATGGGCATATCCTGAGTTGAAGACAGCTGGATCTGGGTAGTGCTCTTTGCCACTTTCAGCATACTTTGTAGTACTTTACTCTGAAGCGAAGTACTCTGGGTGCCATAACATGTGATGCAGCTAGGAAGTATGGACTGCATTGTGCACCTATAGCAGATTGTGAGGGTAGATGGAGAAATACCAACTGTCCTTGGACATCTGTAGTTTTTTTTTTTTAATTTCGCCTTATACAATTTCTTGTATTAGGAATTTGTTAGTTTTCGCATACCCCTTGGGGTCAGAGCGCAGTGTCAGCCATTGTACAGCACCCCTGGAGAAATTACAGGTTAAGGGTCTTGCTCAAGGGCCCAGCAGATTAGGATCTCTTTTTTTTGGCAGTGACGGGGATTCGAACCTGCAACCTTCTGGATAACAGCGCAGATCCTTAGCCTCAGAGCCACCACTTCAAGGTAGTACAAGTATTGACCATTTTTGAGAAGAGCTGAAATGTGTTGTGGTTCCTGCCTTGTGCCCTGTGTTGGCTGGGATTGGCTCCAGCAGACCCCCATGACCCTGTGTTCGGATTCAGCGGGTTGCATAATGGATGGATGGATGAAATGTGTTTTGCACACTCCAGTTTGTCAGTTATGGTCACTCCAAATTTCATGTTGGTCACTGCTTACTTATAAAATTATACTTGAGATTTGAGAAGTATCCAGTTAAAGTTACCTCAGTTTTAGTTAACTTCAGGTTCAATTCAACTTCAGAAAATAATGGAATATAACTTGAGGGTCCCATTTCTTGTCCTGTGGTGGATTGGCGCCCTGCCCAGGATTGGTTCCTGCCTTGCACCCTGTGTTGACCGGGATTGGCTCCAGAAGACCCTCGTGACCCTGTGTTCGGATTCAGTGGGTTGGAAAATGGATGGATGGATGGTCACATTTCTATTTCAGTAAAACAGATAGGCAAAAACATTAACTTTCTGTCAGAAACTGGACTTTCTTCAAAAAAACAAATTAATTAGAAGGCTGAAAGTGATGTTAATTTACTTCTTTCAACTTTGTGTGCATAAGCATATAAAGTTATATATCTGCTTGTATTACAGGTTCAGTATCTTAATCCTATAGAGCTATTTGCTGCTTGTACTTCTCCTTCATTTTTAAAATTTACTACTGTGCCAACATGCTGACATGTGTCCTCTGGTGGAACTGCTGAGGTTGAACCTGCAGATTTGAGTTAACGAAGCAAATGATCACAGCACTGTTACACAGTTGCAGTAAGTAGCAACAAAGTAAAATGGGACGCAAGAGGAAATTCTTCATTCTTGACAGTAAATGTACAAGAGAACTTGGCACATAGTGTAACATAGTGTACCTAAGAAAAGGATATTTAAAAGGCAAATACTGTTACTAGATTTATTTTTGTACAAGTATATCAGTGTAAAACACAACCTGAAGGACAATTTCAAAAGGTGAAAATAACTATACATTCAGAATATTGGAGAGAAAAGAACAAAACAATTGAAACAACATTATGAACACAATAAAGAGAAATGCAAAAGTGATGGCCAAGAGTCTACATTTTTGTAAATCTGCACTACTGGAATGAGCCTGTATGTAGGAAAACTGTTAGTAGATATATTTTGGTCTTCTGCCAGTAATGAAAATCTAACTGATAAATGTAAGGAATTTAGCGGGTTTTAGGTTCAGAAATGCTGTGACTTTTTGGATGATGAGAAAGAATGAAGTATTAGTATAAATGTTTAATTCAATTCACATTTATTGGAATCAATTATTGTTAAAGCATGCCAGCTGTGGACAATGTACCAATTATTGTCTAAAAACATTTAAGTGCATAATGTGGCATTTGGTATATTTTGGAAGAAAGGGCTGTTGACTAAAATATATGACTTGGGTGAGAAAGTTAGGATATTTCATGAATAATAGATTTCCTCTCTCATAGAATATTCAAGGTAAGACTGGTAAGGAATATTGATCAGAAAAAGATAGCTATAAGTTGTATTCTGCAGGGAAGTGTCATCAGTATTGTTTAAGGTAATTTAATGAGCTTAGCAGAAGCTATTTTTTTACTAATACATGTTACTCTTTTTGGATAATATGGCCATTTGAAAACTTAATAGGAATTTTGGTTAGGGCAGTGCATAGTTAAATTGGGGTTCAAATTCTGCAGAGCAAAACCATTTGCAGTATTTTGTTTTTGGAAGGTTAAACCACAGAGATAATTTAGGTTTTTGGGTATTACTGTGCATTTGATAATAAAGTAACTTGGAAAGAATACCAGGAAGAGCTGATAAAAAAAGGCTAGATTAAACCATGACAATAGGTCTAAGGGGTGATATACTACTCTATTTAAAATATTTGTATTGTTTATTAAATCTTTACTTGAATATGGATTCAGATGTATGGATCACTTCCTACTTTTGCCTTGTAGGACAAAATTAAATAAACAAAGATTAGATCTTTTCGGGTGTCTTGTAGAATTAACAGAAATACCTTTCCTTAATTAAATTGACTTAATTTAGTGTGCAAACTTAGAGTTAAATAGGAATGTTTTATTTCATCATATTCTCAAAGACTGAATAATGAAAGCAGTATCTGAATTGAAAATCAATAAGTGTATTATCACTTCTGGTAAGGTTTTGATCTGGCCTCCTTGACATTTCATAACATCAATTATTGACTTAAGCATAAGAGACGGTATAAGAAAAAACTTTTCATTATGGCTCATTATGCTTTTTTGTGAATACCGTTTATTATTTCAGTTAAATGAAATCTCAGATTGGACAGAAAAATGGATACAGTATACATGTTACTGTTGCCTAAGAATTAAATAGCATCTTGTTAGTAGAAAGATGAGTATACTGTATTTAAAATAATGCCATTATACTGTATCTGAAGTTAGGAAATTTTCAGATATTTGGCTGACCATGGTGGCGCAGTGGTAGTGCTGCTGCCTCGCAGTAAGGGGACCCAGGTTCGCTTCCTGGGTCCTCCCTCCATGGAGTTTGCATTTTCTCCCCATGTCTGCATGGGTTTCCTCCGGGCGCTCCGGTTTCCTCCCACAGTCCAAAGACATGCAGGTTAGGTGGATTGGCGATTCTAAATTGACCCTAGTATGTGCTTGGTGTGTGGGTGTGTGTGTCCTGCGGTGGGTTGGTGCCCTGCCCAGGGATTTGTTCCTGCCTTGTGCCCTGTGTTGGTTTGGATTGGCTCCAGCAGACCCCCGTGACGCTGTGTTTGGATTCAGCGGGTTGGAAAATGGATGGATGGCTGACAAACTCTGAATCATCTCTGTGACCTGAACTGTGTTGCCTACGGGAAAACAAAACAATGACATAGTCCTTAATGTTTCCATCAGTTTCCAACCCTTATATTCCATCCATCCATCCATTTTCCAACCCGCTGAATCCGAACACAGGGTCACGGGGGGTCTGCTGGAGCCAATCCCAGCCAACACTGGGCACAAGGCAGGAAACAATCCCGGGCAGGGTGCCAACCCACCGCAGCCCTTATATTCCAATGATAAATAGTCTGAGTTAATTTTCAACTATAAATTTCTTCAGTAAAACTCAGTACAGGGTTATACCTAAGTATTTCTTACTATAGACCTATCCAGATGTCCTTTCCAAGTCTAACTTGCCTTGAGTTTAATGTAAAAGGTTTCTGCTATCCACAGTCCTTCAAAGGAAAAGTAGTTTTAAAAGAACTAATTATTCATATAATTTTCTTTTTCCACCCACAACTAAAGTAATTTCCGTAGCATTTTGTGTTATGATTTTGATTTTTGAACCCGAAAAGAAGACAGTGAGCCCCCAAAAATCACATGAACATTTCATTTGCTTAAACACTTAAAGCTAAATTTTGTAATTACTTTCAGTTACAAAATAATGAATCAAAATTAGACCAACAAAGCATAAAGGATAGAAATCAAATTACAGAATAGTAAGGCACACTGGTAAAGCATCACAAAAAAAAAAAACAAAATTCAAGAAATAAAATAATTATAAGGCAAAATGGCCAAGCACACTCAATCTGGAGATGTATCGACCTGCAAAGCTACAGCACCATATATTACAGCAGGTCTACACCAGCAGTTTCAGGATGGCAGTGACATCACTGCATGACCAAACCAGCAGTTTAATAATAAACTTTTATACATCATCACAAATCAAATTGATTGACAAGCTAACCACATCAAATACTAACCTTAGCAAAACTAATCCTTAACATTAACTAACCCCTAACCTTAACCATTTATTGCAAACCATACCAATCTCTAACCTTAAATTCCATCCTATAACTGCTGGTCTTGAATTGCTGGCAGAGATGTATGGTGCTCTGGCTCTACAGTTGGATATTATTGTCAGCCTGCGGCTCCAAGCACACTCTTACGCTCTTGTATTTTGAGAATAAGGAAGTTCATCCGTAAATTGGAAAAGCTGACTAGGTTTTGGGAACTGGGCTGGACTCTTTGGATAATGTCTGTCATTCTCTTCATTACATACTGTAGAACCTGCAGAGGAAATAGGCAAAAAAGTGTAAAGGTCTTTTAGTCAACAGCAGTTATACTTTGTTACACCGACAAGAGCTGGCAAATCTGTTAGGTGATGTAGGTGGCTGCCTACGGCACCATCACCCAAAGGGCGCCAGTTATGAAAGTTAAGGGGCATGTATTTCAAACAATTAGAGGCACCATTTATGAAATGTTATGGAATCCCCCACAACTGTGCTATGGACACCAAGGGGCCCCATTCTGGTAACTCAAGGGGGAACCCCATCATCCTTGAAGTCTAATCTTGAATACACTATGGACACCAAGGGACACTGTTTATGTAACTCAAAAGACATGGTCTCTGGACTTTAATTCCCCTCCAAAGTCCAGGCTAGGGACTACAAGACACACTGTTTTGGTAACTCAAGCACAGACTGCTCCGGACAGCACCTAGGAATTTCTGTATGGAATTCCACATAGGTCCTATAGTTCAAATATTCCAGTACTTAGAAGTGAAGTTGTCTATGTATTACAAATTCATCAACTCTTCATATTAGGCCTCTTGATTTAATTTGAATTTTATGTAAAAATCTCAAAACTTACAACTTTCTGACAAACAGCCTTTGACTTTTTTATTCTCCTTTCCAGTTATTTACAGCACTTTTAACATTTTATTTATTATTGCATATATTTATTATTTTGTATGTTTTTTGCCATTTAGTACACCCTTAAATGTTCTAAGTGACTCAGTAAAATACAATTATTATGAGAAAACATGATAACTACAGGAAAAAAAATGAATGTTGGTGAAGAAGCAGGTCAACAGTAATGTCTTTTACCTATGATATCATATGTTTACAATATATGTTGAAAATGTACACAATCTTATCACTCTTAACTACAGATTGTGAATGCTAAGTCAAACAACAACTGCACCTGTTTTCTTTCTTGTCAATGCTTTTTTAAAGTATGCTATTATTTTATAATTCTAAATGATATAGATGGTGTTTGTATAATGTCAGTGTGAAATTAATGTATGTGAATAATTCCTAGGTTACAACTGCTGTTGGAAAAAATCTACTGTAATACCAGCCACAGATAAAACATTCAGCATTAGCCCATATGATATTTATGAGTGATCATTTGAACTGACTTCCAATTCAACCTTCATAAATACTGTAAAATACATTTTTATCAATGTTCCATGACATGTTTTATGTTTATGTTGGTATTTTATCTGTGATAAAGGTTGACACAAAGCCCTTTTTATGGAAAGTCGGTTACTGACTACATTAGTTTGCCTAGGACAGAGAGATCGATATTTGCTTTTATAAAAATATTACAAAATCTTTAACACCAGATAATAAAGTACATAATTATTTTCACAGTGTCTTGATCATGTCTCAAAAAACACTGTAAAATATTTTTCTGTGTTTGAGTTAAAGCTGCACAGTTACTGCAAATTTCTAAGACTAAAAATGATAATTTAATACTAATTGCTAATTAAATATAATATTATTGAACTCATTCTTAATCTGTTTACAGTAGTTGTTTCTTTTGAAATTAGTTCACTTACTTTACACTTCATGTAATTTCATGGAATATCTCTAGAGGCCTAAAACATTTCAGTTTGCTTAGAAGTTTTTTCACTAATTTATTGCATTTTATTAAGCAAATGTAATTAATTAAGAATATATGTTTTTTGTGTCATTTACTTTGGGTTTATTCATTGGGGATTTTTATTTGAAAAATCTTTTTGATTATAATTTCAACTTTTTACACTTTATTTAAATTAAAGGCTAAAGCAAAAATAATTTGTAAAACTTTCTAAAAGTCTGAAAATGTACATTTTAAACTTTGCATTATTCACCATAATTTACCTTCCTGTTAAGTGCATTTGCGCAATGCTACTACTAGTGTTTATGACTTAATATTTTACTTAATGATAATTTGGTATGAATACTACAGTTAAGTGGATATAACAGAAGCATAAATACTAATGCCAACATACAAAATATATATTTGAGGTAATTGTGAAATATGAAACATATTAAATGAAAGCAAGTACAATTTTCATTTTTATACTGTATTTGTAATAAATATAAGTAACCTAAAATGTTTTCATAACTGTAGGGTTTTTGGCAATGCTTTTAGTAGCTCCAATTCATACGCTATTTCCCAAAATAATTTCAAGTTAAGACCTGATAATTCCAAAGGTGTTACTTTCATATTCACTTATCATTATCCAGCAATTTTGGAACCTCATTATTCATTAGAGGGGTTACAAATACTGGAGTCTATCCCAACAGCATCAGTTAGGAATCAACTAGATATATGATGACAGTTTGTTGCAGTCATGGACATTTGTGGCCTGCAAGGGGCACACCAGCTTCCAAAACTCGACGCAGACAGACACAGGCACAAGTCTCTGCAACACAAAAGACTTTTATTTGGCTGTGGGGAACGCTTTTCTTGTTTCTCACCTGCACAGCACAGCACAATAATGTACCAAGCACAGTTTATAAAGCACCATTAAACAGCACTCTTCTTTCTTTGTCTTTCTCTTCTCTTATTTCTTTTGCTCCTTCTACCACCACTCCTCCTCCAGCAAACTTTGCCTTTCATCTCCCAACTCTGGCTCCTGAAATGAAGGCATTGGGCTTCTTTTATGCTGCACCCAGGAGTACTACTGGTAACCCGTTAGCGTGGTCCGGAATCTCTTCCAGGTGAGGTGGAAGTCTATCAAAGTAGGGCTCCGCAGTCCCTGCTGCACCTCTTGGTGGCACCCATGGGACCCAACTAAACTCCAACTTCCATGGAGCCCAGTGGGAATCTAAGGCTCCACTGCAGCCCAGGGGGTCTGCCATCTAGCACTCTAGATAATGCCCTATGTATGCTCTCATGCTCTGTTAAGAAGTCGTCCCAGCCAGGTAAGGTCCTTGCTGTCTGCCACAAGACACTCACACTCAATGGCTGATGTCTGGTCAATTTAAGGTCACTGAACAATCTAACGTGTACATCTTTAGGATGAAACAAGTTTACCTAGAGAAAATCCACTGAGACATAAGTTTCAAATGACAGTGACTAAAAGTTAAAGCAGTGTTCCTTTGGTTAAAACTGCTGCCTCATAAGCTCACCCTAACTTTTACTACTGTATTATTAAGAACTAGCCCTGTTACCTGCCAAAGAAAGGTAATAGAATAATTAAAAATATATGGTTCTGTATTGCGGTGGGTTGGCACCCTGCCCGGGATTGGTTCCTGCCTTGTGCCCTGTGTTGGCTGGGATTGGCTCCAGCAGACCCCTGTGACCCTGTGTTCGGATTCAGCGGGTTGGAAACTGGATGGATGGATGGTTCTGTATGTCTTGCCCTATATGCCCCTTCATCACCTTTCCTCTGTTTTTGCTTGTGTCTGAACCTCTCCACCATCGCTCCTGCTCTCGAGTTTGTTTGCGTCGCAGACTTATTGTTTTTGAGGCAGCTTTCTCACAACTTGTTCACTTTGCAGACAATTCTCTCAGTGTGCCTCCTATGCCATTTCTCCTCCTCGTGCATCTCACACATGTACTTCCTCTTTAAATGAGTCACCAAAGCCAAACCAACCAATCACACCAAAGTCAAACTGAACAATCAAATTGCTCTGATTGGCAGGACCCAAACACACAAATACCTTTTTGTTTTTTTAGATTATAGGGGTTATAAGCTTTCCTGGAAACCATGCGTGTCCAATGCAAATAATAATACCGCTTTTCTGTTACCATTCTTTTTGCAAAGATTTGAAACAGAAAAAAAAATGTTGAAATAGAATAGGACAAGAATTCTGCAAAGCTGTTTTGATTAAAATAATTAGAAAATTGTTAAATGTGTGGACATGGTTACTTTTTTGTACTTTAGATTGATATAGTAACTTAAACCATATTGATGACATCATATCATGTATGAAAACTATGATCACGATTAAATTAAAAATGCCACTAGTCAAAAAATAGTGCTAAAAAACAGTGTCAGAAAGACACAAATGTTTAAATAAACCAAGAAAAGAGGAACAATAAATTCAACGTGGAAGAGAGGATATATTAAAATTAGACAATAAAGGTAAGTGTCAGTCGCACTAGCGTGGTGTTTTGTTGAAGCTATTTTTGTAGGAATCTGCTCATGTCTGACCATGCTGAGGTAAAGTGAGTGCTCTCTTTTTTAGTCTGCTACCAGGGTCTGCTAAGGTTTTCAGCAGAAATGTAATCTTTTTCAAGTTCCCCAGTTGCTACCTCAATCAAAGCAGGTCAGTTACAGGTTAATTAGTCTTTTACTTTGTACCGGCTGATTTTTGATACAGAAAAATTAAAACAGCAACTGGTGAACTACAAGCAAACAAATGCTGTACAACTTCAGAAGTATACTGATGAAATAAGACAATTACAGCAATGATTGTAGGCCAACTGTCCAGTGAGAGACAAGCCCTTGAATCACAGAAATGAATCTACACTACAATCTGTGACATCTGCGTGCTTTTCTCAAGATAACGTACAGAAGTTTACAAATTCTTATGATCTATACAACTATTTGTAAACTGATTTAGAAATCCTTGGGACTACAAGTAGTGCCTGTAAGATACATGTTGTTGAACTAAATGAGTTCAGACCAGTATCATTAGCTTCAATACATCCATCCATCCATTATCCAACCTGCTATATCCTAACTACAGGGTCAGGGGGGTCTGCTGGAGCCAATCCCAGCCAACACAGGGCGCAAGGCAGGAAACAAACCCTGGGCAGGGCGCCAGCCCACCGCAAACTTCAATACATTTGAAAAGTTTTAAGTGTTTCTCTTATTCAAGCTATGAAACTTGCACACTCAGATTTTTTCTTTTTTTACAATTTGTATGAAGGTTTCCCCATTTGTGACTTTGACAGCATAGACCTTTAGATTTTAAAAAGTCAGTTGTGCCTTTGTTTGGCTATTCCTTGATTTTCCTACAGACCGCCAGAATGTGTCTGTCACTGCAAAATGCATAAACAGCTGCTACAGTCTTTTTGACTAAGGTGTCTTGAGTCCCCTTTTCATTGGTGGCAGTAATGCCAGTAGCAAAAGTGCTTCCTCTAGTTACGGGAAATTGTACCCTATCAGTCTTCTCTTTTCTCTTTGATGTGCAACTCTGGAACAGCTCCATACACAGGGAGTATGGCATTTTTAGCATGTTGATGCAGAAAATCTATTAAATCAGCAAATCCTACAGCTTTCTTCTTTTTCCTCAGTACTGCAAGCTATTGATCTCCATTCACTCCTCAGATCATATGTAAGCTTGGAAACCTGATGAACACAGCTACTCGAATGTAGCTGTGTTTGTCTGGTTTCCAAAAATTCTGAGCGTCTTCTTTCTCATGGTGTTCAGACAATGAGTGACACTCGTTGAAACATATGCAAATAGTTCCACAGTTCAAGTGCTTTTGTTTTAAATGTTTTTAGCAAATATTCAATGCAAAAAAGTTCAAACAAAAATAAAGAGAAATATTGACAATACAGAAGAAGAGTTTCTATATAAGATGTTGCTGCTCTAGGCTTGCATATCATGGTATGTTTCGTGGAGTTTCTCTCTGATACAGGAACAGTTTTCTGTCCTCCCTGGCCATCGGATCTTACTTTTATTCTATGTAAATTAGTATTGCCTAATTTTATTTTTATATTTTGTCTTTTTTTGTTTTTGTTTTTTGTCTTTCTCTTTCTTCATCCTGTAAAGCACTTTGAGCTACATCATATGTATGAAAACGTGCTATATAAATAAATGTTGTATGCTGTTGTCACCCCATTGAAAACAAGGAAAATCAAACAGTTATGTTTCTAGCTAACTAAGGACTGACTAAAATTATATTATTGTACTTCCAGGTAAGAATGAGCAATAAGGATTCTCCATTACAAGTTAGAATCAAGGGTTAAACAGAATAGTCCATTATCGATGTAGGATGAGAAACTCACATTCTAAACAAATTAAGCAAACACTTATCTGCATTTTAACAAAGGCATAAAAAATTTTAAGATTTGTAAGATTTCAAGATTTAAGATTGACATTTCAAGACCTTAATTGTTTATGCAGAGAGCTGAGAAAATGACTATATTTTACTTTAATTAGAGCTACCAATTATTCTTCAACAGTTAATACAGATACAATTAAATCAGAAACTAAACTGAATTTCCTATTTCAATTATTGCCTGTTTCTTGTAGCATACACAGTTTATTCACAGGTCTGTCCAGTATGCTGGTTTTGATCTTCATACACACTCTTCTGACTGCACCTTTGGTATCTGAAATTGTCTTGATGACTTGTGCCATTACCCAAGAGTTGTGGGGCGCTGAGTCATCTACTAACAAAACAATTTCTACTGGTTCAAAATGTATTCTTGGTATAAGCTATTTTTGACTTTCTTGAAGTATTGGCAAATACTCTATAGTCCATCATTTCAAAAAACATATCAGCCAAGTATTGAACTTGCTTTCATTGTTTTCGTTAATTTTGTCATTTTTAGAAGAAAGTCCAGGAGGTATGCTATGTCTTCAAAAGCATTAAATAATTAGGGCTAGGGTTAGGATGTCAGTGCTGCTAAATCATTTGAATCACTTGATGCCTTTGTAAGGGGTCTGCTCTTGATGACTGATAACACTTCACACATTAATGTTTGGAGACCTTGATCATCAAGTGTTTTTTGGCTGATTACTGAGTTTAGAATCTTTCGTATGCTTCTAAATTGTCTTTCCCATATGTCACCATGATGAGACGCTGAAGATGGATTAAAAATCCATTTGATTTATCTCTTCATCGTGGCATTAATTTTTTTCTGGTCAAGGTTTTTAACTGCTTCAGGTAGCTCTCTTTCAGCTCCATCAAAGTTTGTTCCACTCTCTGAGTGCATAATTTTAACTTGCTCTCTTCTGTTAATAAATTGAAGTATGGCATTGGTACAAGAATCAGTGTCCAGACTGTGAGCAACCTCAACATGTATAGCTCTGATTGTTAAACAAGTGAAAAATACTCTGTACTTCTTGGCAAGACTTTGTCCTTTTTCAACTTTAAAAGGTCCAAAATAATTTATTCCAATATTGGTGAATGCCACTTTTTGCTCACCTACCTCAGCAGTATGTCTTCTGCATGTTGTTCACTTTGAAATGATTTTCCTTATGATAAGCTAGCAGGAGGTATCCAATATTTCTGGACTAACTGTGCTAGCATATAATTGGACCCACAATGTTCCATTTCCTTGTGAATGTGCTGCAATATAAGAGAAGCATTCTAGAGAATTGCAGGATATTTATGTTTTTCTGGTACAGCAGCTGTCCCAAATCTGAAAGTTCCACACACAAACTGCGTGCAGACTCATGAGAAACACTGCCTCATTAGAAACACATTAGAAACACGACTGCAGATCCTAATGTGATGTGGGAGACCTTCCGTGACAAGACCCTGAAGGTTGCTGAGGGTTGTGTTGGTGTTACCGGTGTTCCAGAGAAGGAGATGTTTCATCTCGCAGGGCACCCTGGATATCATGGAAAGGAGTCGCAGCACACGGCTAAAGGGCAATTTTGGTCTGTACCGGGAACTGGGAAGGACGGCTGCGAGGGCTCTGAGGGCAGATAAAGAGGCATTTGTTAGAGGAATCTTTGAACAAGTGACACACCACCTGTGGTCTAGCGACCCACGTCCTGCTTACAGAGGAATCAAAGCATTACGCGCATCTGAATCTGTTCCTCAGAGAGTCGCAGTCAGGGCAGCTGATGGAACGGTCCTTACGGATGACACCAGTTGTGATCTGCTGGGCTGGCTACTATGAGCAGTTGTTCAAAGCTGATCCTCCAGGTAGGATGTTGGATATCTCTGGGTCCACGGTTCTTGAGGCTGATCCTCCAATTAGCTGTGAACCACCCAATCTCACTGAGATTGCACAGGTGGTGAACCAGCTGAGGGGGGGAAAGGCTGCAGGGATCTGTGGTATCCAGGGTGAACTTGTCCAGGCTGGTGGTAAGGCTGTCCTCCTGGCATTGCAAGCAATCTTTGCTTCCATTTGGGAGACTGGCATCATTCCAACTGACTGGAAAACGGGACTTGTGGTCCCTATCTGGAAAGGGAAGGGTGATTGCCTGGATTGCAGCAACTACAGGGGTATAACACTGCTCTCGGTGGTGGGTAAGGTCCTTGCTAGGGTCGTCCTCAATAGGATCACTTGCTCACCTGCCATCGACTGGAACAGTCTGGTTTTACGCCTAAGAAGTCTACCATCGACCGCATCCTGGCATTGTCATGGAGCGCAAACGCGAATATCAGCAGAGTTTCTTTGCAGCCTTTGTTGATTTTCCCAAAGTACTCGACTCAGTTGATCGAGCTGCCCTGTGTGTACACTGGTACTGTGAGTGCTGTGCAGAGTGCAGGCAGGACCTCTGCATTTTTTCCAGTTGATTCTGGGGTTCATCAGGGGTGTGTTCTTGCTCCTACTTTGTTCAGTGCTTGTATGGACTGGGTGTTGGGCAAGGTCGTGAGGTCCAGTGGCTGTGGGGCATCTGTTGGTGAAGAAAGATTCACGGATCTTGACTTTGCTGATGATGCAGTGATCTTCGTGGAGTCAATGGAGGCTCTGATTGGGGTGCTTGAGAGACTGAGCGAGGAGTCTGAGTGCCTGGGCTTCCGAGTGTCCTGGATAAAAACCAAGATTCAGACCTTTAATGACCTCTTGGGGACAGCCATCAGCAGTGTGTCTGTTTGCGGAGAGAGTGTTGACCTTGTTGAGAGGTTTACTTACCTTGGCAGAGACATTCATGTCTCTGGTGACTCTTCCTGTGAAGCCAGTAGATGGTTTGGGAGAGCATGAGGAGTCATGAGTTTGCTGGAAAGGGGTGTGTGGCGCTCCCAATATCTACGCAAAAGGACGAAGGTCCAAGTGTTTAGAGTCCTGGTGCTTCCTATCTTGCTATATGGTTGTGAGACATGGACGCTATCCAGTGACCTGAGATGAAGGCTGGACTCCTTTGGTACTGTGTCTCTCCGGAAAATCCTTGGGTACCATTGATTTGACTTTGTGTCGAATGAGCGGTTGCTCATGTAGTCCCGAATGAGGTACATTACCTGCATTGTGAGGGAGCATCAGTTACGGCACTATGGCCACGTGGCGTATTTCCCAGAGGGTGATCAGGCTCATAAGATCCTCATTGTTGGGGACCCAAGTGACTGGACCAGGCTAAGGGGTCGCCCTCGTAAAACACCTGGCTGCGGCAGATAGAGGGTAATTTCCAGAGGGTAGGACTGGACTGCGTGTCTGCCTGGGGGGTTGCCAACCGGGATCCTGAGCTGTTTCAACGTGTAGCAGGTGCGGCAACGCACTGTACCAGTGCATGCTCCCCAACTTGACTTGACTTGACTTGACAGCAGCTTTCTCAAGTCTGCCTCTGACTCCATTCCTTCTTGTATTACTGGATCTGCATAGTCAAAAACCACTTGAATCTTATTTTTCTTTGGATGATACACACCATGATGTGGAATGTACCACACCCTGCCTTCATTTTGATACAGGATTCTTTGGGTATCTTGACAGCATAATCCTTCTCAATTATATCTCTCATGAAATCTTTGTAGTCTTTTTATTCAGTTTTCTTTTTAGTCCAATAGCACAATGTTCTGCAATACAGTGATTGTTTAACATTTTAATTGTCTCATCTTTTAAAATAAAATGTATGCAGTCTTGCAGACTAGGAGACTACTCAAATGAACTTGAAGTCTTCGTGTGATATTTCTTCTTTCTCTTCATAGCTGTGCTCTGGAGAATCTGTATTGTACTGCTGATGTACCATTTCTTCTATTTCTGCTGTCGACACACAGTTAATGGAATGGTTTTCCAGATTTCCACTCTGTAATGCAAGGCCATCTTTTTCATTGTACAGTCCACCGACAATTGATCCATGTACGTTTTTCACAGCATGAGGCCCCTCTCTTCTGTGTGCCTTGAAATACTGTAGCTTGAAGACTTTAGGATTATTGATACCTATTAATAGGTCAACTTCAGAATCTATAAATGGTAAATGTATCCCTTCAAGATATTTTCACTTTGCAATGTTCTCCCGCTCTGGAATATTTTCTTTGCCAAATGGAAAGAAGACCTGCATATAGACAATCATCATCAAGACTTGGCGATAAAGTGAGAGAAAGGATTAGGGTGTACACGTCACTGAGGAGGGAGGCTGGGTGGCACAGCAGTGGCTATTGTTTAGGAGGAATTAAAACTCCTATATAGCTGGTAAAGGTGCCAGATGTCTTCAATTGTGTGTATTTGTGGCTGAGGCAGACCCATTTATTTTATTAGTTTTGGAGGCTGCTTTGTTTCCCCAAGACTGTGTTATTATAGTGAGTTAGAAGCCATATTTTTTTTTCTCTTTTCTTTTTGAGATTTTGATCTTTGTGATTGTTTTCCCTTATTTTACTGTACATATCTGCCCACCCGAATCAGAGGTGTGACCAGAACATCATGTGTGGGTGGGCATTTGGCTTGTCTGGGGGGGGCAAAAAATATCCATCCATCCATCCATCCCCATTTTTGTAGGGGGGTCAAATAATAATAACAACATAGTTTTATATAACATATAAAAGCAAAAATTGTGGCATAAATCATAACCTATTGTTCAATAAAATTAACAGAGATAATGGAACTTGTATTATTATTTTTTGTGAACAAAAACAGAATTACATCTACAAGGTAAATATCAATAAAGTCAAATGTATACAACATATGAGAGCAAGAACAGAAACGTGGTTTATTGTAGTCATGGGAAGCTATAGGACATCAGTTTCCAGTGTTTAACCTGGATATTATCTACAGGATCAGTCTGCGGTTACTCTTGGCAAATTCTGAAATAAATTCATTCATGTCTAGATTTTCTGTGATGTTTTTCTCATGTGCCAGAATGACTAAATTTCTCTTCCTTGAATGCAGCATTGTTCGGCGGAGTGAAGTGAGAATGCGGTTCAAAGTAGAGAAAGAGCTTTCGTATGCAGCTGAAGGCACACCAATGATGAGTGCCATGATGCAGACATGGCTCTGACGTGCGGGATACTAGACGCATGTTTGTGGAAGCCGACACCGTCTTTTTCTAGAGCTTTTTTCCAATTAGTGTAGCCGTGTTTGGTGAATATGTCCTCGCGGTCCGAATTGGAAACACTAATTTGTGGCGAGCAAAGCAAAAGCTACTATCACGGACAACAGAATATTCAAGCCATGGTTGAGACTGATACCAGCTTGCACTGAAACATCTGAGTGTCTTTCCGAATGCGTGCTTGGGATAATTAATTAAAATGGGCTGGGATGGGCTATCCATATTTAAGTCAGGCAGACCGGACTGTATATTTTGTTGAAGGCAGAGGTTTGGAGTACCCGACACGGGCGCAGAGCTGGAGGATTGTGTAGGCTTATTTACATCTTTTGGAGTTTCAGTTCCCGATGTGGGTGCGCTGTGCTCCGTGTTGGTAGCAGCGGTGCTGGGCTCAACCGTGGAGCCAGCAGCTTGCGGAGGGACAGAGGTTGAAGATGTCTGCTTTTTAATAAGCTACCTATGCATAGCCTTTGGTGTTACCAACCAGAAAATAAAAGAAGAATGGAACGTATACGCTGTTTTAAATAAAGAATGCGGTCAACAAGTTCAAAACGTGCTGCAAAATGTGCGGCAAAGTGAACTGTGAGCAGCACGGTGCCTGTGTAATGGAGGAAACACTGCTGGATACGCCCCAAATTCAAACGGGCCGATTGGAAAGCAACTCAGTTTTGAAAATCAAATGTTATACTTCTCCAGAGTTTTCATTGGAGAGACAGAGCATTTCACAGGGGGGGCACGGCTTGCCTCTGACCCGAATTGAGTTCTTTTAAAGGATTTGTGGAATAAACCATAACCTTTTTCTTGTATATCTTGCATTCTTTTTCATTGACTGTATTTTCCATTGTAGTCATTGCCGACTACCAGCCATGCATCTGCCTGTGCAGGTGTCCTGTGATATAAAGTGTATATTTTGCATTTGGGATTAAGGTGTGAAATGTTCTGGGTGAGAATAATAACAGACTTCTCTTTATTTACTCCAGTAAATATTCTCCTACTTAACTTGGAAAGCTCTGTTGATTAGAATTGTTTGCTAGCAGTATCAATATGCACATTTTAATATGGATACTGGGAGTACTTACAGACTGTTAACACTCTAGTTTATTGTGTTTTATTGTATTTACTGTTATTGCACTGACCACTATTATCGTGGGTTCTTTTATGTGCAAGGCAAATTCCCTGAGGAACAACAAAAGTTTTCTAATTTGTAAATTAACTCTCTTCTCTGAGCGATGTGTCATAGTTAAATGATTCTTTTTAAAGTAAAATCTATGTTAAATTTATAATTTAGAAAATATACATTGGCATTACATTTAGACACTTTTTTCTTTAAGCTTTACAAAATTAACTCTATCAATCTCTCCCTATAGTTCAACTTGTTCTGTTTTAGAATAAATCTGCTTTTCCCAGTGATGTCATTAAACTGTGCCCAGTATTACAGATGTGATTTTGCAAGTGATTTAAGAATTTCTTCATCCTTATTATCCACCATAATATTAATAATAATTGCATGTATTATACAGTGCATATGCTAACGTTAGAATTTATTCAAGTCCACTTATATAGATTTGCCTCCCTAAGTGACATCTGTTGACTAGCCTAAGTGTTATTTGCAAGTTTAACTGGCTTGTTTAAAAATATTTATCTAGATTATTTATTTAAATTTAAAAGATGAGTTGTAACACAGCACAGAGTGTTTTAAAATTCCACTATGCATATTTCAAAATCTGAAATATGATTCACATTTTAACCTTTTCATTTGTGTGTTTAGCCCAGTTTTTCTTACAGCAGCCTTATTTATTTGTTCAGACAAGCTGTATGATCATAGCTGCTCTCATGGATTACAACAATAAATACCCACTTATTTAGTTAGTCGTCAAGTTTTAGTCCACCAAAATTCAATAAAGCAATCTATTAAATCAAATCTACACATTTAGATTTTATACCAAATGTTTGTTGAAGACAATTACTCTGTGATAAGGTCTAGACTCACAAATTCAGAAATATTTCCAGAGTTTAAGGGCCAGTCTATTAGGGTTAATTCAATAAATAAATAACATTGCTACTACACTACATGATCTCCACATAAATAAATCCATGTATAAATTAATTTTTAACTTTCATAAATACTATTGCATGGCCCAACCACCTTAGTGCATATAAACTTCAGATATGCAATTTATAGAAAGTTCTATTTATATAAAAGGTTTTAAAATTAAATATTGAATGTTAATAAATTAAGGACCAGCACTAATGTCTGCTAGGACTTTTGATTAATCTGGTCTGTCATTGATAAACTCTCTGTATTTTACTCCAAACTCTGATCTTAAAACTGTAGCAACTGACATAAAACTAAATTCTCCACTAGTAAAAACCAAAATGATATTTTTATAAGAACACCACTGTATATTATGTATGAATCATTATTCTATTTTTGGCTTTAGATAGATTTATTTTCTTAATGAAGGTCAAGCATCATGGGCAACACAATTTTTTTTTACTATATATTATAATCAAGAGTATTAAAATGTAGAAACTTTAAAGCAAGTTTAGCTTGGTGCTGTACAGTCCAAGATAAGAACTCATTGATATTTATAGAGTGAAATGAATAAAAATATAAGTAATAAAAAAAGTTAATTTACATACACCAGAAAATTGATTTCTAAGAAATGTATTTGCATGTAATGAATTCTGCAATAATTTAAAAAATAGGCAAGAATTGAATATACAGTACTGCATACAATAATTACCACGCATAAAACAAATACAGCATTTTTAAACAAATATTACCAGTAATATATATATATATATATAATATATATATATATATATATATATATATATATATATATATATATATACTGTATATATATACAGTATATATAATACAGGGGTGGGCAAAAGTAGGTTTACAGTTGTTTGTATGGAAAAAGACAAGCATGGTAATGATTATTTACTTTACTTTATTAACTCAAAAGCTTTATGAATTTTATTAACCCAAAATAATGTTACAATGACACAGTGCACTTTGGTACAATCTCGTAAGTGCTCAAATTACCTAAAAGATATATATGTTTCCATACTTGCAACTGTAAACCTACATACTTTTGCCTACCCCTGTATATAAATATATAACATTTATAATAAGTAAAACCAATAGAATGCAATATTATTCCAAAAAACTACACTTATTTTTAGTGAATTATTATTTTAATATTATATTTCATACTGGTCATTGTAACAAAGTTCTGCAAATGTCTAGCAAGAAATTTACAAAAATATTACAGTTTAATGTACAGTACTATTTCATGTAAGACACTATTACATTTCTAATGGCAAAGAAATAGGGGTTAATATTATAATGCATCTTTTTCTGTAACACCTTTCACAGAGGAAAAAAATCAAAGGAAAAGAGAAAAGAATCAAGAGTAAGACTATAGTTAATTATAATTTATTTAGTGCATTTGATTATCGTCATTCTGTAAAACTGCTGTTCAAGTTAGTCAAGAAAAATACAGTAAAATAGGTTCACATGTAAAAGAAACTAAGTGATATTATAATTAATGTTTTTATTTTACATGGCACCTCTCAAAGTAAGCACAATCAAAAATCAATCAGATAAGCGTGAAACGATATTATGATCATCCATTTATTCGGAACTTGTTTATTTCAATTTCGATTTACTGAAACTAGGGAATATCCTGCATAATAAGGAATAATGTATGAATAAGCTTTGGACGTAGTGCCTTTGTGTTACAGGTCTCCCTCATAAACAATCCCACACTCACACATACAGAGTGGCCAAATAACTACTTTTACCTGTCTTTGGGATGTGAGAGAAAAACTGGGGAATCTTGACAACAAACAACGTAAACAATGTCACATAATACAAGATCTATCGTAAAATTAATGAATGTGATTGAAATGTCATACCAGTCACGAGTATCCAGAGAGGTTCTGCCGACCTAGACAATTTCCATCTGCCTTTTTAAATTCACCCAACCTTCCTAAATTACCTGCTAGCAAAAAGAGAATGGTGGTTAATTGGTTAACTGAACCAGGAGATGCATGAGAAACTGTAATGAGAATAAATGTTTAAAATTCAGGGAGGGAGCTGACAAAAATGGAAGTGGAAAACCATAAGGAAAGTGAAGAAAAAAATGACAGGAGTCATTAATGAGAGCAGATACAGTATCACCAAAACTGAGACACTAAAACTACAGACAGAACTGAGAAGTGGAATGTTATGGTGATGAACCAAAAGACATAAAATCCATCCATCCATTTTCCAACCCGCTGAATCCGAACACAGGGTCACGGGGGTCTGCTGGAGCCAATCCCAGCCAACACAGGGCACAAGGCAGGAACCAATTCCGGGCAGGGTGCCAACCCACCGCAGAAGACATAAAATGCTATCTGTAATATGTACTGTATGACACTGCACTGAAATGTTGTGCTGGGTTTTAAAGCAAAGTATCCAAGTTGTGTGAAACAGTGCCAGTCCTTACCAGCAGTGTAGCATTTCCTTGCAAGATAATCATAAAGCACACATGTATTAATTATGCTTTTGGTTGAAACCTCATAAACACCCACAACAGAACAACAGTAAAAATGTATTTAAAACAAGAACAGTTTTTACAACGTGTCTCAGTTCATAACAGAAAACAACCAAAGAGCTTTAACACATGTATTGAACAAAGCTTACAGAAAACAGTTTCCAAGAATGCTTCCAGAGTGGAAGGACCAATAGATAATAACATTTTTTACAGTAAAATTCTGTTTAATATTCTTAGGTTTATTTTCTTGTGGGGATAAAATTTTGTTTTATCTGGTAATATTACATAACAATCTGAAACCTGCTTCTTTTGATTTAGTACCGCTGAGGAGTGAGAGTATATCCCAGTAGCATTAGGGGAAAGACAAGCCCCAGCAAGTTCATCGTAGGCTTATTTACGCATGCACCGGTAATCACACTTATAAAAAGCTAATTTAGTTTCCTCAGTTAAGTTAATATGAACATTTCTGGGGATGTTATGGAAAAAGGTAGTACTCAGAGGAATACCTAAGCAGACTGAGAAAATATGCAAACTCCACACAGATAGCAATTTTGTATGTGGTTGGAACCCAAGACAATGAATCTGGAAGGTGGCAGCACTAACCATTCCTAAGGGCTAAGTGGCCCCAATCTGTTTATTTTATTTATTTATTTAATTTTATTGATTTTATTGTAATCATTCTATACAAACAGATCAGTTTTTACAAAAATAGGATTGAAAACAAATCAACCCCCACCCCTGGTAATCTGTTTATTTTAAAATTAGCTTAGCAAAAGGCCCATTGATTAAAATGGGCACAACAGTAAGTCTGTCTGTTTCAATCACATCGTCCCACTCTGTTCACACCATATGCTTGCCCCAAACTCCCTGTTTGGAGAATCACAACAGCTATAGTCAAGAGAGTGCAAGGTTTCATAAACAGCCACCTAAGGAAGATGCCACAGATAAACTGGTCCAAAAAGATCAGCAAGAGTGACATCTGGTAGAGAACTAACCAGCTACCTGCAGAAGATGAAATACGGAAGAAGAGTCCGGAATGGATAGGCTATACATTCCACAAAACAGCGACAAAACATAACTTGGCAGGTATTATGGTGGAATCCTCAGGGCAAGCGAAACGGGAGGGTGGGGGCCAAGGAACATATGGTGTACAGAGGTGTAAGCGGATCTAAAGAGAGCAGGGTACAACTGGAGCCAGCTAGATAAGGAGGCAGAGGACAGAGATGACTGGAGGAACTTTGTCAATGGCCTATACCGCAGGAGGGGTATCAGGCAATGATGATGATGAAAGTCTCTCTTTCTTTGAGCTTCTTGTTGCCTTATTTATCAGACATTGCAGCGCTCTTGTAGATGTCAGTCGTCATTATGCCCGTTTATGCACTCCAGACTCTGGATGCTGGATGTGTTTTTTTATGTATAGCATGATTAAATTAATATTACTTTTAAAACTATATAATTTAATATATTTGCAGATACATTGATATATTAATGACATCATTATTAATTAATTTAAGCAGATATATGTTTAACGTAACATTTCTCTGTTGTTCTTTGCTGTATTATTATTAATTATTTTATTACTTACTGTGCTTCAGTTAAAGGTTAAAATGATTGAGTTAAAGTTAAATGACTCCCATAGCTGGCAGCCATCATTTTAATTTTGTTACTTTTTGGCATTTTTTAATTAGGGCTATATGACGTAAACTCTTGAGAAGTAGATGAGCTACATGTTTAGCAAGCATAGCATAGTAGACTGCCATGAAATCTTGTGATTTCTACAATGCAGTTCAATTTGCTCAAACAAAAAACGTAGCTGATTTATTAATCCTTTTCAATTCAAATGTACCAAATGTACTCAGGTATTCAGGGAGAGTAAAGTTTTTTTTTTCACTTTTTTACATTAAAAACAAAATATAGTATAATCATGTAAGGACTATAGAAAGTGTTATTCATCTTAGTTTTCCCACAAACACTGCTAAAATGACAGATTCACAACTTTTTTTTTTGTTTCATTAGTAACAGTGAGTCTTTTATGGAAACAGTGAAATGTGATGCTCCCTTTAATTTAAGATATATTCTGTTGATTACCTTAAAGTTATTGCCATGACACATAAATATACATTTGCTAAAAAAGGATTTTTATTGTTGACATAAATTAAACGGTGCAAATCTCATCATATTCAGAAAAAGAAACTATGGTCTTCCTCTAGTTTTTGAAAATGTTAATAACCGTGAGACTATGAGTCAAAGAAGCATTTCAAATATAGAATGCACATTTTCTGAATAGCTTTATTCATGCAGCTTGATGAGGTCCTATGGACCTATAATGATGAACAGATTAATATGTACAGTAATCCCTCCTCGATCGCGGGGGTTGCGTTCCAGAACCCCCCGCGAAAGGTGAAAATCCGCGAAGTAGAAACCATATGTTTATATGGTTATTTTTATATTGTCATGCTTGGGTCACAGATTTGCACAGAAACATAGGAGGTTGTAGAGAGACAGGAACGTTATTCAAACACTGCAAGCAAACATTTGTCTCTTTTTCAAAAGTTTAAACTGTGCTCCATGACAAGACAGAGATGACAGTTCCGTCTCACAATTAAAAGAATGCAAACATATCTTCCTCTTCAAAGGACTGCGCGTCAGGAGCAGAGAATGTCAGAGAGAGAGAGAAAAAAGCAAACAAAAATCAATAAGGCTGTTTGGCTTTTAAGTATGCGAAGCACCGCCGGACAAAGCAGCTGCAAGGATGTACAATGTGAAGGTAGTCTTTCAGCATTTTTTAGAGGAGCGTCCGTATCCTCTAGGCCAGTGTGCGAACAGCCCCTCTGCTCACACCCCCTCCGTCAGGAGCAGAGAATGTCAGAGAGAGAGAGACAGAGAAAAACAAACAATCAAAAATCAATACGTGCCCTTCAAGCTTTTAAGTATGCGAAGCACCGTGCGGGAAGCATGTCGCTTGACAAAGCAGCTGCACAGATGGGAGCAACATGAAGGTAATCTTTCAGCATTTTTAGGCGAGCGTCCGTATTGTCTAGGGGTGCGAACAGCCCCCCTGCTCACACCCCTTCCGTCAGGAGCAGAGAATGTCAGAGCAAGAGAGAGAGAGAGAAAAGCAAACAATCAAAAATCAATACGTGCTGTTTGATCTTTTAAGTATGCGAAGCACAGTGCGGGAAGCATATCGCTTGATAAAGCAGCCATATGTAAGCCCAGCAAGGAAGAGAGCAATGTGAAGGTAATCTTTCAGCGTTTTTTGAGGAGCAGCCGTATCCTCTAGGGGTGCGAACAGCCCCCATGCTCACAATATAGTTGAGGAGTTTTATTTAATACGTAATACGCGCTCTGGTTGGGTAGCTTCTCAGTCATCTGCCAATAGCGTCCCTTGTATGAAATCAACTGGGCAAACCAACTGAGGAAGCATGTACCAGAAATTAAAAGACCCATTGTCCGCAGAAATCTGCGAACCAGTAAAAAATCAGCGATATATATTTAAATATGCTTACATATAAAATCCGCGATAGAGTGAAGCCGCGAAAGTTGAAGCGCGATATAGCGAGGGATTACTGTAAATTAAAAAAAAGCTGGCAGAAGTGTTGTGATTTTAGTAAAGACTGAGAAACCACTCCAAAAATATAAAAAAATCGAGTAATTGCACAGTGGCACATTGGTAGCGCCGCTGCCTCGCAGTAATGAGACCCGGGTTCACTTCCCAGGTCCTCCCTGCGTGGAGTTTGCATGTTCTCCCTGTGTCTACATGGGTACCCTCTGGGTACTCCGGTTTCCTCCCACAGTCCAAAGACATGCAGGTTAGGTGCATTGGCGATTCTAAATTGCCCCTAGTGTGTGCTTGGTGTGTATGCACCCTGCGGTGGGCTGGCGCCCTGCCTGGAGTTTGTTTCCTGCCTTGCACCCTGTGCTGGCGGGGATTGGCTCCAGCAGACCCCCGTGATCCTGTGTTAGGATATAGTGGGTTGGATAATGGATGGATGGATAACTCGAAAACAGTTAAATGTTAACATAAATGCATAGCTACTAATACATATTGTGGGAAGCAGCCCAAACACAGACAGACGGACATCATTTTAAAGTCCAACACACATTTATTTACAATAATAAAGTGCACAAACCCAGTGCCGCAGCACCAATCATCACAACAGTCCAGGCCAACCCACAATCTGCCTCGTCTCTTCAGGCCGCCTCCTTCTCTCTCCTTCCAGACCTCGTCCTCTTCCACCCGACTCCAGCCCTGAATGAAGGGAGGCAGCCCCTTTTATGTTCCCCCGGATGTGCTCCAGGTGTGCTCTGGCAATCTTTCACCGACACGCCCCAGTGTGGCGGAAGTGCCGGCTGTATCCCCGGAAGCACTCCGGGTGTCCCTGCTCCTCTTCCCCCCAGCACTTCCTGGTGTGGTGGAAGTGCTGAGGTTCAGGGCTCTCCTGGCATTGGGGTGCCCCCTGGCGGTGACCACGGGCCCCTCCAGGGTTGAGTTTCAAAGCTCTGTACCCGTGGTCCCCACAGCAAGCAGGGCAGTCGCCCCCTCATGGGTCTGGAGGAGGCGTGAGCCCTCCTCCGGTCCTCCTGGGCATCTCGGCTGGGTACCACCCCCAGCTGCGTGCCACAATATATATTAATATTTAACTGTTTTCAAGTGAGCTATGGTCATTTTTTTATATTTATTTCTATGCAGAAACATTAGAATATTCTTTTAATATATAGGCAATTTTGCAGTTAGTACAATTTAGTTCTCACTTCTCGTGCATTTTAATAACTTTTTCAAATGTACAGGTGCAGTCCAACGTATGAATCATTTTTGTTTTCTTTTCACACTGTATGGTCTGCTTTTTATTTTAAGCTTAAATATTTTGATTCATATTTGTGTTATGTATAGTTGTGTATGCACCTAAATATTTTGAAAGTCCTGTTTTTGAAGTCCAGTCGAGACCCTCTCTGTGAGTTTGCTGTTTCCAAAATCAAGTTGCAGACTTAAATGAACTGTGAATTGCCACCTTTAACATGCAGCTCTCCCCAAACGGTAACTTAAATAAATAGCTAAATGCATCATGGGCTACCAAGCAGGACACCAACAGATTAAGAAAACCTGGACTTAGCCTGTGTGATTGTAAGCAAGAGTCCTTTTCAAATCCTGACTTATTGGTATTTCACAAATATGTTAGTCTATTTACAGTTATTTAATGTATGGAGCATGTTACAGATCTAAATAAATAGTTCTTTTTCTTTCTGGAACCTTCATGAGAATGGGTCTATTGGGAACCACAAATGGTTCCCCTGTGGCATCACTCTGAACAACCACTCTGGCACCTTTGTTTTTAAGCATGGGCAGCCACTTGTTTTTGTAAATTGTTGGGTGAAATTCATGTACACCAAAATTTCTACCTCTATTGGCACACAATGATGTATATAACTGTTGCTTTTTTGTAATTTTCTGTTTAAACATTGACTGAATTTGAAGCTACAGATGTTCACTTAAGCTATTTTGGATAATCCTTAGTGGCTCTAATTATCTAACTAATAACCTGGATCTTCCATTAGAACAAATAGCATTTTTTGAGTACCCTTTTCTTAAAGTATGTTCACACTTGTACCTTGCTGATCACTAATGGGACCTCTGAGACTTTGGTAAATGAAAACCACAAAATATGTCATTGAAAAGTGAGTCTTCGCCAATGGTTATTAGTACTAGACGGGAAAGCTCTGACAGACACCTGAAAATTTCTAATAAAAGCTATATATTGTAAGTCAATGGAGAGTGGACAGTCATCACCAGTTCTTTGCAGAAGAACATACACAAGTTGAAACATTAAATGTGAAAAACTCAAATGTAGACGTAGCAATGGTAACAGCAATGTAACAGTTTAAAAGCATATTTTTTTAACTAATGTGCGTAAGTAAAAGTAAAAAGTGCTTTTGCCAAATGCTGCTCTGAAAAGTAATTTTTTTTCCATAAATTGACCTAAACACATGTAACAAAGTAAATGTAATTTATTAGTACTCACATTTGATTATTCACGTGTGTCAGGATAGTGTGAAATGCATATGGAAATGGTATTAAGGGCTTTGAACCCGCTATGGTGATATACAAACTGGTTGTCCAAGCTATTTGTAATATTACATTTATTGCATCACAGTCTTTTAAAAGTCTCTCAAAGCATTTTATCACAATGGATGTGAGTTGTCCTGGTTAATAATCCCAGCAATTCACTTTTGTTTTGTTAGGTGTAGGGATAATTTGTTTCGATTTTATTTTGAAAAAAATTGCCATTTTTGTCCAACAGTCCACCTGTGGCAAATTTAATTGATTGGACATCATTTTGAAACATTCATA
Source organism: Erpetoichthys calabaricus (assembly GCF_900747795.2). NCBI lineage: Eukaryota > Metazoa > Chordata > Cladistia > Polypteriformes > Polypteridae > Erpetoichthys > Erpetoichthys calabaricus. Next base: position 91,596,158 of record NC_041399.2, read on the forward strand.
GAATATGTGTGTCCTGAATAGAAGGTCTCACAATTCACACTGCATGTCAGGACAAAAAACAAGCCATGAGGTCCAAGGAACTCTCTATAGACCTCAAATAAATTAAATTGTGATGAGACATAGATCAGGGCAAGGGGCTAAATATATTTCTAAAGCTTTGAGGGTTACTAGGAGCAAAGTGGCCTCAATAATAAATTTAGAACCATCAGGACTCTTCATATAGTTGGCCATCCTGTCGGACTGAGTAAATTAGTAAGAAGAATACCATACCCACGATGGAGCATGTTGGTGGCAGCAGCATACTATGAGTGTGCTTCTCAGTTAGAAGGATAGGGAGATAAGTCATAATTGAGGGAAGGATGAAAGCAGCCAAATACAGAGAGTTCCTTGAAGAAAACCTGTTCCAGTGTGCATCCAAACTCAGACTGCTGGAGTCGGTTCACCTTTCAGCATGACTCTGACTTGAAGGGTACAACATACCCAGGAGTGGCTTTGAGACAAGTCTTTGACTATCACTGAGTGTCTCAGCCAAATTCCAGACTTAAATCACATAGAACATCCATGGAAAGACCTGAAAATGGTCATTTATTGATGCTTTCCATCCAATCCAAAGAAGTTTGAGATGATCTGCTAGGAATAATTGGATAAACTGCCCAACTCCACATGTGCAAAGCTTCTGGAGACTTACCCAAGAAAACTCCAAAGAGAGCTTCTACAAACTTTCTGAAAATATATTTTTGCTTTGAACGTAGATTAATTGGTAAAAATGGCAAATGTATTCATTTAAGATTAAATCTGCAACACAGTAAAGTCTTCAGAAAGTGAAAAAGTCTGAATACTTTCTGAATACACTATATATACATATACATAGTGGAAATGAAAATCTATTTTTCAAGATACAACCTCCACACAAGAAATGCACACATGCACTTGTATATCCTCATCACCTTGCCTAAAGATATGATATCTCATTAGAAAGTAATCTTTTAAAGCTATGGGGCTTGAATTATCCCAAACCATAAAAGACACATTACCATTTTACAACCAGAGCAATCAATTCTATAATGAAATTTTAGCTATTGGGTATTTTATAAAATAATGGGGGCAAAAGTATGTCAAGTTTTAGAAGCCAGGAAAGACTTAAATAGCTCAGCTTTAATTACTGCCTTTATTAAAATGTTTGAATTCAGTGTTTAGTCATATCTGAGGTTAAACAGAATGGTAACATAAAGTAATTGATAGATTTAGAATAAGATATTAAGCAAATCTTTTTATTTTACATAAGAAAAATTGTAAAATGCTGAAAAGACAAAAATCACTTAAACTTAATCCTTACAATACTATTATAACAAAATCTGCAAATTCTTTAAGCTGAACACTGACAGATCTAGAAATGTATAATGTTTCTTCTTAGGAAAAGCATGACCATACTATACCACGTATAAAGTATGAACATGCCATTGTTATAAATTGTTTACATAAAATCGTGTGTGTGTTTGCCCTATTCCTTCAAACAGTTACTTCAAGCAATTACTAGCCACTGAACAATACCCAGTTTTCTTTATGCCCAGCCTGCCACCACCTGTTTTAGTTATATTCAGTCTTAAGACCATCTACATAAGTGACAGTTGCATTCACTCTGCCATGTCTTTGCAACTAATTCAACTTATGATGTAAGTTTCACTTGAAGTTTAGCTTTCATTTTGCCTGTTCTTTTGTCTGCCCTCTTTAGGTGCCATGGATTCTTTGCATTCTCATTCTCACTCTGGCACACTTTAGTATTAGTAAAGAGAGAGTGTTGTTAAAAGATGTGAAAGTCCTTAATGCTATATAATAAAAGTAGCTAACAACAAAGGACACAGGCAACACATGCAAGATCTTTCTTCATTCAAATGGCCCTATATGGCAAAAAGAGAGTAAACGCACATGACAACTAGTTGCTAAAGAGCACACATAAACACTTGATTGTGGAAAAATATGGTCAAAATATGCAGTAAAAGAATTGTGTTCAATGGTGCTGAAAGAATATTGTTTGGGAAATTCATGGAGGCTTAATTTGAAATCAAAAATGATGATAATCATTTGGTGAGTCATAATAATAAAATTACACTCTGGCTGAAAACACTCATCCAGCAGGAAAACCTGTTATAATCTGTTAACTTGTGTTTGAGCACAATTTTATCTGGCACTAAAGTATTTGATGTTATTCTTGTCTAGGAGCAATCAGGAAGAGGTGTTTCAGAATCAGAACCTGGATGGGAGAGGTAATCAAAAATGATGCGGTAGTCAAAACTGAAAATTCCAATATTTCTAAATGTCAAAACCCAATGCATAATTCTAATTTGAAGTTGAAGTCAGAACTGCACAATTCAGTCATTATTAACACACACCACACTTGAGCACTGCAGACGATTAGCCATAATCTCAGATATAGACTGCATGTGTTGCTGGTTAATAAATTGTTGAACCAATGATGAAACAAAAGTAACATCTGTGGACACACACCAATCAGCCATCAGGTTTGTTGCAGCGACAGAGCAACAGAATGGTGACACTGGTAAAAAAAAAATGGAGTCACTAACCAAAATCACAATGAACTCTGTTCTAAAAATAATAAAAGAAATTGGACAAACATGAGGAGACCATTCAGTACATTTAAGCTTGTTTGTTTAACTAATAGCTGCTTCAATATTAATTCCATTAAACTCCTGGTTGTCCAAAAACATAAAAAACCATGAAAGAATAACCAGAAAATTTTGCATTTAAGTCAGGAAGAAAATATTAACACATTCTCTCATTACATTTGATATCTTCCACTCAAAAGAAGGATTAGTAAACCAATGAACCAAAAGAAAGCAGTATTACGCTGAAATAATTAGAAGGTGGTACACTGGAGAAAAATGCTTTACAAGATAAGATTAAATACTTCAGGGACTGACTTTTCAGTCTGAACAGTATGCCCCAGCAAATTTGTCACAAATATAAATGTTTAGTTAACTGTATGTCAGCGTTTTGCACAGCTACCAACCTGTTTTTTTATCTTTCTCTTACCTTGTTTTAATCCTATAATAATTATAATAAAACTTGTAAAATTTATTATAACATCATTGATTGCCATAAACAAACGAAAACCTCAGGACAATATAAAGTCAAATTACTTTGTTGCAAAGTATTAATTCACAGTGTTAATCACAAGAAATCAAGCACAAGAATAAAACACAAAATTAGAAACCATCTGGGACTGATTAAACATGCTTTTGCTTTTCTTACCAAATAGTGTTTCTTGCACAATGTCATCAACATAAAACAAACTTCTCACCTATCTCTTTCTTTACTTTTTCCTGCTAATTAGGCTCCTGAATGTACAGTCACTTCAGCTGCCTCTGAGAGACTCCCTTATAAACTGAATATCTTTGCTTTCATTATAAGGGAAAGTGAGTTAAATGAGGACCCTTGCCAGTATTCTAGCACAATTTGTATAATCTGGGACCCATTGCAAATCCACTGCTGGTATTTCCAGGATATGAGATTGGTTTTCAAAGAAGGTCCTGGAGGGGAATTTCTTGCTAGTGTAGGTGTTTTTGTAATATGGTGTCTTTCTAAATATTTTCCTGCCATCTGCCATTTTGGTTTGTGTTGTCTCTTGGCACTTCTCAATCCACTTCCCACACAAATGATTTGGCATGAAGACTTTGCTAGTGTATGTGTTTCAAGTGATTAGAACTATGTGTATGTTTTGCTTTTCTGAATATATTTTTCCAGTGTATTTTTTCATTATTTAATGCACACTGGCTCCTGAAGCAAAATAGCTGATTTACTCAGCCACAGAACCTGACTGTTTGTAGAATTATTTCCTTGGATTTTTCAAAAATCAGCATTTTTGCTGGTTCACACTTACTGAAAATGTGTTTCCTGGTTTCACATTTTTAAAGCAGTCTTTATCCCGATTGCTGATCATCCCTGAAACAATTTCCTTTCACTCTGTATGCTAAATAGTATTTATACTGTGCCCACTCTTATGTAGTTTTATTTCACTTTAGAACTAAGCTGAGATGTTCCAATATTTGAAATGGACATTTGCATGCTTTCTGCTTTGCCTTTGATTATGAACTATAGAAAATATTATGCACCATTTCCATGATGTAGCTGTATTTACTCTGTTATCCAGCATTCTCTCACATGTCACAAGTCTATCCTGTGTTCATTTGTTTCTTGATAGTATTCTTAATGCATTTGCAACCTGGAAAATGCAGGTCTGTTTTTATTAAATTAGAAAATACACAGATGTGGTAATTCCTTCCTAACTCAATTTAAAACTATTCATTTGAGGACAGTCTGGCACACATCAATCATCCATTAGAAATGAATCATGCTAATTTTTAAGTTTCATTTGGTTAATCACACCCTTACAGCATAATTATATTAGTATGGGGTGACAAAACCTGTTGAGTGTGCTTCATACATAAAACATTGCACATATTATAATCAGTACCCAGACTGTGCTTTGTATGCCTAAAGATAAATGTATATGCAAATTTACGTGACATCAATATTAGATGCTGATCGAGGACTCCGCCACTTACCTTTATAAAAGCAGGTCACTTATGTGTACATGTGATCAATTTTTTTAAATAACATACAAGCAGCACAACTTCAAGCTGTTTTGCTACTCTAGGCTGTGCATCCTTATGTACTGTATTAAAAAGACAAACAACATTGTTATCTTGTTTTTGGTTTTTTTCTCCTCTTTGTGCATACAGGAAGTGGCCAATTATTGCTGCCTTAAGTAATTTCAAGAAACAAAAATGCACAATCCATAGATTGCTGTACATTATAATGGCAAAGAGAAATGTTACCTAATAACAGTAAAGATAAATGTTGACATATGTGTGAGTCATTAGCCTCAGAGTTATTCATTGTCCAGGTTTCCAAAGTCACTGACTGCAATATTCTTCTTCAAGGCTTTCTTTCTTGCTGATTACTCATTTCACTAAAACTTTAAGTCCTTTTCACATCTGCACTCCAATGAGAATTGTTGTTTTTATATCATTTATATATATGTTACTTATCCCATGTACTTTGCAGTGATTGCTGACACAAATATCTGATCTCATGTTTTCATGTAGAATTGAAAGAAAGAAGTTTATATCATAATAGAACTCAGTGTTGTGCAACAGCAAATGAAGTGAAAAACATCCATGGAAAAAAGAAACAAAATCTCATCATACTGCTTTAGTGTAATTAACATGTTCGTTATCCAGTCATTATGCTCAAAACATGCATGCTTTTTGATTTGAAGACAAGACTCTTGACCAAGTAATGATGAGGAGAGATAGGTCTTCAATTCAAAATGTCAGTTCCATGAGGCTTTAGATTTCCTGTTTATATGAGTACTGAAAATTCAGGAAGTAACAGTATAATATTTTATCAGATAAGCATGCGTTTTGAACAAACTGTGTATAAGGCTTTGTGTATAATGACTGAATAACAGACAATGTTGATTATGCAACACAAGTAATTTTTTTTCCCATGGACATTTTTTCATCATTTGCTGTTGCACATCACTGGCCATCATTGAGATCCAGTTATGACATGAACTTTTTCTCTGCTGAACATGAGATTACAATATTTTTTCACTCACCACTACAAACTACATGTGGTAAGTAACGTATAAGAAAAATACATAATTTTTGGGTGGAGTATTCCATTAACTATGAAGATTACAAAAAAACACATAAGCTAGTTCTAGTCAACACATTTTCAAAAGGTTTAGTGAGAGTGCTGCCAGTAATTCTTTTTTCATTATTTAGAATAAATTGAATAAATGTAAATCAAGATTAACCATTCATATTGTATTGCACTGAGTTTCAAAATAATCTGCTTTTGTGAACGAATGTCATCAGGCACAGGCCTTACTAGATAATATGTTTTGAGATTGCTCTAAACTGAGGCCATTTGGGGAAACTATTTACCTCTTTGTCAAATAGTGTTGGATTCAGAATTATCTGTGATATTTAATAGCAATGTTTTGAAGGGAAGGTGATATCTTATAATATCTAAAACTAGAAATTAATTATTTTTCTTTATGTGGAATATAGCTTTTGCAGAAATTGGCAAGAACTTGTTAATGTTGGTCTAAAACATGTTTCTTTCTTTAGATGTTTTAACATATGAAGTATCTTATAATGGGTCTTTTTATTCAGTTAGCTGTGAAGAATAGGTTGGGTGGAGGTTTAAATGTTGATTATGATTTAATGCATTTTAGTTTTTTTCTTTTGGAATGTTGTGTTGATTTGTGTTTTTGATTGGATTGTAGTTTTATGTTATTTCTATGTATTCTAATGTCCTTAAAATCGATAAAGCTAGTAAAAAAGAAAGACAAGCAGCAAATAGTAAACCCTTTGTATCATTTCAATCACCATACTAAAGAGTATTACTACAGTATAACACATATAGCAGTCTATACAAACAGTAATGTTTGGTTCTGTGTGAGAAACTCAGGTATTTTGGAAAAATCACATACAAGAGACTTGTGGGGGTACTGCTGTCTACTTAACATTCTCAAACAGGTGATATTAACCGAAGTTAAACTGAATAAACAGCATTGAGGAATGGTTCACAATTATGCATTCCTGCAAATGTAATAATATTCAGAGTTAAAATGGTCAATCCAAATGAACAACAGCTAAACAACCATGTGTGGGAAAAGCAGAGTAGTGCAGACTCCAGCTTGCCACAGATTCAGTAAGCTACCAGGGTTGAAGTGGAGATTATACTCTAAATCATGATTTCACAGAACAGGAACAAGGGGGTAACCACTTGTTTTGAGGCCTTCCTGAATACTCCATTTATCTTCTGCAACAGTCTGTCTCTGCACACACTCACAAGAACCCAGTGCCATTAATGCCTTGCTACCTGCTGACAGAAGTGAAGACTGATAGGATGACTGCTAATCATTACCATTTTTTGTCTTGGGGCTACATTTTTTTATTAGCGTTTGTGAATATTACAACTTGATTTAGAAAATAACAACCTGGGTGTTGGTATTTTCCTTCTTCTGTTTAGCAGTTTGAACAATATAAAACAAAATGAGCCAAGAAGCAAGAATGCACAGTGAGCATCAAAGAATATTGTACCAACATACCATGAACATGATTTTTCCAGCAACTTTCAGTTGCAGACTTCATTTCAGACTTCACTCCGCACACTTGTGATGAACTACCCATGTAGTCTGATATCATCAATGACTTTGCTCCGCTCAATAAGATTCCTCTCGGGTCAGGTAAGGTCAGGTGGTCACTTGCTCTGTTAAATACTCTTGTGCATAATATCCACTTATTGGCTTGTCCCACAGAAGATCACATAGAAAATCGTTTAGTACAACAGAGAGCAGCAATTGGGAGTATCAAAATATTTTTGGAGAACTAAAGGTTTTGAATGAACAGATACATATGCTTTTCACTCACTTATTTAAGCTCCTGAAAATTCTTAGGCTATAGTGCAATGTAGCAGGGCATCCTGACCCAGCTTCTGTCTCCATGAAGTGTCTGCCAGCTATATCCACATCAGTGCGCCTGGAGCCAGCAAGTATCTGGTTTCCTCCCGCTTCCACTCAGGATGGAGTCTTGGAGCAACAATAGAAATTGGGTTCTCCATCTCGAACACTTAGAAAATGTTAATGTTGTATTTAATCAACAGTTACTTAGCAACATGCTGTGATCATTTTTGGGGGGATCCCATGCATGAAGCATGGACAGTGCATTTTTTGGTCAGAAGACTTTTGTGTCCTGCTTTCCTGGGGTGTGGGTTCAGAACATTGTAAAAAAAGCCAAAAAACATTTTCTGTCCTTGAGAAGCATAAAGATGTCAGCATTATGTTTCTTTACGTAGAAACAAATGATATTTACAGTTGCCAGTCACAGGAGGTAAAAGAGGGCTTCAGATCTCTATTCCACATTGCTTGACAGAAGACTCAGGATCATCATCTCTAGACCTCAGATGAGGTCTCAGTCGACTTTCTCCTTCAATGCTTGGCTGAAGACTTTCTACACTGACAATGGGCTTGCCTTCATTGACAATTTCTGTTTGTTCCAGGAGAGACAATGTTTTTTTCGGAAGAGATGGACTACATCCTAGCAGGCAACACATCCAGGTCCTCTCAGACAATACAGCTAAGACTATTTAAAATTAATCTTAATACTAGTTTGATATTTTACAAAATTTGCCAAGCCGGTAGCTGAATTTTCTAGAAATGTACTGTAGGCTATGTTAAGCCACATGTAACTAGTAATAGACGCATTAAAACAAGGTATACGAAGAGTGATTCATGTCCATAATTCAGACAATGTCCCTGTGATAATTGTTTGGTGAAATCATGCCAATCTGTGACTTCTAAACCGGCCTTACCTGGCATCATTGCTCTGACTTCCAAATCATGCTATTAGTGACCAAAAATAATTAAGAATAATGATAATCAAAATGTTGATTTAATAATGATTTTCCCTTACATTTATAAAAAGAGGCACACTCAATTAAGCCAATATTAAGTGTCTATAGACATATAAAAAGGAATAATAGCTCTGGTGCAAATAACAGTAATCTAATTTACATATGTGCCCATGCGGAAGCTCTTAAGCGGTCTTCTCCCAAGGTAATTAATATGGCTTTTCTGAATGTTCAGTCTTTAACAAGTAAGATTTTCTTCATGAATGACCTTATTGCTAATAATAAAATGGACTTGTTTACTTTTTGTGAAACTCCACTTGATGCTAATTCACCCCCGGTTTTAGTTGAAACAAACTCATCAAAACTTTAACTTTTTACAAGTCTGTCTGTGTAAGGAAAAAATCCGGGGGTTTAACTAACATTTTAACTTGTAAAGAAATCAACTGAGGTAAATTTTACTGCAGTTGAATATGTGCCTGCAATTGTTAAAAATAACTCACAAGGTCTGTTCGTAGTAATTTATCATCCACAAAATAATATGCCTCATTTTTAGATGAATTCTCGGATCTGTTATCCATAATATATTTGAAAGAAATTTTGTGAGTGAGTTCTTAGTCTTGGTACATGCTGTGGCACACGGCTGGGGGTGGTGCCCAGCCAGGACGCCCAGGAGGACAGGAGGAGGGCTCATGCCTCCTCCAGACCACGAGAGGGCGACCACCCTGGTTCCTTTAGGGGCCACGGGTGCAGGGCTTGGAAGCCCAACCCTGTAGGGGCCTGTGGTCTCCACCAGGGGGCGCCCCTATGCCTGAAGGACCCGGAACCCCAACACTTCTGCCACACCAGGAAGTGCTGGGGGGAAGAAGATTGGGAGCACCCGGAGGGCTTCCGGGAATACAGCCAGCACTTCCGCCACACAGGGGAGTGTCTAGGGAGTGTTGGGGATCACCTGGAGCCCATCCGGGCACTTATAAAAGGGGCCGCCTCCCTGCAAAGGAGGACTGGAGTCGGGTGAGGAGAGGACAAGGTTTGGAGGCAGGAGAGAGGAGGCGGCCTGAGAGCAGGCAGAGAGAGTGAAAGCCTGGACTTTGGGGGAGATTGGTGCTGGAGGCATTGGGTTTGTGCACTTTATTGGACTTATTATTATGAATAATAAAAGTGTGGTGGACTTGAATATGGTGTCCGTCTGTCTGTGTCCGGGCAGCTTATCACAATGCATATGGCTCAGAAATATTCTGAAAAAGAACTTGTAGTAGGAGTGGGAATAGCAACATACTGTATTTACAATGAAATTTTTACTTGTATGTCTGACCAACATACAACATTTTGTCACTCTCTGGCACTATATCTGGTGACAAACATGAGTGAATTTTGCGTAAAAGTTGGTTCTAGCAATCAGACGGGTCATTGCTCATCACATTTCTAAACCAATCCAATGTATCATGAAACCAACACTCAAAGTAGGGGAGGTGATTTTGAACTGCAAAGAATCATGACACTCTTGTTAACCTGGTCTGGCAAAGAGCAACCTTCTGATTACAACGAACTGTCAACAATGAAGAAGTTTTCCTAAAAGCCCAGTATTAAACATACAAATTTGTGTCTTGTGGGCAGAGAACACATGGAACGTGTTAAAAATTAACAATCCGTTGCAAGAGAAAAGCCATTCTGTAAAATCAGATGGTACATTGGCGTTCAAAGACATCATCGGACTAGTGGTAAAAGTGAACTATACATTGTCGTAGGTGCTGTGTGTGCTCTGTGTTATTCAATTTCAATGATAGTGTTGGAGTTGATGTAAACTTGAAAGAATTTGCAGCTATATTAATGAAAATATGAATTGTAAGATATGCATTTAAAGTAAGTGATGTGGCATACCCCATCAAAAGAAAGTGAAAAAAACTTTGTATCAGGTATTTGTACTGTAATCTATATACTCTTCTTTTTATATACTACTACCTGTAAATTCAAATATATAGATGTACTGTATATTCTCATTTGTATGATACCTTATTGCACCTTACTCTTTATTACACTTTAATGTACTATTTGCACCCACTGTCTATTGCACCTTAGTCTACTATTTACACTTTCTGGTTAGATGCTAAACTGCACTTCGTTGTATCTGTATAATTACAATAAAGTTGTATCTAACCTAAATTAATCTAATCTAATCTAACATAATCTCATAGGAGATGAACATTTGCTACTCAGAACACTTGAGAAGAACCAGATACAAAGCTGCTCAGCATCCAGTTTCTACCAGCACATCTAAATAAATAACTAAAGTAAAGTTAACATTACTATCTAATTGGAAAAGCAAACATGCCATGCCAGAATATAGCCACAGCATTTTACCATGTAGTGCATGCACAGACCATGATCTGAACTCTATTTATTTTTGTTATGCCATATAGTGATGGAGTAGAAAAGATATCAAAGCCAGCAGAAGTACTTCTCAAATGTGTGAAGCCAAGTACCTGCAGTAGTCGAAGTGTGTGTCTGTCTCTTCTTTTTCTGTGCTTTTTACAATATACAAATTTATCATTAACCTTCAGTTACCTTGTGCTACTGAACTTCTGAATTGATAACAGCAATTGTGTTAAGTTTCTTTCATGTTTTCCCTGAAACCCTGGTGCTTTAAAGTACATGGGAAGCAGGAACTGGGGTAGAGTTTTTAGGAAGAAACCCTGTGAGTATAGCATTTGCAGTAGTGGATTTCACCACTGTTCACTACAAACGTTTTACCAAGTTGTCCTCAGACATGTATTCACATTTGAGAATCACGTATGGCCCAATGACGCTACTCTTGCACCAAATGTGGAAAAATAGTTGCAGCAAAGAGAAAATTTACAGATAATTAAACCATAATCTGTCGCTTTTCTTTGGTACAATGTTCCATACAGCAGTAATGTCCTCTCGGATTTGTTTAGGTCACACAATTGTAGTTTATCTCTGGTCTAAGACTAATTGCTCATTGTCTTCAAGGTGCAGTGAACGTAACGTAGTAATGTATCTACTACTTGTACCAACTGGCAACCACAACATCATCAGAAAAGAAAAGGTATAGACAGAAAATACTTTTAGAGAAAAAACTGGCTTTGTGGGAATGAAGTAAAATGAGAACATAGAAACGTTAAAACTATAAATAATAAAGTGTGTAATTTCAAGGAAAATATACTGAAAAAACAACTGAGCAGTGAATTTGTCTAAATGGATGGATTTAGGCATTCCCACCAACATAAGTTTAAAAATATTAGTGTATAGGGATACAGAGAAACAAGAAAAAAGTGCAATTCAATGGAAATGCTGGAAATTACAATGAAACTGGTAAAATAAGTGCAATAGAATATAATATTACAATGTAATAAATGCATCCAGTACTGCTGTATATAATGGAACAGTACAAGACATTTTAAAAATCCTCATACATTAAAATGGTGTAAATAAGAAATTAAATAAAGAATCAGCTTTCTAATATTTTTTCCAAAACGATAAACCAAATGTGTAAGTAAAAGGTAGGATTTTAAAATAGGTAATTCAGATATGCTTCAGATATTAACTAAATAGAAGATAAGCAGAACTCAGGTCTTAAATATTTTTACCATTGGAGTTGAATGAAATGAAGGCAATATTTTTAAGCCAATAAAAATGGGATAAATGCCTGATAAGTGGAATGTTCCTGTGACCCAAGAACAGAAACAGATAAACAGTTGGTAATAATAGACTAAATGGTTTAAATCTACACCATATTACATTTTCAGTAATGTAGTATTTGTGAAAGAAGTAGGTTATGAGAAAGTAATATTTGTGAAAGAAGTAGGCTATGAGAAAGACAATACATTTTATTGCACTTTTTCACAGATTCTTTTCACTTTTTCCTCTGTATCTTGCATTTGCAGCCTACAAATAAACAGAGTTGCTATCAGATTGAGGGTTTAAAACCTTAAGAATGGTTTTCATCATGTCAAAATACACAAAGCAAATGCAAAGGAAAACACGGTGATGTTTACCTAAAAAAATAGAGAAAAGAACAAGTCAGTCATTGTTTTCCTCTTCTTTTTATAATCTAAGTGAATATGCAGTCCCTACAGAATAAAATGGATTAACTACAAGCAAATGTCTGTATTAAGCACTATTTCAGTGAAGCTTGCTTAATGGCATTTACATAGAAGTGGCTTTCTAAGACAATCGGCTCTAATGCAGCCCTAATTATAAATGTTTATTGTGCCACCCAGACAATGAAGTGACATAGTAGTGCAAAAAGGAAAGAACACATGGCAGTTGAAAATGTCCATATGATAAGAAAACATGGTGTTAACAGTAACAGTCAGAAAAACACACGTTTAAATGCTTTCTGTATCTCATTCTGTTTACTACATACACTTATTTCACAGAGTTGCATATATTGAATCCAAGGCAAACCATACAAACCGAAAAGAAGTAATAATTAGTATGATACAAGTTTTTATTAGTTGCAGTTAATAATGGGGAATTTAATTAATATTCCCTGATAAAATCTTTCACAAACATTTGTGAAATACAGTACGTATCCTGCTCAACTTGTAACAATAAAAGTAATATGGGTTAATAAACAGGGTGGATAAATGCAAAGCTACACTACCACCAAACTCAACAATCCACAATAGTGTGCACCTTCTCTCAAAAGAGGATACACAGATCATTGACATACACAGTATAAACACATATTTATTTAAATGAATATCAATACAGTTTAAAAAAAATGAAATACAAAAAATCATGGTAATAAAACATGCCGAATGAATGAACTGGCCTACTCATTAATAATGCGCCTGGTGATAATGTGTGGAAAAGTCAGTTATGAATCATGTATTATTTGATTTGAAGGTGATATTGTGGCCTATTGGCACTGCTGCCTCACAGCTCCAGGGCTCTCAGGTTGAACCTCTGTCCTATCACCATCTACAGTATGTGGAGCTTGTATATTTTCGCCATTGTACTATGCAGTAAATATAACCAATAATTAATATGTCATTGTGATGTATGAGCTAAAAGGTTATGCAGGTGTACATTTCTTTTTGATAAATTTACATACAGTATACAGGGGGTCCTTGGGTTACAACACAGTCCCGTTCCTACGAGAGTGATATAACCTGAATTTTGGTTGAAACACACCCTAGCCTAAGTCACTTACCTATCCTAACATGGTTGTAAAATCATAATCTAGAACATAAAAACACAACTAAACCACAGAAAAAGGAAAAGGACATAAATACACTGTACTGTACACTGTACTGTAGTAAAAGAAAAAAATGACAAAAAATGAGTGTAAAAAAATTCCTTACCTTTATTCCTGTGGTTGGTTTGCACACTGGAACGGGCATTGCAAGGTAGGAGAAAGTGACCTATTGGGAGAAGGAAGCTGGAGAGGCAGGAGAACCTGCAGAAGGTGCTGGAGATACTGGGTCAGGTGAATCAGGATTGCCTAAGGAACATGCAGGAGATGCTGGGAATGATTCTACCTGTACTACAGGTGCTTCATCTCGAGAAGCAGCTGATGTAGAGGGTACAGGATCTGTTGCAGGTCTCTCTACCTTCTTAAAAAATTGTTCCAGGCTAGTCTGGAGGGTTGATGCCTTATTCTCTTCCAAAATGTGCCTATTGCATTGCAAGGCATCCATAACTGCTCTATAGACCTTACTGAATCTGTTATCGCTGAACGATACTCAGCCTGAAATTTTGCCAATCCATCCTCTACCATCGAAAAACCTTCTGCCAAACCCTTGGTAGTAAATCTCTTGGGTTCTGGGGTTTCTATCTCTTCCTCTTCAATCAGCTGCTTCTCCATCTGAATGAGGTCCATGTGATGCCAGTAGCTCTGTGACATCCTCAGCCTCCACCTCCAAATTAAGCCGTTTACCCATGGCAACAACCTTCTCTGTTACAGCTTCCACTGTCTCCTCAAAGCCATGGAAGTCATACACAAACTGGGGAAATAGTTTTTTCCACACACTATTTAAGTTTATTCACCTCACTTCATCCCAGGCAAAAGCAATGTTTTGTACAGCATTGTAAATGTTATAAGACTTCCAAAAGTCTTTGAGTGTCAGGTTCTTGTCCTTCTCAGTTGCATTAAGAGCCATAGCAAATGTCTTCCAGAGGTAGCAGGCCTTGAAAGAGGCAATGACACCTTGGTCCATGAGCTGTAAAAGGGCAATGGTATTAGATGGAAGGTAAACCACCTTGACATTAGGGTTAAAGTCTCTCAAGTGGGCAGGGTGAACAGGGGCATTGCCCAGCACTAGCAACACCTACTGCTAACACAGTAGTCCTTCACTGCTGGCACAAAATGGCTGGAAAACCACACCTCAAAAATCTGAAGCATCACCCGTGCTTTCTTCTTACACCTCCAGATGACAGGCAGTTGACCCTTCCAAATGCCCTTTAGTGCCCTTGGATTCCCTGCCTGGTACACCAACAGAGCCTTGAGTTTGAAGTCACTTGCTGCATTCCTTCCAAGAAGTAAAGTCAGTCTCTCTTTGCCAGCTGTATGGCCTGGTGCTGTCTTTTCCTCCTTGGCGATGTCGGTCCTGTTAGACATACGCTTTCAAAAAAGGCTTGTCTCATCAACATTAAACACTTGTTCAGCACAGTAGCCCCCCTCTTTAATTAATTCAGCCAACCTATTAGGAAATTTGCTTGCTGCTTTCTCATCCCCACTAGTATCTTCACCCTGCACCTTAAGGTTATGCAAGTTGGTATGAGCTTTGAAACGCATGCATCAACCCCTACTAGCCACAAACTCTTCACTTTCACTCCTTTCCCCCTTTTCACTTTTTATTTCTTCAAACAATCGTTTAGCCTTCTCCTGAATCAACATTAGACTAACTACTATATGCTGCTGATGCTGGTCTTCCAGCCACAAAACCAGCAATCTTTCCATCTCAATCATTATGCCACCTTGCTGTTTAGTAATCACAGCCGATTTCAAAGGGGATGATCCCTTTACATGCTCTAGGATACGGTCTTTATCCTTGATAATTGTTGCCAATGTTCGTCGCCGATTCTCCTTTGTCTGACCTCTTTACAATGTCTAATTTCACTTCCATCGTGATGGCTTTCGTCTTCTTCAAAGCTCTACCATCTGAAGACTCTGACTTTTGTTGAGGAGCCATGATAAGGGCCAAAATGTCGCCAGACAAAGCCACACAAATGGAACACTTGTGCTTTTAACAGTCCAAAATGGAGTAAGTAAGCATACTGGGGGATACCAAATCCCTCACTCGTATGCCGTGCGCAACCAAACTACTAGTTCGTAAGTATGATGCTAATGATGTAAGCTAAAACACTCATGTCTCAATTTTTTTAAGTTTTTATGGGAGTGAGCGTCGTAAACTTGAAACGTCGTATGTCGAGACTGTTGTAACCTGAGGACCATCTGTATACACATAAACTTAACTTGTATAGTTTTCTGTAGTAATACAAGTAATTTCACATGTGCAATCAGTATTAAAAGCTATAGGAGCTGTGGGACGAGGCCCTTTATAAATGAAAATGAAAACATAAAGAGAAAGACAAATAAACCAGACAGCGCTGAAGATTAAGCATAGAATCCTTAATACAATCCAGCACTTGTCTGATAGATAGATAGATAGATAGATAGATAGATAGATAGATAGATAGATAGATAGATAGATAGATAGATAGATAGATAGATAGATAGATAGATAGATAGATAGATAGATAGATATTTTAAGAGGCATTTATTAGTTATTTAGATTATGTTAAATTTATAGAAGTATTTATATTATATCCCCCACACACTGAACTGAAATGGAATGTTCTAATTTTTTCTTGTCCCCTTGACTACAGATTAGTCCCAGTTTATGATCTGCCATGCTGTTGGTAATGCATGGAGGGCAAACAGTTTTCAAACCGTATCCCATAACGTATTGTAATGACCATGTTGAATCTAGTGTACAGTATGTATGGAATGTACTAAATGTAATAAGTAAAGCATATGTAAGTTGCCATAGAGAAATAGCACAACCTTTAAGAATTGAAAGTGACTGAAGTTTAACAAGAAAAAGTTCAGCTTGTAACTGAAGAAACAATTTTTCAATTTTGTCTTTTATGCTGCATGTGTAATAACTTTTTTCTCTATTTTTGTGTGAACTGTTTTGCTTTGACTTTTCACTAAACCATTTTTAAAATGAACTTTATGGGACTGAGAAATTTCGTTTATTATGCATTTGATTCATGCTACCTTACCAACTCAGTAGCAGCTCAATTTTGGGAAACTAATAAAGACACAGCTACAGATACTTTATTGACCCCAAGGGAAATTTAAGTACCAATAGCCAAGAATTATACCAAGTTAGATATTAACATTTAAGTACACACTATAGAAAAACATAACATATAAAGTAAGTACACTGGGTTTGTAATCTTACAGACCACTACAGGTAATGTTGATGCATACAATAATGCCAATACAATGAGATTTGTGCAAATAATATTACTACCAAAGTGTCTGGTAGCACAAAATAATAAAGTGACATAATATTAAAGTAAAAATAAAATACAGTGACAAGGCTTATGCTAATAGGATAACATGTTTAATGTGATACATTATGAAAAAAATGTTATACAGTAGAGACCAAGTAGTGAGAAATATTGGATGTAGCATATAGCTAATTTAGCTAATATAGTATATGAGCAGAGAAAGAGCATCAGGCCTAGAACACAACCACCCCCATGCAATTTGAGAAAAGTTAAAGAGACTAATGATTCTGGGGACAAATGATCTTTTGTACCTGTCCATATTGCAGTTCTGTGATAGCAGCCTACCACTAAACAAACTCCTCTGCTTAATTATGGTGGTGTATAGTAGGTGATGATCATTGTCCATAATTTATAGCAGCTTCCATATTGTCCTCCTCTCTGCCCAGAACATCTGCAGGAGTTTCTTGCATATGTTAAAGGAAGCCACCCTCCTCAGAAAATAGAGCCAGCTTTGCCCATTCCTAAACAGAGCTTTTTGTCTTCTCTGACCAGTTCAACCTGTCATACAACTGCACTCCAAGTTATTTATAGATCTTGGTTATATGGGTTAGAGACGGTGGCACTTACCAGAAAGCAGGAGACAGAGCTGGAGGTAGCAGAGTTAAAGAGGCTAAGATATGCATTGGTTGTGACGAGGATGGACAAGATTAGAAATAAGTACATTAGAGGGTCAGTTCAAGTTGGACAGTTGGGAGACAAAGTCAGAGAGGCAAGATTGCATTAGTTTGGACATATGCAGATGAGAGATGCTGGGTATATTAGGAAAAGGATGTTAAAGATAGAGCTACCAGGCAAGACCTAAGAGGAGGTTTATGGATGTGGTGAGAGAGGACATGTAGGTGATGGGTGTGACAGAGCAAGATGCAGAAGACAGAAAGATATGGAAGAAGATGATCCACTGTGGCAACCCCTAACAGGAGCAGCTGAAAGAAGAAGAAGAAGACCAACTACACTTTAACCTTTTCAGTGGAGACAGGTCTCAGTGGCGGTCTAGCAGTTGGAATGACTGATAGACCCCTGTACTCCTCCTCTTGTCCACCCCTGACACACTCCACAATGGCATTTTCCAGAGATCTTCTGCATGTGGCATGTCCCTGAATTGTAGCTAAAGTCTGATATGTACAGGGTGAAGAGGAATGGAGAAAGAATGGGGTCTGTTGGTAACAAAAACGAAGAGTTTGAAGGAGTAGTATCTGTAATAAATAAATTATTTTACGGTTTAAATGTAAATATATGAACAAGTTAATAACATAACAGACAAAACAGCCTAATCTGACTGTTTTAATATTGAACTGCTACCAAAATGATCCTATGTAAACCCTTGGACACCCTTTTCAGAACCAAACCACTTGGCACACCTATAGACCCACAAACTCAGCAAAATACAAGAAACTTGCTAGTGTTCCTGTTGCACTAGTGACTCTTGTTATGATGATGATAATGACTGTATGAAGTTAGACTAGTATTTATCTAATTAAATTAACAGGCAGTTCATTCCAACAAATCAATACAAAGTTTCTAAAGTCCTACTCTCTACCACACATCTTAGTTACTTATTGTATGTATCTTGTGAGATATGGACGGACTTTCATCCTGGCCAATACCCCCAGGCCACCAGGTGGAGCCCTCCCTGCAGCATGGAGGTGCCCCGAATGCCAGCAGGGAATTATGGACATTGGAGTTTTCCTTTACAGCCCTGCTGGATACCACGGGGGCCGCTAGGGAGGAGCAGCGATTATTTGCCCTACGCCCCAGAAGTACGTCAGAGTCACATGAACAAGAGGAATGACGTGCTTCCGGGATGAAGAAGAAGAGTTTTTATATGACCCAGAAGTATTCCTAGTCACATGGACAGAGAGAGCGAAACATTTCCGAGTCAAGGACTATAAAAGGACTGTGGGAAATCCCAGACGTCGAGCTGAGCTGGGTGGAAGGGTGGCAACGCGTCTGGGAGAGTGGAGGATTATTGTTTAGAGTATTGATTATTGTAGGATTATTGTTATTGATTTATGAGTATTATGGAGAGGAGGGTGCTTTGTGCACGTTATAGTCTAAATAAATATAATATTTGGACTTTTACCTGGTGTCTGGCGTGGTGTCCGAGGGTTCAAGGGAGCGATAGCGCCCCCTATCTGTCACAATCTGTATCTTTATAATGTTGAACACTTCAGTCATGTCACCTCTTAACTTTCATTTAGTTAAAATGAAAGCTCCTTTAGTGCTGACTCACTGTTCACTGTCCATGGTCCTGAAATCAGCCTTCTTGCTCTTCTCTGGGATTTCTCATAGATGGTTAATTGTTGACCCAACTGTAGATACAGTACGTCCTATATGAGTGAGTGTTGGTTTGTGATTTGGATTCGATTAGGCAAGCAAAATGTGTATTTTATTAAAAGAACAATCTTATTAGGATCCAACACCAATCTGTTTCAACTACAACCCCAATTCCAATGAAGTTGGGACTTTGTATAAAACATAAATAAAAACAGAATACAATGATTTGCAAATCCTTTCCAACCTATATTCAATTGAATACACTATAAAGACAAGATATCAAATGTTCAAACTGATAAACTTTATTGTTGTTTTGCAAATCTTCACTCATTTTGAATTTGATGCCTGCAACACGTTCCAAAAAAGCTGGGAGAGGGGCATGTTTACCACTGTGTTATATCACCTTTCCTTTTAACAACACTCAATAAGCGTTTGGGAACTGAGGACACTAATTGTTGAAGCTGTGCTGGGGGAATTCTTTCCCATTCTTGCTTGATGTACAACTTCAGTTGCTCAACAGTCTGGGGTCTCCGTTGTCGTATTTTGCGCTTCATAATCTTCTGAACTGCAGCACAACAGAGTAAATCATTGATGTAAATAGAATTATTGAAACACTAAGCTTTTGTTGTTTCTGTATTCTTAAACCATCTTCCAGTTATCACATTTAACGTTCCCTGCTCCTTACCTGTCTTGTTACCCAAAGCATCAACACTCAGTTTCATTCAAAGCTTTACCGTCCTTCCTTTCATAGACATACAATACGACACACATTTCCTCTACATACATGTCCAATAATAATAGTAAACTGGCAGGTGCCTTGTCTCTCATTACGTGAGCTCATCTGCCGCCTCTCAGTTGCGCTGGCACACGTTACACTGGGGGAAAATGCAATGGAGAATACCGACAATGTACACCTTCAGAAGTGGAATAAATCAACTCTATAGGTAGAACATTTCAGATAAACGAGGAGTTTTGTTAATCATAAACAATGCAACATAACTATTATATGTGTTGTTACTTTTTTATTTAATCTCACCAAACGTTATATATCTACATGGGAAATGAACATGGATAATATGTTTATAATCATTCTCATTAAAATACACTGTCAAAATATATTAATGAGCAAATTGAGACACATTGGCCTTTAGGAAATATAAAAAAGCATGTGCGCTGTCATTTAGGACAGAATACATTGTTAACGTCATGCACTCTCTACTGACACGATGTCACGAAAAAAAAGAAAGCACAGTCCATGCAAACTCATATCCTCCTTGATTTTTGACCTTATGATTAATTGTCAATATCAAATAAATAAAGTCATTTTAAGAAGATGACATGTCTGCTATAGTCAGTTCAATTAACGCGCCTTTTAAAGGTTGCATATACAGAATATAAAACAGAATCTCAATGATGCAGGACTCGCGAGTAGTAACGAATAATATGTGACACTGAGAAATTATAATTCCTAACGGGAACAAGTAAAAACTACGACTTCCTAAAACGGACACTGTAAACGTAGGCATTTCAATAAATAATTTAGGAGGCTTATGTGTGCATTTCAATATCGATTTAAGAACTAGGTAGGCCACCTGTTGTACTATAAACGGTAGCTCAAGCATCACTTAACAGTAAATAGTTTAACAGGACAATGACTGACTAAAACGAAGACTGAAAAGGTTCACACTGTCATTCTGCATGTTTAGAAGGCGCTGATTGGCTGAAACTGTTTATAGCGAATTGTCCCAAGTTGGAAGTGCCATATATAGCGATTAGAAATGAAAAGACACATTTAGACATGCTGGACAGTAGTTTGTTTTTCTACAATACAAATTCAGTACGACACCGGGGTCTCCAAACACACATATATGAAGCTTATTACGTTTTACAGTGAAACTCTTTACATACACAATATAATTAGGGACGTGTACCCCCTGGCCGACTATGGCGGCCCAACCTTCCCTCGATAGCTCGATTCGCTCGCTATCTGTCCAAGTTGGATTTTTTTGTTAAATGGAGAAATTGAAAAAAAAACTTTTCACAAGAGGAGGATCAACGACGCGAACCCCTGGTGTTTTTACTGAGGGTCAGTTGCAATACCATTGAGCCACTTAATCAGGATAATTAACGAGCTCTGCACAACTGAACTACTACTACTGTTCTTACTGCAGCAGATGTAGACAATATATGTTGTTTGACATATGCACGTTAAATTGGTTTAATTGACACAAGAGTATCATTGTTGTATTCTCCTAATGAAGACGAAAAATGTATATTTACAGATGTATACTATATGATGTACTGTTTTGAAGAAAATTAAGCATTGCATAAAAAGGTTGCACGATTTACCTAATCTTTTTATATACTAGGGGGCTTTGCCCCCTGCTCGCTTCGCTTGCCATCTCCCATGTTTGGTTTTCCGGATACACACTTTTAAGATTTTTTTTTTCTTTGAATTGTTGCTATTTCATTAGTTTCACTTTTATTTCAGAACTTCTGTAAAAACAATATTTGTAATCTTGCAAGTCCCAATATGTGGAATCTTTTTAATGAGGTCAGGACAGGTTTCTCTGTTTGGAATTTCAGCACAGACAAAACAATCTATATGATCAGCAGTTAATAATTTTTTTTTACAAAGTAAAAAAATAAGTAGAGGTCTGCATTGGACTCCTGTCTGTAAAGTCGTGCTATTTTCCTCTCACAGTTCCAAAAGTACATGGGGTTACCAAGATGATACCCCAGCTTTTGTCTAGGTTTTTGTACAAGGGCTAGACAGAACATTTTTTACTCCTGGGGTAAATTTAGCTTTTTAAATAAGTAGACAGATAAATATATATACACTAACAAAGTAACCAATAAATGCATGTGCGGTAAACTCCATTTTTGAAATTCTCAAGATTCTTTATTTGTCACATACATAGTTATACAGGACAACACACAGTGAAATGCATCCTGATCTGCTTATCAAAAACTGTGCAAAGTTAGAAGAATATCATTTAGACTAACAAAAAGTCATAGATTGAAAGATAACAGTGTAGTAGAACATAATAAATAAGTAACATTATGTGAATAAAGTAGAATTAAGTGTTAAGGTGCAATAGTGTAGTAATTATTGTGCAAAACCAAAGTTAGACTGGTGCATAGTTAAATGAGGCAGTTTGTTTGTTTGCACTACTGCGATCTTTACTTTCTTTTTTTTATATTTTCTAATTTTCCTACTTTCATATCCTTTAACTTTCTCCACATGTGTATCCATCAAGGTCCCGTTTGAAGTACATATGGCATCAGCAGAGTTAAAAAAACTTGACAGAATTGCCAGGCGAAATGAATGTTTGTGGATGATCAGCACATTTTAAATGATTGTACCCGATAATACTTAGTGGCAAAAAATAAAACTATAAATTATAGATCATACAAATGCCGACTTGTAGAATGCATAATGCTGCAAAGAAGAGCTTTAGTAATACGGGTGACGACACCTCTCTCACTTTAATACTCTCATAAATATCCATTCTTTGCTTCATGCAACATTTTCATGCAACACTGAACGTACGTCATATAGTATACATCTATATATAATTGTTTTCGTCTTCATTACATACATATATACATAAAAAACATACATTCTATACATCCACTAAAAACAGTAGTGGTGCAGCGGTTGCATTGCTGCCCCATAATAAGACATGTGTGGATTCAGTCCCATGTCCACCCAGTGTGAACTGTTACCCAAAAGAGTCTGTTTTTCTTTTTTTTTTTCATTTAACAGCAAATTCCACCGTGGACCATGCACACACCCTGATATATATATGTATATATATATGGAAGAGAAGGTCTGTGATACGGTTTGCATATTTGCAGCTGGAGATCCACAAAGGGAGAAAAAAATTAATCACGTATCATAAAGTAGAATCAAAGGCAATATATAGCAAAACATTACGTGGAGGGGGTGGGGGGGTGGCTAAGTCAGTGTGATGGGGGGGGGGGGTATTGGGTGTACAGTTTATTTATTATGAACATATATATATATATATATATATATATATATATATATATATATACAGTGCATCCGGAAAGTATTCACAGCGCATCACTTTTTCCACATTTTGTTATGTTACAGCCTTATTCCAAAATGGATTAAATTCATTTTTTTCCTCAGAATTCTACACACAACATCCCATAATGACAACGTGAAAAAAGTTTACTTGAGGTTTTTGCAAATTTATTAAAAATATAAAAATTCCACCCGGGGTGGTAAAACGTTAACATTATACAAAGATATTGTCTGTCTGTATACCTGGATTGTTATCACTCTTTAATTTAATATTGTCTTTTTCAGTATGCTGCTGCTGGAGTATGTGAATTTCCCCTTGGGATTAATAAAGTATCTATCTATCTATCTATCTATCTATCTATCTATCTATCTATCTATCTATCTATCTATCTATCTATCTATCTATCTATCTATCTATCTATCTATCTATCTATCTATCTATCTATCTATCTATCCAGCGTATTGATTCTTGTTACATATGGTGTAGACTGCTATGTAAAGGGCTTTGCTATATCCCTTACTAAATGTCTCTCTATTATAATAAAAAAATCTTGGGACGAGACGTGACTTTTTGAGAGACTTTTTGGAATGAAGTCCCACGAGACGGAGACTTTTAACATGAGATTCTTTCAAGTCACACCCTACTTACAATCATTTTCGAACAAGACCACGGTCATCTAACCTCTCAGTTGTGTGAATGCTTTTGGCAGACACACTTCCTGTGCTCTCAGCTCTTATAAATTTTATCAGGACAATAATTTTATACATTCCAGACACATCAACGACTAAGTGAAGAAGAATGAACAAGGCCAAACATTTGAAAAAGTCAGGTAATTTATTAGAGATAAAGAAACTAAATTCACTCACTCACGATGTAAGTCCAAACACGGAATCAAATTCAAAGCGATCTTGAAGAAAAGTTAATTCCAAATATTGTTTTTACTGAAGTTTTAAAGTAAAAATGAAAATCATGCATATGTAACAATTCCCATGAAAATAACAATTTTTTTAAATTGTACATCCGGTTAACCAAACCGAGCAGGGGGGTGGACCCCCCTAGTTATTTTGTAAAATAAAAGGTTGAAAGACTAAAACATTCTTAGCAGCAAAAAACAGAAACTTTAGAGTGCTGTAGTAGGTAAGAAATAGGGGTATTGCATGTGCTGAGAGTAAATAGAGTCTGTATAACCAATTGCAGTTTCTCCTTTTGCTGAAGTGCTCTTCATCACTTAAGGAGAATGGTGTGAAGGTCAAATGAATGTTCTGTCATTTAATAAACTTCTGTATATATACAGTAGTTTCTAACAGCAAGAGCAATCTAAACAACATTTATAATGCAAGCAAGAATGAATTACAAAACAAAATGTAATTATGAGGCTGATGACAAATGTTACACACTTAGCATGAATAACAGAAAGTGGGTAGAACATAAAATAAGAATTAAAATTATATTGAACCAAATATGCTTTGAATAGCAGTATTTGAATATGTGAATTACAGTAAAAATTATTAGTGAACACACCAAGGTCAGTGTTAGAAGAGTAATTACAAAAGAGTCACTTTTAAATATACAGTATCAGGTAAATAACAGGATGGCAGGATTCAAACCCATTATAAACAAACAGACATCTTAGACTTACAAAGAGATAAAAAAATGTACTTTAACTTTATTAAAACTAGTTCACCTCCTTGTTGAACACTGGATTTACTGTTTTCTAATTCATGTCTGTCTGTTGCTCGCTCAGATTTATAACATTGATTACTAAATTAGGTGGCTCTTTTTCCTTGCTTACTTACTTAGACTTACTTCCTCCTTCACCCAGGGGTGCACTGGCAGCAACATTGGCTATCCATTGGTCTTGGTCCATTGCCATTAACTTTGCCTCATCCCAGGTCATGCCCATCTCATTCAGGTCTTTTATTACTGTCCTTTTCCAAGTTGTTATTGGTCATCCTCTTTTTCTTTTACCTGCTAATGGAACCCATACCAATGCAGCCTTGGAATGTCTTCCTTTTGGCCTTTTCAAGGTGTGAGCCAGCATTCTTATTAGACTTTCTTTTCCCATATCACTTAGACACTGTTTTTCTGTTATTTACAATACTAACTCATTAGTAACTGTCTCACTGGGTGATTCCCATCAAGCTACAGAAGCATATGTGCTGGAACACATCTAGTTTATGAGCAGTGCCTCTTGCCATCCTCCAGGTTTCACTAGCTCAAATTGGGTTTGACTGAATAGCTAAATTTAAACAGTTGCATCTTTCTCTTGAGGCTAAGTTTTGTTAATTGCAAGGTATTGTGCAGTTGTTGAAATACTGAAACTGCCTTCCCAGCCTACGTTGATGTCCAGTTGCAATTCTCCCTTTCCACAGACATTGGTTCCTAGACAGATAAAATATTGTACCTCCTCCAGCATCTCTTGGTTCACATGTATATTCATAGAACCTGGTTCTTTCACTGACATAACCTTGGTCTTCTCCGAACTCACTGTTAGGCTCACTTTAGCTGTCATAACTGGTAAGTGATCTGTCATCAATGCTGACAAGTCTCTGATCAAGGCAATATCCAAAAAGGTGTGTATTCATGGTGCTTTTCATCACAGATTTAATGGTGAGTAAAAACCTTATCTATGAGAAGATGCAACCCTGGCAAACGTCTGTGACAATGCTGAAAATCTCAGTGTTCCCTGTTCCTGTTCTTACACAACCACTCAAGTTCATATACAAGTTTCAAAAGATGTTAATGAATTTCCCAGGAATTCCATACAACTTCGCTACTTCTCATACTGTCTTACAATGTATACTGTCGAATGCTTTCTTAAAATCAATTAAGTTAATGTAGACCTTCTTGTTAAATTCATAACACTATTCAATGATGTTTCAAAGCAAAAGGATTTGCTTACTGCATTACCTGCCCTCTCTGAAGCTAGTCTGTTCTTCTCACAGTCACTCTTCTACTTTGGCCTTGAGTCAGTTTAGAAGAACAAAAGAAAACATATTCCTTGCAGTGTTATACCTCTACAATTATTGCAATTTCCAAAATCGCCTTTTTTGGGAGTTTTATAATTACTGTATTCTGTTTCTCCAGTCCTCAGGCACAAGCCTTTCTTCACTAGATCAGGTTGAACAAATGTGTAAACTTTTTAGCAATAGTCTAATGTCTGGTGCAATCTGATCTAGTCCAGCTGCTTTGCCATTCTTTTACATTTTAATAACTTTTATGGTTTTTTGTTCCTCATATTTAGCCACATTCACTTCAAGTGGTTTATTTTCACCCTCCACATTGAAATTAATAAAGGCGGTTGGATCTAGATGGTTGAGAATCTCTTTGAAATACTCCAGCCACCTTGCATTTTGTTCTTCATCTGACACCAAGATTTTGTTATTCTTGTTCTTGATTGGTACTGCACCCTTGCTATCACCACCACTGAGTTCTCTTACCAGTCTATACAAAGTCATGAAATCATTTCTTCTAGGTGCTTCTTGTGTCTCTTGTTCTTTACCCTTCATCCATATTTTTGTCTCTTTTACAGCCTTGCTTCATTTACCTCCTTAACCAGGTATGCATTCCATTTTTTCAATGTACCTCTTTCTTGTTCAGTTTTGGCTTAGACTCTGTTAGTGTTGGCTATCTTTCTGTTATCAATAAGTTTCCAAGTATTGCAAGTGATCCACTTCTCTCAGTGAGAGCCTCTGCATCTGCAAATTGAATTTTTTGTCAGTCTCAATATCTTTCCAGCTATTCCCATTCAATTTGTGTCTCATTTGATTTTTGAAGGCTTAGATATTTGTTAGACAGTTCAGTACAAAAATCATTTCCAGTGTCCAAGGTCTTTAGCATCTCTTTTTATTTATTTAAATGTTTTTTGCATTTTATTGATGTTATTAAAATAAAATAACATTACAAAACTAGGTTCGAAACAAGTCAACCCCCACCCATGAGAAAGAGAGCTAAGCTAGCAGAGTAAAACTTTAAACTAGTAAAAATAAGTAAATAGATAAATTAATGTCTTTAGATTTTCTAGTGCAATGGGGCTTTTGGTGTCTTCAGCTTTCATCTTCTTTAATTTCAACCACACATATCCAAGTAGAAGTTATTGGTCTGCCCCTCTTCCGTTTCTTGCTAATATAGATGTAATCCATTTCATTGACAGTCTTTTCATCTCCATGTTTTCTTGTGAATTTTTCTGTGTTGGAAAAATGTGTTGTCAACAGACAATTGGTTCCCACCACAGAAATTGGTCAAGTATTCCACTTTTACGTTTGAAATAGGTGATGAAGCATAGAGACCAACTGTTGCCTTCACTCCTCATCGATATAACCTATTTGTGCATTGAAGTCCCCAATAAGGAGTTTTATGTTGCACGGTGGGATGTCATCAATAACATCCTGTAACTTGCTTTAGAACTCATCCATTTTGTCCTCTTCGGTAACCTTAGTTGGGATGTATGCTTCTATAATGGCAACCCTGGCATACCTGGTGCTAAGTCTGACTGTCATAACATAGTTATCTACCAGTTACCAACCATCAAGTGCTCCTCTAGCTTGCTTGCCAATAATGATACCTACACTATGTGTGTGGCTAATGTTACGGAGAATTTAGATTAAGAATCAATGTGCCTTATTATTAGTTTTAGTGCTATTAGCTATTAAAAGCTTGTGCTTGAAGCAGCTTAAAAGGTCACCATTTATTTTAGCATAAGGGCTGCTAGGCTGCTGGCCTGCCTGTCTTTTCACTTGCTTTGTTTTGAACTTCTGTGAGTCAAGAACGTTATGTTCTCTGAAGGCATTGAGTGAGCAGATTTTTGTTTTGGGAACATGGCTGCTGAGGCTTCCGACTAACATGTGACTAAACCGAAGATAAAACAAGCTTACACAAGGGTTCATTGGTCTTCAGTTTTTAAGAAAACTAAGCTAGCTGTCATTTTAGTGCATAAACATATAAACATTTTAGATTGCATTTAAGTTTATATATTAAGGCTTGTCAATACCTTAGGCCAGGGGTAGGCAACGTCGGTCCTGGAGTGCCACAGTATGTGCAGGTTTTTGTTCCAACCCAGTTCCTTAACGAGAACTCAATTATTGCTGATGAAGCACATACTGCTTAAGTGACATTTTAATGCTTCATTTTAGTGGTCTCGCTTGTTAAGGTTCTCCAACCTTAATTGCTTATTTCAATCTTAAACTGCTGCATTCAGTGTTTTAATTGCTCCTTATTAGCAATAAGATGTAAAACAGGGGTAGGCAATGTCGGTCCTGGTGAGCCGCAGTGGCTACAGGTTTTCATTCAACCCAATTGCTTAATTAGAAACCAATCATTGCCAATCTCAGACCTTATTTAATTTTATGGCTTGTTAGCCTGTGCAATGTAAGGCTTTTATATCGTAGATTTTTTTCCTTTCCAAGGATATCATCCAAATGATTTGAAGCCTAAAACAGATCATTTTCAGTCTGTCACATTTTTCTATTAAGTGTTTTATTAAATCAAACCGTGCATGATGAACACACACAGATGTAACTGGAAAAAAGCTAGCTGGAGAACTGCTGGCTGCTTTGTCTTTTACATCTTATTGCTAATAAGGAGCAATTAAAACACTGAATGCAGCAGTTTAAGATTGAAATAAGCAATTAAGGTTGGAGAACCTTAACAAGCGAGACCACTAAAATGAAGCATCAAAATGTCACTTAAGCAATACGTGCTTCATCAGCAATAATTGAGTTCTCGTTAAGGAACTGGGTTGGAACAAAAACCTGCACATACTGTGGCACTCCAGGACCGACGTTGCCTACCCCTGCCTTAGGCGATCAAGTTAAAGCAAAATAAATTGAGCTATCTAAGAGTTAAGAGTTGATTAATAAAGGATAGGGTTTTTTCTCTCTTATAAGTAGCTGCCTGTGTTTGCAGGTTTTAACATGAGCACGTATATATATTCTCAACAGTATTTAAGCTTATATGTCAATGCTTCTTTATGAATCATTATAATCAAGTTACAGAAAAATGTATTAAACTAGATAGCATAAAGTTTTAAAAGAGTAACAGTTAAAAGCTTGTATTTTTTCTTTCAGATAGATAGATAGATAGATAGATAGATAGATAGATAGATAGATAGATAGATAGATAGATAGATAGATAGATAGATAGATAGATAGATAGATAGATACTTTATTAATCCCAAGGGGAAATTTCTTCCAAGCAGTCAGGAAGCACCATGCATGTCTGCTCAAGGCCATCCTCAGCTTAGCACTTATCAGTGAAGCAGCGCGTTGTCACTTACCGACACAACTGCCTATGATTTTGGGGATGTTGGTGCAACAAGTAATTATTTAACAAGCTTCCCAGTCCTCACATATGGGTTTTCCTGATTCCAACTTAATGATGAGAATTGATTAACCAAAAGGCCATCAATCTTTAACAGCCCAGGATTAGGAACGTAAGGCTGAAGGGAGAGGTAACTGGGTGTTGCTCACCTCCAGGTGGCAAATATGTCCTTTGAGCCAATGTAATTGTTATGAGAAAGTACAGATTAGGACTATTGGGCAGGAAATTGTTATGGGAAAGTCTAAGAGGCAAAGTTATTGTTATAATAGTTATGGGGAAGTCTAAAATACAAGGTTATTGATATGATAAAGTGTATAAGACCAGGTGATTGTTATGAGAAAAGGTATGGAGTGAGGTCATTATCAGGAGAAACCAGCGGGGATATTTTGAGATAAGAATGGAAATAAATATGAGGCTTGGCCTGAGCACGAAGCTCAATTTTGGTGACTCCTGCCATATACACAGCGGTGCAGACTATTCAGAACTTCAGTAATGTTTGGCTTAATCCCTTGAGGTCACTGGTTTTTTTTCATATTTTAAACTTTCTACCCATGTCTGCTTGGATTTTCCATGTGTACTGCCACATTCAGATTTTACGCAGGTTAATACACTCGATGAAGCAGCACATTTTTCAACCAGGATATTATTCTACTTTTCAGGACACTACATTGACTCTCTCTTGCAGCACGCATTCATTTCAGATCTTTGATGCTTGCCTACAGAATAGTCAACGGATTAGCACCTATGTATATGGAGGTACTCATAAGATCCTATGTTCTTTCTCGGCCACTCGTGTCTGTTAACGGATCTCTATGTAACATCAAATCTCAATGCAGACTCTTTTCATCTGTAGCTCCGTCCTAATGGAATGAACTGTCCACATCCATTCAAAGTGCTCACCACTTTACTGTATTTAAGAAGTGTTTGAAGAATCTCATGTGATGTGAAGAGCTTTTCTAATGATGGTTTTGATGATGGTTCTTACTATTTAAAAAAGAGTAACTAGTTTTGTGTTGTTCAGTTTGTTTAAAGATTTTCACTTGTGATGGTCTATTTTGTAATCTTGTTTTGAAACAAGTGTTACAGCACTTGCTTCAAAACAGTCCCCAGACTGAGTTTTACTTGATTTTATTTTACAAATAAAAGCATCTGCTAACTGAATAAATGTAATTTATATGTAAGCTTAATTACTGACTCTTAGTTAACTGTATGGGTTAGTGCATGTGTGAATATAATTTGGGGAAATAGCCAGAATGGTTATGGCCATGTAAAAGATGAAAATTATCTTAGAGAAGCTTTTATCTGTGACACCTCTGTACGAGAACCACCTTTTCCCACCCTCTCAAACGTACACAGTTTTTAATGCCTGGAAAACATCCGGGATTAAATCATTTAGAGATCTGTACATAGACAATGTTTTTGCATCCTACGAACAATTACACTCCAAATTTAACTTACCAGCAACACAGTTCTTTCACTACCTTCAAATTAGAAACTTTGTTAAACAGAACCTGTCCAATTTTCCTCATCTCCCAACCTCTATACTGGAAAAAATATTGATCAGTCGTTGAGACTGTCTTGACTCAGACAGCATTTCTGTAACATTTAAAAATATTTTACAGTCCCTCCCTTTCAAAGATCCAAGAGAACAGTGGAAAAAGGATCTCTTACTCAATATTTCAGAAAAGGAGTGTAAAGTACCAATGCACATAATTCACTTGAGCTCCATATGCGCAAAGCATAGAATTATTCAACTTAAAATTATATATTGAGTGCATCTCTGTCATTTAAAGTTGTCCAAAATGTTTCCAGGGCAAGATCCAACCTGTGAACGTTGCAATCAAGCTCTGGCCTCACTGGGTGCACCAAATTAACATAATTTTGGACCAAAATCTTCAAATGCCTTTCAGACATCCTTGGTGTCCCAATCCCTCCTAATCCACTAACCGCTGTGTTGGGTGTACTCCCAGATGGGCTTAAAGTGGAGAAGGACAAACAAACTGTAATTGCCTTTACTACACTATTGGCACGGAGACTTATCTTGCTCACTTGAAAGAATCCTAACTCACCTATTCTAAATCAGTGGGTAACTGTTATATAGTATTTGAAGCTGGAAAAAATCAAATTTGCACTTAGAGGATCTGTACAAACTTTTTTCAAAACCTGGCAGGATCTAATCAATAACATTTTAGAATAAGCATTTAAATTGAGGATGCAGATTCTCTCCCCTTTTTTTACTCCATTTATCTTTATTCATTTATTATTTTATCTATTCATTTGTCTTTACTAGCATAAAGTTTTACACTGCTGGCCTAGCTCTCTTTCTCAGTGGTGGGAGTTGATTTGTTTCAAACCTTTTTCTTTTTTTTTCTTTTTGTTAAACTCGTATGTGTATGGAGTGTTATTTGATTTTAACAAGTTCAATAAAATTATAAAAAATGATGAAAGATAAAGAACAAAAAGAAAAAGAGGTGTAGACACATTCAACATAATATCAGCTTGGCTCTGATAATTTACAAAACTAGCAGTTATTTAGTAGGTTTGGAAAATGAATTAGCAGAGGAATTATGTTGTGCTATTTTGTAGGTCATCGCTCCAGCATTAGGGACAAAAAATAAAAACACGTAATATCCATCCATCCATTATCCAACCCGTTTTATCCTAACTACAGGGTCACGGGGGTCTGCTGGAGCCAATCCCAGCCAACACAGGGCGCAAGGCAGGAAAGAAACCCCAGGCAGGGTGCCAGTCCACCGCAGAAAACACGTAATATCAAGGAGATAATTCAAAAATACTAATATTAGCAATACAGAGTTACTCTGACCAGAGCAAGACATGAAACTGGTGCTCTGATAAGTTTAGAACATTTTCATATTGCAAATATACATTCATTCAAAAAATCTGGAGTCAATAAACATTCAGGATTAACTTCAAAAAGCATTTATATTCCCTGCCTTGGAATAATTTTGAATTTCCTAACTGAATTATTGTTCTAGTGTATTAACTTCTCCATGTTTTAGAAAAGCTAAACAGCCCTGCAGTGTATCATTACAAAACAACTTGCTAAGGAGTTAGTTGCTTCTAAAAATCATTACATCCTCAAGATATGTGAGAAGCAAGGGACTTGGAAAATTAGCCTCTGTACTGCCACACATCTAAATTATATTACCATATTGCACAAGGCAAAACACAAGGAAAGAAATCAATGAAAATGCAATTAAGTCTCGCTCTCATGGAAGAAAAAAGAAGCCTCCTGTACCCAAAGAGTTGCCTTGCATAATTGTGTTACTTATACTGTGTTGCTATGGGAAACTTCACACTGAATTTGAAAAGAATTTTGAATATGTTGTCCTGACAATAAAAGTGTTGCAGTATGCCATTTCTTTCATGATCAGCATGACAGAATTTTCTTCAAACAGGTTCACAGGAAAATATGGCAACTATTACATCAGAAAATTAGCAAGGAAAGAAACCACGATAAAAGATGTGTCATCTTCATTTCTCAGAATAGAAAAAATACTTTTGATTAAGTCTGGTTATTCTAAATGTTTTCATTCATCTGTTTAAAAAAACTTGTGACAGTAGCAAGATGGGAAAAAATTGAGTCATTTTTGAGACTCTTCTATATAACAAGCAAAACAAGAGGTACATATTTTCTTTGTTTTTTGCTTTTCACAGACATGCTTTATTTACTTTAATATAACCATGTTTCTCTTTTTTGATATCACATATTTTGAAAATATTGCAAGTCTACAAGTGACTGGGCATTTTACTTTTACTATTATTATTCATGCCATACGTTTTAGAAGCAACAGTGCATCGCAAATCAAGGTATAATATATTTTAATACAATTAACATAACAATGGACAGAACATAATGAACATAATTTTTACTTAAACCCATTCATTATTAATCATCTTGTAATTTCAATGTTCTTTCAATCAAAGGGAAAGGGACATTTTTGAGTATGTTACAAAGGTAAATGCACAATGTTAATTCACTGTTTCTAATTTTCACTCCCCCTCCATAATTTAGATTGTACCCTCAGTTACCTTGGTACATAAAACTCAAATTAAATAAGAAAACTTTTAACATCTCAGAATAAAATTTCCGTGTCTTAAAAAGTTGCAAAAAAAGAAAAAAAGGTAGCCACTAATCCGTGCCTTTGTAATATGGAAATTATCTAGAATGAGGTTCTTAAAATTTGCTTTACTTCTCAGAATAAAAAAAAAGATTATTAACAGTGTGATTATTACAAGGACATCTCTTATGTACTTTGACAGAGAAAAACAACCTTTTCATCTAATGTTATTAAATTGTATTCAATTTCTTCAATTTAGAAATTCTTCATTTTTTATTGGTGTCATTTGCTACTGTTAATGTGGAATAATTATATTAATTTGTGTTTATTTTCCCCTCCAAAATGTATATTTTTTCCAGTATGATTATAAGAGGACACAACACTAAAATGATAAGACACACCATGTTGCATTCTCTTTTACTGGGCCAAGACAATTCAATATTACTTTGATGATCTTGGGTGTGTTTCCTGAAAGTAATGAATAATGAACTTGATAATGAACAATGCAGATAAAGAACGAGTGAGTTTTGCAAGTGTTTCCTGAATCCCTTTGTTATCCAATATTTAACAAACAACTTCAAAGTAGTTTTTTGTTGGCTCCTCCCATGCATCCATGTCAAAAAAGCGACTTTTGATAACTGGAACATCAAATCCATGTATGTCATTTGTCAAATATATATTACATTATCACACCAGACATGTGCAAATGTAAAAAAAAAGTAATAAAAAAATTAAAAGCACAATGTAAAGAAATTAAAATTTCAACAACAGGTAAACTTTATATAACTTATGAGTTGAAAAGCTGTAAATGGGCTCAAAATGTGAAGTGATTTCCTTGCAAAAAAGAATAATGATGAGCAGTGATAGGGAACTAAAGCAACACTTCACAAAAGGGGAGTTAAAACAACTTACATAATAGGTGATAAAAAAATTAAGAAAAGTTGTTTCCCAAGGCTCATGGAAGCCCTCAAAGAACTTGTGCAGGCAACAGAATAGCATCTTCTACATGTCCAGGGATGCTCTCCAGTAGTGCATGTGCTTTGGTGTGCGGAGTTATACCTCTCCTTTGGATTTCTCACTGGAGTTTGCAGGAATTTGCAAAGTTGATATCCAATGTTTCCCAGTAACCAACCATCTGCAAATGAACCATCTCTTGCTATCTGACACTCTCCAGAGTTGGACCAGATGTAAGTATCATATGTACTCGCCAACTGCTTGGAATAATACCTGTAAAGATTCCCTGATGGTTGGTTGCATATCTCCTGGACATTTAGCGCTTAGCACCATTTTCAACAAGTAAGGATGGCATTTAAGAGGCTGGGAGAATAGGGAAGATCACTCCATCCACTGCACCTACTGTCATGCAAGGCATATCATTATTATTATTTACTTATGTGGTTGACGTCTTTATCCAAGGTGACTTATAACATTTGAGATAATTAATTATATTTCTTTTATTTTTCCAAGTGGAACATAGACAGGTGAAGTGTATCTTAATGGTCACACAATATTAGTAGCAGGATTTGAACCCACACCCTCAGGGTTTTCTGCGTGCATAGCGCAAAGGTTATTTAGTCTCTGTATACTTAGATTTGGACACCTTTCTCAGGCCATGTGCATCACAGATGGTGTACAGGAATCCACTAGTGGTGTAGAAGCAGAGAGCTGTCAGAAGTTACAAAGCAGGACTGATGGCAAAATTCCAGTGTGTTCCTCTTTCCGATGTGTTCTGTACCAGACAAATGAGGGTTATTATTTCACCCTTGGGAAGCCTGTATTTCTCTATTAGTTGTTGATTACAGAGAAGGCCCTAAACCTGCAATTGCTCTGTCCCGTGTATGATGTTAACCTGCATCCAGCCCTGCCAGCAGGGAAAACTTGGGAGTTAGTGGCAGGATTGGCACTCCAGCCACTGTCAAAAACCTCACACTGTTCCATTCTATTCAAACTAGTATGGTTCTATGGTGCCACCTGTTGGATGGCTGCACTCAGGTCCTAAATCTTGGAGTCCTGAGGGGGTTAGATGTGTGGTGGGTGCAGCGACTTGCTATATCAGCACATGCTCTCAACCTGCAAAAGAGTATTTAGGCCTATGGCTTGGCTTCTTGGATGGTGCAGTATCAAATGGCATCCTCAGTTGAGTTGTGCATTTCTATGGATAGCTGCCATTGTCGGTGCCAGTACTATGGGGTGATTCACCTTCTGACTTTAAAGGATGTGACAGATAACACAGAGAGTTTGTTTAGTCAACTCTTTATGTACTCAAATTGTCTACCATTTTTAAAACTACAAAGAGCTCTAATCTATAGCCTGCATTATAATTTTATATTAATACAAGCTATGCTACACGATAAAATATAAGTAATCAATGAAGACCTGAGTGTTAACGTTTGCAGTGTACCATGCCATGCATATGTCTCTGTTATAAGCCATTTGGTATGGGATTCGTAAAAGCAGTGTTAATATTTGCAATGCATCATCTATTGGAGTGAGAAATGCAATGCATTTTATTACTAAAAATGATTGTGATGTGGCATCTGTTGGAATGACATAGGCATAGCAACCAGATGGACATACAGACAGACACAGAGACACATCTTTTTATTAAGCTGGATTGCAACACAGACCTATTAATATTATTATCATTAATATTATTATTATTGTTATTATAATTATTACTGTTGTTGCTGTTATTTTTATTATTGTATTAAAGCATCAGTGGGTTTTTTTTTTGTGATTTACTTATGGCAACCTCTGTTTCTCTGTCGGAGAATCGTAGACAAATGTCCAAATAAATAAGAAAGTTAAAAATAACAAGTGGGTCAGTTTACTCATTAATTTACAAGTACTACTTTAGTCATGAAGGGTTTCAGGAAACACTTGCTAATTAACAAAAGATCTTAAATATGAGTGTTACAAAGTTTTTGGGAAATGCGCCCCCTGAATTTCAGACCCACATGAGAGTCAAATGACAGCTATTCATATACTACAACATGTAGCAGATATGCGTTGCTTTCTAACTGATTTGCCAGGCTTTTGTATGTCTTTTCAGACAGGTTTGAAGAACTGAGCCATTCACATAAGACATTTACAGCAATATAAGGAAAACACACTTAAATACTCCCATATTGTGAAAGAGAAAGAAATTAGAAAGATAAAAAAGAAACATAGGTCTCCAAATATGTAAAGAAAAATAGTTGTGAAATATGTAAAATTGTCACTACTATATGAACACTTAGATAACAAATATATCATGACATGAACAGTGCTACTGTGTATGTATGTGCGGTACATCACATTGGTGGTCCGTGGCATTGGGCTCTGTGGGTGGTGAGGTTGTGGAGCTGGGCAGCAACAGAGTGTTCAGTGTGGAGGCGACCTTATTGCTTGATTAGGTCAGTTGTTCCGTATCAGCACACTGCGGATTGTAATTAGCATGCCGCACCCACACGAGTATAAAGAGAGCAAGTAGAAAAAGAGGAGAGGACAAGAAACGAAGAACTGAGGAACTAAGAAGGGAGAAAAGAATGCAGAGCAGAATCAGTTGGGTCCAGTATGGAGAAAAAGAGGCAAAGCGGTCAGGGCAAAAACCTGCGGCATGAGGTAAACTAAATTGTGCAGAAGGGAGCAGAAGCAATCGGGGCTCCTAGGGATCCTGTAGACACTAAGACGAAAGGGAAGGCAGAGCCAGGCTCAGAGCATTCTGGAGAATATTAAGGGATGGTGTTGAGGAGGAGCTCCTAGGCATACAAGTGGATATCAAGGCGAGAGGGAAAACAGAGTCAGGCACAGGTTGTCACCAGAAAATGGAGGCCAGGAGGGGATTCGGAGGACTGCTTACACCAGGAGCTTAGACCCACTGAGCATACCAAGATGAGAGAGAGAGAGTACTGGGCAAATGATTTTAATGGTGATTCTATCTTTTGATTTTATCCTTGATTTTAGTGGAATATTTATTATTTTTTATTGCCTTTCTCACATGCACTATGGCTTTATTGGAAGGTTTATTTATTTAAGAACACTTTTCACTGCACTTAGGGCACTTTCTTTGAAAATAAAACGCACAGTAACTCTGTTTTGCAATTAGTTATTGTTGTGTGACCTCATTTGCCTTTGTTCTTCTTGGTCTATGGCTATTGATGTCCCAGGTTCAAGTGGAGTATGCCAGCTACAAGCAACCGAGACATCACAATATGTTAATGTCCAGTTATCAAGAAATAAATACATCATAAGATATGGAACATGCTACAAAAGAAAGAAATACAAATGGCTTTTGTACTAATGATAAAACCGACATCTGAATACTTCTAAATGGTAGATTTCACATACACTTACAAAGGAAAGCGGTAAATAACAACTAAGGCAAACTGATTAAAGTTGTAATTTTCCAATCCCTTCATCTATCCATTTTCTACCCCAGCAGAATTAGGTATAAGTTCAATATGTTGCTAAAAATAAAACACTTGAATTCATTAAGGTAGGATATTGACTTTATCTAGGAAGCCTTCCATTAAGTTTGCTACACTTTCATAAGGCAATCGAAAATCATAATCAATAAAAATATAAGAAAAAAAGGGGCCTCTAGAATATTTAATATGACTAGAAAATGTTTAGATAAAAGTATAGTATAAATACTCATTATTACTTTGTTAATTATTTAATGTTAATTACTGATAATTTTAATAGGCCTCACATTAGAGTCAAAGCAAATAACTCCATCCAGGAATATTTTTATTTCTTTCACAAGTTATATTTTGATAAATAATCTCCCCAAAGTCCCCAAAACTTTCAAAATCGACCCAAAGTAAAAACCACTGGAGATGCAGATTTGCAAAATCAGGTAAACTTGAAAATGAAATGCAAAAGAATTTTAAATTAAACATCATCCATATAAATACAAAATGTGGGTGTAAGATCTTACCATAACATGATATATCAGTGCTTCTGAAGGACAGAATTTATTGTAGAGGTTTCAGTGATTGATGTCTATAAAGAAGGAGGTTTTCTGTTGGATCTTTGCAAAATATAGCTTTCCATTAGAAACCTCAGCATAGGAACAAAACATGCAGAAAAAAATATCTGATGGATTTGTATGACTTAACCTCATCAAAGCCTTTCAAACACTATGGTTATGTAGGCTTACTTCGATAGAAAAAAGCTCATGCTGTTCAAAATTGAAATTCACTGTGGAAATTAATTATTGAACTAAAAATGGCTTTAAAACAACCTGACACTTGCAGATTTTAATATCCATGAAATGTTTTTCTTATTTCCCATTAAAAACACAAATGGACATGAAAGAACAGAAGGCCCTAGACCCTTCCCTTAACTGAAATTAACAGCTATCATTAGTAGTATTTTCGCAGGGATGCAATGCTACATTATGCAGTTTTATTTTTGCTAATAGTTTCTTATTGCTTCATGTGTTTTGACACTTCTTTGTGGTTATTTAAAACTAATACATCTATGTTGTTTATTTTAGTCTTAATAGCAATAGGTCCTTGGCTAAAGGTCTTGATTCACCTGTGGATTGTAGCAATCTCACTGTAACAGGATGGGAAAGGAAGACACGTAGGACAAAGAAGTGATTGCAGAACAATTTACTTGTAATAATCTAAGAAGAACAAATAAATGTAAAAAAATGAATGAAATTGAAATAGAACTGTTTACAATTATCTATAAACCTCTCATCATTATGGCCCAGAGAGACACCATAAAAGATAAACTCTGGTTACTACACCTTCCCCCCATGCTCGTCCCCTGTCCTTATATCCCACACCCTCCAGTCATCCCCCAAACCATCCAGAAATCTCTGTCTCCATTCCCAGTCACTCTTTTCAAGGTACCACCCTTTCTCTTCCTTTTATTTTCAATCACATCCCAATCGTAGTCTTCCATGTCACTCTCTTCCCTCCCTACTAGACTCAACACTCTCTTTTCCTCCAGGCTTCACCCCGGCCGGGATGCTACAATATTTTCATGCCCACTTAAAGTCATCATTCTAGGGTGAAAAGATGTTTCTCTATTAGGGTTGCCAGTTTTTTTCAACAAGACAAGATACATTTTGGAGAAGAAACACTTCTCTCAAGAGCAGCTAGATTAACTAATTTGGGCATCTAGTAAAGATGAACCCCTCCTTGAGATGCCTGGCGTAAGAGCACAGAAAAGCTACAGGACCCACGCAAGAAGCTTTGTATACCACAGAGCATGTTGTTCTCCCTTTACTCAGGAGAGGACTGGAAACTGCTAATGAAGGATACTCAGTTAGGTAACTAGAGCTACTCAAGATCAGAGAAAGCCTAACCTAACAGGAGACCACAAAAAAGGGGAAGCTGGATGGAGAGCTAGCAGTTCACTTCTAGACACAATAGTTGCATAAGAATTGTATCCCTGAAAATTAAGAAACTACCTCTCCTCTTAAAATAAGGTAAATTTTCATACGGTTGTTGGATATCTTAAATACAAGATTTGGAACTCAAAGAACTCAGACATGCTAAACTGAATTCTGAAATGCAATGTTAAAAAGAGACTAGGATTTTGATAAACCTAACAAAACTTGCTGCTATGATTTGGGCTTATTGAATTTTTTTTTATTATTTTACACAATAAATCTAGTCCTGTTTTGTTGTGGAAGATCTCTTTGGTGTGTTTGTGGTCAGACTTGTTGACCAAGTCCTCCACCAGCCTTTACATTTCCCAAGTGGCTCCCTGGAGAACCATACAGCGCACAGAACACTGACAAGAAATCTTATGACAATCTTGAGAAGGAGTTGAGTGATTATACAGTATTAGAAGCAACAGAGTTATTATCTAAATAGAATGTTACTGAAAAGTGTTATGTGTGTAACACTCTGCCCTCATTTCCTTTAAACTTGCACTCTTTTCATCAAAAGGGCTAGGCCATTGGCTCTTAATTCTCTTGTTGGGAGCTCCAAACACCACGATGACTTAAATGCACAGGTTCCAGTTACTTCATTTAATTGAATCCTTCTCTGGAGTTTCCTCTATTAGCAGAAGTACTACAGCAGAATTCAGCTTTTTTCTGCTAAAGTGAAATCTCACCCTTTTTTCCTACAAATATATCCAGTACTCAGGCCACTTCTTATACACAGATTCATTTAAATAATACTTAAATGGCAGAAGGCACTCTTCATTAGGTGCTAAACCAAACTTTCACTTTCACTCAGTCAAGTAAATATATACCCCATGTATGATCACCAGAAATCATTCAGTTTTTAAATTATACATATTGAGAGATAAATATTCTTATATATATATATATATATATATATATATATATATATATATATATATATATATATACACACCATACTATAAACTATTTATATGAAATGAAATAAAATTTGGTCTTAGAAACATATTTACTTTTAAATACAGGGTGGCCCACGAAAAAGTAGCCCACGTTACTATAGTATTACTGGCGGCCTTCCGTAAAGAAAGAAAGAACTCCTGTATTGCGCGCTTTGCTGGGACACCAGCGGCAGGAAACTTTGCAGCAAAAATGTCCCGCGTTTCCTTAATGGAACCCGTGAGAACGTACGCCTCCACTATCGCGATTCTTTGTGGAATGGGATACATGTCGCTCCGCTTGTACTCACGTTCGCACCTCTACTGTTCCTTCAACCCGGCAATATGATGCCTCCTTTGTCGCCGTTTCCCCAGACTAACAGGACCCGGGGGCGGGGAAGCGTGACGCAAGCCGCCAACGCGGCGTCCCCCAATAAACTCGGTGGAAGGGTTGGGTTGACAAGGTGCTACGGGGAAGGATTCACTCGGCGCGCCACTCTGGCAGGAAGGCGGGCTACTTTTTCGTGGGCCACCCTAACAACAGAAATCATCCCACCAATGAACAAATGTAAATTATCAGCAGCTGAGTACCCTTTTACACAAAATGTCCTTTACCTAATGTTGCAGGCTGTGTCATGGCTTTAGTTCATTGTGGTCCTGCACATGGCCCGAATGCCTTTCACAGTTACAGCTTCTTCAGGTAAGCTGACACCCATATCATCCATGCACAATGTCAGGTTACAGAGATACAGGTCTCTAAGATCAATCCAACACAGTGTGACTAGCTGGAATATCATGTAAGTTCACTCATTAAATAAAGTATATGCTTAATTATAATTCCTGACGTGCATTATATAGACACCTTTAACACGCTGTATCCATCCTGAGAAGAGGTTCGTTAGAGATTGCAGCCTTTACTAAACCATATACATATGATATCTTTCCCTAGCGGTATGACTGTGATTCTAAAAGAAAGAAAGAATCGGTAACATTAACGGAAGATTATATTTAGCTTCTGTTTAATATCAGTTTAACACTCACAAAATAATAGTCGAAGGAGAACTACACTTGGTGCTTGTTCAACTTTGGCATGGGCAGGACGATGCTTTCCATCTGTCCATAAGTGAGCTCTAGGATTTTGTGCAGTTGTCCAATTTTTATAACTTTTCTTTGAACATCTCACCTCTAAATATGGGTACACTTTGTTTGCTGAGAAGCATGAGTAGGAAATCATACATGGTTTTTGCAGAGATTGCTTGCTTGGGAAACCTTGAAATAGCTGACATTGATCCTGGCGAACCTGGTCTTATATATTGATCAGGGCACTTCCATACTCATCTCGTCACCCTGTCAGATTCACCCTGTCAGTTGGATACCCATCTCTATATATATAAAATCCAATATCTGTCTGTCTGTATGTCTGTCCACTTTTCACGAGAGAACTACTTAACGGATTTAGACAGTTTTTTTTTCCCATAATTTGCTTTAACATTCTGGTTGATTTTGCGACTCCTCTCATTGCACTAAGTACCATAGTTCGCTTGCGGTACCGATTTATTTGCGCGAATCTGAGAGAGACGCAGAGTGCCAAAGGGAGGGGGAAGCGTGACATCAGGAGTAGGGAGCCGGGCAAGGCCCCGCTCACTCACGTGCCACACTCCGTTTGAGTAAGTGTACCTCTGCTTTTTATAGCTTACTTTGCCTCCACTTAGCTAGTGATACCTGTTTGTTTATAGATTTTTAAAGTTTGTCCTTTTTCACTACTATGCGGCGGAACTGCAGGGGATGGCTAGTTATAAATAAAATAATGTGTATGAATAATCCTCACACATCACAGTGACACATTTACAATCTTTGCCTACACACACACATTAATATCCTTTCTTTTGTGACTTGGTTGAACTATTTGTTGACCTGATTTGATTTGTTTTTCTTACTTTGTCTATAACGCTTTCACTCCAAGTTACTCCATCCACATCCTTTGTCCTTCAATGCATGGCCTTCTTCCACCAGACTCCTCATGCTCCCTTCCACCCTGTACATGCCACTCACTATGCAGTACTCAAGTCGGGCAGGTCATTGACCTAACGGGGTGAGTCAATGCAAATTTTAAATAATAATAATAATAAATTACATACTGAGTAGCTACCAACAGGATAAGATCTCATCTTATTGTACTGCTCTAATGTATAGTTGCCAAAAACATTACAAGCAAACTTTATTTCAAACTGGGCTATACTTGTGAAAAAGAAGGGTGGATTGTCTACTAATTTTGTTATCACTTCTCCATCTTCAAAATATGTGAAAATAAGAATGTTTTGCAGCTTACCTTTTTCATTAGTCATTAGAACTGTTGTTTCACCAGGCAGCTGTTGGTTATTTTTTTAAACCTCATTGTTAATGACCTGCAAGTTATGGTAAAAACAGTTAAAAATGTAAAATCTTACCATTCATTTAAATTGAAATTATGCCACCAAATAACATAATTGTTTTAAATATTCTAAAAAAGAAGTACCATATTTAGAGCAAATCATACCCTATTAGGTTACTGGTAAAATGGTTGCAGCTAACATTTTTTCCCTAAGGTTAACCATACAGGTGCATTTTCGTTGCCTTCTCCATTCTTTAAGGCATGTTTGCAATCCAGTATTAAAATTGGAGGTTATAGTTTTGTACAATAAAATTTCAGACAAAACCAGTTTATCTCTGAGGGGAACTTATTTCACTACTCACATTTCTGCCAAATCTCTCTCAAATACTGAACACTTTGCGGCAAACAAGCACACACTTTCGTAAAATGTAAACAGTGTAAGCATAACATTTCTTACCTCCACCATCAAAAACTGAT
Organism: Erpetoichthys calabaricus; assembly: GCF_900747795.2. NCBI lineage: Eukaryota > Metazoa > Chordata > Cladistia > Polypteriformes > Polypteridae > Erpetoichthys > Erpetoichthys calabaricus. The sequence continues at coordinate 91,640,035 of NC_041399.2, forward strand.
CAAACTATAGAAAACGTTGTCCTTTTTTATGTTTCTTCCAAAAAACCAAATATCATTCTAAAGTCAACTCAAGAGTGAAAATCAGTGAGAAAATCTTTGAAATGGGATGGCCGAGCTTATATCTGGGTATAGGCTCACCTGGAGGTGGCAATACCGCCAGGCCCCTCAGTCTGCATAGGACCGGGGCGAGGTGTAGGGCAGGAGAAATAGAGCTTTTGATGGAACAGCCAGGTGAAAAAGCAGGAATGGTGGTCACTAGTTATCATTAGCTATGTAAAAGATAGGAAGTGGTGGACATTGATTGCCTTTGTCAAATCTGCAGTAGTACTTGTTTAGCTGGTTGGTTATTGTGAGGCAGGGGAAGGCTTGGGGGCTTCTTCATTTGTAGTTGGTCAACTTATGCAAAGTGGTCCAAATGGCCCCACTATTGTGTATGGAGAAGTCTCTCTTCAGACATTTCTTGTAAACTGCTTTTGCATCTTTTATTGCCACTTTGCATTCCTGTTTCCAGATCTGTAGGTATGTTCTTTTGCAGCTCAGAACTCATAGCTCCTTAGTAACCCATGGTTTATCATTTTTGTACCTATGACTTTTTAGGGAGATGCACTTCCTCACAGAAGGAGAACTAGGATATAACAGTGTCCGCATATTCATCCATGCTGCTACACCAATCTTCCATGGCTTTCCAGACTTTGGAGCATAAACAGTCTCTCAGCATGCCGACAGCCTCACAAGTTGGCTGCTAGATGATGGTCTTGGTTGGTTTCCACTGCTCAACTCTCCTCTTATAGCTGGGCACAAGCATGATCATGGCATGATCAGAGATTTACCAAGAGATGCTCAGGGAAAATGTTGGAACGCAACTTTAATGCATGTGTAAAAGTTTTCTAAAGGTCTGTCCTCACATGCGGGGCAGCTGATCACTTGGTGATACTTGGGCAGGTCATGTTATAAATTACTATGATTTTAAGTTCCCCATAATGAGAATAATAGAACTTGGAAATATGTTTTGCAAATCATAAATCAGACATTTTCTGCGCAACCTGTACATTTGTGCTGGAAGGAATATAAGTTGAAATGAGTCTTTAAGTCAACAGGAGAAACAACCTGTAGATATACAACCTGTTGTTTACAAACATGCACACACCACGGGGGTATTTTTCGTACGTGGATTACTCGTTTAGCCGGATGTAATTGTTGACGATTTGGCCTGATCCTGGATCTGTCGGTTTTTTGAAACTCTTGCTGGAAGTGTTGTCATAGCAACACATCCAAATCCGCAAACCTGCTCGGAGCAGGTTTGTTCTGCGTAAACAAGGATTAGTTTACACACGTGATCAGTGACGGTGTGGAAGTCATCCAGTCAGGGCTTCGCCGTTCATGAATGAGCGACCAATTGATATTGATGTGCAAATTATAGGAAGAGAATTTCATATAAAGAGGGTTTTGCGCGATCGGTAAGATCCTTTATTGCCCCCGGAGGAAATTCTGTACGAAAGATACCGCTTTAGCCGAGGGGGAATATTGTACCTCAAAGATTTATTAGCTCCGTATATTCGAAGTCAAACTCGGCGAAGTCGGGCTCTCACAACCACACAGACAGTAGGCATTGCTTTGAGGTTTCTTGCAAGCGGCACTTTTTTTATATACTGTAGGCGATGCGGAACAGCGATCGAAAAGTGCAGTTTTCCAGGCAATTCGTAAAGTCTGTTTGGCTCTGAAACATTTCCTTCAGGTTTTCATTGTGTTTCCTGGACACCTGCGTGTGCAGACAATAAAAGAGGCGTTTCATGCCATTGCAGGTAGGTAATACACAGGTAAAAACACCCACAGTTCCACGAAGAATCCCACAATCAGCCTAACATTCTCATTACCAGGATTTCCAAATGTGATTGGGGCACATGGGACTGATCAGAGTGGAGTTTGATCAAACATTATTTGGAAAGTGTACCTCTCCTCCTGATGAATAATCAGACACAGTGTCTTCATCAAATATTTGACCTTAGTTAATATCTCGTTGGTCAGACACAGGTTCAAAGGATATGACATTCCCTGCAACTGACCCAACGAAAAAGAGGGCTATATGGAACATACCTATAGCACACATGGAGGACAAATATGCAATGACCATCCTTTACCTGAAATTAAGTGACCACTGCATCCTGCCACTGGTTCTGAGGAGAAGCTTCCCCCTGGAATGCCCTCAGAAACAGGGCGATGGGCATTTTGCTGGAGAGCCAACTCTTCTAAAGGGGTTAGGTCTGGACCGCGTGGACCTCCACCTGTTTTTTGCTTGTCTGCCTCCTTATTAGCTTTAAAATTAATGTTTTTTATATTATATATGATTCTTTATGTCAACAATTCTTTAAATAGTTATATACCAATATTTACCAGTTTGAAGTATATTCTTGTACTTCACTTTAACCTGTTCCCATGTTCTCCTTGTGCTCACATTTGATCTGGAATTATGACATATTAAATAATAATTAATCTGACACATAGGAAATGAAACGTTGCATTCACTAAGTACAATGTACACTACTTAGCGTTTAATTTTTTTGGCCACTTTTTGCCAGCCGTCTTTTCTGGTCTGGGCTGCTTTTGCAGTGTTACCGCTTGTGCATATTAAATCTTGAAATTCTTCGTGTCCTTCGAATAAAAGGTCTTGCGCCGCGTGTATGAAAAAAAATGCGCCCGTTCTTTCGTCATTTTGTTACAGCCTATCAAAGACTTGCTGATCATGTTTTCTAGACTCAATATATATGGGCTTTTCACTCAGCGCGGGCGCGCGCATTCATCTCGTATGATTAGATCCAGCTACACTAATCTAATACACATCTGCGTTTGAAAAACCGACTTATCTGGATTAGTTTCACTGGCATTAACTCATTCAAGATGAGGCACCTGATCTCGGATGGTTTAAGCGACGTACGAAAAATACCCCCCACAACTATCAGTAACTTCCCACACTACACGTTATGATCTACATTGAGGAACTGGTATCCATTGTCGACACTAGGAGTCACTGTTGCCCCTTAAACCCAACAGACAGACACTCAGGACACAGGGTAGAAGCACCAAGAAGTAATTTATTTTCTTTTCTTCTTGAACAGTGCCCTCCAAGCACCACAGTCACAAAAACACAATTAAATAACACCGCAATATTTACAATATTCTTTTTCACCTCCCAGCAAGTTTTGTCCACCTCCACCCGACTCTGGCTCGCCTGCTGGGTGTTTCACAGTCCATTATATAGTCCTTGACCCAGAAGTGCTTCTGCTCTTCCTCCCATGTGACTTGCCAGTACTTCCAGGTTGGATGGAGAATTCAAGTTTCTGATCAGCCCGGAAGTACTTCGGGGTTTTCGTCCTTGTGATCCACTAGTACTTCCTGGCTAGGTGAGAACTTTGTCTCCCAGCTTCTTCCCACAGCGTCCCCTGGCAGTACCCACGGTACCCAGCAGGGCTGTGTTGCCGAACTCCATGTCCCATAGTGCCCTGCGGGAATCTGGGGCACCACTGCAGTCCAGGGAAGTTGCCATCTAGATAGATAGATAGATAGATAGATAGATAGATAGATAGATAGATAGATAGATAGATAGATAGATAGATAGATAGATAGATAGATAGATAGATAGATAGATAGATAGATAGATAGATAGATAGATAGATAGATAGATAGATAGATACTTTATTAATCCCAAGGGGAAATTCACATACTCCAGCAGCAGCATACTGATAAAGAACAATATTAAATTAAACTACAATAGAGCCTACCTTTCTCACCAGTTTGTCCAGGCATGAGGCGTCCCTCTTCTTTATGCTGCTTCCCCAGCACACCACAGCATAGAAGAGGGCGCTCGCCACAACCGTCTGATAGAACATCTGCAGCATCTTATTGCGGATGTTGAAGCGTCTTGAGGAGGCAGCTTCCTAGAAAAAACAACACCAGAGCAAAAAAAATGTGCAGTTAGTTCATCTGAAATGGGCAAAAGGGTATTTGTCAGGAATAACAGCATTATTTACTGCCGTCAGATCATGATAGATTTGTAAATCCCCTGAATTTGTTTGCAAGTTGGAATGCCATGGGGCAGAATTAATAGTTGCTATAAGTTCATCCTCTCAAAGGCATTGCAATTCAACAGATATTCCATCATGGAAGGCCAGTGGGATGTGGCATGGTTGCTGGAAGCCACGACACACAGTAGAATCCAGCAAAGGCAGAGAGAGAGCATCAAAAAGTGATGGCCACCTGTTGCCAAGGGGTGCAAACATTAAGAATTATTAATCCACTAGTGCTGAAAAGAGTAAAACCATGGTTGTTAAAGAGGTCCAGAAACAAGAGGTTGGCACCATTGTTGGGAAATATGGAATGTGAATTTAGGAAGAAACCATAACACACTGAGAGCTCTAATTGACTCACAATATCAGTCTTGGATCTGGCATAGCCACAGAGAGTGGCGACCGGAGCAGATAGATGGAGATCTGAGAAAAACTGCTTCTATGGTTTTAGATATAACAGGGACACTGTTGTTCCAATGTCTAGCAAAAGAAGAAGGCATGCATTGTCTAGATCCACTCTGCAAGTTTTAAGTGAGGTATGTCTGGACGTCACATTATGAATTGTCATGGGCTTCAATGATGCTGAAGTGGAATGGCAAACATTCGTGAAATCTTTGTTTTGTTTGCAGTGTCGGCATATCTGACCACAGGTCTGTGCTCTGATGGCATGTGATTTTGAACCACAATTTCTATAAAACTATTGGGGTCTTGGAGGAAGCTGTCGCATAAGCAACATGCTGGGATTATCATCGCAGCTGTCTGAATCTTTTTTGCATTGTAATGCCTGAGCTATGCCTCTTGTCATTACTGAGGGAGCAGGAGACGTAACTAGTTTAGCAGCGAACTCAACTACAGACTTGATCTGAAATGCAATGTATAGCCCATGACAGGATTAAATCATCCAGTTCTAGCATTAGTTTTTCACTCACTTTTGAATTGTCAGTATGCTCAGCCAGTTGATCCCTTATTAATTCATCCTACATGTCTCCAAACTTGCATAAACTGGCTAAACCCCTTACGTTTGCCACATATTGGTAAACTAAATTGCCTACCTGGTGTCTCCATTTCCAATATAGGATTCAGAAGAAGATAACACTCTGCAAACAGCAAAAGTATGTTTACCAGAGAATGAAGAATGTTGCTATGTTCCTTAGAGTCGTAAAGACATGCTGTCTTTCTGTGCATCAGCAAAATTCTCTTGTGAGCATCACTTACATTTTCCAAATCAAGAGCCATAAGGTAAATTTCAAAAAATGTTAGCTAGTGGGTCTAGGGCACTGGAGACTCTCCAGTCATGACAAAGAAGGTAGATAGTGGTGGGAATGAAAATTCAGCCATTCTTATCGCCACAACTTTGTGATGATAGGACCTGTTTATCTCTGAGAGGCATTTATTCAACTACTTATATTCCTGCCAAATCTCTCTCTCAAAACCAAAAACACTTTACAGCAAACAAGTACACACTGTCATGAAATAAATATTGCAAACTTAGCAGCTGTGTAGTAACATACCATTTTTGGCTTTCCTCTTCATGTAGTTGTCTTTTTAATCTGTAGCCTTTGATGTACTAAAAAAACAATTACCAATTTTTAGAGCAAAATAAAATTTACAAAACTAATTTTCCCTGCTAATATATTATTTGACGCTTTCCATCACATTTCAGAGGTGGTATGGTGGAGCAGTGGTAGTGCTGCTACCTCACAGTAACGAGACCAGGGTTTGTGTCCCGGGTCCTCACTGCATGGAATTTCTATGTTCTCACTGTGACTGTGTCCGTTTCCTCCAATCCTAAATTGGTCCTAGTGTGTGATTGGTGTGTGTGTGTGTGTGTATTCACCCTGTGATGGACTGGCACTCACTCCAGGGTTTGTTCCTGCCTTGTGCCCTACACTGGCTGGGGTAGGCTCCAGCAAACCCCTGCGACCCTGTTCAGGACTAAGTGGGTTAGAAAATGACTCACTGACATCAAATTTCAGAAATGTCATATGATTTAAGTTTGCACCCAATACATGTGATTGGATCGAATTGCTTTTTTCCAGACCAGATGCCTCTATTCACATGGAGAGTCTAAGTTCTGACTATTTCACATTTTAGAACTAGACACCAATGCTTTTTGAAATTGCTATCAAAATTCTGGTCAGATCATTCACAGAGGAAAGCACTGCACTAAACACTAAGTGCAACATTGATGGAAGAAGTTATTGTCTGTAATGAAAAAGATAACCTTAAAATATGCTTTATTTTAGTAGTTGGAGAACAATCAGAGAGGAGATAAAATGTATTAAGAATAACCTGAGAGAAATACTATAACATAAAGTGATAAGGAAGGCCAACATACTAAACAATTATTTGCACAGGGTTTCCACCATTAAAAGGATCAGTAAGATGTCAGTAGAACATTTAGGCAACAATAAACTACTTTTAAAGGTTAAGAGAGTGGTACCTCAATGATGAAAAATGTTAAAAGCAAATAGATTACCAAAAGGGTAGCAATAATAACTACTAAATATGGAAACTGTTCAGATACTATCAACTTGAAAATGATCTGGTTTAGCCTGATGTGTAAGACAGTTCACTTGAAAAAACATGCTCTTATTCAAGTTAACTTTGAAATTTGTGATCCTATTGTGTTTGTCCAATATATTTAATACAGATGGCACGGATGAGTATCAATCTGTGATATGATATCAGCAGACAGAGATACATTTACAGTAGTTAAAGTGTTTTCATTATGATCCCATTTATCTCAGGGATTAAGAAGTTTAGAAGGGGGTGCTAGGTCTTTAAAGTAATAGTATTCAGTTTATAAGTATAAATGTAAATTGTTTGAACTGTTATATTACATAGAGAGTTACGGCAAGTTCAGATACTATGATATTTTGGGTATTACGGAGAACCAGCTGACATCTCTTATTTCTGACACTATTTTGGTGCTGGACAGGTTTAATCAGACTGAGCAGAAAAAGCAGGAGGGAGACTGGAGATTTTTGTGAATGAGCTATGGGTAAAGGGAACACGATACAATTAAAACTAAAATGGAATTAAATGAAATGCGGACTGAATTTGTCCATGTCACTGCCCAGTTACATTATCCTGGCTGACCTAGAAATGGAAATTATTCACTCTTAATGATATATCATTCTGAATACTGGTGACTTCATACAAGGAATCAAGTGCCTATTAGTCTTGTTCAAATTATGGACATTACAAGCTGGACCTTCTTTATCCAAATATTAGTAACTTTTAAGCATAACCTTGTGGTACAAGCTTGAGCCATTTTGACTTCATTTTGCTGCCACCTACAAGGCTTATATTGACAGCAACAGCTCTCTGTAATCCACGCCAGATGTTTTTATGTCCATTTGGTGGAGTGGGGGGTGGAGAGTTTGTTTGTATTATATTTATTTTGGAGATTTTGTAAAACTTAAATTTCCCTTTGGGGAGAACTGAAGGAATAATCTATCTAATCTGTCTATCTAGCAGTGAAACATTCCTTCCTCTAATGCTAGAGGGCTACAGCTCCAAAAAACTAAAATGAAAACTTGATTTTTGTTTAAATTGGTTGAAGAAAATCTAATTGGAGGGAAAAAAAGGTTAATTTTTTTCTCTTCAACTAGATAATGCTGGATTAGGCAGTGTAAGCAGAAGGCAGGACATAGACCAGTAAAGAAAATGCAAAACTAGCCAGCATCTATTTGTGAAATGGTCATCTTCTTCACTGTAAAGTGCCATTGTTCTACCTTCACAAGTTGGCCTCTTTTTTTCTCACAGGTTCCTGGTATTTTTGTTCCTGTTTTTAGCATAAACATAACCAATCAGTTGAAGGGATATTTTGTTATGAACTCTGATCATAGGAATAATGCATCCACTGACATAAACTTTTGTAACTCTGACCTTAGTAGCCAAACAATGTATCAAATGTCACAGAAATTGCCAGCATGGTCACAGATTACAATACTGAACTAAACACTGATTGTAACATTAGAGTATGTATGGATACTGAAGATGACCAAAGATCTTTATTAAACCAAATAAAAATGTGCATGTCTGACATTTATACTGGTACATTTTTGCAGTTATGCATATCACATAGTATACAGAAGCCTGATCTCATTAGAGAGTTTTTAAAGCAGATTAATGAATCTGTTCATACTTTACTTGCTACAGTGCAAGAATCTTTAGAGCTGGATCCACGACATTGTTTCATCCACCTCCTTCATTTCATTTCATTAGATCTCTGAAATGTGTGGAGACTTGTTTCCCTTACTAAAAGTGCTACTCTGCATAATGTTCTGGAAACACAGTATAGATAGAAAGATACAAGTAGCACTTTGTCTCCAGGGGGATTTTGGCTGTTTACAGAAGGTCAATAAAAAAATAAATAAATACATATTATTTTATTATGACAAACAACAAACCACTTTTTCAAGTACACACCAGAAAGACTATAAAGAAAGGATACTAAAAAATAAGAAAAGAGAATCTTCTGATTTGGCTAAAGATAAAAAGAGCCATCGCAATCACAGTTAAGTATTATAAAGGCATTTCTTGACAGTGCTTGTTGTTAGTGTTCCAGAGAAAGGATGTCCTGCATTTGTCATAATGGTTGCTCATTTTTGCCTTCATTCTGTTCTTCGTTACCAGAGGTGGGTAGAGTACTCAAAAATTGTACTCAAGTAAGAGTAGCGTTACTTCAAAATAATATTACTCAAGTAGAGGTAGAAAGTAGTCATCAAAATATTGCTCAAGTAAGAGTAAAAAAGTATTTGGTGAAAAGACTACTCAAGTACTGAGTAACTGTTTGAACATAATAAATGATTTATTTTTTAGAAATGTTATAATAAGACAGACAAAAATATATAATAATGTGCAAATTCAGCTATTTCCAAATAATAAAATAAAAAATGAGTAAAAATAAATAACATCTTTACAAAATAAAGATGCACAAATAACACAAAGTTTCAAATCTCAGTTTTTCACAACAAAGCTTTTGAGGCCAATACCCACAGTAGGTAACATGTATGTTTGAACACTGCAAACTACATACAGTGACAAGATATACTGTAAACTGACCGTATAATACTGTATATTCACTTTGTGGTGTAGCGGGTTTGCAGCTTCAAAAAAAAAAAAAAAAAAAAAAAGGCCAGTTTCAAATTCATAAAGCTGTGTCACTCTCTGTAGGTGCAATTGCACGACCGTGGGAAGTTAACACTAGAATTACCAGAGCCTACGAAAAAACTCGTATATCCGGCCCACCTTAAATCGCTTCTTAAATCCGTTCACACCTCTCCGCCAGCATCCTTTGTCCTCTAAATGTGCTGATAAAAGACAAGCTGCCAGCAGCCGGCTATTCCATCCCCCCACCGACTTAGAACGTGAGCGAAGTTTTCCCAGCTCACGTCTTGATTGATTATGTGGGAGTGAAGTGGAGTTTTACAGAGGAAATAAGAGGTCATTATTCTAAAGTAATCTGTGTAAACACATTGTTAAAACAGAAACTTTTTCATATTTTAGTAATAAATGTTACAAAATGTAGTAGGCATAAACTATAGAATATATAAAGCCCGAGTTCCAAAGATCAAATAAACACTTTCACAAAAGCTTCAAGAATGATTCACCAGCTTCTGTGGCGTAGCGTGTTAAAATTTCCCTCTTAGCGCAGAGCAGCTTTTCCTTGCCTCACAGACCTGAGTTCGATTCCCCGCTGGGGATGAAGTGTTGCTTTTTTTTTCTTTTCTTTTAAACCTCAAACGGACATACAATTTATACATTGGTATGCACTGTCAGTTACTGAGATCGTTATATTTTCATGTGGGAGGCTCCTTTTCAAATATTTTTTTAACAATTGAGACTGCAATTAACAGGAACAACTGTCCTTATAACTTATTTTTAAGATCCATAACACACAGACAAACAGAGCACTGCGTAATAGAGAGACAGACAGGCAGAGAAGTCACTAGATATAGAAATAAACAGGGAAGCCACGTGTACTGAAAGAAAAAAAGAACAACATGTGCGTTGTCCCTGACTCTCTAAGGGGTGTTGTTAGAGCGCCTGCACTTATTCAGTGCAGCTGGGACAACGCACATGTTGTTCTTTTTTTCTTTCAGTACACGTGGCTTCCCTCTTTATTTCTATATCTAGTGACTTCTCTGCCTGTCTGTCTCTCTATTACGCAGTGCTCTGTCTGTCTGTGTGTTATGGATCTTAAAAATAAGTTATAAGGACAGTTGTTCCTGTTAATTGCAGTCTCAATTGTTAAAAAAAATATTTGAAAAGGAGTCTCCCACATGAAAATATAACGATCTCAGTAACTGACAGTGCATACCAATGTATAAATTGTATGTCCGTTTGAGGTTTAAAAGAAAAGAAAAAAAAAGCAACACTTCATCCCCAGTGGGGAATCGAACTCAGGTCTGTGAGGCAAGGAAAAGCTGCTCTGTGTTAAGAGGCAAATCTTAACACACTACGCCACAGAAGCTGGTGAATCATTCTTGAAGCTTTTGTGAAAGTGTTTATTTGATCTTTGGAACTCGGGCTTTATATATTCTATAGTTTATGCCTACTACATTTTGTAACATTTATTACTAAAATATGAAAAAGTTTCTGTTTTAACAATGTGTTTACACAGATTATTTTAGAATAATGATCTCTTATTTCCACTGTAAAACTCCACTTCACTCCCACATAATCAATCAAGGCGTGAGCTGGGAAAACTTCGCTCACGTTCTAAGTCGGTGGGGGGATGGAATAGCCGGCTGCTGGCAGCTTGTCTTTTATCAGCACATTTAGAGGACAAAGGATGCTGGCGGAGAGGTGTGAACGGATTTAAGAAGCGATTTAAGGTTGGCCGGATATACGAGTTTTTTCGTAGGCTCTGGTAATTCTAGTGTTAATGAAGTAGTTGGAGCAAGTCACACCTGCACGTGTGGGTGCGGTCATTCTCAATTGCTTCGTTGGCTTTCTGCAGTGTTTGATTAAGGCCCATGGAGATGGGAGTGTATATATACGGGTCGGCCCAAAAAAAAGAAGGGGGAATCAAAGAAAAGGAGAAAAGAAGAGTCTGTAGGGGACTGGCATCGTCACACACTTGCCCTTTAAATAGCACAGCTGATAGAAAATAACATTAGAACATGGCAGATTGTGCACGTACAAGAAGTCTCACTTTAAATTGACTGTCTGTGTCTGTGCATGTTTGGTTAAAACATGCTTGTTCTTCACTCAGTGAAGTGATGGTTAAGCTTCAGCAGGAGTTGGCTCTCAAGGTTCTTGGAGTGAAGCTGTGACCGTTTAGCAGTGAGCAGGAGCCCCGCATGACTAAAAGTCTCTCCCAGGCTGCGGACGCAGGAAGTTTGTGTGTGGTCATGTGACTGCATGGTTGTGTTTGATTGGTGAAACGGAGTCATGTGATTATTGTTCCTTCATCTGATTGATGAAACGTAGTCATGTGATTATTGTTGCTATGTCTGATTGGTGAAACAGTCATGCAGTAGATCCACTGGCGACTTCTCTCTGGCAAAAATACAGCGTATCTAATGTGTAAATGGAAAAAAGTAACGAGTCGAGTGTTGCCCAGTGTAGAGGAGTAAGAGTAGCATTTCTTCTTCACAAATGTACTCAAGTAAAAGTAAAAAGTATGGTGCAATAAAACTACTCTTAGAAGTACAATTTTTTTTTAAAGTTACTCAAGTAAATGTAATGGAGTAAATGTAACTCGTACTACCCACAACTGTTCGTTACTACCTCCAGGGGGTTGAGAGTGCATCACATAACTGAGCCTGCCCTTTTAATTAGCTTGTTGTTTCGGTAGGCCTCTCTTGAAGTATTGTTACCAGCCCAGCAAACCACAGTGTAGAAAATTGCACCAGCCGTCACAGAGTTATAGAAGATGTGAAGGATAATACTTGCCACATTAAATGAACTCAGTCTCCTAAGAATAAAAGAGTCTGCTCTGCCCTTTCTTATGTACTTCCCTGTGTTCTAAGACAAGTCCTATCTGTCATTAACGTGGACCTCCAAGTACTTGTAGCAATGCACCACATCCATATCCACTACCTGAGTAGTGATCAGGCACAGATGCGGTTTGATGTGGCAACAGTCAAAAACCAGTTTCTTGGTTTTGCTGATGGTAAGTTGCAGATAATTCCTTCTGAACCAAAAAAAAAAGTTTTTCACCTGACTTCTATACTCATTCCCTTTAACAACACACCCCATTAGTGCAAAATCATCTGAAAATTTCTGCAGGTGACATGACCTGGTGTTATACTGATAGACTCAGGTGTAGAGAGTGAAGAGAAAAGTAGTCAGGATTGTTCTTTGTGGTGCTGCATTGCTGCTCACTTCCATATCATAAACATAGTTCTTGAGTCTCAGAAACTGCAGCCTGCCTGACAGATCGTTCATTATCCAGAACACCACAGGCTCATCCACCTGCATAGCCCTTAATAGGGATGGCTGGATAGTATAGAAGGCACTGGAAAAGTCAAAAAATCATAACCCACTCTGTGATAATTAAGATATTTTCAGTGACAATTTACCTTAATAAAAACAAAACAAACATGTGGTACCGTCCATTTTGAGTTTACTGATATTGTTTCTCCTTTACACAGAAGAAAATATTTGTCACCCTTTGTTTTCCTTGATGTGCCTATTGTCACAGTGCATTACATGCTGAACTATAACAGTAAAAGAAAGCAACCTGTATATATTTTTCAAAAATATATTCACAACAATATTGTTTCTCTAATGTGTGAACAGCAATACAACTTACCAACATGTCTTTTGATATGAAAGCAATACTTAGCATTTGTTTAATCTTGAAATAAAATAAAAGTGACACACAATCACATCTAAGCCAGTCACATTAATAGCAAATTTAAAGACATCCCACATTCTGAACATCAATGCAGTACACACTACATTATAGGTTATAATACCATTCATATACATATCTTTGCTATGTTATGGCATTTCTTCATCTGAAACTGTATTAATGGAATTTATATATTCAGCAATTTTCTAAATCCACTAATCCAGTTCAGCACAATCAGCAGCCAACATTGGAAAGCCAGTGCTTAGCAAGCTTTCTTAATTTTATCTGATAAGAACTTTTCAATAAGGTGAGACAATTATATTCTCTCATATGACCATGATATGCCAATGACAAAAGCCAACATGAATTGAATTTTAAAATCCATTTTCTAAAAAATTAATTGCTACTTGCTACCGACTCCTTGCTAGCTCTGATGGACTCACTCAGTTATATATTTGCATCGAGGAGGTGGCTTTTCATTGGTACCTAGATGTGGTTATCAGTAACCAGGATAATGTACAATCATCTCTTTATTATAATAAAAAAATCCTGGGACAAGACAAGACTTTTTAGCCTGGGACGATACGTGACTTTTTCAGAGAGATACTTTCAAGTCCCGCAAGACGAGATTTTGTGCCAAGAGATTTAACCACGCCCGGGGCCGGAAATAAAAGACAAAGAGTAGATGGCAAAATAGAACGTCGTAAAGAATTCAAAAACATTAGCGCGATACACATGCAGAGCAGGTCAGAGATCAAGAAAGTAATAAAATTTGAAAGTCTCAAAAAATGATAGTACAGATCGCATTAGCGCAAACAAATGGAAATTATTACTGGGTGAAATAATGGAACAGTGAAAAGAGATTGAATATACTGTTCGGATTTAAACTTTAAGTCGGAGATTTGTAGATCGTCTAATTCATTTTGCCATCAGGGAAAAGTAGTGTTTCTTCCCAATGAAGAGGCGTATCCGCAAGAATTAAAAGATTTGTTGTTTGGTAAAAGTGAAATCCACATACGCGGGCGGCAGAGATGCAAAGTGGTCAGGTGTAGTGCAGGCCGGGGGGGGTTGGCAAGCGAAGCGAACAGGGGGCAAAGCCCCCTAGTTTTTAAAAAGAAATTAGTCTTGCTTTGCCACTCTCCTTATACTCACAATATGTAGCTTTTGTTCAACAAAGCAGTCTACATTGAAGATGAATCTCTGAACCAGGATGACAAACTTTAGTTTTAGACCAGTATAACCTTGAAGACAGTATTGCTGTAAATTGTATAGTTCAATGACACAGAGCTCACCAAACAAAGTAGTGAACTAAGTCAATCTGAATAACCCCTGGCAGTCAGGTGCCTGAGAAAAATAGAAGATTGTCTACTACAAGAATATCCATCCTGCCCATGCTCCACTTTATATCAAGAGTTCTGTGATAGAGAGAGTAAAATATACCACATTTCTTGGTGTGTATCTGGCAAAGGACCTGACGTGATCTATTAATACCTTCTCATTGAACAAGAAAGCACAGCAGCAACTCCAGTTTCTGCACTAGCTGAAGAAGGCAACTCTTCCATGCCATATCCCCACCACATTCTATACGAACACTATTAAAACCATCCTGACCAGTTGCATCACTGTCTGTTATGGGAACTGTAATGCCCGTTCAACTGATAGTGTGCACTGAGGAGACAATCATCAGGGTTTCTCTCCCTTCCATCATGGACATCTGTAAGGCCTTCAGCATTCTGAGAGAATAGAATCACTTTTCCCTGCTTCCATCTGGCTAAAGGTGTGGAAATGTGCAAAACATTTTTCCTTCAGAACCTGATCAAGTTTTAAGGAAAAGTGTTATTTTGATAATCACGAAATGCAAAGGAGACACTTTTGTTCAAGATGCTACAAGATGTGGCGTCGGAATGGGTGCTTTTTTAAAGTATAAATGTTCTTGTTTTAATTATGTGCATATTATGTTTAAGTATATATAAAGACATCCATCCATCCATCCATTTTCCAACCCGCTGAATCCGAACACAGGGTCACGGGGGTCTGCTGGAGCCAATCCCAGCCAACACAGGGCACAAGACAGAAACCAATCCCGGGCAGGTTGCCAACCCACCACAGGACACACACAAACACACCCACACACCAATCACACACTAGGGCCAATTTAGAATCGCCATTCCACCTAACCTGCATGTCTTTGGACTGTGGGAGGAAACCGGAGTGCCCGGAGGAAACCCACGCAGACATGGGGAGAACATGCAAACTCCACGCAGGGAGGACCCGGGAAGCGAACCCAGGTCCCCAGGTCTCCCAACTGCGAGGCAGCAGCGCTACCCACTGCGTGTAAAGACACTGTTTGATTAATTTTAGATAATATATTTAGGAATAAGATGTTAATACTGTATTATAGAGTAGATATATACATTGATAAGTTGATGGGTACTGTGACAAAAGGTTTAACATTTTAAAAATTAGGAAGGGAAGATGGTATGGTGGCACAGTGAATAGCACTGCTACCTTGCAATAAGAAAATTGAAAGTTTAAGTTTGAATATTTTTTGTGTAGAGTTTGCATGTTCTCCCTGTCTCTGTGTTGGTTCTTCGAGTGCTGGATTGGCTGTAGTGTGTGTGCGTGCGTGCGTGTGTGTGTATGCCTAAACTATGATGAACTGGTGTGTGTCCAAACACTGTTCCATTCTGAGATATGCTCTACCAATAAGGTGTTGTAATTCAGCCCACCTTCAAAACAGACAGACAAACATCAAATATCCAAAAAACACACACTTTTAATAATTCTCTGCAATGTACAGCACCTTACAATGCTCAAATCAAGCAAATACTCAGTCCCTTCTTTCTCTCTTCTTCTCATTCTACCGCCCTCACTCCTCCACACACAAGCTCCGTCCTCTTCCACCTGACTCCGTCTCGGCTAATGGAGTGAGGTGGGCCCTTTTATAATACCCCAGATGTGCTCCATGTACTTCGTGATGATCTTCTGGCGGCATTTCCTGGTATGGCAGAAGTGCCGCTTGAGCACCCAGAAGCACCCTGGGTATACCTGGAATATCTTCCTGCAGCACTTCTGGGTGTGGCGGAAGTGCTGCAATCCAAGGCTCTATAATCCTCTGGGCGTCTCCTGGCAGTGGCCACAGTCCCCTACAGGGTTGAGCTTCTAAGCTCTGATCCCATGGACTCTGTGTGAACCAGGGCAGCTGCCCTCTTGTGGCCTGGGGGAGGTATTGTCTCTCTCCCGGTCCTTCCAGGCATTCCGGCTGGGTAGGATCCCCAGCCATATGCAATGAAGGGTAGTGTATAAATAATTATGACACCCAGTGTACTGGGAATGTAGACACCAAGCTACACTCTGGGCATCGTTGCAGTTTGGGACCAAGCTGGATCAGCAGAAGAGATGTAAGACACAGAGCTATAGACAAAAATGTTGGGTTCAAAAACAATGGCACACTTTATTTAATATTAATAATAATAATACATTTTATTTATATAGCACCTTTCCCATGCTCAAGGCACTTACAGAATATAAGAAAGAACAGCAGGGTATACAGTATATAGCATTGTACAAACCAGATAAATAAAGAAGATTATGACAGTGAATTCAGAGAAAAAAAATATTTACAAGTGCAGGGACAAAAATGGTGTCATGTTGTACAGTATATAAAATATATACAGTGGGTATACTGAATTCCATAATATAAAAAAGTGGAATAAATAAATAAATAAGTACATTTATATACACAAAGCAGTAGACTTCCTTGATTTTAAATACAAAACAAAAATATTCAAAAAATAAATATGTATACAAAAATGAACAATACATCAAAAACCCAATTTACATAAATCCCTCCACCAAAAGAAATGAAACTAGGAATATTAATATACAGTAATCCCTCGCTATATCGAGCTTCGACTTTCACGGCTACACTCTATCGCGGATTTTATATGTAAGCATATTTAAATATATATCACGGATTTTTCACTGGTTCGTGGGTTTCAGTGGACAATGGGTCTTTTAATTTCTGGTACATGCTTCCTCAGTTGGTTTGCCCAGTTGATTTCATACAAGGGGTGCTATTGGCAGATGGACTGAGAAGCTACCCAATCAGAGCACGTATTACGTATTAAATAAAACTCCTCAAATATATTGTGAGCACAGGGGCTGTTCGCACCCCTAGAGGATACGGCCACTCCTCAAAAAACTCTGAAAGACTACCTTCACATTGCTCTCTTCCTTGCTGGGCTTACTTATGGTTGCTTTGTTGCGCGATATGCTTCCCGCACGGTGCTTCGCATGCTTAAAAGCTCAAACAGCACCTATTGATTTTTGATTGTTTGCTTTTCTCTCTCTCTCTCTCTCTCCGACATTCTCTGTTCCTGACATGCACTCCTTTGAAGAAGAAGATATGTTTGCATTCTTTTAATTGTGAGACAGAACTGTCATCTCTGTCTTGTCATGGAGCACGTTTAAACTTTTGAAAAAGAGACAAATGTTTGTTTGCAGTGTTTGAATAAAGTTCCTGTCTCTCTACAACCTCCTGTGTTTCTGTGCAAATCTGTGACCCAAGCATGACAATATAAAAATAACCATATAAATATATTGTTTCTACTTCGTGGATTTTCACCTTTCGCGGGGGGTTCTGGAATGCAACCCCCGCGATCGAGGAGTCACTGTAATAGAAATATATAAAATAATATAAAAATATATAAAGTATTGCACAAACCGCTATGTTTGCTGTACTTGGATATAGTGTATGCTACAACAAACCCTTGTCACACTCATCAGATGGCCAGAAGTGAAAAAGATGACCCCTACAGGCAGAAAGTGTCTTCTGCCTGACCAATCATACCTTCCATTATCTGGAAAAAACATGTTTGAACTGTACAGCACACACCACTTCTGCAAGGCCTCTTTTAATTACACCCCATGTTACTTTTAACCAGGGATCCCTTTCCTAAGGAAATAATGCCAACATTAAACTAAACGCTCCACACCTCTTCTCTCTACAGTAGATGGTGGCCATGGTGATGCCAGTATATGATCTAAACATCATACGAAGCTGTGTAGACCTCACTCAACTTTTCACTCATGTCCAACATTCAACTAAATGTTCCACAACCTTTCTTCCTACAGGGGTGGATGGTCAAAGAGATGCTAGTGTATGGTCTGGACACCATGCGAAGCTGTGTAGACTTCCTACCACTTTTCACTTGTGTCCAGTATACCCACATCTTGCAGTGCAGCCTTGCTGAAGCAGTGCTACAATGCTAGTAGATGGGCTCCCTCACGTTTCAAATATTTAAAAAGTTAACTGCCTTAACTATACTTGTTTTTCATATAAACTTGAACCAAATATAGTTATTTGTCTTTGCCCAGGTAATGCTCAGCTATTACCACAATTAATTAAATACTAAACCAGATCATTTATCTGCAAAATCCACAGACATTTTCAGTAGTCTACTCTGTTTGCCTCATCACACTGCATGGAATTAAAGGTTCACAATGGTAGGCAACACTTAATGAAACATAATGAAATACAAGCATTTCTTGAAATGCTCAAGAGCACAATTGAATATAACAAGTGTGGCGGACAGCCGGGACGCCCAAAGAGGAGAAGGATGGGGGAAGGCAGCTACTGTGGGACCCTGCCTCCCCCAAGACGCCAGATGATGATTTCCCTGCAGCACAGCAGTGTCCTGGATTCCTGCAGGGCACCATGGGATCTGGAGGTCGACTTCTCAGCCCTGCTGGCTATCGTGGGTGCTGCCAGGAGATGCTGCAGGGGGACCTGGGGACTCATAGTATTTATATGGCCCAGAAGTACTATCGAGCCATGGGGACAGAAGCTCTGAAGTACTTCCAGTCTGACAGAAACCTGAACTTCTCCATCTGACCGAGAAGTGCGGGAAAGTCACATGGAGGGAAGAGCCGAAACACTTTATAGTCAGACAATATATAAAGGACTATTGGAGTCCCAGCAAGTGAGCCGGCATCGGAAGGTGTAGGACAGAACTTGCAGGTAGGTGTGTTGGAGAGATTTTGTGTTGGAATTGCATTTCTTATTATTGTTATCACATGTGTATGGTGGCGGAGGTGCTTCAGGACACTACTAAAGGAAGAAGAATAATTAAAAACTTTCTTGGCGATTTTACCCTGTGTTCAGTGTGTCTGTCTGTTGGGTTGAAAGGGGCAACAGCGACCTCTAGTGTCTTACACAAGGAAAAAATGAATGTATTTACAGTATATAAGGATGTAGAGAAAAGCCAAGCAAAATGACACCTTTTATTGGCTAACTATTGCCTGAAGAAGGGGTCTGAGTTGCCTCAAAAGCTTGCATATTGTAATCTTTTTAGTTAGCCAATAAAAGGTGTCATTTTGCTTGGCTTTTCTATACATTCATAATGGCTAACATGGTACAACACCCTAGTACTACAGTATATAAGGAAAAATATATAAGGAAAAACTAAAAGTAAGAGCTCATAACAGTAAGAGATGGTGAGTCACACACTATCAGCAAACAGAATACTGAATGGAAACCTAACAACTAAAATAAATTGAGAAATTGCCTAATAAATAATATGAGAAGGAAAACCGTTTTTGTGTCTCAATCAAATCCTCCTGCTGTTCTCAGGGCGGGAGAAAGCATGGATCAAAATAAAACATTTAAAGACTTCAGCTGGGCATTATCAAACAAGAGGAAATTCACAACTCTAAATCAGAGGATTTGTTTCAAGTGAACCAGATATTACAAACGGTTTTACTTTCTTGAAGGAGTGGTGGTGTCTGGTGGGGGGAGGAGGGGGGGGGGGGGTTGTGTATGGGAGGGGGCGGGGTTCGTGGCTCTAGCTACAAATACAGACTTGTGCTACTCATCAGAGTCATTAGGCAGAAACAAGCAGGGAGGCCCTGACAGGATAGGTAAGTGGATGCAAAGGAAAGGCTGAACAGACAAGACAAAAATCTAAGCAGTCACCATGGAATTTAAACCTAGTATCAAAGATCTGTCGGGCTTCAGTACACTGCTCCACCATAGCACTTATAGTTTCCATATCCACACATGGGATAGAGATATGATTTTTTGATCTTTAGTTACTAGGATCCAGTTGATCTCCCTTTTATGGATTAAAGCTCTTTATAATGATTTCCAAACATAGACATAGTGTTTACCTTACGGGGAAGAACTTAACTAATGCATCTGGGGAAAGTAGACAGGGTTAGACTTGCTGTAACTGTAGTTTCTGTTTCTGTCCCCAGAACCAAATGGAAGACTCATCTCGAGGAGTGCTGATATCATCTCCAACTCCACAAAACTCTGCCCATTTTCACCCTTGCCAACGTAAAACCTGCATTCTAGCAGCAAGACATCATCATTTAGACCACAGCTGCCTTGAGGTACACATCTCCTAAGACAGATATGGTGTGTCTTTGACTATTTTACTTTGAATATTCTTTAGTAATATTAAACAGGGTTTTACCACCTGGGACACCAAACTCTTTCTGTGGCTGACATACTATGCATTATTTCTTTACAAAGCATAAGTTAAAGTTCTTGTCTATAATGATTGCTACAGTATGATTTCTAATAATATTTTTCATTATTATTAATCTTCTTCTTCTTCTTTTGGCTGCTCCCATTAGGGGTTGCCACAGTGGATCATCTTTTTCCATATCTTCCTGTCTTCTGCATCTTCCTCTGTTACACCCATCGCCTGCATGTCCTCTCTCACCACATCCATAAACTTTCTCTTGGGCTTTCCTTTTTTCATCTTGCCTGACAGCTCTATCTTTAATATCCTTTTGCCAATATATCCAGCATCTCTCCTCTGCACATGTCCAAACCAAAACAATCTTGCCTCTCTGACTCTCCCAACCGTGCAACTTGAGCTGACCCTCTAATGTACTCATTTCTAATCCTGTCCATCCTCATCACACCCAATACAAATTTTAACATCTTTAACTCTGCCACCACCATATTAATTATTATTATTATTATTATTCTTTAGGAATATTAAACAGGGTTTTACAACCTGGGACACCCAACTCTTTTTGTGATTGACAATAAACATATTATTTCTTTAAAAGGCTGTAAAAGGCACTATATAGGCGCCTGACCCGACACAGACTCACACCAGAGGCATGTATAAGAACCAAGAAATTTTTATTTTTCTTCACCTGTGGGGCACGTCTTCCTCGTGATTTCCACAGGCACAACACAGTCCCTAGTACACCCACCAAAACACACCACACTCTTTCTTCTTCTTCTTCCACCACTCCTCCTCTGAGCTTCGTCGTCCTCCTCCTCCTGACTCTGGTCATTGAGTGGTGGTTGCTGGGCCCTTTTATAGTCCACTCAGAAGTGTTCCAGGTGGTTGATTGCCGAGTTCTGGCTGCACTTCTGGGTGTGGTGGATACACTGCTCATACAAGCTCAGGAGTCCCAGCTGCAGCACCCCGTGATGGTGCCTGTGGGACCCAGCAAGGTTGCACCCAACTCCAATTCCCATGGAGCCCTGCGGGAAACCGAGGCACCGTTCCAACCCAGGGGGGCGACCATCTAGCGTCCAGGGAAAGGTATTGCACAGTCCATGGCTGCTCCCCCTGAACATATAATGAAGGGGCATCTCGGCCAGTTATGGATCCCGGCCATCCACCACAAGGCATAAGTTAAATTTCCTGTCTATTATTATTGCTAGAGTATGTTTCCTAATATTTTTCATATTTTAGCATGCTTGTAGTAAAATGTCTTCAAGCCCAAATGATTTGGTTTTAACACACAAAAAGACAGTGCCCAAACCACAACAGACAATTTTAATTTACAATCTTTACACAAAAAGCCCACCTTAACATATGCGTGAGGTGTTTCTTTTCTAAAAACCTAAATGAAATAATTATTTAGTCAATTTTCTATTTCCAACTGATTTTCAATAATTTTTCTTTGTGTATCTCTGAGACATTTGTTTCCATTGCAATTCTTTTTTAGTTTCTCTCTTAACCTTTAGGATACTATTTTATCCCTAGTTGTAGTTTACTTTTTTGTTGATTTTTTTTTCTGCAGAGGAATCTTTTTAGATTTATGTTTTTAATAACATTTTTATTGATCCATGTAGGTTTTTTCTTGCTTGTTTTCATTTTCTTAGTTTTTTTGGAATATACTTATTTTACACATTACTTAAACTGTCCCTGAAATGACACAATCGATGGTTTATGGGACAAATGTTTCTAAACCAATTCTCCATTATCTAAGTGGTTCCTTACCACAAGTATTCAGCTTTCACAATTTCTGTCTTTAATTTGGTATAAATTTGCTTATTGTATAACTTAATGTTGGCCTAGTGCAGGGGATTTCAAACTCAGTCCTGGGGACCCACTGTGCCTGAATGTTTTTGTTCCAACCTACTTCTCCTTTTAGTTGGACTCCTGGGCTAATTAAGTAAACTGTTATTTCCCAGATTCTGTCTTTTGAGAACAATATAGAATTAAGAAAACAAGTTTGGTAAAGAAAAAAAATGATCAAAATGTATTAAGCAGATATATGGAAATAGTGTATTTTTGTCTTTTTAACAATATTTTCATCTTGATTTTCATTCCACTTTTCCAGGTGTTCTAATTGTTTAATTAATCCATTATTTACTAATTAGTGGGTCTGACGTTAAAGTAGTTGCAGCCTTTCACGATTCAGTGTTGTTTGCCTGGGTGTCTGCTCTGCTCGTTTTTAATTATCATTATTAAGATACAATGAAGGGAGCAAACTGCACAGAGAAACATCAAAATACAGTATAATGAAATCAACAAAAGAGAGTTAAGCATTTAAATCTATAGAAAAAATAGAACATTTTCTAAATGTGTTATAAATGTAAACATTATGCTGGTGTGCTTTTCTGAATGTAGAATAAGAGAAGAGGATAAAAATACCAGTTAATTCAATGAGATCAATGTTATCAGTTGTTGTCACTGATTATGAATCTGGTTGGAACAAAAACCTGCAGCTACAGTGGGTCCCCGGGACTGACTTTGAAAACTCCTGGCCTACTGCATAGTTCAGCTGCCTTATAGCTCCAGTATCCTGGGTTTGATTCTACCCCAGGCATGGTGGTATGCGATATTAAATAAATAAAGGAGTGCTCAGGCTTCCGAGAAGTATAGGTGTGTGTGGAAGACCAGCTCTAGACTGCTGATGGCGTAATTGACTGATTGCACATTCATGTGTAGACATGTTGAGATTGGCCAATTGCCTCGTTAGAGCTTTGGAGTCTGCAATTAGTGTCAACACACCTGCATCCCTAATAGTATAAAGGGAACCTGAGTAGGAAACAGGGGAGGACAACTAGGAGAACAAAGCGAGATGGAGCAAAAAGGAAGGTGAAAGTTTGAGAGAAGGTAGGACTAGAGAGGAGTTAATGCGATGTTGAGCTGTTTCTTATATTTGAAACAACAATGGTAATAAAGCACTTATTTGACATAAGCTTTTGTTGAATTTGTATCTTCGGTTTGACCAATTGAAATTTCACAGTTGTTGTTAGAAACATTTAAACCTTTTATGTCATTTGAAAACATTTATAAAAATATTTTGGATATTCTTGAAAACATTAATTAGTATTAATATTTTGTATTATAATTTTCTTATGAAACATACACAGACATGAACATGCAGCAGATCTTCATGTGTCATCCTTAACAAGTACGATATAATTCAGAAGCATTAGCTTATATCTTTACAAAATAAAAAAGGAAAATTCAAACACAACTTGTATACCAATAGAACAGAGTCTACAGAAAAGCATACCATACCAAACCCAAAGATGAGAATACTTAAATGAGTGCATACTTAAACAGATTGCTGAATATCTGTAATTCAAGCAACTTCTACCAGCTAGGTCTCCATTTTCCATGCAAGCCTGAACCAGCTATTTTCACCAGAACTGAAAAGTGCACAGCTCTCACCTGGGTTTCAAGTCAAGTTGATTCTTAAGTAAGAGGGGAGCATTGCTAAAGTAGAGCATGGTTTCTTTAATTTCTGCATTCCCCAAGAAGCCAAGTTTGTATTCCTCCTTGCACATTTCAATCTTGGCACATAGCACCATTCCTTCAAATTTGCTGATCTTCAACAACAACATTTATTTATACAGCACATTTTCATACAAACAATGTAGCTCAAAGTGCTTTATGTGATGTCAAATAGAAAGTTGCAAGAAAAAGCAAATAAGATTAGGTAAGAATAATAATGAATAAGTAAAAAAGAAAAAATAAATTAATCTACAGTATATGATCTTATAAAGCATTAGACATATAAATGAAAGACCTGTGTGTGCATGGAGCAGTTGTATCTGCTCACGCTCAGCCTCAGCCACTAGATGGCACATCCTTGCACTTTAAATTTTTTCTGTGCTTGCATACACCTCACTTCTCACTATGAAAGACCTGTGTGTAGCAAATACCACCGCCCAACAACAACTTTGTGCTAATGACACAGATGAAGAGAAACAACATCGAAATTAAGCAAACGCCACAGCTCAACAATGTGCAAGTGAAACACCTCATCAAAGGAGGGCAAGGCTTTTTGCTAAAAAACATTGTCTATGTGGAGGTATTTTCTTGAGACAAAAATCAATAGGACTCCTATGCCAGCAGTATGGCTAAGATATGGTATTGCCATTGTCTTCTTACGAAACCAGTGAGGCAGCAAGCACAGGTGGATCCACATCCTCTGCCGTGGGTAATCCTTAAGAGTTAGATGATGCCTCTCCAAATTCACAAATAATAGTAAAACCTCTAGGGAATTTTTGGGTTGTTTCTTGTCCTGAAGACCACACACAGCTGGTAGATATATAATTAATAGAAGGTTTACATCCTTATATACAATCTGATAATGGAAGTCTTTTAAGATAAGTCCAATGATAAAGTTGGATGGCTGGGAAGGCAGAAAAAAAACAAAAACAACTCCAGATAAGCAGGAGGGAAAAAAAGTAGGGGTTTCAAGGCCAAAAGACAGCTCAGCCCCCACAGGGAATTCTACCTAACATAAATGTTCCTAAGTCATTCCTCATTGTTGCCAGGTTTTGTCTGAGATGATCTGATGCAGCCGCTCACGTGGGCAGCTGGGGCACCTTCCTTCCTTCCAGCATCACAGGTGGCTGTACAGTGCCTCAGTCAGGTGGTGGTGGCAAGAAGAACCGGAAAAGAAAGCAGAGAAGCGTAGAGATTAGTAAATCCCTGGACAGTATCATAATTCAGTATAATGCCTCTATAGTTTATTAAGAGTACTAAAATGTAGCTACAATAAAGTCAAATTAAAAAAATGTGTTGTTTAAAATGTCATTTTTTAAAATGAGCAACAGTATTAGTCTGGTATATCTCTATTGGTAAAGTATTCCAGATTTTAGGTGCATAACAACAAAAGGCCACCTCACCAGGGGCCTCATGTATAAACGGTGCGTACGCACAGAAATGTTGCGTACGAATGTTTCCACGCTCAAATCGCGATGTATAAAACCTAAACTTGGTGTAAAGCCACGCACATTTCCACGGTAACTCATGCCCTGGCGTATGCAATTTCTCCGCTTGGTTTTGCAGACTGGCGGCACCCAGCGTCAAAGCAGTGCTACTGTTCCTGTGTGGTCTTTCTTAGATCCACATTCCTGATGCGGCTTTATAAATACACTGAAACTAACTGCATATTGTTTATTAGTGTAATGCATCTGATTGTAATTAACCTGCAGCAATATAATGGTCCAGGGAATAGCCATAGTATGCCAAATACCATAACTGCTTTAGCGTTGTTACTCTCACTGCACTTCTTCTTCTTCTTTCAGCTGCTCCCGTTAAGGGTTGCCATAGCAGATCATCTTTTTCCATATTACTCTCACTGCACCACTCGGAGTATTTATATCACTGTATCTGAGTGGGGAATCACAGCAGCAGCTGATGGGAAAGAGAATTATCGGTATACAGTATGAAGCAGATGCTGCCTGAGCCACGGCAAAACGCTTTAGAGACTTCCCAGTATGGATTTCGCTGTTTAGAAAAAGTTTCATCCCAAGAACTCTAAACGCACTCAATCAGTCCATCAAGTGCTCCTTGTAGAACTGTTTACTTATAAGTACAATTACCTCACTGTAAACTTGCACTACAGTTATAATATTGCACAAC
Source organism: Erpetoichthys calabaricus (assembly GCF_900747795.2). Classification (NCBI taxonomy): domain Eukaryota; kingdom Metazoa; phylum Chordata; class Cladistia; order Polypteriformes; family Polypteridae; genus Erpetoichthys; species Erpetoichthys calabaricus. The sequence goes on from NC_041399.2 coordinate 91,666,059, forward strand.
CTGTGCCACTTTATAAAGCGCATATTTACATGATAATGACGGTATTCATTTTTAAGATGAAATGCAGCAAAATATGTTGATTATATTATACAGATAAAACTTTAACTTCATTTAAATAATCTGTATTGTTAATAATTAAACATGTGAGGACACGGTGCCGCAGCGCTAGCTAGTTCAGGGATTGTTCCTCCATTGCGTTGTATTCTTGCGCTGACGCAACACTGGAAAGATAGACAGAACAATTAAACATGTACTACGAAGATATTTCAATGTTCCTTAAAAGTTTTGAAGAATCGGCGTTCTAAGCTTACAAATGGCTTCACGTCTATTACATAGCTGATTGTGTGGTGATTGGGTATTTGGAGAAAGAAAAGTAGGGATAGGAATAGTACGTTTGAAAGAGACAGTGCTGCTGTGATAAATTATTTCATTAAAGGTCGCGCATGGCGCAGCAAGCCTCTTGCGTGAGACATGAACAAGCACTGCGCCACCGTGTTCCCATGTTTAATAAAATGCTTTCATTCCTATCATCATGAAAAAGATATCACGTATACATCTCAGTATTGTAATTATTCAGAGAGCTGTAATATCACGAATGTAATGGATTCTGTGTCCTGTCGGAGAAAGAGAAAGCCCGTTTAAGAAGCAGGTAGTGATTCACACACAGAGCACAAAGAAGATCAAATACAGAACAAAGCTTTTAAAGTCCTACTTTAGTTACAATGGGATTTGAGAAACTAGTAAATTAAACGATTTTAAGATGAAGTTTATGATGTTCTACTTTACTGGCAAAATAAACTACGTGATTAAAGTGGAAATTTCGAGACTAAAGTTGACATTTCGTGCTTTTTTCCCACTGTGTGCCTATTTTTTTGTCTGTACCCTAATAAGCTTTCATATGACACTCAGACGGTGGGCTATGACTTGCCTTTTCACGGTGACTTTGATATGTGATTTCTTTTTTATTTTGGGCACTGTGCGACTTTGTGAACTTGAGCTTTCGAGTTTCCTCGACACTCTGTCACTCGATCAACTTCCTTTTGTATACCACTGTTTAAACCAACAAATAGTACGTTTTTCCTTTGCCTCCACTTGGTATTCGCTGAAATTCTTATATTTTCCCCCGTGCTTTTCCCATTGTCTTTTCTCAGAAGGCTATTTATATCGATTTGCATATTCAAAGAGGTGTAATTCTGGGAGGAGTTGGGGCGGGACAGAAGGCGCGTGCGTTACTTTTCATGCTGATTGGGATTTATGTAGTGGAAGAACGTGAAAGTTTGCGTATGTACAGATTCCTGCATCTGGATTTTTCTGTGTGTACGCACATTCCCGCTTTTGTGCTTACGCCATGTTATAGTGTGAGTTCTACGCACGGCGTTATACATGAGGCCCCAGGGGGGTATTTTCCATGCGTCGCTTAAATCATTCGAGATCAGATGCCTCATCTTGGATGAGTTAATGCCGGTGAAACTCATCCGGGATAAGTCAGTTTTTCAAATGCAGCCGTGTAGTAGATTAGTCGAGCTGGATCTAATCATCTGAGATGACTGCGCACCCATGCTGATTGAAAAGCCCATATATATTGAGTCTAGAAAACATGATCAGAAAGTCTTTTATAGGCTCTAACAAAATGACAAAAGAACGGGCACATTTTTTCACACAAGCGGAGCAGGACCTTTTATTCGAAGGATATGAAGAATTTCAAGATTTAATATGCACAAGGGGTAACATTGCAAAAACAGCCCAAACCAGAAAAGACGGCTGGCAAAAAGTGGCCGACAAATTAAACGCGTAACTAGTGTGCATTGTACTTACTGAATGCAGTGTTTCATTTCCTATGTGTCAGATTAATTATTATTTAATATGTCATAATTCCAGATCAAACATGAGCACAAGGAGAACATGGGAACAGGTTAAAGTGAAGTACAAGAATATACTTCAAACTGGTAAATATTGGTATATAACTATTTAAAGAATTGTTGACATAAAGAATCATATATAATGTAAAGAACATTAATTTTAAAGCTAATAAGAAGGCAGACAAGCAAAAAACAAGTGGAGGTCCACGCGGTCCAAACCTAACCCCTGCAGAAGAGTTGGCTCTCCAGCAAAATGCCCATTGCCCTGTTTCTCAGGGCATTCCAGGGGAAGCTCCTCCTCAGAACCAGTGGCAGGATACAGTGGTCACTTCATTTCAGGTAAAGGATGGTCATTGCATATATTTGTCCTTCATGTGTGCCATAGGTATGTTCCATATAGCCCTCTTTTTTTTTTTTTTTCTTTGTTGGGTCAGTTGCAGGGAATGTCATATCCCTAGAACCTGTGTCTGACCAACGAGATACTGACAAAGGTCAAATATTTGATGAAGACATTGTGTCTGATTATTCATCAGGAGGAGAGGTAAATTTTCCAAATATTGTTTGATCAAACCCCACTCTGATCAGTCCCATGTGCCCCAATCACATTTGGAAACCCTGGTTAATGAGAATGTTAGGCTGATTGTCAGGTTATTTATGGAACTGTGGATGTTTATGCCTGTGTATTACCTACCTGCAAATGGCATGAAACGCCTCTTTTATTGTCTGCACACTCAGGTGTCCAGGAAACACTATGAAAACCCGAAGGAAATATTTCGGAGCCAAACAGACTTTATGAATTGCCTAGCAAACTGCACTTTTAGATAGATTTTTCCACATCGCCTACAATATATAAAAAAACCTCAAAGCAACGCATACTGTCTGTGTGGTTGTGAGAGCCCGACTTCGCCTAGTTTGACTTCGAATATAAGGTGCTAATAAATCTTTGAGGTACAATATTCCCCCCCAGCTAAAGCGGTATCTTTCGAAAAGAATTTCCTCCAGGAGCAATAAAGGATTTTGCCGATCGCGCAAAACCCTCTCTATATGAAATTCCATCCATCCATCCATTATCCAACCCACTATATCCTAACTACATGGTCACGGTGGTCTGCTGGAGCCAATCCCAGCCAACACAGGGCGCAAGGCAGGAAACAAACCCCGGGCAGGGCACCAGCCCACCGCAGTATATGAAATTCTCTTCTTATAATTTGCGCACCGATATCAATTGGTTGCTCATTCATGAATTCCGCGCACGGACACTGATTAAGTGTGTGAGCTAATCCTTGTTTACATAGAACAAACCTGCTCCAAGTAGGTTTGAGGATTTGGATGTGTTGCTATGACAACACATCCAGCAAGAGTTTTGAAAAACCGACAGATCCAGGGTCAGGCCAAATCATCAACAATTACATCCGGCTAAACGTGTAATCCACGTATGAAAAATACCCCCCAGCTCTTTTAAGCTTGGCTCTTAATCTTGCTGGACACTTAGCAGTAATCACAGTGTCGGATGCTCATAAGAATGCATCCAAAGGTAGGACTACATGTCATCTGTGTCCACTGTTTCTCTGAAAACACAGTCTTGGTGTGTCCATTTTTTCACAGACTAGGGGGCTCTGCCCCCTGCTCGCTTCGCTCGCCCACCCCCGGGTTTGGTTTACCGGATATACAATTTAAACAGATTGTTATTTTCATGGGAATTGTTACATATGCATTATTTTTACTTTTACTTTAAAACTTTTGTAAAAATAATACTTGTCCTTTATTTCTGGTCCCTGGCGTGGTTACATCTCTTTCTCAAAGGACATATAACGCTGCTTGTGTTGTGATGGGAGGGCAGCTGAACACACGCTAAGGTGATGCCGTTGGATCATCTGCGGTCTTTCTGCTGCTGCTGCTGGCGAGCTGCGTTTTCTGATTGCCACGCTTTGCATTGATCATTTCAAAGCCTGTACAGCAGCTGTCCTTCTGTCACTTTGTGTCTCTGCTGCTCACGTTGTGAAAGGGGGGGGTGGGGGGTGTGGCTAAACACACGCTAAGGAGTTGCAGTAGGATCATCTGCTGGCTCACTGCTTCTGGTGAGCTGCATTTTCTGCTTGTTGAGATTTGCATCGATCATTTCAAAGCCTGTACAGCAGGTGTCATTTTGCCACTTCGCATCTCTGCAGCTCACATTGTGAAAGGGTGGGGGTGGGGGGTCTGAACACACACTAAGGGGAAGCGGTCGGATCATCTGCTGGCTTCCTGCTGCTGCTGCTGGCAAGCTGCGTGCTCCACTTGTCGCTTGTCGTTGTTTTAAGAGCTGGGAGTACATGATGTCTGTCTGCCAAAAGCATTCCAACAACAACTTGGTTAGATGTCTGTGAACTTGTTTTAAATGTTGTCTTGCGTGACATTAAAATGTCTGTCGTGGGACGTCAAATTGTCTTTATGTGATGTTAAAGTGCCTCTTGCGGGATGTCAAATTGTCTTCCGAGAAGTTCACATCTCGTCTCCCTAGTCTCCCTCCCAGGATTTTTTTTTATAATAGAGAAATGTATTCGTGGTTAGATCATTACTAGAAAAAGCTTGTTACACAGCATGAGACAAAAACATGTGCCACATAAAAATTAGCTTTATGATTCTAAACATAAGGACCCAAGGAAAACCCTTAAAAACAGAAATGGAACTACAAAAGCAGCACACACCTTTATTTTAGGGCCACCATAATTTTAAAATGTGCAACTTCCCAAATTAAATAATACGACAAAATGCTCATGATTGCAGCTGGTGTAAATGCATTGCATTCAATTCTTTGGCACTTATTTCAGACAAGGAGTGCAATGCTCAAGGGTGTGAAGTAATAATCTACATCACTGCTTTAATCCATCTTGCCTTTTAAATTGAGTGTGTTTTTAATACATAGCTTCTCTACATTCTACTTTGTGTTTCCCTTCTGTGGTGCTGATGATTGACTGCTTCTGATGTGTTCCTCTGAGTCATTAACAGCCTCTTATGTGGTGTAATATGCCTCTCCAGTGCCACCATTGACCATCTGTGCTTACTGGTGATTGCCTGACATTTTTGTACTATACACCAACAATGAATCAGCTTGGCAATCTTTAAATATTTACTATGAAATAATTTTAAAAATCATGGTTTGTAAACTATAAAAGAAAGAACATTTTATTTTTAACTGTACTCCAGTCAATTACTTTCTGACCAAAATACATTATATATAACAGAATCCTCTATAATTCCAACTAATTTGATTTTTGTCCACATGCACAGTTTTTAAACAGTAAGTACATTCACATTGCAAATGCTTGTCTGTACTGCATTCGTTTTCTTTACCCAAAACAAGTATCACATAAAAATCTGAGTTTTCATCTTTCAATTACTATCTACTGGGACTTACATCAAATTCAGTAAAGCTATGATGTGCTGTGTTGTCATATTTTATCTTTTAAAATGCTGAGTGAAATGTATGGAGGTGGAGTATTACTGCAGTTGTGTGCAAAAATGATAATCAAGTTAAAAGTTCAGGAGTGTCACATTTCTTTAACAACTTCAGGCATCAGTTTTTTCATATAATTGAATCCCAGTTAAAGAGCTATTACCTTTACTTGAATATCTAAAACTGATTCTTGCTTATATGCTGCAGATTCTACTGTCAATAGTGAATTTAAATATTTATTATCCTTAAAATTAAGAAAATAATAATAGAGAGACAAAAGACATGAACAGCTTTACATATACTTGACAATATGAACACCAAAATAAATCTAATGAACCTAATGAGTTAAAATTGATATGAATTATTATCTACATAACATAATTTTAAGATAACAGTACTTACGCTATGTCTGTTTTACTTATCTGTAGTAGAGAGGCTGAAATACTTAAACTTAAGTAATTACACTAGCATTACACTTGCATTATTCAATTGCATACTGTCACGTGTGGCCGCCTGTAGATCACCTTCCAGGCTCATCTGAGGTAGGTACTACCACCCCAGGTCAAGAGTTAGGATGCTCATGCTAACCTTCTCCTCTTTTGATCCCTCCTCAGTACAGAGAAGACAACCAGTGAGGGCAACTGACCCCGCCCCTTCCGGTCCCCACCTATATGACCCAGAGGTGCCGGTGTTCAGTTTGGAACAGACTGCACCACAAGGCAAGGCTCCTTTCTCCCTGAATTTCTCAACAAGAATTTGTTTAGATTACCTTCATATTTTGATTTTCTTTTTGAACGTTGTGTTGGTGTGCATAGTAGCCCTTTTCATTATTTTGTGGACTGAGTTAAATGGAGACAACCAGGCTGGCACCCCAATATTTATTTGTGGAGCTTGCAGTGCTTTTATTGACCACAATATGTAACAGTTTAATGGTAATAGTCTAAAAACAATGGTTTATAATAAAAATTAGAATGTCCCAAAATATTTCAGACAGCATCATTTTCAGTGATCATTAATCATGCTTAAAACAATCCTTAGACCATATTCCATCTCACACTTTTTCCAACACAGAACCTTATCTTTCCTTCTAAAACAGTACTCTACTTGCATTCTATTGTTACTTTTCTGTCATCTGGTAGTCTAATACGAACAGCAAAATATTTTACTGTCACTAGTATTTTAGATTTGAAAAGGAAAACACAAATTGTACTTATCAATTCACACTATACTAAATTTTTATGACTCAGTACCTATTTTATCTTTGCATCAACAGGTTTTCAAATATTTCCAAAAAGTTTCAGTCATATTTTATCTTTTGAAGCCATGATGTTAGACATGAAAGCCAAGTCAAGTATAGTTTAATTATTAAATTGCAGTTCTCCTAGAAAAGTGAGTCAAGTATACTTTAATTATTAAATTGCACAGCTCCTAGTCCTTATTTCTCAATCTGCTGCAATTCGTTATTCACAAAATGTTCGGATCATTCAAATTTTAACATCATCTAATTCTGTAATTAAAACACAAGATATGTGTAGGAAGAGTAAGTGTCCTACATCAGAAAAAAAAAATTATATATATATATATAGCTGTATATAATCAACAAAGCATGTTGTGTTACGCAGTGATCCAGCATATCCTTCTAGAAGCCTTATTTAAAGTAACTAGCACAATGCTGACCGTTTCTCAGGGACTAAAACAATTGGAGGAAAGGGCAGTGACAGGGTAAGCTCACATTTTTCCTTTAATTTTGGAGGGCCTGACAGGAAAATAGACAAATTTGTCACGGTGCATTCTGCCCTTCCCTGAATTACCTGTAATTCAGTCCCTGCATGGCCTCTGGAATGGTCATGTTTCGCACATAGTTCTATTCTTACGTCTTTCCCTTGGTTTCCAGTTAAATTTTTTTTGTTTAGTGCAGTGTACGAAAGAAAATATCAGGGCCCCACATCCAGCAGATCCTAAAATAGACAGGAGAGTAGTTTAGAACTACCAGTAATCCCATATGGCATGCTGTAGCATAGGCTTTAGAGGCATGCCTCTCCACAGTCAGAACCCAAACTCCTCCTGAGGATATATCCGCAATTTGCTGGCAGGTGTTCTTCTGCTGGCAAGACACTGCTGAATATACAGGTTTTAAATATGTGCTCTCTTCTTTTCCCTGTCAACTGCCCAAAAACAAATAAATAAAAATCAACAACCGTCTGTTTTCTAAAAGTCCACTAAATACTGTACATTTGTCTACCAGTCAGGCTTCCACTACATTCAGATATCATCCTGGGTTAATGTCTTAAAGGGCTTTACTAAATATATATAGGACAACCGGAAAACACTACAAACCTGCAGGTGCATCTAGACCTAAGCAACATCCATTTGTAATTTTAAAATTCATCAAGGAGTAAAAAATGCTAGAAAATCCCCAACCTGGAAACCCTGCCTTGTCCAGATTCCATTAAGAATAAAGTCAAGTCAGTAAGATGATAATCAATGACAGGAAGAAACCTACAGTATCCCAGATTCAGAATTTTAGGCTAAGTGAAAGAGGCTATGGGCATGACTGAACACAATGCAAGGTGAAGGGGAATATGCAAGAACATAAGCCACTAATAAAATGACCCAAATCCAATAACGAGAAGGAGCTGAAAACCATTAATATAGACGTTAGCATGATCCTTGTGTGACTCAAGGGAACATCAGAAAATAAACTGGAGAGAATAAGTAGCCTAATATTTAGCTATGGAATGGAGAGATTTGAAATGAAGAAACAAGCAATTATAATAAATATCCTTCTTCCCCAGATCTGGTCAGCCCTGAGAAAATGAGCAACTTGTTAAGGAGTGAAGAGGCTTAAGGAAATTATGGAGAAAATCCATAGCAGGGGAGAGGGGGGGGGCATTGACTTTATACAGGCTGAGCTGAAACCTCACTTTGCAAAGTTGTGCAGAGCCGAAATTCTGAGAATGTAATGTAAAAAGAAGGAGAAGCTAAGATCAACATTCTATAAAAATCCCTATAAATTTGTGAAGGGCCTTTTCACAGCAGAAAAGAATAGATCCCTGACCATGTTAAAACTGGAGAAGCCAGTCATGGTCTCTGCAAACATTCCACCATATCATCCCCACAACATCAGTTTGACTTCTGACACACCGAGTTGAGAGGGGTAAAAAAAGTAGTGACAAAAGGCAAAGACAGCAACTGCTCCTGGCCTAAATGACATTCCATTTTGCATATTTAAGAACACTTCTGACATTTTGAAATTTCTCTCGAGACTAATGACATATGTGTCGAAAAAAAAATAACATCTCAAGAGAATGGTGGAAAGCAAGAAGTGTACTAATGGCAAAAGGAACAGAAGCTTCCACTGTCGAACAGTTTCGGTAAATCAGACTCCTGAATGTAAATGGAAATAATTTTTTCATTGTGGGACACCATAGACTCTCAAGCTACCTGAAATGGAACAATCTTATTGAAACACCAGTTCAAAAATGGATAGAGCAGGAGTCTGATTTGCCGAAACAGTTTTTAATGTTTTTATAAGACAACTTTATTTTGGAAACAAACCACCACATATTATATGACAACACATATTACTGTACATTGTGATAGTCAGTGACTTTTGGGAAGCTAAAAGATGTGTAGAGGAGCTTTACACATCATTATTTTTATAAATAGCTGTTCTATGTAATTTTCCAGTGAATGTCAATTAACAAAAAATGCATTGTATTTGTTTTATAGTGTAAGGGTCCTATGGTGACCCTGTTCTTTCTGTTAGACTCTTTATTACATGTACCTGAACAAAGCGTCCTAAATCCTCACTATAGTCCTCATGGCAAAGTGAGGATAACTACAGTGTATTTATTAAAATAAGTAAAATATGCTCCACTTATAGTCGCACATTTGGGGTTCAGAACTACTGTGGCTAAATACGTCCCCTTTCGCTTATACTTTATGATCCCAGGTGACAAGATAGAGCACCAAAACAAGCAAACTGTTATTCATGTATTATACATTAATACTCTCTAACCTAAGACACCTAATGTGCCTAAAACATAAGCAAAGTAATAAGTGTGACAAATCATACCAATGCAAACTAGCTCTTCTTGCTAGGAGTCTAGGTGCCTAGTATGCCTTGATTGCTACATGTCTCTTCATAATAAACAGGTAAGCACAATCTCTGGATGGAATCATGGAGAAAGAGATAGGGACCCTAGGCTTCTAAAGTTCTTAATTTATGCTGATCTTGTGCTTCCTGGATGCATCTCTTGGACCAACGGGATGTTATAGTGTAGTGGTCAACTCCCCTCTCATGTTGAGGCCTTGTGCTCTTTAACCAATCCTGGCATGGCACCATTTATGTCTTTGAGCCTTCTACCAACTTGTTTCACTCAAGACCCTTGGGATTGGTCAAACTTGGTTTTTATCCTCGCAGACTCGCAGCAGGCCATTAGTTCTTAGTTTTATTGTGGTCATGGCATGGTTTTCTCTGAGCAGAACAGGCGCAGCAAGATCTTATCTACTACTACTAATAATAATATTAATAATAATAATACTTTATATTTATATAATACTTTTATTCTGTGAGTAGAACAGACATGCTGTGGGAAAATCTTATATAATAATAAAAATAATACCTTTTATTTATTTATTTATTACACTTATTCTCTGAATAGTACAGGTTACAAGAAAAGATTTTCTTTTAACTAGGACATGTTTTTTTAAATACATGCTTTATCATTCTTAATATATGAAATATAAAAGTAAATCACATTAGAAATTGTTTAAAACTCTACTCTCGTGCCAGTATCAATAATAGAACTCACTTTTTTCTGTGTTTTGGTGTTATCACTTGTATTCGGTTACTTCATATTTGTTAAGATTTTTGCATTACTGTGTAGTATTTTTATATATTTTTTTATCGCTTTCCTTATTGTGTTGACTAAACTTTTTTGTCATTAGAATTTCTGTAATCACAATAATTTTAACTTGTTTCAAGCAGACACAATTTGTCAGAGTGTTGACCTATGAGGAAAACAGTCCACAACAGTTCACAGATATATAGGATTGATCGCCTTTGACACCACTTCACACAAAACCTGCCACACATCATCTCCTTCCAGGTACAAATCTATCATCTTGGACTGAGTAAAATAATATATGCAGTAGCGTAATTCTTCCATTCAAAAATTATTTTTTTAATATAAGTGAGTGCTATGTTTTTGGGTGCATAACAGTTGAATACAGTTTTACTAGTCTGAAGCACATTGTAAATTTACAAGTGAGAACTAACAGCAAGTAGATATGGTCAAGATTAGAAAAAAGACATTTATAATAGATTTAAGAAAGAAGTGTTCAATTCCAGTTTTATTTTTACATAAAACAAGTATCCATCCATTTTCCAACCCGCTGAATCCGAACACAGGGTCACGGGGGTCTGCTGGAGCCAATCCCAGCCCACAAGGCAGGAACCAATCCTGGGCAGGGTGCCAACCCACCGCAGGGCACACACAAACACACCCACACACCAAACCCAATTTTGAATCGCCAATCCACCTACCTGCATGTCTTTGGACTGTGGGAGGAAACCGGAGCACCCGAAGGAAATCCACGCAGACACGGGGAGAACATGCAAACTCCACGCAGGGAGGACCTGGGAAGCGAACCCAGGTCCCCAGGTCTCCCAACTGCGAGGCAGCAGCGCTACCCACTGCGCCACCGTGCCACCCTAAAATGAGTATGTGTATGGGAATTAAATGAATATGAAATTAATGCACAGATATAAAACATGCATTAGGCAGCTAGAGAAGCATAATGACTAAGGCACGTAACTTATAAAGACTCAAGGGTAAAGTTTAAAACTTTAAAACTTGTGTGACCTTAGACAAGTCACTTAATCTGTGTGAACTTCAGGTCTCTGAAGTATCTCTGTGTTCCATGATGCAGATAAGGCATGCTGAAGGGTTCTGAAAGCCCTAAAATAAAGACTACTAAATTAATAACCCAGTGTACCCAATATACATAGAAGACCTCAGTGATTGAAACTGACATTATAGCAAAAGGAGTCTCATAGCTGATACTGTATCAACATTTGTGAAAATCTAATTCAAATAGCTTTGATAAGGAAGCAGAAAAAAATGAAAGAGACAGTGATGGACATTGAATGAGGAGCATCATAAGAGACCAATTTTAGTGCATGCAGACTTACTCATCAAAGCTTTGTTCATCAAAGAAATGTTCATGAGTAAAGCAGGGTGCAAGTAAAATATGATTCTTAACAAAGCAACTAACAATTGATTCAGTATATAAACTCTGACAAGTGGTGAGTGAAAGGCAGAAAATCAAGATTCATCCCTCATCATGCTTTTGATCAGTGCTATCTGTCATGAAATACATCATTGGTATTTACTATGTAAATGAAACACATTTATCTAAAAAAGTATCAAGTTATTATGAGCATTTTTGTGGTTAGCTCAGGAAAATGTTCTCTTATATCACAATCAAACAGTAAAGGGGCACTTTTATGACACTACATACCTATTATTTGTACCTAGTGTACACATAAACAAAAAAAAAAGAAAATGAATGCTCATTATATCCCTAATACATCCATATTACTAGTACCATAATGTGCATTAGATGATTTTGCATTTCTTAGGTGTATAATACACTTCCATAAGCAGACTTGGTGGTAAGAAAATAAATTAACATACTTTTGCAAGAGAATGCATTTGTCCATGATAGTTGCATGATATGCCATACTGTTGTCAAAAAGCAGCAGCTAAATGATAGTCTTCATGTTTTTGTTTGTATATTATGTTGTCTCTATATGTTAGATGATGTGGAAGCATTGCACAAAAAGACATTTTCATTGCACAGTTCATGCAAAAATATTAACCCTTTGCTGTTACATTTAAGGCTTCTATTTTGTCAGTCCAAATAAAATTCAAAACATAGAATAAAATGCACACAAACACTCCAAATTCTGACGGCATATTTATAATATTTGTATGAATATTAGCAGTTATGTGTGTCATGTTTAAATGAATTGAAGGCAAAAAGTTAACTTCAGTTTTTCATTATAAAAGTAAATGACCGGTGGCCTCATGCATAAAACTTTACATTCCATACTAATACTTTGTTTAAACCCGAAATGCAAAAATTATGTATTCACAAAAAAAAATACATACACCACATGCCACACCAAGTTCCTTTACAAATATCAAATCAACTTAAAACTATGCGCTTGTGTACAATGTTTTAGGCACTCCCCCTCACCTCTCTCTCTCTGTTAATCATGTATGGCTTTAAAAAATACCTTATTAGAATATTCATGATATAAACACCATATAAATTTGCTCATGTTTTAGAGTGACGTCTTTTCTGCAAATCAGTGGAGAAAGCAGAAAACAAAACTTTAGTGAATGTGAACTTGATGCATTACTGTCAGAAACGGAGATCTCAAAAACATTCTTTTTGGTGGTGACTCGGTGGAGTCACAAATAAAAGAAAAAACCAAGAGTGGGAGCAGCTGAGTAGAGAGAGTTAAAAAAAATTGCCAGGTGTCATATGTCAATGTTGAACTACATGAACTGACAACATCTACAAAGACTACATTTGACATACAATTGTCTTTGAATTGCCATCTTGGTGATGTCTTGAGGAACAGTTTCTTAGTCATCTATGGTCATCTGTAACTCACTTTGGCCTATCTCAGGCGACAGAAGCTGTTCATGTTCCTGTGCAGTACTGCACAAGCCATCACAATGTGGCAGACTTTGTGGGGCTATACAGCAGTATGGTGGTATATGCAGAGATTGAGTTTTCAAAAACCACAATGATATTTGGCTCATGAGGATGATTGGTTTATAAGCTGATTTAGACTTCCTAGACCCATCCTCTAGGAGTTGCATTTTGAATTGAAGCCTACATTTCAGAGACCATCACACAGAAATTATGCAATCCCTGTTCCATAAAAGGCTTTAAAAAATATAGGATAGTTGGCAACGGGCACTTTTCAGCATGAAATGGATTACTTGTCAGGAATCTTGCAGTAGTTCCTGAACTGTGTCATGAAATCTGCATGGGATGGCATTGTTATGGAACTAAATAACTGATGGTACTCCCCTTTTGTGTCAACTTTTCTTACTCTCCGTGATGCATTATAAAATTTATATATTGTAGTTATTCTGGAGATTAGGAGGTGGAAGAGGTCCTCTTTGAGTGCACTGATATATGTGTTTTGCTTTGAAGAGATAGGAGGCTGACAAGTCCCCTGTGGACAATAGGGGGCACTCAAGTGCTCCAAACCCAACCCAACAGACACAGGGCACCAGTTACTGTAAAAGCACAAAAGAGCCTTTTTATTGCATGGGAAACTCTTCACACCAACGTTTCCCACCACCACAGCCACAAGTAGAAGAATAGTACAGCACACAATGACTCTTCTTTCTTTCTCTTCCAGTCTTTGCCTTCTCCTCTCCTCCCAGCAAGCTTTGTCTCCCTTCCTCCAGATTCCTGCTCCCAGAATGGAGTGAGGGACAACCTCCTTCTGGCCACACCTCCGGGTGTGGGGACAGCCCTGCAGAGGAAGGCTCAGCCATTCTCCATATGCCCCCTGTCGGGGGCCACAGGCCCTGAGAGTGTTGAGGCTTCATGCATCAACCCCGTGGCACCACCATCAGCCAGGGGGGTTGCCCTCTGTCATCCCAGGGGAGGTATTGTCCTTCCGTTACACCTCCTAGATGGTTTGATCATGCTTAAATAAATGCAAGTTCCAAGTAAAAAATGCCGGTACACACCAATAATCATCCACTATGTCTTAAAAAAGCAAGGAAGAGTCAGTATGGTGTAAGATGCTACCCAGATACATCAAATTTTCTTATGGTCAGTGTGAGCAGGCCAGGATCAAAAGGCAATATGCAATGATTGATGATTTTCCTAGAGTAATAGACGAAATTGAATGTATCCATTTTATGATAAAGGCACCATTGCAAAATGAATTTGCTTTCATAAACAGAAAGTGCTTTCATGTAATTAATATACAACTAATATGTGATGCTCAAATGCGTCTGACTAATGTTGCGAGGTGACCCAACTGCACCCACAATTCCTTTGTTTTATCAAATAGTAGGGTGGGAAGCAGAGTACAGGGTCATGTTGTGTGTGATGGCTAGCTTCTCAGTAACATTGCCATTGTTAGTTATGTTGTACATCACACAGCACACCATTTTTATGGCTAAAATAAATAGGTTAAACACTAAGGCAGTTAACATTAAGCTGTACCGATCCCCAAACAGTATGATTATATATAAAAAAAGAATAATAAAGAGAGTGGGTGAATGACACTGCCTCCCTCACACAGTAAAGACCATACTACTCACACTGCAAGTACAAAAAAGTTTGATTCTATATATTTGAATTGAAAGAATGAAATTTAGATAATCACTCCTTGAGTGATGCCCTCCCTAATATCTAACCCAATCAAAAAGATTACAAAAGTATAGCACACAATCAAAAAGAAACAATCCTTAGCGAAATTATTGAAAATAATTAGAAAAAAAATATTGGAAAAACATTTGTATGGAATAGTGGAGAAATCTAAGCATATCGGTGGTATTTGTCTAGATAATAAAAAATTAAAAACATTTCACCATACCTAATAGGGATTACTCTGGCATACAAGCTTCCTTCCAAGTGATAAAAAATCCTTGAATACTTTGCTTTAGCCATCTTAAGTTAGGCTTTCTTTTCCTCTTTACATTTGTTTCTGTTGTAAATCCATAAAATGTTTATACTAAACTGTCAGTTGCCCCCTCTCACCAACCACAAACCCTTACTGCCAATGGGTGTTTTCAGTTTTGGTCCTTTCTCGTCATTATTACCACTGCAGGTATTTTATGATTTGTCCCTTCACTGAGATGAAATCAAGTAATTAGAATTATGTACATTTAAACAAAAGAAACAAGAACTACAGACGTTCAATGGCACTAATTATTCCCATGACCTATGCTACAATGCATTAGGTTTCATTACCAAAGTTGAAGATGACAGAACATGTCTGTTAACTGAGATATAATTAGTTAAAGAACATCAGAATGTGACTGATGCATCTTTGAAAACCACAATGACACAAGATTTTCACTTCTTTGTTATGCCACCTGGAGTCGCTAAATTGTCAACACTAAAAAAAAACTTACATATGGTTGAAATTTAATGTAATGTTAAGCCAGTTTTCACATGCAGTTGTTTCTTTATAAATCTTGACTTTTGTGTAAGAAATGGCTTACACACATTTCCAAGCATAAGCAAGTCTTTTACATTTTTATTCTTGATTTTATATACTTTATTAATCCCCAATGAAAAATTGCCTTTTTTGCGTGTCCTTTAGAGCGCCCCTTATACAGTTTCCTTGAACAATTTTCAACTGTCTTGTTGAAGGGCCCAACAGAGTTTGATCCCTTCTGGCAGCAACAGAATTTGAACAAGCTAATTCCAGATGCCAGAGCATTTTATCTTGGAGGGCCTAATCAATTTGGAGAATGAGCTTGCAGTCACAAAACAACAAATCTTTATAAAATAAACACTAAACACTGAGTGATGCCTTTAACAACCTTAAATTATCAGGAGATGCAGAATCATATAACACAAATGCTTAGTTTATTGTTTTACCAAATACCACATGCCAAAAAGCAATAAGTAAACACCATTGTATAACAGAAGCTGCCTAGTGGATAAGATGTTCATATCCATTTGTATAATATACTGTTTAGAACCTAACACCCTATGATGGTGTAAGTTATATCGCAGATAATTAATTTTAGCAGAATGAAAAAGCATATTAGGGAACCTCTGTGATGGAGGCCATACTAAAAGACTGTGAATGTGCTGTCCTTCTTGACTGAGTTGGTCTAGAAAGGTAATGCTCATCCCAAAATACATAGTGAAATGTATTTTGTTTTTCTTGAAGGATAGTTAATGAATAAATGCCATCTTAATGCAATACAGCCTGTTGAATGGTTTACAAATTTACCAAAAATAATGCAAAAGTTTGGAAACCAAAAGAAAACTGTAAAACAAAAGAATATGTCTTTGAACTTTAACAAACCAGATTTACTGGTCACCATCATACTTATCTCTTGCGTCATCAAATGACAAACATGATGTCTGTAGTATTATGTAGTTTTATACAAATAGAAGTTTTGATTACATATTAATTATTAGCTGAATGATAGCAGATGGATTATTTATATCATGATTGCAAAGGGAAATTCAGAATATGGGCAAAGTCAAAAAATATTTTAAAAACATTAAACAAGGCAAATTTTCCTGTAAAATGACCATGAACTGGACTGTATTTAGGTGACACAATCCAGTTTGGCTCCTTAGAAATAAATAAACAGAAAAAATTACTACTAATTAAGTGAAAATACCAAATATTATTCAAAAATGTGCATGGGTTAATAACAGGAAACTAATTTGTTTTCACTGTAATGAAATGATACTGCATCAAATAATACTCAATACCCACAAACAGAAGCATACAGCAACATACATTTTTCCTTGAGAAAAATCTTTTTACAGTCATTTCTTTAAGCAGGGTCTTTGAATTGTTAAACAATAGTTCTACCAGGAAATGTAATTTCATTTGAGTTATTGAAAATTTACTAATGTCTCCTGTGGTCTTTTCTGTGGTGTACCTGAGGTGACATTTTGCATTTTTTTTTCTGGAACGTACACTAGGGTGTACCAGATACTATTTCACGATCACTAGATGCTATCCCATGCACACCAGACACTATCACACAAAGATGTAGTGAAATCAGATACTTTCAGATGAACAGCAGATACAATTGTGTGTGCCTATCAATCCATCCAACCATCCATCCATTTTCCAACCCGCTATATCCTAACACAGGGTCACGGAGGTCTGCTGGAGCCAATCCCAGCCAACACAGGGCGCAAGGCAGGAAACCAATCCCGGGCAGGGCACCAACCCACCGCAGGACACACACACACACACACAGCACACTTTAGGGCCAATTTAGAACTGCCAATCCACCTAACCTGCATGGCTTTGGACTAGGAGGAAACCGGAGCACCCGGAGGAAACCCATGCAGACACGGGGAGAACATGCAAACTCCACACAGGGAGAACCCAGGAAGCGAACCCGGGTCTCCTAACTGCGAGGCAGCAGCGCTACCACTGCACCACCGTGCCACCCCCTATCAATCTTTTCCTGTTAAAAGAACATATAGTGTATTCCTCAATAATTTGATGTTACTTATACAGTTACATTCTAGAAAAATGGATATTAGAACATTTATAAAAGTATAATTTCTAGTGGATCTCAATAACAAAGGCATTGCATTTATTCTTGCCATTTGTCATGGATTAATTATTACAGAAGCACATTCAAATTGAATTTCAAGTTTGAAGGTCTGTCCCGTTGTATCAGCCTAATGAAATTTTCAAACACATTGATTCTGTGAAGCCACAGCACTAACCACTGCTCTACTTATTAGCCAGTTTCTTATTCAAACAAGATCCATTGATATTCCAGTTATAATTGTATGTGAATTTTTCAAATGTAACTGCATTTGACAAATAAATCTCACTTTTCACTTTCACTTGTCTGTGAAAATAAAGTGGCATAAGTCAAATTAACTCTTTAGAGTGCATTTTAAAAATCACAGTCAACTGGTGTAGATAAGGGACGGAGCCAAGTTTGCTAGATATATTTTGAACAGCGAAAACATATCGAACTGGGCAATATTCACAAGCATTCAAAATGTGTAATAGTAATGGCCTCCAAACATTGGGCAAATAACAAACTGGCTGCAAGTGAATATGTACTTAAGAATACTGTAACAGTGAAAATAAATTTGTACTTAAAACATTATAGTTTACACTGTGGAGAATACAGTTCTACTGTATGCCTCATTGCTTCACAAATTATTTCCTTCTTGTATTAAACCATATAAATATGGCCAAATTTTTGACTTCCAT
Organism: Erpetoichthys calabaricus; assembly: GCF_900747795.2. Taxonomy (NCBI): domain Eukaryota; kingdom Metazoa; phylum Chordata; class Cladistia; order Polypteriformes; family Polypteridae; genus Erpetoichthys; species Erpetoichthys calabaricus. The sequence continues at coordinate 91,684,354 of NC_041399.2, forward strand.
CTGTTTTTGATTCTGAAAACTTTAAGCAATGGCCTATTTAATAATGAAAAAATTCTCAGTTCTTCTGAAAGGTTCAAAAGTCCTTGAATTTTGAAGCTAATTTGATTCACTTTTATATTTCTTATATGATAAACTTGATGAGACTACGTGAGAATGGAATACACACATTATCGTACCTTCCAAAAAATAAAAATGTTTTTGGCAGTTGCGCAGATGACATGTACTTGATACTAGAACTACTGTATATGGGACTGACCCATAGCAATGTAAAATCAAAAAATATCTTTTTGCTTTATACTAGATAACAATGAGATCAGAAAGAAGTAAAATGCAGGAATATTCTTTTGTCTTATGCTTCTCTGATTTTTCTCCTGATGTGAAGAGTCTCCTCCAGAGTTTCAACAGAGTTCTCAGCAAAGTCATACAATGGGCCCATATTCTCCAAATATTGTGTTGACATTTTTTTGTACAGTGCGAAAGTATTTGCATTGTGTGCTCAGTAATATATGATGAAGTGTATAGGCAGCTGTTTGTGTTAATTAAACACTTTACTATGATTACAAAACTGTAGTCCTTGCTCCTGAGTAGTACTATTAGGTGCTCTGATTTATATTGCTGTGCTCCAATTAGATCATACTAATTCTAGAAGCAAAGGCAGGCAGTGCAGTGAAGACTTTTGAGGTTGTGGGTTCAAATCCTGCTACTGAAACTTTGTGACCATAAGAAAGTGACTTTATGTGCCTGTGCTCCAAATGAAAAAAAAACAAAATAAATATAACCGATTGCATTTGAAATGGTGTAAGTCACCTTGGATAAAGGCATCTATCCAGTGATAAGTAAAAAATATGAAGTCTTGAAAGAGATTAAAAAATGCTAAAATGAGATCTCACAAAAAATACTAAGCATTTCAAACCTTAATTTTAACTTTTTAAAACTCGGTTGTATCTCATGTCTCCTTTTTGTCAAAACCTGTTTCTCCTAATAAATTTTATAAGAAACATCTGTGACTGATTAAAAGTTGATTATTAATTTAAACGTAAATGAGAATCTCTTTTAAGTCTCATGAGCCATCAAAGAACAACCTCTCAAAAAATATCCATTTATAAAAAGTTAGTACATGATATATAGCAACATGACATGTAAACAAGAAGAATCAACATTAACAGGGTGAGGCTTTAGAGTCACTGGTCAAGTTATGGATTGCAACCTAACTAAATTTGCACTTTGTACTGAATATTGTATATCATATTATTATATGAATACTGAAGCTGCAGGGTAAATTTGAGGTCAAAGGAAATCTGCCCAAAGACTACCAGAAAGGCTACCATTTTTGGAAAACACCACAAATGTAGCATTAAAATCATAATAAACCTCAATTTCATTAAATGAATGCACTCATTTATTTTGTGCTCTATGTAACAGTTTGTTCTTCCTTGTAGCAGATCAATGTTGGAGTGAAACACTCCCTGTATTTACAATTTTAAAATGTATTACAGTCTTTTGTAGACCATCAGATAACATGCATTTTTTGCTTATATTTACTTAAATGTTGCAGTAGCAAACAAAACAGACGTAGCACAACAAAAAATCAATCAATGTTTGCTCCTATTTCTAAAGCACATTACAGCACGATGTGAAGAAAGTAACTGGGTAAATCTGTGTGCACAGCAGACCCCAATGCACTAAGATAAAACAGCATATCCATGGAGCAATGTTAATACTTTTTTTTTAAAGGACATTGCAAATTTGCAGTATATAAAATTCAAAGCCCCTTGTACTACCCCTGATATAGCTTTGCAAAACATAAAAATCCATCCATTTCCTATAAGATGTAATTGAGCAGCCTTAGCAAATATTTTGAAAAGAAACAGCAGCATGAATAAACAGTATCACTGTTTTGGTGTTAAAGATTCCTTTGCAACACATTTAAAATATACAGTAGTTTCCAATTTATTTAAAATATATTTCCGCACACTTTCACACTATGCTCGGGTTATTTCTATTCTTTATAGTGATGGTTTAGTTTCTCAGACATATATAAAAGCTATTTGAAAATGACAAATATCATTAACAAAAATGTTGATCTTTTTATTGTTTATCTAAAACACACACAGTCCAAAATATTATGAATAAAGCTGTATTTCACATGTAAAACTGTTGAAATTAAAGAGATGATAATTTTTAACATTTTGATTAGAGGTTCTGAAAAGGTTTTGAACCTTAGCTAATGCATCAAATTAAAATTGTTTCATCTAAATTTACAAATATATATTGTCAAACACTTGCGCATGGGAGGCAGTTAAAGAGCTTGAATAGTGACAGTTCCATGTTTGACCAGGGGGTGGAGAGGTGTGCTGACTTTTTCTCTCAATCCTCTGAATACCATTCACGGGAAATTCCACAGGGTTCCGGCACACGTGATTACACCAGTTCCTACCCAGATGACGTCACTTCCGGTTCAGGCGCCTTTGATGACATCACTTTCGGTTCCGGTGCCCATGATTATGTCACTTCCTGCCCAGATCATGTCAATTTCGGTTCCGGCACCCATGATGATGTCATTTCCTGCCCAGAAGATGTCACTTCCTGTCCAGACCTTTAAAGCCACCATCTTTGCCAGATGTCATCAGTTCTGCTTTGGACATTGAACCAGACACAACTCCACAATAGCTAACCCTTTTGCAGCCAAGGCATAATACACGCGTGGCTGCCCCAAACCTTTTTATGTCTCCTGTCCATTCTTATGACTATATATATTGTGATGGACACCTGGGCATTAGCCTGCCCAAACCTTGACACGAACACAGAAGCACAGTCCCAGACATAAATAAACAAAGGTTTTATTTTAAATACCTCCAAAATTATTACAAAAAACACAAAACGCTGGTCTCTCTTTCTCTCTCCACCACACTGTCTTCCTCCAGTCAAATGTTGCCTCTCTACCATCCAGCTCTGACTCGCCCAGGAGTACTTCCAGTGCCAGGGTGATTGCCAGATGGAAGTACTTCCAGGTCACACGGAAGTCCATTATTCGAGTAGGGAGCTTGTTTCCCTGCAATACCCTCCTATGGCACCCTGTGACCCCAGCAGGGCTGCCCTGGCAGACTATATTTCCCAGCATGCCCTGCTGGTTTCCCACTGGGTGTAGATATCAGGGAATGCTGCCATCTAGCACATTGGGGAAATAACAATTCCCTAGTAACATCTTTACTTTTATAGGGGCTGTCCTTCCATCTTCTCCTTCTGGGTCCACATCCTTTCCTGGCCGGGATGTCTGTCCAGCCCGTGGGGCATCTACAATATATATATATATATATATACTACGGTGGGTTGGCACCCTGCCCGGGATTGGTTCCTGCCTTGTGCCCTGTGTTGGCTGGGATTGGCTCCAGCAGACCCCTGTGACCCTGTATTCGGATTCAGCGGGTTGGAAAATGGATGGATGGATGGATATATATATAGTCACAAGAATGGACAGGAGACATAAAAAGGTTTGGGGCAGCCTGTGTACTATATGCATGTATATATATATATATATATATATATATATATATATATATATATATATATATATTGTATATATATATATATATATATATATATATATATATATATATATGAATGGAAGAGAAGGTCTGTGATACGGTTTGCATATTTGCAGTTGGAGATCCACAAAGGGAGAAAAAACGAATCACGTATCATAAAATAGTTTTATTCCTGAGCTTTCAACCCCTATCAGGGGTCTTCATCAGAGGATAATGCTTAGACTTACAAGAATCAAAGGCAATATATAGCAACACATTCAGTATTTGGGTGGGTGGCGGTGACTAAGTCAGTATGATCAAGGGGGGGGGGGTGTATCGTTTAATTAAAGTGCATATGTCCTTCTTAAGTTGGCATATGCTGGGTTTATGTCCAAGTGTCTGTTGATGGCATTTTCATCTGATAGCCAAGACTCGGCCAACTCTCTGGCGCTTTTTGTACTGGCCTTAAATTTTACTTTTACGTTGTCCCAGTTGAATGTGTGTCCTGTCGATTTAGTATGTGCATATATCAAAGATAGTGCGTCCTTTCTTCTGACGGCGTTGCGATGTTCCTGTACATGTGTTGAGATTTTTTTTGACGTTTGTCCTATGTATACAGCTGAGCAAGAATTGCATGGAATACTATAAACTGCGTTTCGTGTTTCGGCTGTCGATTTCTTGTTTTTAGCATTAAACAGGACCATGCGCAGATTGTAGTCCACACGCATTGTAATACCAAGGAAACAAAAATTAATGAGAGACGCTATCTGTTTCAGCTTTTCACCTCGAACGGATACTCTAAATCATTCATTAATCGGAGTCTACACAGTAGACGCCAAAGGAATCAGCATACAATCGACGTAAATCAGAACCCCCACCCCACCTGGCATTCACTCCCGTATCACCATAATGTGTCAGAAGGCACGGCATGCACCCTGACCAAGTGGGGCATCAAAATAGCACATAAACCCACCAACAATCTGCGCATGGTCCTGTTTAATGCTAAAAACAAGAAATTGACAGCCGAAACACGAAACGCAGTTTATAGTATTCCATGCAATACTTGCTCAGCTGTATACATAGGACAAATGTCAAAAAAAATCTCAACACGTGTACAGGAACATCGCAACGCCGTCAGAAGAAAGGATGCACTATCTTTGATATATGCACATACTAAATCGACAGGACACACATTCAACTGGGACAACGTAAAAGTAAAATTTAAGGCCAGTACAAAAAGCGCCAGAGAGTTGGCCGAGTCTTGGCTATCAGATGAAAACGCCATCAACAGACACTTGGACATAAACCCAGCATATGCCAACTTAAGAAGGACATATGCACTTTAATTAAACGATACCCCCCCCCCCCCCCCTTGATCATACTGACTTAGTCACCGCCACCCACCCAAATACTGAATGTGTTGCTATATATTGCCTTTGATTCTTGTAAGTCTAAGCATTATCCTCTGATGAAGACCCCTGATAGGGGTTGAAAGCTCAGGAATAAAACTATTTTATGATACATGATTCATTTTTTCTCCCTTTGTGGATCTCCAACTGCATATATATATATATATATATATATATATATATATATATATATATATATACATACAAACTCCTTTTCTAATAAATTTGGGACACTTTCTAAAAATGCAATAAATCCTAAAATCTGTAATTTAATTATTCACTTAAAGTTTTGCTTTAAAGGCAAAAGGACAAAGAAAAGATTTTCAGTGTTTTCACCGACAAACATAATTATGTTTTTTAAACATAAACAAATTTAGAAATTGATGTCTACAACATACTCCAAAAAAGTTGGGACAGAGGCAAGTTTACCACTGGGTCACATCTCCTTTCCTTTTAATTACACTTCTTAATCATTTGGGAACTGAAGAAAAATAATTGTTGCAGTTTTTTATGTGGAATTTTTGCCAGTTCTTGCTGTATACAAGACTTGAGCTGCTGAACAGTAACACATTCAGAGGCTTTTTACAACCATGCTCTTGTCATTAATAAAGCACCTTCTCCTCCTCTGCCTCCTTCCACCCCTTGACGTGAGTGTCGCCCTCTGCCTATTGACTCTCACTCAGCTGGAAGAGGCAGAGTGGCTCATTATGTAGTACCTGGTAACATTTCTGGTGTCACGGCTTTGCATGCCGGAATCACTTTTGGGTTATATGGAAGCTCCCCAAAATCTGGAGATCCTTTCTCCACAGTGTCCACATGCAGTGCCCAAGGACCCTGAAAGGGTCACCTTTCCATACTACATACTAATGAACATATTCTCAGCACTCCGCAGCGTGTTTGTGGAAACAGAGAATAAGAAAGTGCTCATAATTGGCGATTCCACAGACATAGAGGCCGCATTGGACCGTGTCACCGACAATGAAGTATCTACCTTATTGCTGCATGTCGGCACTAATGATATTTATTTACAGTAATCTGAGGTATTAAAAAGGAACTTCATCTTTCTATGCACCAAAGCTAAAAGTAAATGTCAGAATTTAGTTGTATCTGGCCCCTTACCAAGATTATATACAGGGGACGTGATTTATAGCAGATTACATTCCCTTCAATGCTGGCTAGAAACCTGGTGTGTAAATAAAAGCATAGCGTTTGTGAACAATTGGGATGATTTCTGGAAAAGGCCTGGATTTTTCAAAAGAGATGGTCTTCATCCTAACTGGACAGGATCTTATGTATTATCCCAAAATATGGCAGCAAAACTGCCTGGCTGACTGATTAGAGCAATATCCAGGCCACAGTCATGTGATCTTAAATCACAGGCTGTTGTTTATCCCACATGTTACTATCCTGAAGCTGTTACCCATAATCCTTGTCTTGGGGCATCCAGTAAATTTAGTCTTGATGCAAACCCTAAATTACTTGATAACCAAAAATAAGGTGTATAATTAGACCAAGGGATAAAACCAGACCCTCCACCAGGGGCATCTGTAATAAAAAATTACTTCAAATTAAAACAAAAAATATATCACCAGTTCAGAAAGAAGCATGCAGTTTTAAATGCTGTTTATTGAACATTCACTCTCTTGGCAATAAAGCTGTTTTGGTAAATATTATATTAAGTACAAAATCTGATCTGTGTCTTCTCACTGAAACCTGGCTTAGTAAATGTGACACTGTTCCCCTAGCTGAGGCGTCGCCAGACTGATACTCGTTCCTTCATAAGTCTAGAGATTCTGGTCGAGGAGGAATCCTTGTAATAATTAATTGTAACAAAATGCAAATAACTTCTAAAAATGTAGGTGACTTTACATCCTTTTGAGGCATTCATTTTAAATATTAAAACAGATTCCAACACAATTATAGTGCTAGTCTACAGACCACCAGGGCCATGTTCATTGTTCATGACTGAATTTAGCAACCTTTTATCTGATTTGGCTATAAATTATGATCACGTAGTATTGATGGGGGATTTTAATGTACATATTGATGTGGAAACTGACACTTTTAGTAAATGTTTTACTTATTTTTTAAATTCAGTAGGATTTTGTCAGATTGTCAAAAGTCCAACTCATAATCATAATCACACATTAGTATTAATTATAACTTACAAAGCTGAAATTCAAAATTTATAGAGAAATTAATTCATGCATTTATTTCTAGTAGGATTGACTACTGCAATGTGGTGTTCACTGGATGTTGAAATTGCTCTTTATACAGCCTCCAGTTAATCCAACTTCCCAACGAAATTGATGAACTCCTAAGCAAAATTATGTCATATGCATGATTATACTACATCATCATACTGCCCATTCAATGTTTCAGTTTGCAGTATTTTGTGTTCACATTCAGTGCATTCTACCTCAGTTTGTTAAGCTGGTGCAGGTCTTCTCCTCTGAGATGAGTGTAATGAAATAAAGTCTCATCCAAATCAATCTCTTTTGCTTATGTCTAACTGTCTGTTTTGGCAGGCAGATTACTTAAATTTTACTTCCAGGTAGGTGTACCTATTTTCCAAAATATCTATACATTTAAATTAATAAAATGGTTGAATTAAAAACATAATTAGATTTTAGTTGTGTTATATTCCCTGGTACTGATGGTAACTTCCATCCATCCATCCATTTTCCAACCCTCTGAATCCGAACACAGGGTCTGCTGGAGCCAATCCCAGCCAACACAGGGCACAAGGCAGGGAACCAATCCTGGGCAGGGTGCCAACCTACCACAGGACACACACAAACACATCCACACACACACTAGGGCCAATTTAGAATCGCCAATCCACCTAACTTGCATGTCTTTGGACTGTGGGAGGAAACTGGAGCGCCCGGAGGAAACCCACGCAGACACAGGGAGAACATGCAAACTCCACGCAGGGAGGACCCGGGAAGCGAACCCAGGTCCCCAGATCTCCCAACTGCGAGGCAGCAGCGCTACTCACTGCGCCACCGTGCCGCCCCTGATGGTCGCTTAAATTATTTTAAACATTTATTTAATGGTATATGTTACTTTAAGTATAACAAGGAAGACTGATAGCACATAACAAAGAATGAAACACAAAATGCTTGTTCATCTGTCTACACTCCAGATTTAATTGACTTCGACATTAAATTATTTGCATAGATGTTGGCAATATGCCTGGAAATATGCACACATTCATTCAAACATCCATTAATAAACAATGTTTAATTTATGCATTCATTGCTTCTAATATGTTGTTCAGGCAGCATTAGACAAGGCAGACTTCAGTACAACTTGTTGTAACGCTTACATTAATATCTAACTTGTTCATTTTAATTTAACCTGGTAGTTTCTTCTGGCACTTTTTTATACACTTAATAATTTAACTCCTATGCAACTGATGCATTGAAAAATATCACTTTGACTGTGATGCCCTGGCTGCCCGCAGCCATGGGCATCTTCCATCTCCCAGGACATCGATAGTCATAACAGAGAAAGGGACTAGGGCAAGGGAGGATACAACAACACTTACCAGTGCAAAATGCATTTTATTAACATCCATATCAACAATGTTCAAAAGGTGTGATGCAGTTCAAACTTTTCAATAAATAATTGTCCATAAAAGCGATAGTGCTGTGAGGATAAAACCAATAAATAAATGTAATAAATAAGTTAAAACCAAGAATAAAATCAAAACTGGCTACCATTTAACACATTCCCTGTGCTCCACTCTTTTTTTCGTCTGTCTCTCCTGCTAACCCTTCTGTCAGCTCAACAGGGCAGAGACACCAGCAAACACCATCCATAATCCAAGTCCTGTCTCTGCCACCTCCTGGCTACCTTTTCCTGACACCTTCCATCAACAGAGTCCAGCTGCAGTCAGGACAGTGTTAGGCCTTGGACAGATTAAGCGACCTGAGACATTCTGAAGCCCATAAAATGATGCCCCTGCAGCTGCATCTCTTTTGACTCCACCCACTTTCCAATGCCTCCACCCTCTTGTTAGCGGTACACTTTTGTGCTAAATGTACTATTATAGTAATGGTGGCAAACTGAACGTGTGTGCAAAAAATATTTATTATAAATAAAAAAGCTTCACCAGGATAAACTGTTGTGCTAAAGTAATACATTTCTCTTCGTACTTGCTGCAAGGTCGCGAGCCATCCTCAGTGGGTACACAAAGCTGCTCGGCTAACAGATAAGGTCTTAGCTGGGCAACTCAAATGACTACTTTACACCACTTCATGCTTCTGAGGGTAAGTGCTTCATTCCTCCGGAGCATAGACTCTGCCACAATTAATGCATCGTTAATATAAATATTAAAATTTTGTACACCAGTAATAATAAGGTACTAATGATATAACACAGAGAGGACCACAAAGACAGTACTCTAAAGAGCTCCTAAACATCCGGCGCGTAGTATTGCATATTTTGACTGTTTATACAAATTATATGATTTATTCGATTCAGAGACTATAAGAATATGTAGTGTTAATCGTAGCTGAGTGCAGCATACAATGTATTCTGCTTTGTCTTTTTCCTTAGCATTTCCCATTTTTATATGGGGTCAACCTTCTGATTACCAATGTAGATCCTTAGCCACAGAGCCACTACTTCGTTAAGTGCAACATATAACTAACGTATTAAAAAGTGCAGTCTCATGAATGAGACATGGCAAACTCAGATATAAAACGTATACTATAAAATACAAAATGTTAAGATTTTTTTGTTCAATTTGTTTCTAATATACTGTATGACACCAAAACAACTGCTTTGGATGCAAAACTGAGAGACCTCGATAGTTTAGAAGTTTAATAAATGCTGAATACACATTTGAGTGCAGGAACTAAAGGGAGTTGAAATTGTCATGAGGGGTGTGTAATATAGGCATCAGTTCACCCTTGAAACAGGGAAATGGCTCCAGAAGGGACTGTCAATTTATGGACCTCATAGTGTCTGAAGTGCTCGGATCTGTCCGAGGCCTAAAAGTACCCTGACTGCAGCTGGACACTCTGTTATATATGTGCACTGTGTTATTAATTACAGGGTTTGACTATGCAGCCATGTGCTGTAGGTCTGCTTTTTGTGAGATGAGCTTGATTGCTTGGGTCTGAGAGGTGTAAAAGAAAAGGAAACAATAAAAAAAGGTGTTTAGCGTGTTGTACTTACCAGCTGTCAGCGTCTCTCTCTTAGACATAAAATATGGCGACGAGAATGGCTGAGTTTTCTCTTTCATCACCGCCTCCCTTCCTACTTTTACCCGGTGAGCCTCCGATTCCGAGTACTCGTTGGCTACAATCCTTTGAAGTCTGTCTCACTGCCTTGGATCTTGAGGATGTTTCGGCCGCACGCAAAAGGGCGCTACTCATTCATTGCTTGGGAGCGGAAGGGCAGCGAGTGATTGGAACTTTGGGACCGGCTGACACATACGATACTGCAATTACACTTTTGAATGCCCACTTCTCTGCCCCACAAAGTGCTCTGCTATGGAGATTTATTTTCAGACAGCGCCGTCAGCTTCCTGGGGAGACTGTGCATCAGTATGTCGCACACTTAAGATAACTAGCTGGCTCATGCAATTTTGGGGCATTACAAGAGGAATTGATCCGTGATCAGCTAATCGAATGCACTAGCATTGATAAAGTTTACGAAAGGCTTTTGCTTGAAAAGGATGATTTGACATTACCAAATGCAGTCGCCATAGCCTTCAGTGTGGAATCTGCAGTTGTTTGTGCTGCGGAGCTTTCGAAACGCTTTGCTTCTGTCTCCACATCAGACAGTTATGCGCATCACTCGCAGATGGACGATTCCACAGCATCCGAAGTCAGAGCAACAGACCGAGAACAGACAGTGCAGTTTGTGCAGCGCAGGCATTCAGAACAACTTCAGCAGCACTGTAGAAACTCTGGATCACGATCACACATGACCTGAGCTCAAAGCTGCCCAGCACGTGGTCAGACCTGTCGCAGATGTGGTAAACGGAACCACTTTGCTAAGTTATGTCGTTCTTCTCCAATCAGTGCGCATGGACAGACTGCAACTATAATTCACAATGTGATTTCAGGACCAGCAGCTTTCAAGTCATGCACAGTCAGTTTAAATGGTGTGAACATTTCCCTCTTGTTTCCACCTACCATTATTGCCAATGGTTATGGGGACTCTCAGATCTCCCTGATGGGTTCAGTCTACCTCACTGTTCAGTTTTTGCAAAGATGTTCTGCCTAATGTTTGCTTTCATGTTAGAAAAAAAGGGGCAAATCTGATGGGGTTAGATCTGTTTCTTGCCCTGGGATTTTCTGTCTTAGATAAAAGTGGCATGCAAATCTTACAGGTAACCTCACCACAACAACAAAAATGCCCAGAGCTCTTTACAGGTTTGGGTTGCCTCACTGCCTACACTCACAAGCCTTTACTCAAACCCACTGTCACACCAGTTATACAGCCACTCTGACGTATCCTGCTGGCCTTCCGAGATGGCGTGTCCACTGAGCTACGGCAGCTACTAGCATCTGGCATCATTGAACCAGTCAATGCCTACCCATGGGTCTCCATCATAGTAGTAGCTAAGAAGAAGTCTGGTGGTTTGCGCATCTGCGTAGATCTTCGTGCAGTAAATAAAGCAATAAAACCAGACAAATATCCACTTCCCACTTCAGAAGAACTCACAGCACAGTTTTATGGTTCTATCTAGTTTTCTAAATTGGATCTTAGCCAAGGATATTTGCAAGTGCCCCTCCATCCCAGCAGTAGAGACCTCACAGCTTTTGTGACACATGATGACATGTTTCGTACAAGAGTACCATTTGGGCGTTGTTCAGCACCAAGCAGCTTTCAAAAAGTCATGTCCTCAGTGTTTGCTGGCATCCCTGGCGTGGTCATATACTTAGACAACATTGTTGTACGTAGGCCCACCGCTGCTGTTCATGACAAACGTCTTCACATGGTCTTTTTGGCTGTCTAAACACAAACTCACATTGAATGTGGAGAAGTGTGTCTTTGCAGTGCCAGAGATAGAATTTTTTGGATTTCAAGTGTCAGCTGCTGGCATATCTCCACTCCAATAAAATGTTGATGAAATCCATGCCATTCTGGAGCCTACATCTGCAGCTGAGGTGCCTTCCTTTCTGGGCATGGCCAGTTAGTATTTGAAGTTTTTGCCCCAGTATTCTGTTACTACTGCACCATTGCGCCAGATCCTGCAGAAGGGTGAGCTGTGGGTGTGGTCTCCTGCTTGTGCCAAGACTCTTCACCTCCTGAAATCACAGCTGTCACAAAGTCAGGGTCAAGGGGAGAAGCCCATAGCTTTTGCCTCTTGTGCCCTCAATGAAACAGAGCGGGCACTGGCATGTGTCTGAGCATGTGAGAGATGGCACCTTTACCTGTATGGCCGACACTTAACACTAAGAACAGACTATCAGGCTCTCACTACCCTGCTTTTGGCATCTGGCACTGGACACTGCCCATTGAGGTTATATCATTGGTCTGATTGTCTTCACAAGTACCACTTTACTCTCCAGTTCACTTTGGGGCATGAAAATGTTATTGCGGACCTTCTGTCTTGCTCAGTTACGGCTTCAGCCCAGCCTCCTGACTCTGATCCAATGGAACATGATATTATCCAGATGATGCACATGCCTCTTCAGACCACTATATCTCTCCAAGAACTCAAGGAGGCCTCTGCACATGACCCAGTACTATCCCAGGTATGCCACTTTATCAGGAATGGTTGGCCTAGCATGGCACCTGAGGATCTGTTACCCTTTGCTAGAGTGAAAGAAGAACTCTCCTGTTGGAATGGTTTTTGTGTGGCACGAGGGTTTCGTACTGTGGTTCCAAATGCGCTCCGTGCACATGTGTTGTCAAAGGCACATGGGGGCCATTTAAGTATAGTGAAACTAAAACAGAGATGTCGTGACTTGGTGTGGTGGCCTGGCATAGACAGAGACATTGAGACTCTGGTTAAAGATTGTGTGGCCTGTCTGGTAAGTGGCAAGACAGGTTTCCAGGCCCCTCCAACATTGCAGCCTATTGCCTGGCCCACCCAACCCTGGGAACATAAACAGTTGGATATCTCGGGAGAAATCCATGGTGTGTGTCTCTCACCATCAGCTGTATTTGGTTGTTGTGTATGACTTATACTCGAAATGTCCAGAGGTTACTGCAACTGGCACAGTCACATCCTGTGTCGTCATTAACATTCTGGAATCACTGTTTTCTCGCTGGGGTCTCCCTAAGACCATTACTACGGATGATGGACCTCAGTTCACCAGTAATCTACAGTGATACCTTGAGATATGAGTTTAATTCGTTCTGTGACCGAGCTTGTAAGTCAAAATGTTCTTATCTCAAATCAATTTTCCCCATTGAATGAATTGAAATGCCATTAATCCGTTCCGGACCCCCAAAAAACACTGCAATTTTTTTGTTACATGTTTTTAAATAAGAAAAATGTACTTATAAATAACAAATATTGTATAAAAACACAATACAATAGAATGTACTGCAATAAACTGGTTTTATTAAGTACAGTACAGTAAAATGTACAGCATTTACCTTGGAGATCAGATGAGTTGAAGATGCTGACAGAGGTGGTGGAGAAAGGCTGAACTAAATGTTATTCACTGATTTTTGCCCTTTTCGCTGCACCTTCCTCACTTTCACCTGTAGGGGTTTTCAAAAAAACCTGTCCAATGAGGTCTGTTTCATCCTCCCTTTCAGAATGTTTCTAAAATGCGTCATGCAAATGTCATTAAATAGCGCAGTCGCGCACATAGTTGAAACGTTTTCTGGGTGTTTCTTTTGAAAAAAGTCTGACAGTTTCTCCCACATTCCCAACATTTCCTTTATCTCACTTGTAGAGATAACTTCCTCCGCCTTCTCCGCGTCACTTATTTCCTACAAAACCTCCGTGTGCTGCTGCGTCTGTTGCTCCTTTAGCTCCTGCGTTGTCAGTTCCTCAGAGTGCTCCTCGATGAACTCATTGATGTCACCTTCATCCATGTCCATGCCCATGGTCTTGCCGAGGGATACAATCTCCTCCACCACTGCCGCTTCGGATTCAAGTCTTTCAAATTCCATTTCAGACACAACCTCAGGCCACAGCTTCTTCCACGCAGAGGTCAATGTCCTCTTTGTAACACCCTGCCAGGCCAAATCGATAATTCTGAGGCATATCACAATGTTATAGCGGTCCTTCCAGAACTCTCGAAGGGTGAGATTTGTGCTCTCCATCACCTCAAAGCAGCGGGGGAACAGGTGCTTGGTGAAGAGCTTTTTAAAATTAGAAATCACCTGCTGATCCATGGGCTGCAGGATAGGGGTGATGTTGGGTGGAAGGTAGAGAACCTTTATAAACCTGAACTCTTCGAGGATGTCGTCTTCAAGGTTAGGTGGGTGAGCAGGCGCATTGTCCAGGACGAGAAGGGCTTGCAGAGGTAGGTTATTTTCCTGGAGATATTTTTTAACGTCAGGACCAAAGACCAATTCACCCACTCCACAAAGAACTGCCTGGTGACCCATGCCCTCGGGTTTGCCCTCCACATAACCTGCAGTCTTTCTTTCATAATCTTTTGTGACTTAAAGGCTCTGGGGTTTTCCGAATGATAAACGAGCAGCGGCTTAATCTTGTAGTCGCCGCTCGCATTGGCGCACAGTGCGAGGGTTAACCTATTCTTCATGGGTTTGTGGCCTGGCATCCTCTTCTCCTCTGCTGTTATATAAGTCCTCCTTGGTATCTTCTTCCAGAAGAGTCTTGTCTCATCACAGATGAAGACTTGCTGAGGGATGTATCCTTTGGCCGCTATAATTCCTGCAAAAGTTTTGAGGTAATCCTTGGCTGCCTTTAGATCAGCGCTCACTGCCTCACCACGCCTGACAACGGAGTGAATGCCAGTCCTCTTTTTAAAATTCCCGAACCAGCCCCAACTGGCTTTAAACGGCTCGCCCGATGCCTCATCTGTCGAAGTGCCTGGGGTCTGCTGCAGCAAATCAGCGTAAATCGCTTGTGCCTTCTCGCAGATTATAGCCTCCATCACAGTATCTCCTGCGAGCTGCTTCTCCGTCAACCACACAATCAGCAGCTTCTCCATATTTTCATGGATAGATATCCGCTGTTTAGAAATGATTTTAACACCCTTGGCTGGTGTTATAGCCTTTATCGACTTCTTCTGCTTCAGTATGGTGCAGATTGTAGAAGTGCTATGCTTGTACTGCTTCGCCAAATCGACTACACGCACACCTTGCTCATGTTTTTCTATAATTTCTTTCTTTAATTCAATGCACATCATCCACTTCTTCTTCTCTGCACTGTCCTTTGCACTCACTTTCCAACCCATAGTTGGAAAAACGAAGTTTTGCAAAATAACTGTGAGCACAACACTGAAGTTTCCACTGCGAGCTAACTGCTTAAAGTGAATGAGTGAGTCACGGGATGTTGCAGCATTCACTGTGGCGAGCTGCACGAACTAGTGGTGGGGTGGGGTATCTGAAGCTGGCTCGTAACCCAAATTTTAGCTCTCAACTCAAAGCAAAAAATCGGCCAAGAGACTGCTCATATCTCAAAAAACTCGTTAGTTGGGACACTCGTAAGTCAAGGTATCACTGTATTTACCTCATTTCTGGAATCAAAAGGCATTAAACATGTTCGCACTGTATATTACCATTGACAGTCCAATGGAGGAGTGTAACGTTTCAACCAAACACTAAAAATGGCCTTAGGGCACACCAGGCACAAGGGTGTTCTTTTGATCAGGCTCTGCTTAATACCCTCTTGCACTACAGATCATCCCAGCATAGCACAACTGGAGTCTTGCCTGCTTTCCTCATGCTAAGTCGTGAGCTTACCCTACCTCTAGACAGACTTCGTTCTTTTTTCGGTCAGAGTATGCCCTGTGCCCTCCCTTCAATACCTCACGTTAAGCAGTCTGTCACCAGACAGCAACACAGAATGAAACAAAGGTTTGCCCAATCAAAATGGGTCAAGGAGGTCAGCATAGCAGTCTCGGATTGGGTAAGAGTTTGGAAGCCTCATCACAATAACAAAATGGCATCTTTCTGGTCCTCTCCAGTACAAGTCACCCGACAGATTGGCCCCGCAACATTTGGTCTTGCTGACGGTTTTCAGTGGCATGCCACATGTCTTTGAAGGGTGTCACCACCATCATCTACTGTAGAATTTCATCCTGCTGACAAAAACAATACAAATTCTTCGGCTATTCCAAACACATGGCTGGGTGACTCTGTTATCCAGCCTGATGTAGCACAAAATGATGCCGAGCCTGCTATTCAGCCCTAGGAGCCATCTCCACGTCCCACTTGGTTGCATTCTCACCATGGACACTTGCAGGATTTTGTTACTACATTTCATGTTTAACTGTTCTGTTGTATACTTAGATTTCTTTGCTGTTTTTGGGAGGGGGGAGAAATGTTATACAGGTATATGTGCACTGTGTTATTAATTACAGGGTTTGATTATGCAGCCATGTGCTGTAGGTCTGCTTTTTGTGAGATGAGCTTGATTGCTTTGGTCTGAGTGGTGTAAAAGAAAAGGAGACAATAAAAAAGGTTTTTAGCGTGTTGCAATCAGCGTCACTCTCTTAAACATAAAACACTTTTCCCTTCCCTCTGTCCAGCAACTCAGAAGGGCAGATCCATCTCCTTGAAGGCCTCTGCCTATGCCCTTCCATGGACCATCCCAACACCTTCATCCCTCTTTCTCTCACTGGCTTGCCTGCCCAATTCTGGCTTTGTCTTTCTAGCTTGATTTTCTTCTTCTGGTTTTCTTTCCCTTTATTTTTGCCTTTCATACTCAGAACTTTTATATTCGCAGTTATTACAAAACTGCAAGGACTGTGAAAAAGAACAGTTAAGAATAATACTTTAAGGGACAACGTGGAAGTGAAGCAAGATGCGGCAAAGTGCTACTCAACTGTCACAGACACATGTGACTTTCCTGTGGGTTTAACTGTATTTTCTGGGTTGGACAAGTACATGCTAAGACAAACTGAGCATTGTCCCATTTCACTGATGCACAATGCCTTCTTGCTAAAACAATAGACTTAACAGAGAAACGGAAAGCCAACATTCCAGGAAAAACACTAAATTGACTACTTGAACTGTTTCACAGCTCTCTTGTTAACTGATACTTGTTCAACTGGGCTTCAGATTGTCATCTGATATCATGTGGTAATTATTTATGAGCTGACAATTTTTACAGAAATGTTTGCTAGGAAAGAGAAACCTAAAAGGGCATTTATGTTAAGCTTGTAAACATAAGCTCTTTTGCTTACTCCAATGGACAGACCTTGCACTTTGAGGAATGGTTATATCGTAACCTTTTATATTTGAAACAGTAACGGTGCACTGCACGATAATTTGCAGTGAATACACTTGACTTGAGCATTCATAGTTTTCATTTTTTTTCTCTGTACGTTTAGGATTTAATTTATATAGCACATTCCTATTTGATCCTCAACTCTCCTGTGTATCATCCTGAGTGCTCACAGCTCACAGCCTCACATGGCATGACGTTGAGTGATGATGGAGGATAGACCAACTTAAGCAACCAAACATACAAGACTTATTTATGACAAGTAGTAACAGTTCATTATAAAACACAGTATTAAAGAAACAAATCATGGCACAAACAGTGCATATTCCATTAACCGGTAAATAGTGTTAACCTTTAAACTGCCACATACTTTGGGGGTTAATGCACTCCTGGATACCAAATACAGTGGAACCTCGGTTCACGAACGTCTTGGTACACGTACAACTCTGTTTACGACCAAAATGTTTGCCAAACTTTTGCCTCGGTTCACGACCACACACTCGGTATACGAACAAGCCAGGTTCCCTTTCGGTTTGTTCATGTTCAGTCTCTCCCTGTGCATTTCTTGTGCAGCGAGCAAGAGAGAGAGCGAGAGAGCGTGACACACACACACAGAGGCAGCGCGAGAGACAGAGGCACACACACAGGCAGCGTGAGACAGAGAGCCGTGCACACACACAGGAGCGCTCTAGAGAGACACACTGTGAGCTGCGAAGCTGATCGCACCCCCACAGGATACCCCTGGGAAAACTCCTAAGAAACATGGACAGACTACTTTCACATTCCTCCTTTCCCTTCTGGCCGGCTCTGTCGCGTAATATGCCTCTCGCGCGGTGCTCCGCCTTCTTAAAAAGCCTGCACGGGCTTCTTTCATTTTGTTAAATTGGTTGCTTGCTACTCCTTCTTTCTCTCTCTCAGACAATCTCTGCTCCTGGCGGAGCTATCATCTCTGACTTGTCATGGAGCACATTTAAACTGTTGAAAAGAGACAAATGTTTGTTTGCAGTGCTTTGAATAAAGTTCCTTTTTTTCTACAACCTCCTGTGTCTCTGTGCAAATCTATGACCCAAGCGTGACAACACACACAGGCGCTCCAGGCTCGCAAAAGAGAGAAGCACGCACACACACACAGGCGCGGGAGAGAGAGGCGCGCGCACACACAGGAGCGCACTAGAGAGACACACACACAGGCGCTCCAGGCTCGCAAAAGAGAGACACACGCACACACACACAGGCAGGGGAGAGAGCGAGAGAGAGAGAGCGAGCGAGTGAGAGACGCATAAGGTAGAGAAGGCTTGTTTTTGTTTTCAGTTCTATTTACAGTGATCGGTTCGTAGCCTGCATTGTTGCAATGTTACTTTTCTTGGTGGTTTATTAAATTACGGATTTTTCAAATGTTCATTTTTTCCCCTGTGCTTAAAACTCATTAAAAAAGTGTTTTTAGCGAGCAGTTCCTAGCACTATAGCGCGAACTATTGCAGTGTTAGTTTTCTCTGTTGTTCAAGGTTTTCTCAGTGTTATTCAATGTTTTTACATTTAGTTTACCATTACGCTGTGCATTCTATGGTATAATTAACTATATTTGTGCTTAAAAACTAAAATATATATATATTTACATACAGTTCGTATGGTCTGGAAAGGATTAATTGTATTTACATACAATCCTATGGGAGAAATTGCTTCAGTTCATGACCAACTCGGTTTACGACCAGAGTTTTGGAATGAATTATGGTCGTGAACCGAGGCTCCACTGTACTTTTATGCTGCACTTTTTAAGAAAACATCACAATTCACCAAGAAAAAGTGAAATTTTAATGCAACACATTTTTTTTCATGCAAAGAGCATCACAATTACTGCAATACTGATCATTTTACACACTGACAATGAACTGTGCAACAAAATTGACTCCAGACAGTCACAAAGGTTTGGGGCAGCCACCCATTTAATATGATTCGTGGCTGCAAAAGGCTTGGGATAAGGTTGAGTTCTTTACAAGACAGAGTCCAAAACAGAACTGATCAAATGGAGGTAAGATGGCGGTCTTTAAAGGTTGGGAGAGGAAATGAGGTCATCCAAGCAAGAACCGGAAGTGACATCTTCGGGACCGGAAGTGATGTCATCTGTGGCGCAAGAATTATG
Source organism: Erpetoichthys calabaricus (assembly GCF_900747795.2). Taxonomy (NCBI): domain Eukaryota; kingdom Metazoa; phylum Chordata; class Cladistia; order Polypteriformes; family Polypteridae; genus Erpetoichthys; species Erpetoichthys calabaricus. Next base: position 91,703,776 of record NC_041399.2, read on the forward strand.
ATTTCCCAAGAATGGTCTGCAAGAGACTGAGAGAAACAGTCAGCACACTTGCCACCCTCTGGTCTGGCATAGTATTACCGTTACTTAAGCCCTTTAGCTGCCTCCTAATCGCACGTGTGTGACAAGTGTAAAAACTATAAAAAACTATGGCAACAATCTATTATTGTATGTACAAGGTGCAACTGATGCCATTGATGAAAGTCAGTAAATCATTGAGCCAACTGCGTTTGAACTGGCTGCACGCTAGCACACAGAGGTAAGCGCTGATACTTGCAGGCTAGTCTAGTGCAGCACCTGAATCCCAGGGACAGTGATGCTGCAGTGCTGCAGGCAGTGGTCATGAGCTGGCTGCTCAACAAATGTACGGCACTGACTGATCAGCTCCGGCATGCTGGGAAATTGCACTGGGAACCGACTATAGCCAGTTGTGGTGTTCAACGAATGTATGGTGCCAAAGATACTTGGCTCTGGCATGGTGGCAAATTGCATTGTGAACCAATTATACTATACTGCTGGTTGCAGCAGTTTAAGGGTTAAAAATGGAATCCCCCCCATAAAATTGTGGGTTAAAGAATCATTGGTGTCAGAATGTTCAAGCAATAGAAATCCCATAATTAAGTTAAAATTCAAAATTAAACTCATCTGTTTCATTGTTCTCAACAGGACTCTGGGAGTTCCCCCTGACACAGCCCACTGCATCCCCATGATCTGCCACCTCAGCTGGAACCTGTAGACCTGCACTGCCACCTCTTCTAGTGTCCGCAATTCCCAAGGCGCCATGCCTATCGTTGGATGCCACCACATTGGAACTCCAGCTCTCTCTTCCTCTCACCATCTCAACATTTGGTTACTCAGTTGATGAAAGCGTATCCACCTCTCTGATAACTCTCGCTCAGCCTTCCATCCAGTTTTCCACATTTAGTCATCATGACAGATGTTGCTTCTCTTGTTGTACCTCTCTGAACCAGCAATCACTTTCTCTTTCATTTTCTTTCCTTCCTTTTTTGCCTGATCTGCTAACCCTGCTTCTTTTTAGTCACACTTTACATTTAGCTGTTGCCTCCTGATTATCGGGCAGCTGCCCCATCAATCATCACTTAACACCGTTGCACTGCTGGCAAGTACACACAACCCGAGTCACACAGGTTGTGCCACAACCACTAAAAGCATTAAAAGAATTAAAGGTAAATACTTATTAAAACAATCTTCACCCCCTTAATATGTCTCACCACATCCTGGTCTTCCTCTCACTTATTTTTCTTCTTGAACACATTCTCTTTACAGGAGAATCCCTGTCTTTAAACACAATACAATTATTAAATGCTTTAAATGTTTCTTCAATTTTTATGATTTTGGAGGAAGACATCTCCTTTCACCAAAACAAAAAAACAGTAATAGTGCTATGTTTACCATCAGTATTTACAACAGTGGCAAGAGCTGTAATGCAAACAATGCACAGCTGTGGTGTACACTGATCGTGTCATAATTGGACAGCATTGCAAAGAAAAACTGAAGAAAGAAACAAGACCACAAAATACAAATGGAAATGGTATGGAAAGATACCCAAGGACCTAGGGTTATGACAGAAAGCATATTTTTCCCTTGAATCTTAATGATATGCCTGCAATCAGATTATATTAATAATTTCTGTGCAACAGAAAGTGTGATGATGTCACTAAAATTTTAAATGAATATTTACTTTGTTTGTTTGTTTTGTGGCCTCATGTAGACTTTGCATGATAATGATTGTTCACAGAAATGATAGAGCTAAAAAAATTCATTTAAGTGAGTATAAGAAAGAGAAACCACTTTTCATTGGACTCCTAATGATGACCAATAAGATTTCTAGTAGTACATTAAAGAGAGTTATTCCTGGCAGACACCATCTGAAATATACATGAGAAATTTCTCCTTTAGGAAGGATGCTTCTCCTATCCTTTATGTTTGGCTTCCAAAAATGAATTACTTTGCCCTTTTCTGAAATATTATTCACAATGCAAGAGGAAGCATTCAGATGCTGGTCTGTCTGTATATTCCAATATGCAATTTGTCAAACTAACCAAGCTTATCCTTTTAACTGTCTTTAAGAAAGCTTTGTACAGAACATTCTGCTTTTTATTCCTTGTATTGATTCCAAAAGCCAAGGTTGCAAGACTTGATTTGAAAGATCTGTGGAATGTGTTGTTTTATTTTAGATAAATACTCAAACTGTGGAGGCCATTGCTATTCTTCTTGTTGCACTTGGCACTCTTTGTAACCCTTCCTAATGTATTGCTGTGTTTATTTCTTTTTTTAAAATTTCTCATTAAAATGTATTAAGGAGGAGTGGTGGCTCTCTGGCTTAAGTATCTGGGCTGGTAGCATGAAGGTTGCCGGTTCAAGTCCTGACTGTGACAGAAGGAATGCTACTCTGTTGGGCCCTTGAGCAAGGTCCTTACCCTGTAATTGCTTCAGAGGCACTGTACAAATAGCTGACCCTACCCTCTGAACCCAAACCTCTATGTGTCTCTGGAGAGTAAGTTGGGATAGGCAAAAATGATAAAATCTTAATACAAGAAATTTCATATGGCAAATAAAAGACTAAAATGAATGGTATGCTGTGGGTCTCAAATAATATTTTCAGCTATTTTTTTCATTACCTTTCTCAAAGAAAACCTGCCATTAACCAAAGTATGTAGTTTCCTTAGCATGAATACAAATAAACAATAAGGTAGGGTAACTGTTGATTATTGGACTAATGTTTATTTTGAGCTTCATAAATTCATAATACTATTAATAAATTCCGATTTTTTTAGCCCCTGTGAAAGATTACCTCTATAATATGTATTCACATAAGTTGTAGTATTGTCAAGCTAGAAGGTTGCTGTAGCTTATATATATACTGGCTGAAATACCCAGCATTGCCCGGGAGGAAAATAGTTTTTTTTTTTTAAATTGTTTGAGCGAAATATAATAAAAAAAAAACACAACTTTAAAAATAAAAATAAATTAACAAACAATGAAGACTCACTAATGTGTTTGTCTTGCGGTCTTGTATGTATGTTATCATCCAGTTGATGCTTGGAACTGACCAACTCTATTTTATTTCATAAGCAATAGAGGCTCAAACATAAAGAATGCTGCCAGTGACCTCCAGTTCGCCTTCTGGTGGTCATTCCAAGTGTCAACTGGATGTTAACATGCATACAAGACCACACGATCATCCCCCACCCTACCCAGAAGGGGGTGGGTTAGGGTTGATTTCACCCTACAGTATTTTTAGTCGACCAATGAGAAATATGTCTACCAAGTTCCATGAAAATTGCTCCAGCCGTTCAGAAGTGATGCTGGAACATACATACATACACACATACATTGACTTATATATATATATAGATGGTTTGACATAATACGACTTGTTAGGTGCTTTTAGGGACTGGCCAGGTTTTTTTGCCCATGATGTTGGCAAGCTTATGAACCGATTTAGGTTTCCAAGAGTCGTCCTCTTGGAAATATATGTTGAATTGGTCATGGATTTAAAATGACAGACTGTCTGATCAGGCTATTCCTGTTCATATTCTCTTGTATTTGTATAATGAGTTAACAGCAAATATTTACTGTATGTATGTTTTTAAATATTCACCCTTTTGTCATTGCTGGACTAAAGGCTACTTCCCCACTGATCAGCTTCAATACTATCAATTCCACTGCTTTTATGAGTTGAGAATTTGTTCTTTTTGTGTATAACTGGATTTCATAATTATGGTAACTATTTGCAGGGTTGGAACAAGGAAAACGACTTCTTTGTATCTCTTGGTTGTCTGTGATTTCATGATTAGATGCTTAATCTCACATTAATAAACCTTATTGATGACTTGTTGGATAATTGAATTGTTGACAAGGCATGTATGCTGGGCAAAGCTAACAGTTTTTGTGTTGTTCACTTTACTTAACCCTATTCATAATAAAACGTTTTAAAATCCAGCAACCCTTAATGTTAAGTTGTAATATAAATGCAAAATTTCATCAACAATTATTATAGAGTAATGCATGGTTTCTGTGGTGTTGGCCCACCCATTACAGCTCTGTGAATCTTATATCTTAAAGTGTATAAACAATAATGTAAAGTCAATACTTAATGAAAGTACACAAAGTCATTTTAGAGTGATGCACAGTTTATGTGTTGGTTCTTCATCACAACACACCTTCACCCCTGCTACTAGTTCCATTTGGTCACTGATGTGAAATGTGGCCTTCACTGTAAGCAAGGCCAAACCTAAATAATATTCCAAATTCATTACCGTTGGCTGAACCCTTTTAGCATGATAACACTGTTTTGGTTTTGTGACCCCCGCCCCCCAACAACAACCCTATTTCTCAATGGAACTTTTAAAAGACCTTAAAATCTACATTTTAAGTTTAATCAATGGTAATGTGCATGGAAAAATTTCATGAACTTCAACTTACCTGTTTTGGAGTGATGCATTTTTTCCCCAAACCATTAAAATCACAATTCATGACTACATTTTTGAAATACCACATAGCCTGGGTTTTTACGTTGGTTCAGCTTTATTAAAAATCAACAGTGTTTTTTGGGTTGCACTCCCCATTTACAACCTGTCTATCTGATGAAATTTTGAAACACCATATTGCAGTAATGAGATTCTTAGTGTACAAAAAAATTCTCACTCAAGTTGAAAAATTCAAAAGACGAGTGTATTATGATTTTTATTTATACAGATGAAGACTGTTTTTGATCAGCAGTTGTTCATTTCTTTGATTTTCCTGTGTAAAGTCTGTATAGCTTTCTATCCATCCATCTATTTATTCAATCCATTCAATTCAGTTTTTTCTTGTTGTGGGAAGCTTTAGCTTATTCTTCTGCCGCATGCTTTATGCACAAGACAAAAATATTTTATGGTGTGCAAAAGTGAATGTGTACCTTTTCTTCTGGAATAAACTAAAAAAATCTCTCTGACCCTTTGAAAGCATATAAGGTTGAAGAATTCAAGTATACATTAGTAAAGCAATGATAAACTGTAAGTGCATTTATTGAGATTGTAAGACAATGCCCACAGCACAGTGATTACAATAATTATAATAATTTATGTAGAGAAGCCTATTGGATCTTCAAACTCAATATGGCACAACCTTCAGGCTTAAATGAACAGAAGGTCATGACATGTTTCCTTGTTTAGTTCACACTGATAGTGCTTCATTTCTGTTGAACCTTGGGTAAATATTCATTACTGGTATACTTTATACTTTTTATTTTACCTTTTTCATAAATCTTTTGTATTTCATTTTATTTTCTTATAAAATGGTGGGTCCAATTTTTTTTACAGTTATTTAGCAGTAAAGGGGTAGCAGTATAGGGGTCACCAATATGCCACATCTATGTGTATACTTACCTCTCAGTTCATTAAATACTGTACTTTGTTGAATAGTTATTCTCTCTTTATATAATCCTGTTTCCACACAGCTCCATAAAAAAAATGGTTTTGCCAATAGCTGCGTCCACACGATTCTTATGAGTGAGAGGTAAGCCCTGTCTCATCTACTCTGTATTCCCCTTGAATAAAACTGGAAAAACATAACATTTTTTTTCAAATATAGCTATCCCCATCTCTTTAGAATCTGATCCATTTGTACTACTTGTGTATGAAAAAATTGGCTTTCAAAAAAGTTGGTCTTCAGGAAAAGGTTTTTCACTTTTGCGTACTCGTTACTTTCTTGATTCCTTTTTCCCGTAAGATTTCTAAATAAATTTCAATAGACATTGCATTCTTTTTGCATTTCTTTGTTGTTTTGTAGCATTGCAATGACTTGAAGAAGAGGAGTCATTCCTCGAAACACAACGGCAATTGGATTTTGAAAGATTTTATTTAAGAACACTGTCATATCCCAGACTTCAAACAATAGATTCACAATAGTGAATTTCTCATTAGTTCCCAAAGTTCATCTTAAGGCTGCTATCTCACAGTCCTATCAATATGGAATCAACTCCGGAGAGTGTCCTGGAGCTGCATTTTTTTGTTTTTTCAATTTTCCTTTTTTTGTTTTCATTCCTTTCATTATGAATGTATACATCTATATAGTTTTTCTATGTTTATTTTTGCTTTCTTATTTTGTTTGTATAATAAGACAAACTGTTTCTTCATTATACATTGTAAGACGCTAGGGGTCACTGTTGCCCCTTTAAACCCAATAGACATATGCTCAGGACCCAAAGTAAAAGCACTGAGAAGAATTTTTATTTTCTTCTAAAAAACAGTGCCCTAAGCACCACAGCCACCAATAAGCAGGCATGTAATAAGCACAATAACCATACAATTCTCTCTCTCTCTATCTCCGCCACACCTCCCAGCAAACTTTGTTCATCTCCACCCGACTCTGGCTCGCTTGCTGGGTTTTCAGCAGTCCTTTATATAGTTCCTTGACCCGGAAGTGTTTCTGGTCTTCCTCCCACATGACTTGCCAACACTTCCGGTCAGATGGAGAATTCAAGTTCTTTAATCAGCCAGGAAGTACTTCGGGGCTTCCGTCCTCATGACTTCCTAGTACTTCCGGGCTATAAGGGATGCACGACTCCCCTGGTCCTTCCACAGTACCCTCTGGCGGCACCCATGGCACCCAACAGGGCTAAGATAGCGAACTCCAAGTCCCAGGATGCCCACCGCTATATTCCAGGGGCGCAGTAATCTAGCATCTTGAGGGAGGCATTGTCCAAAACTACCTGCCTTCCCCTATCATTCCATTTAAGGGGTGTCCCAGCCGGGTTCAACTGCCAGCCGTCTCTTACAACATGTATAGTTTGTTTGTATAAACACAAATACAGTACATGCTAACTTTGCTATTTTGTTTTGAAATCTCTCATCTTGGTTTTGTTTTCTTCAGTTATTATCTGTGTAATTACTTGGTCATAAAAGCTATTTCTTGCATGCGTTTTTTATACATATAAGCTTTGCTATTTTGCTTTAATATCTTTCAGTTTAAGAAATAGCTGGTCAATCTTGTGATCAACTTTCCTAGATGACATAGACTCTGTCTAATAAGAATTCTCTTTATGTATAATTATTTTGTTTCAAAATATTTGCTTGATTGCTTAAAATTGTTAGCTATTGGTTATATTTTGTGATGATCACAGCTGCTTTCTAAGTATTTCTTTCTTTTATTTTAAACATAAATATTTTGTTGTTCCCTGCTTATCCTCTTCATCCTTGATTAATATGATGCCACAGCATTCACGTTTTAGAAACTGAAAACGCAATTTTAAATAAAATTCCGATTTTTCTTTTGTACCAAGGTCAGGCACAGTGTGATCTTAAGCCTTTGTCTTTGCTAAGCAGGTGCACAGTAAAGCTAAAGAAACACCGTGTTACAAGAATCAAGTTAAAAACAGAACCATGGCAGCATCATGCCTTTTTTAAGATGAAAAAGATTTTTGGCTTCAGCTTATATTAAGTTGGAATGCCAATAATCCATCCATTATAATGATTTGGAGAGTTAAGTCAGTGACAGATGCTGTATAAATCCATGGTTAGAAAAGACACAGTTTCTGTACTGTTTATTTCAGCTTATATGTAGAATTTCTGTTTTATTAAAGTCTGAATTTTGAGCCCTGAAAATCATAATTATATCAAATATATTATATATCTATGTCTTATATCTGAGACACAATGGAATAGAAACTGAATTCTGCCGCATATTTGACATGAAAACAAAGTATATCAAGATATCCATTGCATAAAAGTGAAAGCTGGCATTAGGTATACAATTAAAAGCAAACTGTACAAATATTCTCTGGTGCCTGTTAGACCAGAATAATCTTAAGCATGAGCTAAGGAAGGACTGCAAAATGGAAAAAAAACAAGTGTTATTTGAAGTTAAAGAAAGGTTAGAACTATAATGTTTCATCTGTGTAGTTGACACATCCCAAGAAAACTTTCTTAGCTTTTTCAGCACCCGAATATCCTTTCATTTTAAGCATGGCATAACATGATAAACAAGATTTTCTCCATTTTTTAACAGTTTAATCTGTAATGAGTTTTATTTAGAGCCGCAATATCAAATCAAATTAAAAAATAGAAAAAAAGACCAAGTTACATACCCAATAGATTTTAAACTTCTTTCAAAAAACTAATTAACAATAATAATAAAAATACATTTTTAATTACACTGAAGGATGCTATACATAGACACATATAAAAATAACTTGAGAAAATAAAACAATCAAAATTACAATACAATGAACATATACAATCCTGATTAAAAATATAAGCCTTTAAGTTTTACAAGCATCAGCTGTAGAAGACTACTGAACATAAAGGCGTAGGGAGTGTGATAACCTGAGAGCTAGATAACTAAATGCTCAGTTATCCGGTGTCACACATGTGCGAGTAGGAGGCAGCTGAAGGGCTTAAGTAATGGTAATGCCACATCCAGCCAGGGGGCGGCAGGGCGCTCTAACTGTCTTTCTCAGTTCCCTGCAGACCGTTCCTGAGAAATCCTGCCAGGTTCCAGCCCCCTCGATGATGTCACTTCTGGGGCCGGGTCCGTCAATTATGTCACTTCCGGGTCTGGCCCCCTCGATTGACGACACTTCCAGGTCCGGCTCCCTCGATGACGTCGCTTCCTATATGGGCCTTTAAAGCCGCCATCTTACCACCAAGAAATCAGTTCTGTTTTGCACTCAGTATTGCGAACATCACTGTCAACTTAAAAAACGTTTTGCAGCCAGGGATATTACACGGGTGGCTGCCCCAAACCTTTTTATGATGTCTGGTCTGTGTTTTTATCACAATGGCATAGCAGGATTTTGTCCCAGAAGAAACCGGGAGAGGACCTAAACTTCAGCCAGGTAGGAAAGTATCGGGGCTGAGTTTCTGGGTGGGGAGTTCGTCCGGTGGTCAGGAAAGGCTCGGTACAGGCTCCGCTCTGTAAGTGCAACCCCGGGTTAGTATCTTACCAGAAGGAGAGTGTAGAGGAGATATACAGACATAGGCTGGTTTCTGAAACAAAAAGGGCTTATTATGTTCTCTCGGATGAGAGAGCTGAGCTGCCCATTGGGACCAAGGACCCAGCTAAAAAAGTTTGGGTGCAAGCTATGGCACTCTGGGCACAGGTGTCATTATGGCTAAGGCCGTTTGAATTAACCCCCTTTCAAATAGTGCAGCAAATTGCCTACTTTATTTTTTACAAGGGCTTCCTCATCACTTTGCCCAGCCGGTCTGGGGAGAATTCTATTCAATGGAAGAGCTGGTACAGCTCATAAAAAAACCTAAATTACGTTCTACACCATAAGTCTACACGAGATTACGTTCTACACCATAAGTCTCTTCCACAAAAACCGGAGCCTGTTCCGAAGTCCCTGAGCTCCTTGGCAGATAACCTATCTGGGAGCGAGGCAGAATGCAGGTGGAGGACAGAGAGTGGTTTGTGCGGCCTTGCTAATCCCCTGATGGTTTCTCATACGGGACAAGTAGTCATAAATGGTTATAAACTCAACGCATTGTTCAACTCCGGCAGCAACATTTCCATTGTTGATTGCTGAAATGTCTTGCCGCAACAATGGATGAAAGCAAAGACCAGTATTAAATGTATTCACGGAGAAGTCCGTACCTATAAATTCGCCCTAGTTTTCATTTCTCAAGGAAGAACGCTAAAAAAATTCCCCGTAGTGGTCCTCCCTGATCCACCTTTTCCAATAATTCTGGTCTAATAATAAATTAGGAGGATTCATCTCAAGCTGTCTCCACGCTGTGTATTCAGCCGGCAGAGAGAGGTACGGAAGCCCGGAAGGAGGACGGAGAGACTCCGGGACCGTTGCAGGTGGAAACGTCATCCACACATGCCTCGACGAGTCAGGACGAATCTCTGCCACTTGAGGTCAACCCGGATCCTCTCTTCCCAAATTCATTTTCAATTTAGAGAAACGCCGGCTTCTTTTAAAAGGGAGCAATGGAATGATGACTCCGTTAAATTTGCAAAAAACGCAGTTGTTCTCGTTAATGGCCAACGTACGCATCAGTCCATGCCACAAGGACCTCACTTCGAAATAGAGAATGACTTATTATATCGGGTCACCAAGCATGAGGGGGAGGTACGGAAATTGTTGTTAATCCCCCAAACCTTCTGGTGGCAGGTTTGTGAATTGGCACATTCTCACCTCCTTGGAGGCCATTTAGGCACTGGAAAAACCTTAGAGTGGATCAGGCTCAGATTTTATTGGCCGGGAATTAACGAGGAGGTTCACCGTTTTTGTACTTCTTGTCCAGAGTGTCAACTACGGCAAATTCCTAGGAGGGATCGTGCTCCTCTCGTTCTCCTTCCCCTAATTGACGTTCCCTTTGAAAGAATAGGGGTCGATATAGTGGGACCCTTAGAGCCCTCAGCCCGAGGACACAAATATATATTAGTCGTTGTGGATTATGTGACTTGACACCTGGAAGCTGATCCTTTGTGCTCAGCTACATCTAAAGCAATTGTGCAGGAACTTGTAGGGGTCTTTGCGCTAGCCGGCATCCCTAAAGAAGTCCTAACGGACCAAAGGACGCCTTTTGCCTCGGAAACGTTCAGGGAAACGGCCAAGTTACTGAAAATAAAACACTTAAAGACCGCGGTATATCATCCTCAAACCAACGGTCTAGTAGAGAGGTTCAACCAGACTCTCAAGCAGATGCTTCGCAAGGTGGTCAGCGGGGATGGGAGGAATTGGGATCAACTCCTCCCTCTCATTCTATTTGCATACCGGGAAGTCCCACAAGCCTCTATGGGGTTCTCACCTTTTGAATTATTAACGGTCAACAACCCCGGGGTATATTAGATATTTTGAAAGAAGGCTGGGAAGGAGAGGTTCTTCCCTCTACAAATATATTGGAATATATCGTGCAATTACGCAATAGATTCCCTCCTCCGCTCAGCCACGCTCATTCTTTGCTCTAATAGACACCCTTAATTTCGGCGAGGAATTAACTTTCAGACAGAAACGGGAGCTGGAGTCAGCTATCCTGTCTGTTCCAGAGGTGGTGAGTGAGAAACCCGGAAGGTCCTCTCTGATTGCACTTGACATATTGACAGAGCCTGGGGTTATTGCCCCTATAGACTCCCGGAGGCAAAGAAAGTAGAAGTGGAGCTGGAAATCAAGCGAATGCTGGAACTAGGAATGATAGAGGAAAGTTTTAGTCCCTGGTCCAGTCCAATCGTCTTGGTTAGTAAACCTGATGGCAGTTGGAAGTTTTGCAATGACTTCCGTCGGGTTAACCAAATCTCCCAATTAGATTCTTATTGCGTGGACGACCTCCTCGAAAGGCTGGGCCAAGCATTATTCTTGACCACACTTGACATGAAAAAGGGGTACTGGCAGATTCCTTTAACAGATTCCGCAAAGGTGAAGACAGCATTTAGCACCCCTAGCGGACACTGGCAGTATCGTGTCCTTCCATTCGGGTTACACGAGGGTCCTGCGACCACGAGCATCTGGTGGACAAAGTGCTCCGCATATAATGCGTATAGTGCTGCCCTGGATGACGTCATTATCTATTCCAGCACATGGAAGGAACGCATACAGCAGGTCAGAGCGGTGTTGCGGACACTAGGAGAAGCTGGACTCCGAATCAATCCAAAGAAATGTTTCTTTGGTCTGAAAGAAGCTAAATATTTGGGCTACCTGGTGGGTCGGGGCACCGTGAAGTCACAGTGTTCAAAGATAGATGCCATTTTGAAATGGTCCTGTCTACGAACCAAGCGGCAAGTCCAAGCATTTCTCGGATTAGCCGGGTACTACCGCTGGTTTGTACCTCAATTTTCTGAGAGAGCGATGCCCTTGACTCATTTGACGAAGAAAAGACCAACAAGAGTGAAGGAACTTCTCAATTACATAGACAAAAAATGCCTCATTCTGGGCAGCTGTCTTTTATGGCCCAGGAACCGGAAGGGGTGCAGTCAGCTTCACTCACTGGGCGGTTTCTCCAAACTGTGGAAGAAAATGAAGACAAGACAGTTAGCAGCAGCTGGGAGGAACTCAGTGGTGACCCTCTGATGCATATGTGTGACAGTATGTAAATTAATTTTATAAGATATGGAATACTAACCAGGCAACCAGTGCAAGAACATGAGTAAAGCAGTTATTTGTGCCCAAGATTTTGTGGGGGTTAAAATTCTAGCTGCAGAGTATCAAACATGCTGTTATCTCTTAGCTTTTAATAGTCAAAAATTGAGCATTACAATCATCAAGACAAAAACGTACAAAAACATGTTCAAGCATTTTTTTTTAACAGCATGATCAGTGAGAGAAGGTCCAATTCATGAAATAGTCTACAGCTGAAGGAAAGCAAATCTGGTCTCAAGAATTTATATCTACTATATAATAAATCACTAAGGCCTGTATATCTAGTCCCTCAGAGTGGTCTGATTGGTCAGTTTACTTTTGGTGATGTGAAGAAAGAGGAAGCATGGGTGTCAGACGCACAAAGATAAGTAAAGGCGCATGCTAATAGAGTTGACTGCAAAGACAGAAAGTAAATGAGAGATACAGACACACGCAAATACAGAGATAAGGAACTGAAGGTACATGTAGAACAAGCAAAAAAAAAATGTTTTAATTGTTCTGTTACCTATCTTCAATAGGTACCATGGCTAGTAACCCATAAAATCAACCAGTGAATTTGGTGGAAAATCAATGGTAGTTTTAGTGTAAACATAAGTCATCATCATAAAAACACTGTCTTAATCAGTACTAATAATTAATTTCATCCAATGGAAGAAAAATAGGTAAGAGTGAGTCAAGTTCCGAGCCTTATGGAACAAAAATAGGCGAACATTTGTAACCTCCAGTAGACACAAATTACTGCTTGCCAGACAGACAGGGCTAAAACCATGTGAAAGGCACGACTGTAAGTATGTCCTAAGTCCTAAGTATGTTTCAAAGCATTGAAGGAACAGCTGAAAGATCCAGTAGTATAACAACAGAACTACTGCCACTATCAGCTGCAATAAGAAGATAATTCACAATCGTAAAAGGTTCAAACCGCAGATGCTTTTCTATGTGAGATATGTTTTTTTGAGGCAACAGTATGCTCTGGTTCCATAACAAAAATGGAATGTGGCAATTTTTGTCTGTAATTAGCATACTATTAAGTTAAAGGGTGATGCACCAGCAAAGCATGCGAAATCAGGAACATTGACATTTGAATGAGTGGGAAAATTAACATTCTATGATAAATTAAAACTTTACAGTAAATATGAAAAATCAAAAGCCTGTTTGTCAATATGAATATTAAAATTGCTCAGTACAAGCAAAAAAGGCTACAGCGAACAAAAGCATAACAGCAATTCAGAAAATTCTAAAAGAAATACTGAGGACAATTTGGAGGGAAGACAATAGATAAATAAAATAACATACTGTAGGCTAGCAGACAGACATCTTGAAGCTAGATGCTCAAAAGATGATCAAAGTCAAAGCAAACTTTATTGTCATCTCAACCATATACAAGTATACAGCTAGAAGAAATTGTGAAGCTCTGGGTCCACAGTGTAACAACATGAAGTGCAATAATAAATTAAAAATAGAATTAAAATTAAAATTTAAAATTAAAACACAAACAAGACAAGACATTGTGCAAAGACCAGACAAAGAAGTAGCAGCAATATTGACGTGTAGTAAGCTATATGAACATTGATGCAATGTATGGTATTTGTAATCTAGATAAATAAATATAGTCAATAGTTATCTTTATATATAATCTTCATTTGGATCTTGATCTTTGTTTGTCCGCGAATTCATGTTCCCCTGACACTGCCTTGTGTGGTGTTCCTGCTGTGTTCAGTAGAGGGCAGTAGTGATGGAAGAGGAGAGGAAGTGAGGGGGAGGATCGTTGGATGAGGTTGGAGTGTGGTGATTAAAGAGAACTGAACTAAAGGAGACTACGTGCTGTTTGTACTGGCTGAATACACAACACCTTGGTTGTTACTTTTGTTTACAAACACTGTTGATACCACTCTTTGTGTTTAGATCTGGCGTTGACACCGTGCTGTGTGTTTAGATCTGGCATCGACACCTGCTTCGTTGTCGAGACTGTGGTTTTTTGTGTTTCTATCGACCATCGTTGGCAGCACTTCGTCCAAATCGAATGTTCACCCACTTCTTGGAGTTGGCAGTCAGAGTATATAAGTCGGACACACTTCTGTGATTTTCCATCAATCGGGGATTCGAGTTCAAGAAAGAAGCATTGGTTCTTCCTTACTCTTTGGATTGCCACAAAGCAACCTGCGAGATTGGAGAAAGGTTGAGAAGAGATCGTGAGAGGAAACGATAGCGTCATGAAAACGAGACGGACTGTGAACGGAGAGAAGCAGAAATGCTCCTCCACCACCACATAATTACTATTCGGACAGTGATTCCGAGTAGGCCGTTCCTATCGAATCAATGTCCAAGGGTTTTGTTTTGTAATTTTGTTTCCCTTATAAAAATCATAATGCTGTGCGATGAAGGGCCCAGTTCACGACTGGCAGCCATGTTTAAACAGGGAGCCCTTCACAGACAACTTTAACACGCGCAACGTAGTTGGGCGCACATGGCTAGTGTAATATAATAAATAAAAAAATAAAAAAATAATAGACATAGATAATACAGAAATTATCATTGTATGATAATAGTTGTTTAAGACATGTGTAAACAATGACAAGTCAGAATATTTCACAGCAGAAAGATATCAAGAGTGTCAAAATACTTAAAGGTCTGTATGAGATTTACAGTTCTTTTCTATATGCACACTAGTCTTTGCAGGAAAGTGGCTTGCATGTATAAAACTTCTGTTTTTAGAGGTGGTTGAGGCCGTGTGGAAGATCCCAGGGGGTAGTGTTAAACAGTGCATGCGTCAAACCGGTGAGTGTCTGTGGCACCAAATCCTAATCCTCGATAAGAAGGATGAGGCAGACCAGAATTAAGGTAGAAAGATCTCAACTAGCTGTTGAACATTGCAAAGGAAGGAATAGTTGCAATGGCTTTGCAGAACTAAATGTTTATTTGCGGACAAATATTTATGTGTGGTTTCTGAAACAGAACAAATACAATAACATAAAATAACGCGCAAATTAAAGGCTCAGAGAACGCTAAAACAGGTAATGCCCAAAAGGGTCAGTAGATGGCAGCAGAAATTAACAGAGCGCTATGACGTGCTGTTGTTGACAAAAGGCACTAAATAAAACGTACCAAATACGTTAACGCTGTACAGACTCAAACAAATCACTTGTTAGTTGTGGTAATTATAACTCAAAGACACATGATATTCTATATGGTGTTCCACAAGGCTCTATCCTGGGTCCACTGCTCTTCTCAATCTACATGCTTCCATTAGGTCAGATTATCTCAGGGCACAACGTGAGCTACCACAGCTATGCTGATGACACACAGCTGTATTTATCAATAGCACCTGATGACCCCAAATCTCTTGATTCGCTAACACAATGTCTAACTTGTATCTCAGAATGGATGAATAGTAACTTTCTTAAAATTAAATAAAGAAAAAAACGAAATCTTAGTGATTGGCAATAATGGATACAATGAGGCTATTAGAAATAAACTGGATGCATTAGGATTAAAAGTCAAATCGGAGGTAAAAAGCTTAGGGGTAACTGTTGATTGTAATCTGAATTTTAAATCGCATATTAATCAGATCACTAGGACAGCATTTTTTCACCTAAGAAACATAGCAAAAGTTAGACCTCTTATATCATCGAAAGATGCAGAGAAATTAGTTCATGCGTTTGTTTTCAGTCAGCTAGATTACTGTAACGCACTCCTCTCAGGTCTACCCAAAAAAGACATCAATCGTTTGCAAATAGTGCAGAATGCAGCTGCTAGAATCCTTACCAGGAAAAGAAAATCCGAACACATTTCTCCAGTTTTGATGTCACTACACTGGTTACCTCTGTCATTCAGAATTGACTTTAAAATTCTGCTTATGGTTTATAAAGCTTTAAATAATCTCGCCCCGGCTTATATATCGGAATGTCTGACACCTTATATTCCAAATCGTAACCGCAGATCCTCAACTGAGTGTCTCCTTAGAATTCCAAGAGCAAAACTTAAAAGAAGTGGTAAGGCGGCCTTCTGCTGTTATGCACCTAAAATCTGGAATAGCCTGCCAGTAGGAATTCGCCAGGCTAATACAGCACTTTAAAAAACTACTGAAAACACATTATTTTAACATGGCCATCTCATAACTTCACTGTAATTTATTCCTGATACTCTGTATATCCAATTCATTATAATAACTATTCATTCAAAATCTGTACTAACCCCTACTCTCTCTTCTGTTTCCTTTTCCGGTGTCCTGTTGGTGGTGGCATGCGCCACCACCATCTACCCAAAGCACCATGATGTTCCAACAATGATGGATGGATTAAAAGCCAGAAGTCTGTATGACCATCGGCATCAAGTGACTCCGTGAAAAACCTGAACTACAAAGAGGACTATTTCATTTATGTTAGGTAGAATGCCCAGAGGGGACTGGGTGGTCTCGTGGCCTGGAACCCCTACAGATTTTATTTTTTTCTCCAGCCTTCTGGAGTTTTTTTTTGTTTTTTCTGTCCACCCTGGCCATCGGACCTTACTCCTTTCTATGTTAACTAATGTTGTCTTATTTTAATTTCTTATTTTGTCTTTTATTTTTCTTCTCTTCATTATGTAAAGCACTTTGAGCTACTTTTTGTATGAAAATGTGCTATATAAATAAATGTTGTTGTTGTTGTTAAGCAACTATTACCAAGTCTGTTTTCTTCAAGAACTTATCTATTACTAAAGAAGCAACATTTCTGAATGTACTTATACAGTTTTGAATGTTAAACTGAACACACTTTAACATAAAGGATTGTCTGAACTTATTGGTAAAACAACATTACGAGCTTTATCATTACTTTTAGAAAATTATTTCTAATAAAATAAACAGCAAAGCGTAACTTACATCAAACAGACGCACACAAAGTCAACAAACAATTGAATAAATGCGGGTACATGCAGTACAGCATTTTCCGCGTATCAGATACAGAAATAATAGTGCGCATGCTCACGCATTACCTGTGAGCATGATGACGCAACAGACAGCGTGCTCAGACTTTTGTACAGGCAACATGGTGTTAAGGAGTCTGACAGCATGGGGGTAAAAACTATCCTGCAGCCTGTGTGCTGGATGTGATTTTCTGAAGTCCACGATTATCTCTTTTTTCTTGTCGACATTGAGAGATAGTTGTCTTCACACCATGCAGACAGCCGTTACACCTCATCTCTGTATGCTGTTTCATCATCCCTGCTTATCAGTCCCAGCACCGTCGTATCATCTGCAAACTTGATGATGTGGTTGGTGTTGTGCGTGGCTGTGCAGTCGTGAGTCAGCAGGGTGAACAGCAGTGGACTAAGCATGCAGCCCTGTGGCGTTCCAGTGCTCAGTGTGTTGCAGCCCATCCGAACTGACTGGGGCCTCTCTGTCAAGAAGTCCAGGATCCAATTGCAGAGGGTGGTGTTCAGGCCCAACCTGCTCAGTTTTACAACCAGCTTTTGAGGGATGATTGTGTTGAAGGCGGAGCTAAAGTCTATGAATAGCATCCTGACATATGTGTCTTTTTTATCCAGATGTGTCAGGGAGAGTTGAAGGGCAGAGCATATGGCATCCTCAGTTGACCTGTTTGAGTAGTATGCAAACTAAAGAGGGTCAAGGGAGGCAGGGAGATTAGTCTTTATGTGTGACATGACTAACCTTTTGAAGCACTTCATGATGATTGGAGTGAGTGCAACTGGTTGGTAGTCATTCAAGCATATCACTGATGACTTCTTCGGCCCTGGTATGATCGTGGTCGACTTGAAGCATGCTGGGACTGACGACCGGCTCAGAGATGTGTTGAAGATGTTTGTGAGGACACCAGCCAGTTGACTGGCACATTCTTTGAGCACACAACCAGGTATGTTGTCAGGTCCTGCAGCCTTGCGTGGATTGACTCTGGATAGAGCCCTCTTCACGTCAGTTTTGGAGAGACAGAGTGCCTGGTCAGTGGAGGGAGGTATTGCTTTTTTCGCAGGCTCTTTGTTCTGCGCCTCGAAACCATGTGAAGAAGTTGTTCAGTTCCCCCGGTAGGGAGGCATCACCATCTCTGCTGTGTGATTTGGGCTTGTAGTTTGTAATTGTCTGAACACCCTGCCACATACGACGTGTGTCTCTGGTGTTGCTGAAGTGTTTGTTAATCCTCTGCGCATATGCCCACTTAGCTCTCCTTATAGCGCGAGACAGGTTGGCTCTGGCCACCCTGAGGGCGGCCTTGTCTCCTGATCCAAAGGCTGCATTTCTGATCTTGAGTAGCTATTGTAGTAGGCTCTTGTGGTAACATCCTTGGTAACAGTAACATCCTCTACGCATTTGGAGATGTAGCCAGTCACAGAGTCTGTGTTCTCCTCCAGACTGATAGAGTCACCATCCATAGCAGCCTCCCTGAAAATGTCCCAGTCTGTCAATTCTAACCAGTCTTGGAGAGCTGAAACAGCATCAACCTGCCACACTCTGATGTTCTTGCGGGCTGGTTTAGTGCGCTTCAGCAGGGACTTGTATGCAGGAACCATAAACAAGCTGATATGGTTTGAAATGATACATTTAAGAGAGGAACAATAATACAAGGGTAGCATGGTGGTGCAGTGGGTAGCGCTGCTGCCTCACAGTTAGGAGACCTGGGTTCGCTTCCCGGGTCCTCCCTGCGTGGAGTTTGCATGTTCTCCCTGTGTCTGCGTGGGTTTCCTCTGGATACTCCAGTTTCTTCCCACAGTCCAAAGCCATGCAGGTTAGCTGCGTTGGCGATCCTAAATTGTCCCTGGTGTGTGTGTGTGTGCGCGCCCTGCAGTGGGCTGGCACCCTGCCCGGGGTTTGTTTCCTGCCGTGCGCCCTGTGTTGGCTGGGATTGGCTCCAGCAGACCCCTGTGACCCTGCAAGCTGGATAATGGATGGATGGACAATATACATTTAAGAGAGGAACTGTTTTGATCCTAAAATGGGCCAAATAATGTATTATAGGCCCACCACATTGACTGTTTCAAAGAAACTTATCAATATATGCATAACCTGGCAGAGAGGCTTCATTAAGAGACAGATATTTTTGAGGTGCAGCCACAGTTCAGTTATACATAATATATCAGGTTTTCCATCTGAAGTGAAATCAAATAGAAGTGAACCTTTGCTGCTCAGAAAGCATACATTAAGCAGTACAAAAGAAACCTTTTTTAAGATGCACTCAGGAACATCTGTAAAATCAGTTTTTTGAAATGGTTTCATGGTAGGCAAATTAACCATGTAATACAATTCTAAGTCAGTTTGTTTGTCGAACACATATTTGTTTGACAAAAGTACATTTAGTCTACTGTTACAGTTTACAAAATTTCTCTAAGACCCCCCAATCACTGTAAAAGAGATGGGGAATAATTCCAAAGTCCCAGTGCTTGATCTGGAATTGTGTATGAATTAAAATGAAGGCTGTATAGTTCAGTAAAGGAGGACCATCTGTATTTTGTAGCACATCCACTGCAATTGCATGTGGTTTCCAAGAAAACCTACCAAGAAAATGAAATAAAGCTCAATAGCAATAGTTTTTTGCATGCATGAAGATGCTGTTGTGATAAACCAAGTTCAGTGGCTGTAAATAATGCAAATAAAGTGGCTGCCGCTTGGCTTGTCATGAACATTTGGGGAAAAAAAAAGTTAAAGAAACAAAGTTTTCATTTACCTGTTTTAGCACCCTTACATAGATTAACATGGCAGCAGTACAACGTTTTAGTGGCGGTTTGAGATGCAGGATGCTTGAAGGGCTGCCTGGATGCATACAGGTGCTCCGAGAGCAAGCCATGGGGCTCAAACTTGCCAAGTGCGGAGGCGCGCTCCCGTAACCACTGGAGGGGAGAGAGTGAAAGTGCAATATTTAAAGTCAGAGAAACAGGTCAGAAGAATAGAAAGCTCAGTTTTAAAATAGATTGAAAAGGGAATTCACAGATGTGGCAAAGCATAGAAGTGAAAGTGGCAGAAAGTAAAACAGTACTCACTTCACAGAGACTGAATGGGGAGCCTGCAAGTCACCAAGACAGATGGGTACACACGCGCGAGGGAACAAGAACATTTAAATAGGGTGGACTGTACCTGAGCAGGTATTGTTGAATGCTGCACGTTCTGACTTAACTGTTTATTGGAAGTCCGCAGGAAATGTAAAGGCAGATTCGATGGTCAAAAGGGCTTGCAATATAAAACCAGATTCCGAACGCCAGAGTTCGTCTTTTGACCAGATCTTCAGGCTTTAATGTAGATCTGTGCTACTGATTTATTTAACTGAGTAGCGTAGAGATGTACTTTTGCTTTGTATACAAAGTAGGTGCTTAGTTTTTCATTTTGTTTTGATTATTTTTTTTTTCAGCCTGTCCTTCATGATATGTTTTGTAGCTGGACGAAGAAGGTTGAAGAGTTTGGTTTTTTTTTGGTTCTTTTCTTCACTTTTGATTTGGAAACCACTATAAATATTATAACACCTGCACTGATTTTTCTTTTTGGAAGTGCCTTTGCATTGGACTTTGTAAATATATATTTTTTTGCAATATATTTCTTTGTAAAACAGTATGGACACTGCTGGAATAAAGCAGATTCCCGTTTTTGAATAGTCTTTTTCAGTTTGAGTTTCTCTTACTCCATCCCCTGGTTGCTTGGTCTCGGCTACTGACACCCCATGTCGGGAATTGTGCAACAGGGTCCTTACCCGGGGTGTTTAGCTGTATATACATCAACATACTTTTGGTCAGAACTCTCAAAATTGTAAGGATTGATGTTGAATCTTCAGTATGAAGCTACAATTGCATTAATACAATAATTTTGCATAGTACGTTTCAAAATGAAATGTCCTGCAGATTGCTATGTAAACTGGGCAATAACCTCAACCTTTTACATATATAAACTACGTGCACACCTTTTGGGGAACTTTTAACACTTTTTAAACAAAGTTTTCTTATGTTTGTTGTACAGTAATCAATTTTCTAAAAATGCTTTTTCTGTTAAAAGCCCATGTGATTGGGGTTATAAGTCTCAGAGTTGAGCAGTAGCACGGAGGTTTGGACATTTATTTTAAATATATATTATGCACTGTGTCTTTGCATCAGTTGGTAATGGATGGCTTGTCTTGTCACAAATTTCAGCAAAAAATTAATTAATTAATTTATTAATTTAAAAAAAGTATTTGAAATTTCAAACAAGCTATCCTTTCTTCAGATGTCTGTGAATTTTCTACTTTATAATTTATTGATAGATGCATTCTGACTGCTATATACCCAAAAATAACTGAAAAGTGTTATAGATTAGGGATATATTTCTATGTCCCAGTACTATTCTCTAAATAAATAGACATGAAACACACTTGTCCAAGATCACACTTAAAAATCACAATAGCCACTCTTTAAATGAAAAGAAGATCTCCATCCCGTTAATCAGTACAGTGACTGTTGGGACCTCTTTCTCTTTTCGTTTGTAGCCTAAAATCATGTTTGCTTTCTTGCTGAAGTGCAGTAAGTGCACACTGAGCAGGAACCAAATGAAATAAATCTTCAATGCCATAGACAAATTTAAAAGCAAATATATGCCAATGGCTCAAACAGTGTGGCAAACCACAGGTTACAGGCTTAATAGATTTTAAAGACTGCAGATTCAAATTCAGGTAATGCAAAAATGGCTTTGGTTGATGTCCTATCATTAATTTGTTTGTTGAGGAGGGTCTGCGACTAATTGTAGTTCAATCTTCTTAAATGTAGGTTTTTGAAAGAAGTATATTGAAATCTCTGTTTAAGTTGTAAAGTAATGTAATTTACTGCTTCAGACCATGATGGAGAGTAGAGGCCTCATTTATTAAACTTGCACGGATTTGATCGCCAAAAAAATGTATGCTAAAAAAATCAGATTTATAAAAACCTGGTGTATGCAGAATTTTATGCAATTTGCTTTTATACATCACAATCATCTTGTAAATGTGCATTTATGAACATTTGTTGATGATAGTCAACCTCATATATATGCAATCATGATACGCATACATCTATGGGCTAAGAACAGCTTCCCTGATGTGTCGAGGCCTCATCACCTGTGTGCATCTAGCTGTGCCCCACAACCAAGTGTGCAAGGTCATGCACAGCATTATAGCATCTCTACTCTTCATTCTGGGTTGTTTGTGAAAGGTGTAAGGTGCCATTGCCTAAACATGTAACCACTATCACTTGGCTCATGCAATGACGTGATTACTGATACAATAAACAGTATAGAACATATGAAAAACTGAGGGTTCATCCATTTATCTTACCAACAAGCCAGCCACCATGTACAGTCTGCCAAAGATAGTTTGCCTTAAATATAAATGAATCATGAGTTTGCCCAGGCCATGGAGATACAGTGTTTGTCTGTCTCATCTTGGCATCACATATGAGTTGTGTGTTAATGGAATGTAACAGCTTATGGTTAACAAAAGGAGATTCATTCTTGCTAGATAACCTTATGAGTGCAGTAAAGTGATTCGATTATATTATGAGAATTGGACACTATGGCAGATTGTTTTTTAATGTTTTCAAAAATACATTATGTTTTTTGTATAAACACTCACACCATACGGAAACTGGATTCAGTGTCTCCTTAATCACCTAATGGCTTGCAGCATGAATTGCATGATAGAGTGAAGGTTGGCTGTGATATCCCTCATGTTAGTCAGGTCATTGAGAAGTAGCTGAAATGAAACAATGTAAAACCCATGGGAGATTTAGAAATTTTAAAAATGTGTACAGTGTGTTTTACTCAAGTTATCTTAATTAAAAATTGTTCTTTCTTGAAAATTTTTCTTGAAGAATAAGGTTGCTAAATTTCAATGAAATTAGTCCACTGGGAGTTGAGTCATTTCGTGCGGACAGACAGATGAACAGTCTGGCAGACAGACATTGTAACAGGAGTTAAGGGAGGAGTGGTGGCTCTGAGGCTACAGATCTGCACTGGTATCTGGAAGGTTGTTGGTTCATATCCCATTACTGCCTGTGGCATCTTTTTAAACGAATAATCGTCGCACTTGCATCTTGGTATAGCGTGGCGAGAGAGGTTCCCAGGTGCGATGTGAGAGCTGGAGGCCCTACACTAAGTGCACAGGTGTGGGATCGTCCATGACCCTAATTGGTGCCAGGAACTACTAATCGTCACAGCAGTGCCACATCCCCATTTTAAAAGGGGAAGCGTGAGTGTGAGAGGAGGAAAAAAAGAAAAAAAAACAAGTTGAGAGAGAGAGAGAGAGCATTGGAGTGGAGAGAGAAAGAGAGAGAATGAGCCAGCCAGCTAGAGTGAGAAAAGGCAGCGTGGACAGGGGTCCTGCGACGGAGCGAGGGATCAGTGCTATAAGGCGGACCATCACCTACTGAATTTGTAAAGGAGTGGGTGCAAGCGAAGTGGCGTCCTCTCCAGGGATCTGAGGTACGCCAATGCACCCATGAAGGAAGACGAGAGGATAACCAACCCCGAGCAGTATGGCGACGCAGCGCGAGGCAGCCAAGACAGGGGTTGGGACGGAGAGGACCGTGGCTGTTGAAGTCTCCAATAGCTAAGCAAGTAATAAGACTAGGGAGACTAGGAGAGAGTTGTGCTTGGCTCATTCAGGGGTGGAAGCAACACACTGACCCAATGACTATGATGATTTTTATTCTCATTTTAAGCCTTGTTTTTAATCACATGGATGTTCATTTTTACAGATTATTTATTTGTTGAAGAAGCACTGCACTATTGTTGCTTCATATGGTGTCCTCATTTGTATTGCTCATCCTGGTCATGACTATTGACAGTGTTGGTTTCAAGAGGATCCCAAATGAGAAGAGGGGGCATAGAGCCAGACCCGCAGTCCCTTCACACTGCCAGAAGGGATCCTACACCGTTTCACCCATAAGTAAAATTGCTCCAGGAGTGCTGTACAATGGCTGACCCTGCGCTCTGACCACAAAGTCACGCAAAAAGACATTTTTCCCATGGTCATTAATTAAATATATATATATATATATATATATCCATCCATCCATTATCCAACCCACTGAATCCGAACACAGGGTCACGGGGGTCTGCCGGAGCCAATCCCAGCCAACACAGGGCACAAGGCAGGGAACCAATCCTGGGCAGGGTGCCAACCCACCGCAGGACACACACAAACACACCCACACACCAAGCACACACTAGGGCCAATTTAGAATCGCCAATCCACCTAACCTGCATGTCTTTGGACTGTGGGAGGAAACCGGAGCGCCCGGAGGAAACCCACGCAGACACGGGGAGAACATGCAAACTCCACGCAGGGAGGACCCGGGAGGCGAACCCAGGTCCCCAGATCTCCCAACTGCGAGGCAGCAGCGCTACCCACTGCGCCACCGTGCCGCCTATATATATATATATATATATATATATATATATACATATATATATATATATATACAGTATATACTGTATATATATATATATATATATATGTATATTGTATATGAACTTACATTAAAAGGTAAAAATTATTCCCATGCTATAAAATATTTCTGTTATAATCTTATAAAACCATTACACTTCAGCAATTAGCCAGTTTCAGTAGTTTTTCACTGTGATGACAAAATATTTTTCAAAAATAAAAATGAGAATACTTCGATAAACTCATGAATCAGACCTTAAATTATTAATAGATAATTTATTTTAAAAGTTAATTCCATTTTAAAATGTAGTGCAAGTGTTCCCTAATATGTTCTGGCATAAGGCTGGACTGAAGTGCGGTTGTGTGTTGGATAACAAATGTACAATACTGTGTTAGGCTGGTTGAATTGTAAGCCAAACTTTAGGGTAAAAAGATCCATATTTAAGAAATTACTGTAACTGAAACATTTTCTGTCAACATGTAAACTTGCCTGTCATGCTTTGATCAAGTTAAAATCACCTTAAAATCTCTCCAGTTTAATCTTCCAAATATATAATACATCACTGTCATACAAAATACATTTAATAACAGTGCATCTCTATCAAGCAAATAATTGCTATTTTATATAAGCTCTTTTCATTCAAGGCAATGTTGTTCTTTCACATTCCAAAGATAAATGTTGATCGGAGACTCTAAATTCATCCTGTATAAATGAGTGGTACAGGGTGCCATGTTATTTCCTTCAATCCCAGTTCTTGTATTGTACTGTGATGCTGCATGTAATTTTCTGACTTCTGACCCTGTGCTGGAATAAGTGGGTTTGAAAAGTACATTGATGGAAACCTACAGTATCTAATTGCAGTTCTCCATTTTGTGTTGACCATGGTTCAGAGTGATGGCTATTTTGCTACTGTGGACACATGTGCATTGCTGTGAATGGCCCTGTTAAGAACTGAGCAGTAGCTCTTGTACTCTTGAAAAACTGAGCTTGCTTTACTGAAAGGCAGCTGTTTTACCCCATAAAGTATACCACATCTGAGTGGCTAGTAGCAGTGTCCAGTTTATGCTCAGCTGGCCATCCAAAATGTTCTGTTTTTTGTATGTCCAACTATCATGTAGTTTGTTGTTCTTTTTTCTGATTAGTCTTTCATCTGGCATGCCAACAACTGTCTTCCATCTGTATAGTTGGCCAGTTCACAAGTAACAAGAACCCTATGAAATCTGACTCATGTCAGTTCACTTGTTTGTGGAGCTGGCTGATGCACAAACCAAGTAGCATCTGCCTTATTTCTGCCTTGTCTGATTAACTAGCCAATTATCAATCTCGTGGTGGCTCTCTTGTCATTGTACAGTCTGTTGTCCAGTTTGCTTTGCCAGCTCTCCTAACTGGCAGCTATCAATGCTTTTTTGTACTCTTGGGTCTTACCATAACACTTTTTCTAATTAACTTTTCAGCCTTCTCCTGGTTGTACTAACTTTTTTTTGTAAGAATTACTGGATACTAACTAGTGATCCTTTTTGACCACAAAAGATAATCTGGTAATCAAAAGAAATGTCAGTAATCCAAGGGGCATTATATAATCTGAGTTTTATGTATGGCAATAAGTGTAACCTGGATGTTTCAGAACCACATTTGCCAAATATACCATAGATAAAGGTGAAAGTGACTTTTCTAGAGAGTTGTTTGGTTGTTAAATCAAAAACTACATATTGTAGATAGTTGATAGTTTTATGAACAGTAAAACCAATTCTATTATTGTTAGTTATTATAGTCAATAAGCTAAAAAAGCAAGCAAAGTATAGCTACTCTAACCCCTTTTTAAAAATAAATGTTCATAACTGCTACATTCCTCTTTGCAGCGAACAGGAACAAAACCATTCTCATGAAGGCATATGTACTTATTTAAAGAAGTAGAAAAAAATATACTCTCTCACAAAGGCCCAGTGGATTAGTAGACATACAAAATGCTTTTGTTAAGACTTTAAATATTTCATAACGTTTTACATGACTTGTTTCATTACAAAAGCTTTTATGGTTGTAATTTATTTATTTATTTATTTTTATTTCCATTTGATTTACAATGATGGATATTTTTGGACTTTTACAAACACTGGAGTAGCTCAGGGAGGTAAACTTTGCAATATATGCCGTCAATTTCCTTTAGGTTGTATTTAATGGAATTGTTTGGGGCCAGCATTAGATAAGTGAGCACATACAGTGGGGGAAATAAATATTTGATCCCCTGCTGAATTTGTAAGTTTGCTCACTTATGAAGAAATGAACACTCTCTAATCTTTATGGTAGTTTCATTTTCATGGAGAGAGACAGAATATCAACTAAAAATCCAGAAAAAACACATTATATAAAAGTTATAAATTAATTTGCATGTCATGGAGAGAAAAAAGTATTTGGTCCCCTACAACCCAGACAGATTGGTTGTGTGCCCATGTGGCACATAGATTCAATCAATCGATTGATCAATGGGCCTTCTTGAGCAGGGGGACCTTGTTGGCGCTGCAAGATTTCAATTCATTATGGTATAGTGTGTTACCCAAGGTTATTATAGTTTTGCCTTTTTATATTAGTTTTTATTTCTATATTTTTTCTGACCTTACTTGGAAATTCAGTTTAGTTTTAGTTTTTCTTTATTGTGTATTTTTATTTTTGATTTAGTTTTAATTTCACAAAGACATTTCTATTTTATTTTTAAATCTATTAGTTTCAGTTTTAGTTTTAGTAATTATGGCAAGAAGCTCCTACGGAGTTTAGTTTTGTGTCACAGTCAGACAGAACTGTACACTTAACCGGTTTGGATATCAGTTTAATGTTAGTGAGAGCTTACTACACTACATGGTTTACTATCTGGTTTTGTTTTTGTCTGATAAAAACAAGCATAATCAAAACCAGATACTGAATATGAACAATTTTACACAATTTTATAATTTTTTAAATATTTTCTTTGTCATTTGTGCTGAACAAATCTGCGCTGACTGTTGGCACTTTTTTTTCTTTTCCTTTTATTGCCCAGAATGGGCCAAGTTGTAGTAAAATTTAAATGACTTTTAAGGCTTGATGGTTTTTTACTCAAAATTTCTACAGCACACAGCATATCTGGCTCAACACAATGTGCTTATAATGAATGCCTTCAATACTGCATTCAAAAATCTCCCATACTGTGATTTGTTATTTTCTACCAGCCATATTGATCTCTGATTCCATCTCAGGCACAGAACATTTATAGACAGAATGTTGTCATCTGCCGGCCTGAAAAGATATAAAAAATCAGAAAATAGGTTCTACTGTGTGACAGGTGTGATCATGAAAATCATGGGGGTTTAGGAAGAAAAGTACTCTTAGGCTTGAATCAGTGTGCAGACCTCACCTAGCTGTACTGAGGGAAACAAAGAAAAACAAGCATGTAGTGTGAAGGTTAGGGGCAGTGAGATTTGAATAGCCTACGAATGGTAAACCTTTAATGAGCAGACTACGAGCGGGTAATAGGAGTGTGGACAGCCACAAAATGACAGACGGCATCTGAGATTAAGAACAATTGATACATTATAAAAAACCTGTTTATCCAAAGTAGGATCGCAGGAAACCTGGAGCCTACCCCAACAGGTTTGGATGCAAGGCAGGAAAAATTCCTGGTATGCAATATGTATGATATGGCTGATGTTTGGAACAAAAAGAATATGATATTTCAACTATCCATTTTGAGAGAGAGAGAGAGAAACATTGAAAAAATGGGGACAAACATTTTAAAATATAATTCTGCTGCTGGATTATTTTCACAATACCATGTATTTTGAGTTGTGAATGTAACAACCACATGGCAAATTTCATCCATCTATCTCTTTGCGTTTTTGATTTATCGTGTGTGATGAATTGCCGGCTTTTTTATTTTTTTTTTTTATATTTTTATTTTATTAATTTTCATTGTAATCATTCCATACAAACAGATCCATTTATAACCCAACAAATTTGAAAACAAATCAAACCCCACCCCTGAGAAGGAGAGCTTAGCTAAAGGAAAATTTCTTTAAGCTTTTTAATAAGGCAACATTAGACAAAAGAAGGGGAGAAGTAAATATCTATATAAATAAGAGATGGAGAAGGGAGTTAAATACAATAATAGTTAATTCTCTTATTCTAAAATAATATTGATTAAATCCTGCCAAGTTTTGAAAAAATTTTGTACAGATCCTCTAACTGAAAATTTGATTTTTTCCAATTTCAAATAATATAAAACATCAGTTTCCCACTGACTTATAAGAGGAGAATTAGGATTCTTCCAATTTAACAAAATAAGTCTGCGTGCCAAGAGTGTAGTGAATGCAATCACCGTTTGTTTGTCCTTCTCCAATTCAAGTCCATCTGGAAGGACACCAAACACAGCTGTTAGTGGGTTAGGAGGGATTGTGATACTAAGGCTGTCTGAGAGGCACTTAAAAATTTTTGTCCAAAATGATGTTAGTTTGGTGCAGGCCCAGAACATGTGACCCAGTGAGGCAGGAGCTTGGTTGCAGCGCTCGCAGGTTGGATCCTGGCCTGGAAACATTTTGGACAGTTTTAAGCGAGACAGATGAGCTCGATATATAATTTTTAGTTGAATAATTCTATGCTTTGCGCATATAGAACTCGAGTGAATTCTCTGCTTTGCTACCTTCCACTCCTTTTCTGATATATTGATTAAGAGATCTTCTTCCCAATGTCCTCTTGGATCTTTGAAAGGTAGGGACTCTAATAAGATTTTATATATTGCGGAAATAGTGTTTGTTTCCTCTGAATTGAGCAGTATTTTTTCCAGCATTGTGGAGGGTGCAAGGTGGGGGAAATCGGGCAATTTCTGTTTAACAAAATTTCTAATTTGAAGATAGTAAAAGAAATGTGTAGCTGGGAGGTTAAATTTTGAACGTAATTGTTCAAAAGATGTAAATATGTTGTCTATATAAAGATCTCTGAGCATTTTAATCCCAAAACTTTTCCAGGTATTAAAAACTGAATATACTTGCGAAGGTTGAAAGAGGTGGTTCCCTTGCAAAGGTGCCACTGATAAAAGATTTTCCATCTTAAAATGCTTCCTAATTTGGTTCCATATTCTGAGTGAGTAAAGCACAATTGGGTTATTAGTATATTTGCGATAACTTTCATTTATTGGAGAGCAGAGCAGGGAATATAAAGAAGTACTACAGGATTTTACTTCTATTGCAGACCAAGCCTGTGTATGTGCATTTATTTGTGTCCAGGTTTTTATGGCTTGTATGTTTGCTGCCCAGTAATAAAACTGAAAATTAGGTAAAGCCATGCCACCTTCTGCCTGAGGTCTTTGTAGGGTCGCTCTTCGGATACGTGGGTGTTTTGAGTTCCAAATGAATGAGGTTATTATTGAATCTAACTGTTTAAAAAACGATTTATTGATATATATTGAAATGTTTTGAAATAAAAAGAGAAGTTTAGGAAGGATATTCATCTTAACAATGTTAATTCTTCCGGCTAGAGTGAGATGAAGGGTTGACCATCTATGCAAGTCTTGCTTAATTTTTTCCATACAGACGCCAAAATTTTGTTGATAAAGAGCTTTATGTTTACTTGTGATATTTACCCCTAGGTATTTAAACTGATCTGCTATGGTAAAAGGTAGGGTGTCTAATTTAATATTATATGCTTGTGAGTTCACTGGAAAGAGTATACTTTTATTCAGATTAATTGCCGGCTTTTTATTCCGGCCCTCACCCCCCGGCCTCCAGGAGGAGCTCTCCCGACAGCATGATCGTGCCCCGAGTTCCAGTAGGGCCTCATGGACTATGTAGTGTTTATACACAGCCCTGCTGGATACCTTGGGGGCCACGGGGAGTCGCTGTAGGGGGGCTCGCGGACTCTTATGTGCCCTATAACCCGGAAGTACGTCACGGTCACGTGACAGGAAGGAACGACGTGCTCCCGGGTTGAAGAAAAGGACTGTTTACCCAGACCCGGAAGGGATAAGGAACTGTGGACTGATTGGACAGGAACACCTCCGGGTCAGGGTGTATAAAAGGATTGTGGGAAAGCCCAGACATTGAGCTGAGCTGGGAGGTAGGAGGGCGAAGTGTCTGGGCGAGGAGGATTGGTTTTGTGAGAGATTTATTGTAATTATATGAGTGTGGAGTGGAGGGTGCTTTGTGCATGGTACAAGAAAATAAAGAAGTCTTGGACTTTTATCCAGTGTCTGGAGTGGTACCTGAGGGTGTTAGAGGTGGCTCCACGCCTCTACTGCGACACGTGTTTATGCACAAAAAAGACATAATTCCAAAAAACTATATTTTCAGACTTGGGGAAGTCTAAAACCTCAAGATTAATAAAAATCTCAAGTTCGGATTTTTTCATGATTTACTATACTTTCTGTATACTTTACATATGAGAAAATAAAAACGATTTCTCCTGTGAAAAGTGGCAGGTGAATTACTGTCAACGAAAAGCAGGCACCTGAAAATAAACTGAAACGTTACTCACTTGTGATTTTTCTGTCCATACAGTAAAGGTTTTGTTGACCAGCACATTCTGATTTCAAGTGTTTGAATTACATCTTGATATACAGCAAGTGCAAAGAAAGGCAGCACGTAAATTGCTTTCTATTTCACACGCTTTACACGCCCGTATTCAGATCGCTCTGTCACCGCAAATGCTGTGCGAACACCCGCCCTCCGTCACCAGTTGCCATTCACTGGATGAATATATGAGGGTGGCTAGTGGTGGACGACTTTCTGTTTTAGAGTTAAAAGTTACAAGGGTTAAAGACTAACGGCAAGAATATTCATTCAAAAACAGAAACTAAAATATTTTTAGTATATTATTATTTTATTTCAGTTAGTCTTCCCAGCTACTTTAATAGTTTCGTTTAGTTTTAGTTTTTCATTTCTGTTTTGTTAAATATTTTATTTCAGTGTATTAAAATGATTTTTTAATAATAGTTTCAGATTTGATTTTAGTTTTCATTAACTATAATAACCTTGGTGTTACCAATGGTGTTCTTGGTGACTGTAGTCCCAATTGCCTTCAGATCATTAACAATCTCCTCCCATGTAGTTTTGGGCTGATCCCTCACCTTTCTCTTGATCATCCTCACCCCATGAGGCAAGATCGTGCATGGAGCTTCAGACTGTGGGTGATTGATAGTCATTTTATATTTCTTCCATTTCTGAATAATCGCACCAACAGTTGTCACCTTCTCACCAAGCTTCTTGCTGATGGTCTTATAGTCCATTCCAGCCTGGTGCAGGTCTACAATCTTGTCCCTGACGTCCTTTGACAGCTCTTTGATCTTGCTTATGGTGGTGGAGAAGTTGAAATGGAAGAAATTGATTCTGTGGACAGGTTCTTTATACAAATAATGAGTTGAGATCAGGAGTATCTGTGATTGATTGATGAATTGATTGATTGTAAGTGGGAGCCAGAAATCTGGCTGGGTTGTAGGGGATCAAATACTTATTTCTCTCAATGAAATGCAAATCAATTTATAACTTTTATGTAATGTGTTTTTTTCTGGATTTTTAGTTGATATTCTGTCTCTGTCCATTAAAATGAAACTATCATAAAAATTAGATACTGTTCATTTCTTTGTAAGTGAGCAAATTTACAAATTCAGCAGGGGGTCAAATACTTATTTCCCACACTGTACACCTGAAATATACCTTTTATTTTCAAAGGACTTACAGTATTGATTAACATGTTAATTCAAGATGGCCGTGTGCTTTATGTGTGTTATAATTTTAAATCATTTAAGAAATATTAATATATGCACTAAAAACAATATTGCAAACATCTGTGCTCACATTTTTAATTTAACCACAGTTTAAAACATGGAGCTGCTGCCAACAGTACCAAACCATATAATCTGCCAATGCAAGTGGCCTTTTATATCAGCAATTGGCGCTCCTTTTCAGCACTTACATTAATAAATAAAAGCATCCTATATGAGACAAGCATGATCTGTGCACGCATACCTTACTTAAAGGATAAGTCTGATATTTTTCAAGTCAAAATTATTTCTTCGCATTTGTGGTAATTATTTAATTACTACATTAAATTATATTCTAAAGTGAAGCATTTTTTATAAATGTTAAAATTACCTAACATGCTCCTGTGCTTTACAACCTAAAAAGATTTCTTTCAGGTAACTTTAACCCTTCGGTTTTAGTAGATTATAATATGCACTGCAAAACAATATACTTTAAAGACTTGTAGTTATTACTAACCTCTAATATTTTCTGTTTTCTGGTCAGACTTTATGCGGTGGTGTCTTGCCTTTCTGATCAACCTACTCGTCAGCTTCCTGTGATGTTGGAAGGAATGTGGACAAGACCATTGAATCTAATCTTCAAGGTTTCATAACAAAAATGAGTAACTTTATTACATTCATGTACTGTAGAATACCCTTGGGGTTTTAGAAGGTATTTTGGCCTTGGAACCTCTGTAGATTTATTTTCTTCACCATCCCACTGGCTGGAATTTCTGTTTTCTTCCCCTTCCCAGCCATCTGACCATAGCATTGCTGTCTATCATTTAGCACTATGAGCATATACAGACATAAAAATTGAGTTTTAGTTAAAAGTAAATTAAGCCATGCTTAGGGTTTTATTTTTATTACTTATTTGTTTATTTGTTGTATTATCATGAAAGGAAGTCAGTACCTGAATATAACATGTGTCAAAGTTTTTTTTCTAAATGGTTCCAAACTACTCAGCCAAACAAACAACATACATTTCACCCTTTCTTATGTTTCTACTTAGCAGACTTAAGAATGGTCTAAATAGTGCACTTACAAAGTAGATGGGGGGTAAAGCCTCAAGTAATAGAATTTTTATATTTACAAAGCCACAATCCTTACTCATTGGTGAGACTTCACCCAGGATGGCACAATACAGAGGCTTATTATACTCAGAGGCTTCCCTACATTTTGTTATCTATTGACCATAAGAATAAATTTCACAAACAAGAAGAAACCATTCAGTTCATCAACCTCATTTGTTTAGATGATAGCTAAGCTATCCCAATATTCCATCCAGATACTTCTTAAAGGTTGTCACAGTTTCTGCTTCAACTACACAGTATGGTAGTTTGTTCCAGATTCCCACAATTCTTTGCGCAAAGATGTACTTTCCGGCTCAGTTCTAAATGTTCTTCCCTTTAGTTTGCATTGGTGTCCACCAGTAGGTGATTCACTGTAAATCTGAAAGAATGCCTTTGAGAATTTTGAAAACCTGGATTAGGTCCCCACACTATCTCCTATGCTTGAGGCTAAACAGGTTTAATTCTTTGAGTCTGTCAGAGTGTGAAATGTCCTTAAGTCCTGGGATGTACCTGGTTGCTTTTCTCTTCACTTCTCTTCTCTGGGTCCGCTGCTCTTCTCAATCTTCTCAATTAGGTCAGATTATCTCAGGGCACAATATGAGCTACCACAGTTATGCTGATGACACACAGCTGTATTTATCAATTGCACCTGATGACCCCGATTCTCTTGACTCACTAACACAATGTCTAACTTGTATCTCAGAATGGATGAATAGTAACTTTCTCAAGTTAAATAAAGAGAAAACTGAAATCTTAGTGATTGGCAATAATGGATACAATGAGGCTATTAGAAATAAACTGAATGCATTAGGATTAAAAGTCAAAACAGAAGAAAAAGCTTAGGGGTAACTGTTGACTGTAATCTAAATTTTAAATCGCATATTAATCAGATCACTAGGACAGCATTTTTTCACTTAAGAAACATAGCAAAAGTTAGACCTCTTATATCATTGAAAAATGCAAAGAAATTAGTTCACACGTTTGTTTTCAGTCGACTAGATTACTGTAACGCACTCCTCTCAGGACTACCTAAAAAAGACATAAATCGTTTGCAACTAGTGCAGAATGCAGCTGCTAGAATCCTAACCAGGAAAAGAAAATCTGAGCACATCTCTCCAGTTTTGATGTCACTACACTGGTTACCTGTGTCATTCAGGATTGACTTTAAAATTCTGATTATGGTTTATAAAGCCTTAAATAATCTCGCCCCATCTTATATATCGGAATGTCTGACACCTTATATTCCAAATCATAACCTCAGATTCTCAAATGAGTGTCTCCTTAGAATTCCAAGAGCAAAACTTAAAAGAAGTGGTGAGGCGGCCTTCTGCTGTTATGCACCTAAAATCTGGAATAGCCTACCAATAGGAATTCGCCAGGCTAATACAGTGGAGCACTTTAAAAAACTGCTGAAAACACATTACTTTAACGTGGCCTTCTCATAACTTCACTGTAATTTAAATCCTGATACTCTGTATATCCAATTCATTATAATAACTATTCGTGGTGGCTCTAAAATCTGTACTAACCCCTACTCTCTCTTCTGTTTCCTTTTCCAGTGTCCTTTTGGTGGTGGTTTGTGCCACCACCGTCTACTCAAAGCACCATGATGTTCCAACAATGATGGATGGATTAAAAGCCAGATGTCTGTATGACCATCAGCATCAAGTGACTCCGTGAGAACCCTAACTACAAAGAGGACTATTTCATTTATGTTAGGTAGAATGTCCAGAGGGGACTGGGCGGTCTCGTGGCATGGAACCCCTACAGATTTTATTTTTTTCTCCAGCCTTCTGGATTTTTTTTTTGTTTTTTCTGTCCACCCTGGCCATCAGACCTTACTCTTTTTCTATGTTAACTAATGTTGTCTTATTTTAATTTCTTATTTTGTCTTTTATTTTTCTTTTCTTCATTATGTAAAGCACTTTGAGCTACTTTTTGTATGAAAATGTGCTATATAAATAAATGTTGTTGTTGTTGTTGTTCACAGCTTCAAGTGCTTCTATGGTTTTTTTTGTAGTGTGATGACCAGAACTGCACACAATACACCAGACGTGGTCTCACTAGTGCATTATATAGGCTGAACTTAATGTCCATTGAACAGTTTTTATGAGATAACCTAACATTTTAATTTCCTATTTATTGTTTCTGTACATCACTTAGACAAAGTAAATGCTGTGTCAACATAAATCCATCTCAGAGGTTACTTCCTATAGGATGATGTTTCCCATCCACTATTTATAACTGACATTCCTTTTCCTCATGTATAGCAGTTTGTACTTTTCTACATTAAAATTCATGTTTCAAGTGTTTACCTCCTTACTCCACGGGGAGCATTCTTCTCTTATGTGTACTCTTTCTCTCCTGCCGGTTAAGCGACTTGAGATCCAGTTTTGTAAGTTACCTGTGATTCCCACAGCTTCTAGTTTTAGAATTAATCTTTGCTGTGTGGGACTGTATCAAAGGCATTTAGAAAGTTTAAGTAAATTATGTTGTATGGTCTGCGGTGGGCTGGCGCCGTGCCTGGGGTTTGTTTCCTGCCTTGCGCATCACATCTGAATCTTCTATTTGAAAATCTATGAACCTGGAGCATGTTTTACATCTTTTTTATTTCTTCCTTTACAAGTATCTGCATGAAAGGTTTGTTTAATGCATTTGCTCTTTCCTTCTAATTTTTAATGATTTCTTCTTTTGTGTCCCCGTGGGTTCTTAAATTCTCTTTTATTGTCTTTTCATTAAAGAAATTGTTTCACTAACATTTTTTTTGTTTGTTTCCGTTTAAACCTTTCAAATGCTTTTTTGATCATGTGCAGCAGTGTCGGGTATTACTCTAAGTTGAAATTATTTGTCTGTTTCTTAATTTTCATGTACCGATTTTTTTCAGTTGTACCTTTTCAATAATGCCCTTGTTTATTCATTTCATCTTATTTTTATTTTTTTTTACTTCATTAGTTTCCAGAATATACTTATTTTAAACCTAGATCAGAAGGTCTCTGAAGTGACACCATCTATCATTTATACTTGTAAGTTTTTACTTTCCTATTCTGTGTTTTCAGGATACTTCCTCATCCCCATGAAGTCTTCTTTCTGCAAATTATACATCTTTGTTTTAGGTAACATCTGTGTGGTGTCAACAATTATCTCAAATTTGCCTATTTTTTGAAGATTTTCAGACTTGTATCGATCCTGAAAGAAAACAGTAGTGACTCAAGGCCTAAGCATTCTGAGGGCAGGTTTATAATTGTCAATGTTGTTGTCGGGGCAAAGACTCACATGACTTTCAATGGTTGAAAAATGTGCAAGTACATTTAACATTTGTTTTGGTCCTTATTTTTCAATTAATTTAAATTTTAACTTCCTTGCTGCTAACCTTGGACTCAGCATTCTGTGTAATAACAGTTAACCTCAGTGTCTCATAGGTTAAGCTTTTATGATCCAACATTCAGTTTTAAGCTGAAATAACACACAAAGGAACATTCAGCTGTTATCTTACAGATAAAATAATTTGCCACTATATGCTAACTCATCAATATTCATGATTAGGGGGGCTTCAATCAAAGTGCATAATGGCTTGTAAACAAAAAGCTGTAGTGCCAGGTTTAGGACAAACAAAAAATGAAGCATTACTTGAATCAAGTGATAGTGATGACAATGTGAATTGGACATCAGGCATTGAAACGGATAGTGAAATTAACCCATAGACCTCTGTACGACTGAGCCACCATGATATGCCTGGTGAATTGGGTTCAGCATGGTACAAGTAGGTGCATGACAAAAAGGCAAAAGATTGCGATTAAGTGGAAGGACAAGAAAGATGTTAGCCTTCTAATCACTTTTCACAATGCAGCAACTAGCAATGTTTGTGTCAGGCCAACTGTGGAAGTCATTAAGCCTTGTACTATGTCAGCCTACAATAACATAATGGGCATGTTGATCATGCAGGTCAGGCACTGTGAACTCTGTTCACACAAACAACAGAAAAAATTATGCAAGGAAACTGCACAAAGAAACATTCTTCTACTGTCCCTATTGCAATATCGGCTTGTGCATTTTTGACTCTTTAAAAACACATCACACGAAAGATGTGTACTAAATCTGCATCAGAACAGCAGTGGGTACTTGACATGACATTCTTACTGTATTTAAGTTGAAATTTTACATGTTTCTGTTACACATAATAACATTTTTTACTGTTTTACTTTTTGGATCATTTTTCTGGGAGTGAACATAACGCTAAGGAGGCTACTGGCCACATAAGACTGGAACACATTGTTAAATATAAAGAATAAATTTAGGAGTAAAATAAGTATGGAGCAATTACAAGTATCAGAAGAAGTATGGAAATATACTTGACAAGCATAGCAAGTATTATAGGGAGCCATATGAACAAGCACAGAGTAGTTGTAGTAGATAGATAGATAGATAGATAGATAGATAGATAGATAGATAGATAGATAGATAGATAGATAGATAGATAGATAGATAGATAGATAGATAGATAGATAGATAGATAGATAGATAGATAGATAGATAGATAGATACTTTATTAATCCCAATGGGAAATTCACAAAAAAAAAAAAGTAAAAAGTGCAAATCCATTTTCTTATTGGAATTAAGGTTCTGTGCCTTACTTAGATTTTGTAATTTCATTTTGAATCATTTCTAATGCAATTTTGGTCATCACAGGTGTCACTAATTTGTTTGGGGTTGGGTTACAGTAGTACCTGAAAACTAATTTGTGCTGGGTTTAAAGGTTGCCTGTTGCAGTGCTTCATTATCTAAGTTCATAGATATACAGTATTCTTACATGACTTTATGCTATAATAATTATTCTTTTTGTGTACTTTTGGTTGCTACCCTGTTTTTGAATATTTTGATTTTGATTTTTGCCTTACATCTTGGTTTTGTTGTCTGTTCTAACAATCTCTGGGTTTTTGACTTTTTCGTTATGTCCTTTTCTCCTGGTCAGCCTCAAAAAATTCACTCTGCTCACTAAAAGCAGAATAGGATGAGGGTAGAGTAAGTATTAATAATGAGATAAATAAATCAAGTAGCCCTGTGATGGACTGGCACTTTGCCCAGGGTTTGTTCCTGCTTTGCGCCCAATGCCAGCTGGGATTGGCTCCAGCCCTACCTGTATAACATTTCATTGTTATACAACATTGAATCACAGTACATTTAACTTGACACATTTAACATTGAGCAACAGAAAAAAACCTCTTGTAATTCAAAGTGAAAACAGATCTCATCAAAGTGGTCTAAATTAAAATAAAAAAAACTGATTGCATAAGTATTCACTACCTGTAATGTGACACACTTAACTCATCAATGGTGCAGTTTATTGGTTTCAGAAGTCACAAAAATGGTTCAGTAGAGATCACCTGACTGTAGTCAAGGGGTTTTTCAGTGATCTGTAAGGTCCAGCTTGTAGTCGGTCAGTACAGTGGTCTAACCTATACAATGAAGAACACATCAAGAAACTCAGTGAAAAGATTATTCTGATACACAATTTAGAAAACAGATAAAAGGAAATATCCAAGTCACAAATATCCTTTGGAATCCAGTTCAATCATCAAGAAACAGAAAGAGTAAGGCACATCTGTAATTCTACCTACAGGACAATGCTCACAAAAAACTAAGTGACGGTGCAAGAAGAAGACTAGTGAGAGACTACCAAGAGACATTTGATAACTGAAGAAGACTCAAGTTATGGTGGCTGAGACTGGGGAGACTGTACACGCAACAACTGTTGTCTGGGTGCTTCACCAATAAAGCTTCATGGGAAAGTGGCAAAGAGAAAACCACTGTTTAAAGAAATGCTTTAAAGGCTCATGGGAAAATTAAGTAAAATGAAGAAGATTGTACGATTTGATGATTCTAAAACTGAGTGTTTTAGCCATCAGTTTAACTTCCATGTGTGGTATAAGCCAAATAAGCAACCTGACATAACTTCAGCAGTTTCTCAAAGAAGAATGGGGGTAAAAATGCAGTGTCCTGATGTTCAAAGCTGATAGAGACATGTGCACACAGACTCGAGACTGGAATTGCTGCCAAAGGTGCCTGTATTACAGTAAATAGTGATATGAAGGCGGTGAAAACTATGAAATCACTTTATTGTGTGTTGTCACACACATGCGAGTAGGAGGCAGCTAAAGGGCCTGAGTAATACCACCACTGACCAGGGGGTGGCAGAGTGTGCTGACTGTCTTTCTCAGTTATGTGCAGACCGTTCCCGGGTAATGCCACCAGATTCCAGCACCTTCGATGACATCACTTCCTGGTTCGGCCCCAGAGATGAAGCCACTTCCAGTCCCAAAGATGTCACTTTCGTTTCCGGGCCCAGAGATGATGTCATTTCCAGTCCCCGCAGACATCACTTCCGGTTCCAGCCCTAAAGATGATATCACTTTCTGAGCGGGCCTTTAAAGCTGCCATCTTTCTTGCCTTAAGTCAGTTCTGTTTTGGATTCAGTCGTGTGAACGTCTCTGTTCAACAATTTCAACTTTTGCAGCAAGGATATATTATAATGGTGGCTGCCCCAAACCTTTATCATGTCTCATGGTATTCTTTATTACAGTGTGTTTTTTATTTATAATTAAATTACCCAACTTTTCACAGATCTGTTTTCACTCTGACATTAAGGAGTCTTTTTCTATTGATCAATGTCAAAAAAGCCAAATGAAATCCAATATGATTTAGTGTTGTAATAATAAAATGTGAAAAATTAAAATAGGGTGAATACTTTTTATAGACCCTGCATACAGTGTGATAGTGAGAGTAATATTTTGCTGAACACCAGAGAGTGCATAATATCATAAATTAGGGGACATTGGTTGAAAAGCTAATATATTGATCTTCGTCTTCAAAAACTAAAAATGGACAAAGCTTTCCAAAGGGGGTTTGGAAAACTAAAAAGACTAGCACTCAAACCCAGGAAAATTCCAAAGATAATTTCAACTAAAATACAACTAATTACAAGGATAAATACAACTAAAATTGCAGACCCTTTAATTATATGGCATCCAAACTCTGAAAACTCTGAAAAGCAAAATTAGAGAAACTCTAGTAATTTCATAACTTAAATCAAACCTCCAAACTCTTCAGCATCCATTATAGTACTTGGCCTGGCCTAAAAATGGTGTGATGCTGCAAATGTTATTTTCAGACACCTTTTATTCAACAAACTTTTTAATGTCAGGTGAGCCATTTCAGTGTGCAACTGACTAGCATAGGATACTTGAAATCTAAACTTGAAGTAATTGACTTAAAGACTTAGCCTTGGGCGGCACGGTGGTGCAGTGGGTAGTGCTGCTGCCTCGCAGTTGGGAGACCTGGGGACCTGGGTTCGCTTCCCAGGTCCTCCCTGCGTGGAGTTTGCATGTTCTCCCTGTGTCTGCGTGGGTTTCCTCCGGGTGCTCCGGTTTCCTCCCACAGTCCAAAGACATGCAGGTTAGGTGGATTGGCAATTCTAAATTGGCCCTAGTGTGTGCTTGGTGTGTGGGTGTGTTTGTGTGTGTCCTGCGGTGGGTTGGCACCCTGCCCGGGATTGATTCCTGCCTTGTGCCCTGTGTTGGCTGGGATTGGCTCCAGCAGACCCCTGTGACCCTGTGTTCGGATTCAGCGGGTTGGAAAATGGATGGATGGATGGACTTAGCCTTGCCATGATGTGTGTGCATTAAAGTGTGATTATCCATGTAGAAGTTTTTATGTATGTCCAGTGTTTCGAAGTCCAGCACACAACTCCATCTTCTAGAGTTAGTATAAAGTGCAACATCTTCTCTGCTTAAGAATGTCATCCGTTGTTGGTCTGGGGTAGAGAACAAATAACTCATAATCTAACTTATGTGTAAGAGTTGGTAGTAGACTAAAATCCAAAAGAGTAATGGTATATTAAGAAAA
Organism: Erpetoichthys calabaricus; assembly: GCF_900747795.2. NCBI lineage: Eukaryota > Metazoa > Chordata > Cladistia > Polypteriformes > Polypteridae > Erpetoichthys > Erpetoichthys calabaricus. The sequence goes on from NC_041399.2 coordinate 91,744,952, forward strand.
TAAATCTAGAAATAAAATCCATAAATCAATCCAATCCATAAATAAAAACAAAATTTGATTCTTTCATCAATAATTTCCTTTGACCTCATCCTGTGTATATTTTAGAGTAGCTTTCAAAATTGTAACTGATCACATTCAGAAGAAAAAATGGAAAACTACACAATCACTCAAAAAAAGCTGGTAGCAAAAGCTAATATTTATTGACTTTTATTAGAGAGGTACATAATGCGACTCAGTAAGTATACGACTGTGTTCAAAATATTTTTTATGTATGGAGAAGAAATAACATCTTTCATGAAGTTTACAAATTATTTGTAATTTACAATCTCTGCTGCTTTATTCTGTAATTACTGTAAACTCTAGTTTGCCTCAGACACTAAATTACAATCATTTGGGGCAATATTGGTAATGGTATGGTAATTAAATCTCTTCAAAACTGGAAACATCCTGCAGTTTTCCACAATATTAGCTCTTTATTTATAACACTCATTACCCTTATTAATTTGTCCCTGGGATGACTCCGTGCTCTTCAATATGTGACAGTAGCTGATAAAATTAGTGCTGAAACATGCAATACATGTTGCTACAATGGTTTCTGTACTGCTGCAATTAAATTTGGTAATTAGGACTGACGAGTAGTCATTTTAGTCAGTTGTATTCAAACAAATTCAGCCTGAAGCAGACATCTTGAATCCTTGGTGAAAACAACAGATGCAATCCAACTAGACTTTGATAAACTGTACTCATGTGAAACGTACAGTAAGATTTTGAAAGCCTGCATTCAATTATTGTTAGTTTTAATTATTTTTTCATTATATGCCACAATAATAGCAATTTATTAACTAAGTAGGCTAAACTGTACAGAGTTTTATATAATGTGATTAAACAGTACTTACTTACTGTAGCCAAATTTATTTGACAGGTTCTGGTTAGTAATGTGACAATACAAACTCATCTTTGCTTGACTAATTAACTTTCTGTAAGTCAATGTTAATTTCAAAATTAAAATAAGAAAGAAGCAGTGCTGTTCCTGCATTAAGGGCTAGTGAGGCTCAGCAATGGCAGATATTGTGCAAAATAAGTAGTAAGCCTCTCTCAGTAATTTAGTTTGTTATTAAAATGATTGTAACAACCCACAAATTTGTCTTCTTAACCAATTCTTTTCCAATTTTGAGCTATATGATCAATGTATTTTATTGTCTAGAACAATATTGCTTTTGATAGCTGGGAAACTGTCTTTGTGCTGGATGTTGCAGGCCTGTTTCCAGCTCAAAGTGTTAGGTCTGTCGGCCCTGCAGTGTTCTACGTTTACCCTTGGGTATGTATGTGTATGTATGTGCCATCTGAACTTTTCAGTTTAGCAAAGGGGCTTGAAGGCTGTAGGCCACCATTTTCAGCATTAAAATTTTTGTTAAATTGAACATTTACACTTCCTCTTGGATCTTTTCTCAGTCAAGTCAATGCATTACAAGCCAGTCAAAGGTATGAAAGATCCAATGCAATTTGCACCTTTAAAAGTAGCCATAGTATTTTGAAAAAGATAGCAGTGATATCAGGAATGTATTGAGCACAAAACATTATGCTGATCAGAATGGGGCTGAGTGACTACTTGACCTTCACCCACCGCAGAGGACTGCCTGACAGTGCTAGATTTGAAAATGCCAATTTCAAGAAATCCTTGCATGTGCTACTTCCACTTTATGAATACCCCAGTTGTAAAAGAGTGCAGAGTTTTGGTACATAAAGAGTTAGTAGGTAGGAAATCATTTTTTAATTGTTTGTTGGTATCACTCTGTCCTGCAAACCCCTGAGTGCATGATGTTTAGTGCTGCTACTGGACAGCCCTAGAGTTTTGTGTTCGAGGTGTGCAGTCTTTGAGGTCAGTGTGTTCTTTCTATGTTATTGTGGCGTGTCCTTTTTTATTTCAAAGTTGCTGCATATGTTTAGGCAGTTTATAGGCAATATAATTTCATGGGCCGTGGTTGGCTGTAAGGCTCTCACTTAGCATGTAAATCTATATTGTTGTATTTTGTCAGATGATGACAATGTCAGAGGGTACCACAATGTTTTAATGCCATTAAAGGCAAACCTGGAACCAATGTCCCGTTGTTTGATTAATTAAACTAACACATCTCACTTAGCAAGAGACAAACAGATATTATTTGTTAGGTAACTTAGTGTTAATGGTATAGTAGTCTGCCAAGATAAGTGAAATTTTTAATAGCCCCACTAGAATTTTCATGTACAAAAATGCCATTGCCAAAAATAGATAGATAGATAGATAGATAGATAGATAGATAGATAGATAGATAGATAGATAGATAGATAGATAGATAGATAGATAGATAGATACCCTGTCCAGGGTTTGTTCCTGCCTTGTGCCCTATGCTAGCTGGTATAGGTGGGTTTCAAAATGAAATTGAAAAAAAAAGAGTGATAGCAATAATAGCAACAGCATGTTTCTTTTGTATAAAACCTTTCAAGGAAAACAGTCACTTTTCTCACAAAATATATACATTTTTAAAATGCTCAATATTTTATTTTATGTACAGTAGCTAAACGACTAACTGAAAGTTACTCTGATAGGGATTAAGCACATTGAAAACAATTTCAAAATGAAATTTGTATGAAGAAGGAGAGTCAGAACTAAATGCTTCATGAGGCCAACCATGACAAATATAAAATCTATACATTTGACATACTTAAAATGTGTCACATATTTTATAGTACATTACTATGAAATTTCACGGCAACATATATCAAAAAAAATTTTACTAAACAAATTAAAATGGCAAACATGCTCAGGCTGATTAATTAAAAAAATCATATACAGAATATTGCCCTGATACTACAGTACCTGAAATTCTAAAATTCATTTTTAAAAAAATTAAATGAAGCATTTATTAGAGGTTAATACTTTTTACCTTATGTATAGGCTGAATGGTTTCAAGTTCAAAGTTATTAGTCAAAGCCAAAGTTTATTCATGCAATTATGACCCTTTGTGAATATGGTAATTTTTAAATACAAAGGGGATGGATAGCCAGGCCTGGTTGTCAAGATAAAGTACTTTTGCTAAATTCGGCAGCATACAAAGAGCAACTTGAGTTTCACTGAGGTAACAATATTTGAATTTCTTTAAAGAACCATTTACTGTATGCTTGGATCGTTGTAATGTGTGACTTCCCAACATGTAATGTATTAATGTGAATAATATGAAATCAACAAGAAGTTTTCATTTTGAAATTCTATGTCTCCCATCTGTGTGTCTACAGTATGTCAACAGTTTTATTGATTACCAGTGTCAAAGTAATTCATACAAACAAAGTACACAAAAAAATAGAAACTTGAAACCAGTTTGGATAGGGTCCCTACCAGATGCAATTCACTGTTAAGATATATATAATATTTTACATTGCAAATAATCAAGAGTAATATCACACTAAATTATTGTTTTTAATCTCTTTCATACTGCTTACTACACACTACAATGGAAAGAAGAAAAATGCTGCAGTATCATCCAAGCTTTATATACTACCTGACAAATAAGACCTATGTAAATTAGACCGATTGAAAAAGACAAGATTGTTGTGGTAATTATTTATTGTACATGGCACCTTTCATACTGAGGAATGAAAAAAAAAAGATTTTTGCAGATGTTACAGCCACTCATCATTTTCTACAAATCAACACACCATGCATTTTCTTTGGATACTCAGGGTCAGATTAATAAAACAGCCATGTAAAAGCCAATCTTAGAAAGTTAACAGTAATGTAAAATTCACATAAGTGTTTGCTTAATTTCAATAAAATATCATTTTCTCACAGTTACTTAAATTATGGTATAATCTTTTACAAGTTAACATGAAATAGAACTCTCTTAGCTATGCCTGCAAAAGAGAGTGTTAATTAATCCAGTTAGAAAATAGTTTCACTTCTAGGAGCATAGACTGTTTGATTAGTTTACAAACAGATCATTGCCATACAGTTTTCTGTCTGTTCTACCTGCAATATGGCTGTATGACCAAACTTACAGAGAAATGAAACAAGATATGTAAGCCTTAAACAGATCTTTCTTCAAACAGTGTTTTTTCTTTCTTTGGCAATTGACTGCACTGTACTGCTATAATAATTGCACATAGCAAGAATGAAGCTGCTTTTGTTAACTGTAAGCAGTTACGTTTCAATAACATATTTTTTGAGATGTCAAGGTGAGGGTGACAAATGTTGTGGCTCAGTGACCTAAGTCAATCCATTATTCATTTATTTGAGGCAAAGAAGTGTTTGCAGATGACTTGTTGATGGTGTTGCATGTAATGGTGTGGCTTGGTGGTAAGGCTACTGGCTGAACCTTTGGGGTTTTATTTAGCCTACGCTATTCATTGTAACAGCGGTCATGTCATTATGTTTGCATGGTGATAGAGGCTACCCAATCAAACAGTGTCTCATTATGCTTTTCTTCTACTCAACACCACAGAAGAGAGAAGCTACAATGCTGCAAATACTCTTGGTGAGCTCAGTTGTGGAGCGCACAATATAATTCCTCAAATCAAGGTGGCATTATTTGGATGTGACATGTGTGAGGCTGTACTACAAGCCAGTGAAGGTCTACAGCGTTATGATTGCATATGTATGAGGTTGATTAGCATAGTCAAGGGATGATTGTTTCAGCATGGCAGCTGCAAAGGGTTCAAAGCTTATTCATGTATGTGCATTTACAGGATGTTTGTGATTATATACTGGGTAAATTATGTACAAATGTGTGTACATCACGTTTTATAAATCGGATTCTGTTTTGGCACACACAATTTCCAGTTTTTGGTGCATGCATACTTTCACACTTGAATCCATGGAAAGTTTTGTAACTGAGACCCTTAGTGCCCATGACAGTACCTGGAAATTAAACCCAAGGAACTTGTGGTATAGCGGGTCTGCAGCTGTAAATGGATGGCCAGTTTTAAAATAAATACTCGCCACACTTGCGGCCTTAGGAGGGGGCATTTTAGTGTGGCAGGAGTGGTTCCAGGGCACGATGTGGGCGTGGGCATTTCCACACTGAAGTGCACAGGTGCAAGATCGCCCGTGTCCATAATTGATGCCTTAGAGCTTCTAATTGTCACACCTTACCCATGTCCCCTTTATAAAAAGGAGAAGCACGAGTGTGGAGGGGAGAAAAAGAAAAGAAAGGAAAAACAGGACGGAGGTTAAGGGAGAAAGCTGGAGATGTGGAGAGTCGGTGTGGTGTGAGTGAGCGAATTAGAGCAGGCTCACTGGTAAAGGCAGGCAGCTAAGAGAAGAGCCTCTAAAGAGGAGTGTGTGGCTGACACTTGACGGGTGGGGGCAAAAAGAAGCGGTCGCTCCAGTTGAGCAGCTTTGAGGAGCTGGAGCGACCGGTGATGTGGATGACTCACAGCGCAAGGCCGTGGAAGGCAGTGGGAGTTAAGGAGACTTGGGAGAGTGAGCCTCAGCGTAAGTGCTCTGGCCGTTGGGGAACCCAAGTCTCGGTCCGGTAAAGTATCTGTACAGTGCCAGAGGATGGAAAGAAACCGAACCAGGAGAAGGTCAGCTGCAGCTGCAGGTAGAGGGATTCCCCTGTTGCACGGCCCATATGAGGGAAGCAGAGGAGTCGCTAGTTAGAAGGACGAAGGCACCGGGCATTTAAATAAGGGACTGTGTCCAGTCTGTTGGATTTTAACCTCATTTTAAAGGATTTATTTATTTATTTTGGATTTTAACCTCCACTTTGTTAATCTAGTTTTTATGGATTATTTATTTATTTAACTTTGAGCACTGCACTATTTATTTAGACACTGGCTCCCAAACCAAGAAGAGGGAGCTTGGAGCAGGACCCACACTGTCACAGAACTTTCAAGGAAAACAAACACTAACCACTGTTCCACTATCAAGTCAAGTCAAGTTGAGGAGCATGCACTGGTACAGTGCGTTGCTGCACCCACTACACGATGAAACAACTCGGGATACTGGTTGGCAATCCCCCAGGCAGACACGCGGTCCAGTCCCACCCTCCGGAAATGATCCTGCTGTCTGCCACAGTCAGGTGTTACATGGGCTACCCCTTGGCCTGGTCTAGCCACTCGGGTCCCCAACAATAAGGATCTTACAAGCTGGATCACCCTCAAGGAAACGCATCACATGGCAGTAATGCTGTAACTGACGCTCCCTCACAATGCAGGTAATGTGCCACATTCGGGACTCCATGAGCAACCACTCAATCGACACAAAGTCAAACCAATGGTACCCAAGGATTTTCCGGAGAGACTCAGTAACAAAGGAGTCCAGTCTTCATCTCAGGTCACTGGATAGTGTCCATGTCTTGCAACCATATAGCAAGACAGGAAGCACCAGGACTCTGAAAACTTGCACCTTTGTCCTTTTGCATAGATATCGGGAGCACCACACACCCCTTTCCAGTGACCCCATGACAAGCCCCCCCCATGCTCTCCCAATCCATCTACTGACTTCATAGGAAGAGTCACCAGAGACATTAATGTCACTGCCAAGGTAAGTAAATCACTCAACAAGGTCGACATTCTCTTCGCAAACAGACACACTGCTGCTGGCTATGCCCAAGTGGTCATTAAAGGCCTGGATCTTGGTTTTTATCCAGGACACTCACAAGCCCAGACACTCAGACTCCTCACTCAGTCTCTCAAGCGTCCCGATCAGAGCCTCCATTGACTTTGCGAAGATCACAGCATCATCAGCAAAAGTCAAGATCCGTGAATCTTTCTTCACCAACAGATGCCCCACAGCCACTGGACCCCACGACCTTGCCCAACACCCAGTCCATACAAGTATTGAACAGAGTAGGAGCAAGAACACACCCCTGACGAACCCCAGAATCAACTGAGAAAAACACAGAGGTTCTGCCTCCACTCTGCACAGCACTCACAGTACCAGTGTACAGGCTGGCCATGATATCCAGCAACCTCGAGGAGATCCGCAAACCCTCAGAATGTACCACAGGGCAGCTGAATCAACTGAATCGAACACTTTACAAAAATCAACAAAGGCTGCAAAGAAACTCTGCCGATATTCGCGTTTGCGCTCCATGAGAACCCTCAGTGCCAGGATGCGGTCGATGGTAGACATTTTAGGCATAAAACCAGACTGTTCTGGTCGCTGGTAGGTGAGCAAGTGATCACGGATCCTATTGAGGATGATCCTAGCAAGGACCTTACCTGGCACTGAGAGCAGTGTTATCCCACTGTAGTTGCTGCAATCCAGGCGATCAACCATCCCTTTCCAGATAGGGACGACAAGTCTTGTTTTCCAGTCAGTTGGAATGATGCCAGTCTCCCAAATGGAAGCAAAGATTGCTTGCAATGCCAGGAGGACAGCCTTACCACCAGCCAGGAGAAGTTTATCCCATATACCACAGATCCCTACAGCCTTTCCCCCCTTCAGCTGGTACATTACCTGTGCAATCTCAGTGACACTGGGTGGTTCACAGCTAATTGGAGGATCACCCTCAAGAACTGTGGACCCAGAGATATCCATTGTCGTAGCCGGAGGATCAGCTTTGAACAACTGCTCAAAGTAGCCAGCCCAGCGGGTCATAACTGCAGTGTCATCCGTAAGGACCGTTCCATCAGCCGCCCTGACTGCGACTCTCTGAGGAACAGATTCAGATGTGCGTAATGCTTCGACTCCTCTGTAAGCAGGACGTGGGTCGCTAGACCACAGATGGTGTGTCACGTGCTGACAGATTCCTCTAACACAGCGTTTCTCAACCTTTAAGTATTTGTGACCCGAGTTTTCATAACAGTTTTAATCGCGCCTCCCTAACGTTTTTTTGAAACCCTAATAAAATTTATTCCTATATTTTTTGCTGTAGATACACCGCTACAAGTTTAAAATTTCCCAACGAATAGCGAAATTACACCACATATGGCAACATTCATGCCCCCTTTTTTGTTACTTTGGCGTACCCCACAGTTTGAGAACCGCTGCTCTAACAAATGCCTCTTTATCTGCCCTCAGGGCCCTCGCAACCGTCCTTCTCAATTCCCAGCACAGACCAGAGTTGCCATTGAGCTGTGCACTGCTACTCCTCTTGATGATATCCAGGGTGCCCTGCAAGATGAAACACCTCCTTCTGGGAACACCGGTAACACCAACACAACCCTCAGCAACTTTCAGGGTCTTGTCACAGAAGGTCTCCCACATCACATTAGGATCGGCAGTCATACCCAAATCTGCAAGTTCCTCACACAAACTGCGTGCAAACTCATTAGAAACAGCCTGGTCTTGGAGTCTGGCCAATCCAGGCTCATTTTCCTAGTAGGTGGTAACTTACTGGACTTAAGCTGGATCCTAAGAGTAGCAACAACAGCTCAGAATTCACAAACTGGGCACTTCTGTAGACCCTGCAGTTTTGCAAGAGCCTCCAGCGTCTGCCCACGAAGATATGATCGATCTCCTTCACCACACCACCAGTATTGGAGTACCAAGTCCAATGATGTGGTTCTGGGCGCTGGAACCAAGATCCAGCAATTCGCAGCACTTGACCTTTTGCAAAGTCAAGGAACATGGAGCCACTTTCACCATGGTCACCAGACCCATGGGGACCAAGACAATCCTCATAGCCAGTCCTGTCAGTGCCAGTGGCTGCACTGCAGTCACCCATGACCAGAGGAGTGCCATCTCTTGGACATCCATCAACCACCGAACGAAGCTGCAAATAAAATGTCTCCCTCGTTGAGACATCACTCACCGCGGTCGGAGCATACAGTGAGACAACAGACAAGGCACCCAGGGAGTGCCGTAATCTGAGTCTCATAATATGCTTGTTGAAAGGAGTAATATCGGACATCATCGGAAGAAACCAATCCGCTACAGCAACAGCTACTCCCTGAATATGACAGCCATCAGACCGACCAGACCAATAAAAGGTGTATCCACCTACAGAGATCTGGCCAGTCCCCGGTTTGCGCACCTCAGAGAGTGCCGCCACTAAAATGCGGAGTTTCCGCAGCTCCTCCAACAGCAGAGGAAGATAGATAGATAGATAGATAGATAGATAGATAGATAGATAGATAGATAGATAGATAGATAGATAGATAGATAGATAGATAGATAGATAGATAGATAGATAGATAGATAGATAGATAGATAGATACTTTATTAATCCCAATGGGAAATTCATGATCATCTTGCCGGAGTGACAAGACGTTCCATGCGCCTACCCGTATTGACCACCTCAAATTGGGACCCGTCGCCCACTGCACAGCAGTTCCACTATGCCACCACTTTATTAAAAAGTTCTTTAAACTGCAACAACTTTTTTTAATACTTCATATTATGCCTACTGTCCAAAAGTGTCAGGCAAAGATGCTAAAAATGATAATATCAGTGCTTATTATGACTAAGTTCTTCTTTCTAAAAAAAGCAATTAAATCCTCAATGTGTCTGGCACATTGAGAATTTCTGTACTCCAAAATGTGATTTTAGAAGTAAAATATTGCAGGCCAATATTATAGGGAATGTGCTGTGTAAACGTAAATTGGGGAACTTTGTGGACTATGAATTTTGGTTATGGCATCTCAGTTTAATTGGTGATATAATACATTAGTACTTAACCCTACTGCATTATAGCTTCAGGCCTGTAACTCCCCAATTCTACCTATGTCTGCATTAGATATCCTCAAACTTTTTTTAGTTAAGACAGGTTATGGTGCTTTATAAAACTGAAATGGATGAATGGTTAGAACATAGATGAATGTATCTCCGGCTGACATTACACTACAGGACTCAACACAACCTTTAGTTGAAGAACATGGAAAATGTAATGATTGCAAGTTACTGAATCTTGCCACTCCAAAAGTGTCAAATTATACTGCTAGGAATTGTAAGGCCAGCTAAATACAGGATTCCCTTATCATGATTCCAAATTTTTCTTCTTTCTTTCTGTTGTTCTTCATTTTAATAGGCATTGTATGCATTCTACTGCTGGTTGAGAACTCATTGGCTGTTAATTTTTGCAGACTCACGAGCCCATCCTTTTGACTTGTGCCACACCATGAGAAAATCAAATCAGTTTCATTTTATTGTAGCGAGTTGCAGAGAGTTGTACATGCTGTTAAAATCACTATAGCTACTTCACACAATTGATGGTAAAGGGGGCATGCTGTGATTGTCTACGGCGCGCTAGGATTTTCTTAAGATTATGTAAATGTAGGTTACAATTGAAAATAATAGGAAAACTAGCACAGTTTGATGCTGAGTTCAATATAATGAGGCAGCATGTAGTAAAACAATGATATATTGGATTCAGTAAGTATTCAGACCCTGTCACTTTTTTCATACTGTATTTTGTTATGTTGCAGCCTTTTGCTAAAATCATTTCAATTAACTTTTCCCCACTTCACTTGCAATACTCCGGAATGACAAAGTGAATACAGGATTTTAAACATTTTTGCAAATGTATTGCAAATAAAAAACATAAAGAAGTCTGGAGTCTTCTTGGCTATGATGCAACAAGCTTTGCACAAGATGATTAGGTGATTTTTCTGCTGTTCCTCCCTTCAGATCCTCTCAAGCTGTGTCAGGTTGGATTGAACTCTAAAACATAGTATGGTCTTACACACATTATGCTTTAAAGAAAAAAAAAAGTGTTGTTCCTTTAGGTATTATATTGTGCTTCCAATAATAAAAACAAAATGCCAGAAGTCAAGGCAAATAATAACTAAACTCTTCAATAAAACATAACATATTGAAGAAGTTTCAGAAGTAATATATACGTTTTAGATCACTCATGGAATGGTGCCATTAAAAAATAAAACTGAAATATGTAATGAGCTACATAAAAGAAGGAAATATTTATGAGTAAAACTGTAATATAGAAACTTGTATTCAAAGTATATTGTACGGCTTTATTAAAAAGATGAAATTCTACATGGTTTTCTTTCTCTTTTATTAAACTAAAATTAACAGATAATGATTTTGGCTCATACTGGATGAGAATGATTAATTAAGCTTTTTACATTGTGAAAAATCACACCTTGGGGAGTGTAAAGCAATTTTTAAATATATTTTGTAGGTATTTAGGACACGGTTTGAAACATAAATAGCCAAAGTAAATATATATTTCACTGGATTTGTAACTTCAGCTGAAATAATGGAAGCAGTTTTGCCTTGTCGAGTCACTTGTTTATGTGTAAGCTTCAAAACTGAGTCTCTTTGTAGACTTTGAAAATGCATTGACAGAGCTGCACATTTCAAACAGACAGAATGAGTAAGTGGAAGGGTTATAGTTTATTGCTCAGATTAAGAATTCACACATCTTTCTAAGACAATAGAGCATGATAAAGATAAAATTCAGTTTTACTTGCCATTCCAAGCTGTTGTAGTCTAACACTTTAAAGTTAAAAAAAAGAAACTCTGCTGATTGATATATCACATTGTAACCAATCTTGGCTCGCTGACAACAAAACACTACATTCTGCTTAGATCTTTCCATGAGTCTCAATATGCAGTTTTTCTTGAGCCATCAGCAATATGTCTGAAAATTACATCAAAATATTTCTTTCCAAGATTTCAATGGAAACAATGTATTAGAAATCAAGCATTGTCAAAGATTAGAGTAGTTTTGATACTTAATGATGGCTTTCTTAAAGACTGCACAGCATTAATATATAATCGGATAAAGACAAAGTAAGACAAGAAGGACATGAAGAAAAAGGAAGGAGGAATATCATTGGGCAAAATTTTGGGCAAAACGTGAATGAGTAATCTGAATGACTTCAGAAAACAGACATATTACTTGATTAAATCTTTGTCTGTCTGGTCATTTTGACCTTAATATGAAGTTAGTGTTAAAAAAAATCTAATTCTTCAGAAAACAGTTACCATGTTTGCTGGTCATGAAAAAAATTATTATATCATTTAGGGTCATCTTTAGCTGAGATAGACAAATAACGTTGACCAAGGGAGTACATTGGTCACGGAAGAAGTGTTGAGGAACCAACCAGGTCACCCCTTCTAATATTTACACAGTCCGTAACCAAAACAAGCACTCGAAGATACTTTCAATAAAGCAAAATGAAAAGCAGGTTAACAAAAAATTAAATAAGAGGCTTCTTTGATCTTTTTCTCTGTACTTCAAATTTCAGGTGAGAGCTTCAGTTATTAGTCTGCTCTCTCCTGAGTGAGACACACCATGCTGGAAGCATCTCCTTTTTATAGCAGAAGCACTGTGGGGGTGGAGTCAGTTTCCCTCCGTGGTACAGTTTCTCAGGGCTGCGGGAGACAAAGAAGATGTTACCATCAATCACCACACCCCTTTGTGTCCTGGATTGGTAGTGCTTACCTCAAGGCAAATGTCAGAAGCACATGCGTGTCAGTAGGTAGAACTTAATTTGTCACTGGAAGAAACCTGGCTTTTTATAGAAGCTCTTTAAATAAATTAATACATACATATACACATATATACACACACACACATATATATATATATATATATATATATATATATATATATATATATATATATATATATATATATATATATATATACTGCGGTGGGTTGGCACCCTGCCCAGGATTGTTTCCTGCCTTGTGCCCTGTGTTGGCTGGGATTGGCTCCAGCAGACCCCCGTGACCCTGTGTTCGGATTCAGCGGGTTGGAAAATGGATGGATGGATATATATATGTATATATATATATATATATATATATATATATATATATATATATATATATATATATATATTGTCACAAAACGAGTCTGAGACAGAAAAAGGCTTGGGGCAGCCACCCATATAATCTCAAATCCTTGGCTGCAAAGTTGTAGTGATCAAAAAGGTAGCACTGAAGTGCATACAATCGAGTCCAAGATCAGACTGAGGAATAAGGACAAAGGGCAGGGTTTTAAAGGGGGAGACAGGAAGTGAAGTCATAAGGATCAGGGATGTGTTCATTCTCCATTGGTTCGGGCCCGGACGTGACGTCAGAGGAGCCGGAGCCAGTAAGGACTCCTTCCATTGGCTCGGTCCCGGAAATGATGTCACGAGAGTCAGGTGGAATCTCCAGGGAATGGTCTGCAGGCAAGAAAGAAAAAGAGTCAGTGCACTCTGCCACCTCCCGGCATCTTTCAGAACTGCCGTCACTCAAGCCCTTTAGCTGCCTCCCATGCGCATGTGTGTGACAATATATATATAATGTCACGCACGAGTGCATGGGGAGCAGCTTAAGGACCCGACGCGCATTGCAACAAGTCGTGCCAGGGGACAATGGTGGGGTACTAACCTCTCTCTCTCTCTCTCTCTTCCCATAGAAAAGACAAAACTTCCTGGACAACCAAAAGAACAACACTTCCGGGTTCCTTTCATTCCTCTGGTCCCCACTGATGACGTCCACTACCCATCCACCACCACACCTTCCCAGCATTCCACGTTCCTAATTTCCGGTCCGCCTCTTTAAATTGTCTGTCCACCCATCCTTCTTTGTCTTATGATTTCATCGAAATATTTGACCTGGTTTATTTTGCAGTATACGGGGCTAAAAATCCCAAACCTTGATAGCTGTGTCTTTGATTTATTACTCTATATATATATAGAGAGAGAGTAAAAAATTCTGTTCTGTATTTGAAAAAAAATGACAACTTTATGCTATATTATAAACATACTGCTCTCTTCTCCTTCCTGAAATTTGCAAAATGCTACATATACATGTTTCTTTATCTTGAAAGGCTGTTTTCTTATCTTTTTTTATCCATCTGGTCTATTTTTTTTTATCTATCTGGTCATTACTTTGCCATGACATTATAACCTGCTGTATCTGTTTTGTTAAACTACCTTATCCCTCATTCTATCCCCACCCTTCTGTGACCAGGCTCTTCTGGATATGGACATTTTGATTTTTTCATGTTTAATATACAAATTTGTATGTTGAGTTTTAAAACAAACTACCAACTATAAGAAAAAATATACTTAACACAGGGATTGGAATGGAGTTATACTAAAAAATTAAGAAATGCTGTAGGCAAAAGGAGATAATTCAGTTCAACATCTAGCCTGTTTGTTTAGCTAATAGCTAAGCTTTCCCAATATCTCATCCAGATTCTTCTTAGATGTTGTCAAGGTTTCAGCTTCAACTGCCAGTCCTTTATGTATCACCCCAGTACTTTATATAGCTAAAAGTGTAACATACAAGTTTCTAGGATCCAGGATAAAGCGTATATGGTAAAAGGGGATGACACTTGAACATGCTGAAGTAACCCAAGAGGAAGACAGGAATAGTTCAATGAATCAGCTTTTATTCAGTCACAGATGAGTACATGGATTCATGCACTGCAAGGCAGAAGAGTGAAGTCCCACTTTTCAGTTGGCTTTTTCATATTTTCTCTCTCCCCCTTCTCTTTACTTATAAAAAAGCATAATGTCGTTTACCTAAGCATTTCATTTTATATTGCGCAAATTGGCCAACCATTTCTGTTTTGTATATGTGTCAGAGTGGGCCCTAAAGAAGGAAAGCTCATCTTTCCTGTGTCTAACAGACATGTTCCTAAAGATGAAGATTGTCCTTGGTCAGCTTACTACACCCTGTCTTATGACAGATGCCTGTATGAATAACCTGCCATTATAGCAAAACAGCTTTGTCAGCTTTTACCCCTTATTAGCTTGAAAGCAGCTAATTTTTCTTTCACACACAACAGAGTAGCCATCCTTCAAAATGGGGTGTGGTGTCAAATTTGTCCAATTTTATATGTTGTTATGTTCCCAAGAGTCCTTTTCTAATTAACTAACTAAACAAGTGTATTTCTTTAGGTTAGCATCATACTGTTTGCTGTCGAGATTCACTTAATTGCCATTCTCTGCACAGTTTCAAGAGATACCATGTTCATTTTGCTTTATGGTGGTCAGAGTGTTCTTAAACAGAATGCATACTGTCTGCAAGGTTGTGCCTTGAAAAATGTCTTCCACTTCATCTGAGCTACCACAGGATGCCTTTGAAGTTCACAAAGGTATGTTCATTGCTGCATTTGTTCAGGGTGTCATTCAGTTGCTGATGAAGACTCTTGCAAATTAAGTGTTTTCCAGTAAAATGGTTTGCTCAGGCACCTTTGGTGGTATAGCCTTTATATTAAGTGGGCACTGAAGGGATTAATGTAGACATTCAATCTCTTTTGTATGCACATAAAAACTCTTGAATGTTTTCAATATCATATAGTCTGTACTAGAGTAGAAGGGTCCAATACTACTTGCTCAGAAAATATAGTTTATAATATATATGTATATTCACAATAAATATCATTACAATCCAAAATATTTGAAGAAATGCTTTTAAAAACACATTTTCTTTTAAAATAAATCTCAAATACTACCCAAAAGAAACACAGCGTAATAAAAAGATCATTCTTAAAACATTACCATTTGATATACTGGTGACATTTTCCAAACAATTAAACAAGAATTCCTGGAATGGTATTTCTGCATCAGTGAGAGATGAGCAGACTTATGCATAAGCTTGTAGTTCAGAGCCCCATTTAAATTCCTCCTCAGACTACTTCCATGGTCAAATTCATGACAAAAGAATGCCTGGATTTGCAGATTATAGTGTATGACCACACCTGTATTGCAGAGTACTAGTATAATAAATTATAACACCGAGCATTTTCATAACAAAAAAGTATTAATGTGTATTATAAATTAATGACCTTGACCAAAAACTGTGCAATGGTACTCAAGATATATAAAGGTGGTGAACTTATTTTTTTTTCTCTTCAGTTCATTTTAATATATTATTACCAGTCAGATGCATACTGTGCCAATGTAGTAAGTACAAGATGAAACCAACATAAAATTAAACTAGTATTAAAATATTGTATATTAGCATTAGTTTTATTATTGATGCTAATTTTACTCCTCCAGTTTAGATTTTTTTCTTACTGTTAATCACATTCAACAATAACAACATTCTACATGCAAGCAGACATTTAAAATAAATTCAAAAACTTTTCAGTCTAACAAACATTTGAGAACATTTACTATAATTCCTCTGTACAAGGTGAAGATAACAGTTTCAAATATGACTAAGCAATGTTATGAAATGCTTTAATTAACCTTTCAATTTAAACATATATTTGTTTCAACATTGATTAAAAGTGAAATAAGCAAAACAGTTTGTGTTAGTTTTGTTTTTGCTTGGCTTTAAGGGAGACTGAACTTTTCACAACTATGTGTGACAAAACTGCATTTACTATATTCATCCTACTATACATTCATTTCCTGCGTAAATCACAGTCAGATCAGACACAAATCAATAAGCAACAATGAACAGTGCACTTACCCATGCTTATTCATACATATTCAATTCTGAAATAAAATGGTGAAATATAAAAATTACATATTTAATTTGTTCAGTTTTACTGAGGGCCAAAAATAAAACTTTATGTTCCTAACCCAAACACTTCCTGCCACATTGTTTCACAAATAAGTCCCACAAGTACCTCCCTGCTCATCACAGTCATATACTCTGTTTAATGTCTGTCTTGAAGCTGTCTTGTCTCTTTAACAGCATTTTTTCTTGGACATTGCAATGGTTTTAGGAAAGATACCAGTGACCGCAAGACCAAACCAGCTTTTTTCTTCTTCTTCTTCTTTTGGCTGCTCCCATTAGGGGTTGCCACAGCAGATCATCTTCTTCCATATCTTTCTGTCCTCTGCTTCTTGTTCTGTTAAACCCATCACCTGCATGTCCTCTCTCACCACATCCATAAACCTTCTCTTAGGACTTCCTCTTTTCCTCTTGCCTGGCAGCTCTATCCTTAGCATCCTTCTCCTAATATACTCATTCTAATCCTGTCCATCCTTGTAACACCCAATGCAAATCTTAACATCTTTAACTCTGCTACCTCCAGCTCTGTCTCCTGCTGTCTGGTCAGTGCCACCGTCTCCATCCCATATAACATAGCTGGTCTCATTACCGCCCTGTAGACCTTCCCTTTCACTCTTGTTGATACCCGTCTGTCACAAATCACTCCTGAAACTCTTCTCCACCCATTCCACCCTGCCTGCACTCTCTTTTTCACCTCTTTTCCACAATCCCCATTACTCTGTACTGTTGATCCCAAGTATTTAAACTCATCCATCTTCGCCAACTCTACTCCTTGCATCCTCACCATTCCACTGACCTCCCTCTCATTAGGTGGTGCATTGGCGATTCTAAATTGTCCCTAGTGTGTGCGTGTGCCCTGCGGTGGGCTGGCGCCCTGCCCGGGGTTTGTTTCCTGCCTTGCGCCCTGTGTTGGCTGTGATTGGCTCCGGCAGACCCCCATGACCCTGTGGTTGGGATATAGCGGGTTGGATAATGGATGGATGGATGAATGATGGAAGACAAGCTAAAGGACACACTTACTGAAACAGTACTAAAATAAAATAAAGTAGAATTAAACCACAACCTTGCACTTAGAAAAAATAAAGACTGATGTTCAGCTAAAGAGTTCTTGTTTGAAGCCTATTACATTGCATCCTCAAATTTAGAAGAACTTCGTAGCCACATAAACTTCATAGCCACATAAAATTGACTGAGAGAGGCAGTCGAGACACAGGCGTGTTGCTAAAGCTAAGTATATCCATTTACAATGGTATTATTTCGTGCATCACAACCAATGGCGCCTGACCTTGTTAAAACAATGAATGTTCTGTAAATGCACTGGTAATAGAGCATGAAGACCACATTCAGAGTTGGTCAGAAATAGATTGCAATCACGTTTAAAATGAATGTGACTGCAAATGCATTTTTAATCGACATACAGTTATCAAGTCAGATGAAAAGACAAAAGAACTATGTGGTTCAGCAGCAGCAGACAGGTAGCGGAAGGACTAGTAGCCAGCAATGACTCCAGTGTGGCTTTAAAAATTGAATGCAGTGTCATGTGTGAAGTCGAGATAGCATTTCATGAAACTCATACATCTTTGGCATCTTGTTAAAACAGTAAAGTTGTTTAAGGCAGTGTAGAGTGTTACCTTCTACCCACTTTATCTTGTTGGGTCATTATGAGCAGCTCAGTTTAATTTTAACTAGAGGTTAATGGCGGTGCACTGTGCTCGCTGTGTACATAAACAACATGACCACTAGAGATGCATTTTAATACCAAGTGTGCTGTAAATGTCAATTATGAATAGAATCTGAAAATGAAACAGACATTAAAGCCATTTTTTGAGAAAAATAATACAGGCATTGCAGGCCATATGTAACATGTTTTGAATAATGATGATGCAGGTGGCATTAAAAATGGTCCACGTGCCAGATTTGGCTGCAGACCTTGAATTTGACACCCTTGTGCTAGATATATCAATACTTATAAGGTTAAATGAAGATATACATTTGTTAACATTTTGTAGTACTTTATCTTCCATAAACTTAACATGCATATTTTTAGGATAAAGAAGTAAAATTATGTATCCTAGAGAAAAATCAATTGAGATATGAGAAGAATGTGAGGACTTCATTAAGACACTGCCAGGATGTAGGTTCTAACCTATCCTATTTACATAACACTACTTCAGTAACTCTCAAGATTCTGCCCCAAAACAAAACATGTATGTTAAATAATGAAATAACAAATGCAAATATTAAAAATATATTTACAGTTAGGAACTCTCTTCTGTTTAATATCTGTACCTAATGGCAAAGCTGGATGGTATTGGAGAGGAGATCTTAGCCATCTCACTGTTTGCTCTCACTGCTGGAGCCATGACACAAATTCCAGCTTAGACTCACAAGATAATACCTAAAAGAGAGGTAACTTTATATTATTGTGCAATTATTTCTGCTGCATATTGTGACTAAGTACAATAGATCAACACCATGCTGAAACAGAATGAAGTGCAATTTTTTAGCGCATACATTCACTCTTGTTCATAATATGGTAACAATAGAATGACAGAGGATGGCGTTTGTCACATTTACTGTTTCTTGTTGGTAGACATTTATTCAAGTTCATTTTATAACGACTCGGTTACAGTTTTAGCCTTTGGTGCCCATACAGAATTGTTTTCAGTAGAAAATTTAAATCAGCTTTGAATGATTTAGCAGAGAATTACCTTTGTATATTACCTTTGTATATTTATCAAATACAACTAACTTGTGTTGTCTCCCATAATAACAATATGGAGTTCTGCAGCAATGCCTGAGAAAAATCCTCACCCACTCTGCAACCCTCTCCCCCCAGCCCCCACCCCCACCCCCAGCAGCACCCTTCAGTGCAAAAGAATTTCACAGTTCATGAATGAGTTTATTCAGGATTCCTAGCATGAGGAAATATTGAAAAGATGAAAAACCTTATTACAGGCCTGGTTCTTATATAATTTGATCCTAACAATGAAAACTACAGGCAGATGCATCATAACCTTGGTTATTTTTGACTGCACTATAGGAGAATAAGTCCCTCACAGATAATGGAAAAATAACCTGCATGCAGAAGCACCATATACTCTGCAGAAGAACATACCTTAGCTATAAACACACAGTCTCATAATCCTGTTAAATATCATCATTTTCTTCAAAGGTGAAAGAATCATCGTTTCTGCCTTATTCAGGGTTTCAATTTTTCCAGCTTTTGGGTAACTTGGGAATGGAAAAGTTTAAAAAGGTCAGACTATAAAATTAAGTTTTGGAATGGAATATACAACTAAATTACAGCCTTGGCAGAATCTGGCAAAAGAACTATTCACATTGTATACATCTTATCAGCTATCAGCCCCCAGTATGCATCATTTTAAGATTTTTTACTTGAAATAGGAATTTATCCTTAGTAAAATAGGCCAAAATGACACAAGTGGCAGTCCTGTCACTGTCTGTGGAGATTTTACACATTCTCCCCTTGAACTTGCGAGTTTTCTCCAAATGTACACTGACGTAATTACATATCACAGGATGCTGATTGGCGACACTAAAATGACTATAGTGTGAATGAGTTTGGATAAGTGTGTTAATATGTTCCGTGATGAACTGGCACACTTTTTTTTATATGTTTATCAAGAAAGTATAATCTATGGTATAGAATTGAGTGCAATGCTGTGAGTGAAAACAGTCTATGCCAGGGATGTCCAATTCCGGTCCTGGTGGGTCGCAGTGGCAGCAGGTTTTCATTCTAACCCTTTTCCTAATCAGCAAGCAGTATTCACTGCTAATTAACTCCTTTTCTCTTCATTTTAATAGCCATGTTTTTAAGGATTCCATCCTCTGAATTGATTTGTTTCTTCATTAAATGACAGCCAAACAGAAATGAGATGTGAAACGAGAAAACAGATGACCAGCTAAATTGGAACGTCAAGCTCCAGCCAATTTCACTCCAGTTTCTTAATGAGAAGCCAATTCTTGCTATTAATTAAAGCCATTATTGAATATCATGACTTGTTGCTACTCTCATTCTGCCACAGCAGACTGTTGATTTTCTGTTTTTTCGAAGACCACCATCAAGATTTTTTGGTGACCTGAGCAGGCCAACATGACCGAGACCTTCACCTTTCTTTATTTTCAGGTTAGCTGGTTTTGTGTCTCATTATTGGTTGGGTGCTCATTAAGGAAAAAGAAACAACTAAGGGGTCTGAGGCACATCAATTAAAACTAAGGCAAAACAAGTTAATGTGCAGCAAAAATGGCTCACTAATTAAGAGGATGGTTCTAATGAAAACCTGTAGCCAGTTTGGCTCACCATGACTGGAATTGGACATCCCTGGTCTATGCTGACAGTTCAACCCCATACTAAAATAAGGCTATAAAGCATCTGAACTTTGAAGACAAAAGACTTCATGAGCAAATTAATACTCAAGCAAAATAAACATTGCTGCCAGAGAGCTCTGTGTTGAAAAATGGCGAAGCCATAGGTTTACCCCAGACTTGCTTGTCATGGTACCAGAGAGTGGTGATGTGTTGCTTATTGGCTTACTACTACTAATCAATTAGGGATAGGAATATTTATACTGCAGATTCCACTCAGCCTATCAAATTACCCATTCCTTTTCAAACGGCTAAAGTTCCCTATTAGTCTATGTTTTGCAGCCAGTCATTTCTAGTAAAATTGCTTCTCTAATGCACATTGTTTGCTACTGGCTAAGGCAAAAGTAAAGTAGAATTAACATAGAAGTTTTAAAATAATACCGAGACAAGGATGTGAACACAGCTACATCTACAGAATGAAAGCAAATCTGCGCTGTGTTTCCCAGTTGAGTCGCATCACTCAAAAACATCTGTTTATTTTTCATGAAGTTTGAAGGATAAATCAGATCTGATATTGTTGGGTTTCTGGTGTCAAGGATTAACTGTGCCTTTATAATGTCAGAGGGCTATGGGGCAGATTGGGTATCCATGATCTTAATGAGATGTGACAAAAGAGAATCTATATTTATTCCTTCTACTGTTAAAAAACTCAGCCCATCTGAAATGGCTGAAGTTCCCTATGAGTCTAGGTTTTACAGCCATACATTTCAATCAAACTGCTTCTCTCTTGGGCAAGTATATCTTGACTACCCAGAGTATAAGTACAATAAACATCAAAGATGCTATGCTACAAGCAGGAACTCCAGGAATTACTTTGTACGGTGCTGCTAGGTTTGGAAACCCTTCTGCATCTTCAGCAGCTACAATATCTCAGGTCACAAGGATTTTTGCTCCTTAACTTCAACACCTCACATGAGTGGAGCAGTGAAGAATACACCAACTATGGACTCTTCATGAGTACAAAGTAAAATTTACAGCAATGTTTTGAAATATTACTGGATACACAATTCAATTCTCTTTAAAATCTCTGACACTTGTTCATTGGGCCATCAGCTTGTTCTAAAAACATGATACATTTTTCTCCTGATGCTGCTAGACTCTCACTTCCATATCTGTGTATTTGGAATATCAACATGAATGTTCACGTAAGACTTCCATTCTTGTGAACAGATCACCGTCAAATGGGGAGCTACTGTATTTTGTCAGTGTTACAAAAAGGGTGAGCAATGTTCTGTGAGTTGGCTAAGGGAATAATTGCTTAATGAAGGCAACATTGAAAGAATTGGTAACTGAAGATTTTGAAAGAGATACAGTAAGTTTATTATAATTAATAAAAACATTGTGATCAGTGGGACTATCTCTTTTAATTATACTGCAAAAATGGGGCTAAGTAGGGATTCTGCTGTTGGTTTTACTGTACAGTAATACACTTGGCAAGTTAACATTGACAATAGCATGCATTATTTTCATTGCAGTGGTGTTCTACAAATAGGATGGAGTGATATTTTAATTATGTACAGTATAGTTGTTACTACTAATAGAAGGTGGAATTGCTGTTGATATGGTATTTTACATTTATAAATTTTGTTTTTTATTATACAATAAAAAAATGTTTATTTTACATTTATATTTTATTCTATGGTATTTTTTATTTTATTTTATTTTTTTGTTGTGCTAAAATTTAGGGCAACTATTATATTTTAATACAATCATGCTAAGGCACAGTGAGGCACAGGGCATTACTGCCACATTGCAGATCTCGTGTTCAAAGTTTGAGTGGTTGTTGCTTGTGTGAAATCTGCACATTCTCCCAGCATCTTTATAGATTATCCTCTGGAAACTCCAGTTTTCCTCCCAAGTTCCAAATGACATGTAGGTTAAATTGACTGATGATTCCAAACTTACGTAATGTGGAGTGTGGGTATGTGAGTGAATGGGTCCTGCATTCGACTGGTTCCGTGTCCAGTGCAGTTTTCTTCCTCGTGCCAGTACGGCAGAGATGGGCTTTAACCCCCCCCCCGCCCCCCCACCATTATTTTGAATCAGATTAAGCAGGTTTGAGAATGTTATGTTATAATAATGCTAGAATTGTAATCTTACCAGCAGACAGCAGTTATGTTGGTACATTTGACACAATCTTTCTAAATTGTTTCTAAATAAAAATTGAAATCTTAGGATCACATTTGCATTTTTTTAAATATATTTAGAGAATAAGATATTATGAGCTACACTTTATTTATTGAATACAATGAAACAAATTACGCACTATTTTCCTATGTAGTCACCTGTCACTGCAATACCCTTATTTCAGCAGTCAGGAAGCTTCTTAATCCCCGAAGAGTAGAAGTCTTTTGACTGCATGTTGACCCGTTCTTGCACAGCATCCATAACCTCCTCATTCGACTTGAATTTCTTCTCTCCTAAAAATTCCTTAAGTGGACCGAAGAGATGATAGTCCCTCCTCTTGAATAACATGCACCAATCATACACTCTAGACTGAGAGAGAGAGAGACACTCATCCCCAAACTGATTTTTAAGTCTTGAATAAATCTGAAATGGAATTACTTCTTTACTTTTCAAGAAATTAATGATAATTTGCTGCGCAACACTACTGTATACCTCCTGCTCTGACGTGTTGATTACAACTGACAGGAAGGGGCAAAAGTGCAGCTAGCACTACTAATCACAAGTTCAAACATGCATGTGTTTGTCCAATGAGTCAGGTCTACCTTGCACTCTTTATAAGAACAGAGCATGAAAATTCCTCTTTATAATTGAACACCCCTTGTATTGTGTCATAAAGGATAGGCTTACTAAATATAATGTCCTTATATTAACAAAAGTCATTTGTCTTTCAGTATATTAAAAGGTGATAATAGAAAGTATATTAATAGGGTAATAGAAAGTAAAATTTATTTTAAAACAAATACTGCTACAGAGTGCAGATAAAGAGTTTCTTCTCTCAAATGACTCCTCTGTAATCAATGTTATTAGTAGCCTTGACAAGAGGGAGGTATAAATCTCCCAATAACTCAGATCCCTAAGAAAAGGGAAGCTTTCAATAAATTGCACACAGGAGTATAATGATTAAATTAAATCCTGCAGAAATGCAGGACAATATATTAGAATGGATTTGCAGTTTCCTAAAGGGAAGAAAACAGCATGTACTAATTAGAAGCTCATCATCTTCATGGGGAGTGTTTATGAAGACGTTCCTCAGGGATCAGTTTTAAGCCTTTTACTTTTTCTTATATGTAAATGACCTGAATTAGGGTATACAACCTAAATTAGTTAAATATACTGCAGATATCAAACTTGGCATAATGGAACTCTATGTGGCAATGTACAGAATTAAAATATAAATGAATAACCTACAGACAATTAACTTTCAGGCTGATATGAGTGAAACAAGTGGAAAAAATTTAATCGACTTATAATTACTGTAAGGAGGCCAAAGAAAAAGATAAAAAAAAAGCTAACAAGATGACATAATTAGCTGATAATACTACATTTCTTTTTTGCTTAGTCCATGTATTTTGTATCATGTGAACCTGCCTTTTCAAAAATGGAAACTGTCATGCAGGTTACTTTGATTTCACATTTTTCTAACACCAGATAACACAACATACTGTACCTTTGAATAGGCCACACACGTTTTCACAGACTGGATTTAAAACTATACTCAAAAGACCTCCTAGCTTTTTGACACAAAAATTACCAAACAGCTCTGTTTGGCACATCTAAAATTTTGAAACAGCGGTCATATTTGGTAATAGATTATTTTAAGCTTTTATTTTACAACATTTAAATTAATCTTTTTTTCAGACATGTTGAAGATATTTACATGCCTGTATACAGTACTGACACCTCCAAATTTAAACTGTGACTTTTTGGATTACAATTAAACTAGCAGGCTTGAAACCCAGTATTTCCAACCTCAGCACTAGCCCCAGATAAAGTGTTCAGTTTAACAGAACATAAAACATTTACAAATTGTGTTGACCTTTCAAGCAAGAACACACAGCAAAAAAATCCAAAAGAAAAATGATCATAATTTATAAGTAAACTGTCCCATTAATAGAACACAGGGAAAAGAACAGTTCAAAACATTTTCACTGAAAGCCTATTAAATCCACAGGTATGTTTAACATAAAATAAAGATGAGTTATAAAGCTATACATATGGTATGTTTTATTCTTTTCTTACACTTGACCTGTATTATCTTGAAATTTGTGACATTTGTCAGGAACATTTATTGGGTTCATCTGCTCTTGCCCTTGAAGACTGACACATACACACACACAGCGATCCTATCCAGACAAAGCATTGAGTGGTGCCAATTGCCAGTGACTCTGCTATATTCTGCATAAGATTCTCTATATAGGGATTCATTCTCACCACCTGTAACAAACATGTGGGTGCCATCTCAACACACATAAAAGTGCAAATCATTTAGCTATATGCTACTCACAAACCAAACAATGTCTTGCTTTGACCATAGTCTTTCTAATTATTCAGGAGCGACCTCAGTAGCCTTGATAAACCGTGTGAACAGGATAGTAGCCATATAACTCACACTTGGAACCCATTTGTTATTTCAATCATCTTAATACATAATTCGCCTGCCTCCTCACTCACTCACGTCCGTCCGAAGCCGAATGCGCAGTCGCCTTCTGCGCACGTCCGAAGCCGAATGTGCAGTCGCCTTCTGCGCAGCTGCCCGAAAAACCTTACAAGACCGACATCCAACCCCAACATTGCGGCAGGCGGCGGATTTACGGGCGCAAAAATTCAAAGAGAAAGGAGACTTCGATTAAAGCTCTAGAGGCCTGAAAGGCGATTTTGACTACAGCTTGAAGCCTAATTACGCATTCATTCAATACACCTATATCAAGTTTGTGGTGCTTATACTTATTACTATTCCATATTGTACTGGAACATTCATCATTCAATATTATACTATAGGCCAGGAAAATTCATCAACTAACAGTACAAGCCTATACCGTAATGAGTAAAGCAGACTACAATCATTGCAAAACAACTTCTTCATTACTTTTCATTTGTTCTTCATACACTGCTGACACAAACTCGTGCCCATTTCATCTTACGTTGTCGAAACGGGCTCTTTGTCTAGTTCTAGATAAAAGACAAAGTATAGAAACATATAAAAAGCAATGTGGTATTTATTAAAGTATAACAATACCAAATAAAAGAAAATAGAAAAGCTTACTGAAAATCAGAATTGTCAAGGTGTCAATGTGGACAGCTTTTGATTTAGCAATCAGTGTTGTTCACAGTTACATTTTCTATCGCCCAAATCAGATGATCTCACGTCTTTTGATCTCTGATATCGCCCCTCCTGTTGTTGTTTTCTCTTCTTCCTCTTGGTCCATCAGATGAGCCATAGTTATGTTAAAATGCACACCTGGAGTTTCGGGACAGGTAACATTGCACATATTGGATTGATTATCTTGTCCTGATGACAAATGACCCTGATCAAAGTGTTTGATTTTTTAAGTACAGAGAATGAATGGATTCAGACTCCGTGAGTTAATAAATAAAGGACATGTACATTAAAAATCCTAGCAATGCATATACTTCTTAAAGCCCCCTAAAGTGCAGTTTAATTTTTATTTTATAATCCATTTATTTTCCCCAGTCTATTTTATAATATTATCCAGAAATTTGCAGTTATCATTAGGTTTGTAAGTAAAGGTACATTTATGTGTTCCTGTTGAGCATATCACAATCTAAATAAGGAGTAGACTCATATTTAATATTTTCTCATCTAATAAACAGACATACACATACTCCTAGCGGCAATGATTTATTGGTGGGTATCCAAAAAATCCTCCTCAGGCTAGGTTGATTTGACAGAATCTGAAGTCTCATCTGCTTTGATCATGATGCTCTGCACTCTTGAGTAATAAAAATGTGTCTATTTCCAAGAAGCCTGAAGTCAGAGAAATGAGCTTAGACTTTATTCTACCTTATATTCTTAATAATTCTAGTTTTACATGTAAGATTTCTGTAAAACCTGTCAGAAGTGTTTCCCTTTTCAAATAGCAAGTTCAAAGCCAGTGGATCAAACACGAGAGAGATATTGGTTGCTTACAATTCAAGAATTCTTGTACAGAAAACCAGGCATCACCTTGGTATATTATCTGATCAACTATATGAAAAAGTGAGGCCTGTTTTTGATTTGTTCCATTTATGTTCTACAATATCATATTCCAGACTAAAGTTGAGAAAGTCAAAGATAATATTTCATATAAAATTTTTGCATGCTTCTAAGTATAGCTTTCTATTTAGAAAAAAGTACTGTATTCTACAGCACATTCCAGTGAACCTGATTGTATTGCCATAAAACACACATATATAACAATACAGTATTTCTAGTTTTTTGTGTATTTATGAAATATCAATCACATATTTATTGAATAAAAGTTACACAAAAAAAATGAATGGTAGTTCTGCACTTTACTGTTTTATCCATTCTGCAGCCCTAAATTGGAATGAAAATATGTGGATAAATGGACTATTTTTTCTAATGTCACTAACTTCATGTAGTCTGTTTACAGTCAACATGAGCTGGAGATAAACTTGACAATGGTGAGCTTAAGTCTGCAGCACAGCCTAGTGGAGTAGATGTTCTATCACATAATAGAGAAATTCACACTAGGGCAATGCAAAGGCCCCAGTAAAACCTAAAAGCAATGCCTTGGTAACATAGAAGCAAGACAGGCACCGGTTCTGGACTGGCTTTTAGGCCATTGTAAGGCTATCTCATGTTCAAGGCTACATCTGCACTACCAAAGAACCAATTTATCATCTACATAAATGAAAATTGCAATACCTTCTGTTCTTTTGACAATAATAGCTTTCTTTTATGTTATTTATCCATTTTGCACACTAATGGCCTCATTTTAACCCTCAGTTGTTTTGTCTGTCTGTTTGTGTTCGCCAGTCACACAAAAACATTTGAAATAACTTTCACAAAATTTTCCACATAGTTTACAGTTGGTCCTTCTTAAAAGACTGTATAGCGTTTTCAAAATTTCATTGGGGAAGATGGGTTGTTATTCTGGACAACTCAAACACTGTAGTCTTCCTAAACAGGTGAGTCAAACTAAATTTTTTCATGTATAATAAAGATGCACCAACTTTAAATCCAGGCTAAATAACATTTTAAAAATGTAATCAATACATCGCTATAGATGGTAAGGTTCATGATATTTTGCTTCATATCACTGTTGATACATCTTGCAATTTAGTCTTTAAGACCTTGTAAAAGTTCCTTCGAGGTAGGTAATGGGGTTGGGTGCAAAACCAAAATTATGTTATTGTGGCAAAACATTTAAACCAATAATAAAAAATTTGCCTTATTCTTTATGTGAAGGGATGAGTGTGGTGTGATGGATGTCATGATTAGGAGTCGCAAACATAACAAAAATGGTATGCATCCTCCAAAAATAACAATAAAGCAGGCCAGCGTCTTCATTTGTCAGCCCTGAAGAAAATCACTCCATACCAGTTGTCCCAGAAATATACCTACAGGCTTCAACTTGTCCCTGTTCAAAGTGGGGAAAAGTGGCTTAATAGATCAAAATATGAAGAAATGTTCTAAAATGTAGCAAAAAGCCCCACAAGGAGGAGGATGGCAGTAAGCAACTGAGCTGTACACAAACGGGCAAACAAAGAATCATTGTAAATAAAGGATTTATTTAACAAAGCAAAGGAGCTAAAAAGGAGTTGACTAAAAAGACAGTCCTAAATGAACAAGTCCATCCATCCATCCATTATCCAACCCGGCTATATCCTAACTACAGGGTCACAGGGGTCTGCTGGAGCCAATCCCAGCCAACCCACAGGGCGCAAGGCAGGAAAGAATCCCCAGGCAGGGTGCCAGCCCACCGCAGTAAATGAACAAGTCTCAAAAACACAAATCTGAAAGCAAAATCCAAGACCAAGATCAGAAAGAAATCAAAAATCAGAGAATCCAACCAAAATAGCAATACTTATAAACACTCCACACAAATGCAATAGCCTTAGGAATGGTGACAAGGTGGCCCAGCTTCATGGACCTCTCCCACAAAGAACAAGGTATATCAGATCATATAAAGTTACAGAACACAATTACTAAATCAACACCTAACATAACAAATTATGTAAAAATGTAAAAACTAATAATTCATAAACAAACACAAACACACGTTAATGCATAAAAATGGGGGATCAACACAAACTTGTGCATCACTAAAAAATGGCTGTGTCTACTCTCATGAAGTTTAGTATTTATGTTGTTGTTTATGAAGTTTAAAGTATAAGCTTAATGGAGTTTTAAATATTTTACTGGGAAAGGCCAAGACCACACAAATTATGCATTACTCCAAAATAGCTTAGTGGATATTCATGAAATTTTGCACATACGAAGTGAGACGCAAAAATAACCGGACTGAGCTTGGGGCTTTCCTGGAAAACTGTCTGGAAGTTGGCCGGATGTGAATCATAGAACTATATCTCCTCCTACACGCCCTCTCAAATCGCCGACCGGCTAGGTACAGTATATCCTGTGAATAGCCCAGTCAGTAATTGCACAACAATCGCTACATGAGTTGCTGCGACATCGGGTGAAAAAAGCGAAAAGTGAGAGAAGACAATGCTCCCGCGCACAATGCGTTTTCTGTGAAGCAGTTTTTGACTGACAAAAACATTCCTATCCTTGATCATCCTCCCTATTCGCCCAATTTAGCTCGCTGTGATTTTTACTTGTTCCCGAAAATCAAAAGTGACCTGAAGGGAACACATTTTTCTTCAATGGATAAAGTGAAGACAGAAACGGTAAACCTGTTGAAGAGCCTCAAGCAAGAAGCCTTCCAGCACTGTTTCAATAAATGGAAGATACGTATGTAGTGGTTAGAGATCAGGAGGGGGAGTATATAGAAGGAGACAATGTTTATGATGTTTTAATTCATCAATAAATATTTTTTTTTTGTTTACCAATCCAGTTATTTTTGTGTCTCACCATGTATATTATTACATTTAACCCTACTTAACATACAGAGTTTATGGAGTTTCAAAAGTTTAATCATGAATAGGGGTTTATTAGAAGGAACAACACAAAAACTGAGTTTTGCCCAATTTACGTGCCGTATCAAGAGTTCAATTATTCAACATGCTATTCAGTTTATCAATGTAGGATTACACATTTATTCATTAAACCACAGTAAGCCAGGTAATCGCAAGAAGTAGTGTTCATGGTTCCAACCCAGCAAGTTATGGAATCCTATCATAAACGAAAAAAACAAATGAGAGCAGAAGTAGTAGCATAGGTGAATGGGACACTTTCATTTCAACCAGCAATTACAAAAGGGTCCATATTTAAAAAGCACATAAATATTTACTTTCTTACCTTAACCCATTATGCAAATATACCTAGGCTACACCAGGTAGTTCAGCAAGACATCAATAAACCTAACATAAATATCTGTGTGGATGTGGGTGATAAGTTGAGTTAGGTCTTTCTGCAGACTTCCACAGCTACATGATTCAGTAGCCCTGCTGGGCAGCCAATTGGATTGCAAGTTTTTGTCACTTGGATAATTGATTTGAGTCAAAGAAACCTCTCCAAACCCTAACCTTAACCATAGTGTAACCAGGTGTGCTCACTAATGTATAATATAAAGTGACAACCTCTTCACTGATGTGGAGCTCTGGAGGTCCACAGCTAGAGTATTTTCACATGCAATGTACTAGTGCCAAAGTTAAGTTTTCTGCATTGCATCCAGTGCTGTCAGGATGGGTTCTGATTCTCTGACCCTAGGCCGACACTACACTACTTATACTTTAAACTAAGAATATTACAGAAATAAACATTAATCCATTGCTCAGTAGGTTGACATAAAATCAACAATAGCCTCTAGGTAAATATCTTCAGGTAGCACTCAGTACATGATAAAAAGAAACAGAAATGACAACCAATGTATAATGTATTCAGTGTGATTACGATAAAACATATTTGCAATGGCAGGCAGGTGTCTAGTTGATCCAGCGATATGTAGTGTATAGTGTTCAGGTTATTTCAAAGTTATTTTCTAAGAGCTAGAAGGTAGGGCACACTGAAATTTACAAAGACAAAATGGTGAAAAAACATGTTTACATCTTTACAATTTTAACAACACAAATTATGCCAAAGCTGCATGGTTTTAAATTGTGCCTCTTTCTGTAACCTGATACACAGAAAAATGCAACCAAACCAAACCAAAATATTTGCCTGAGATTTTAACTGATAGCCCATCCATTCTGGGCTTAAATCCTACAATATGAGTTGTAGTAGTTGACTGAAGTTTACATGAATACATTATTCTCTGTTGAGTATCTTCGTTCACTTCTATACTGTACATAAAATGTTGCAGTACACACCGTATGTCTCTGGTGAAAACAATGTCCAGATAATTAGAAAATCGCCTTTTAGGCCAAGTCACCTATAAGCACTGACTAAACACGAGTTACGTGTTGAATGTATAGCACAAAAATCTTCCTGTATAACTGTTGGTTACATGAAAATGGTATTCTTTAGATTATCATTTATTTTAGCATTATTTCTTTGTCATGTGTAGCTTTATTTATGCTTTGAATGCATAGAATTTGTTTTGTGTATTCATTCAGCATTTTTTCACTTAAGAAATATAGCAAAAATTAGACCCCTTATAACTTTACAAGATGCTGAAAAATTAGTTCACACTTTTTTTTAGTCAAATAGATTACTGCAACGCTCTCCTCTCAGGACTTCCCCAAAAAAGACATCAATCGATTGCAACTAGTGCAGAATGCAGCTGCCAGAATCTTAACTAGGAAAAGAAAATCCAAGCAGATCTCTTCAGTTTTGATGTCACTACATTGGTTACCCATGTCATTTAGAATTGACTTTAAAATACTGCTTATGGTTTACAAAGCCTTAAATAATCTCGCTCCATCCTATATCGCAGAATGCCTTTCACCTTACACTCCAAATCATAACTGTAGATCTTCAAATGAGTGTCTGCTTATAATTCCAAGAGCTATCATTGATGTTAGGTAGAATGCCTAGTGGGGGCTGGGTGGTCTTGTGGCCTTGGAACCAATACAGATTTTGTTTTTTTTTTCTCCAATCCTCTGGAGTTTTTTGTTTTTTGTGTCCTCCCTGGCCATCAGACCTTACTTCATTCTTAGTTAATTAGTATTGCCTAATTTTTATATCAATTCTTTTTTCTTTCTTCACCTTGTAAAGCACTTTGAGCTACATTATTTGTATGAAAATGTGCTATACAAATACATGTTGTTATTAGTGGGTTGTTTCTCAACCTGGACACCATTCAAATTAAATTTGCACATTCTATATGTACTCACATGAGTTTTAGTCCTAGATACTCTTCTGATATTAATTTGATGCATGCTTTAGATGAATTGACATCAGAATTGACATCAGTAAATTAGCCTGATATGACTGTACTAGAGAGTTGTTGCTCTAGGAGTATACTGTATCTTGTAACTTTGCTTAGCAAAGCTTCAGTGCAGTAAAATACAATTAAAATGAGGAATACCTCTTCTAAGTCTCAAAATATTTACATTTCATTTTTGAATTCTAATGAATTTAACAGTTAAATCACAGAAGTGGCTTAATGCAGATGGTGCAGACCTATAAATACCTGGGAGTGCATCTGGATGATAAATTAGACTTGACTGCCAATACTGATGCTCTGTGTAAGAAAGGACAGAGCCGCTTATACTTCCTTAGAAGGCTGGCGTCCTTCAACATCTGCAATAAGATGCTGCAGATGTTCTATCAGACGGTTGTGGCGAGTGCCCTCTTCAGGGTCACAGAAACCGAATGCCGTTATCAGAAACATCTTGAACGATGCAGGAAGCAATCATGGATGTGAAACCACAGGGCACACTCACTCACACTGGGCCAATTTAAAGTCTCCATATAAACTAACCCTGCGGTGGGTTGGCGCCCTGCCCAGGGTTTGTTTCCTGCCTTGCGCCCTGTGTTAGCTGGGATTGGCTCCAGCAGACCCCCGTGACCCTGTAGTTAGGATATAGCGGGTTTGATAATGGCTGGATGGATATAAACTAACCTACACAGTAATGTATTAATTAAACAATTACATTTATATAGTGATTTTCCAGCTACTTAATGTGCTTTACATAGATAGTGGGGGGTCACCTTAACCACAATTAATGTGCACCTGGATGATGCAACAACAGCTATTATTACGCTAATACACTCACCTCTCATTAGCTATTAGGTGGCAAAGTGGCGAGACAAATAGCCAATTAGTGACATGGGATGATTACGGGCTAGAATGTACAAGGCCAAGATGGGCAATTTAGTCAGGACAGTGAGGTATACCCTACTCTTTTTGAAAGATACCAGTGGATCGTTAATGACCACAGAGAGTAAGGACTTTGGTGTTACGTCTTATCTGAACAGCAGCATCATTTTTACACTGCACTGGGGCACCAGGATCTACATGCAGATCACAGGGTAAGCACCTTCTGATGGCCTCACCAATACCTCTTTTAGCAGCAGCCCAAGCCTTCCTAGTTGGTCTCCCATCCAGATATAGGCTGGGCCTAAGCAAACTTAGCTTCAGGTGGATTACGTGTTCTGTAGTGCATTTGATATGACTGCTGACTGGGAGAATAGAGGAAGAAGAAATATGCAGACATGGAGAGAAGGTGCAAACTCCACATGGAAGCACCCAGGCTAGAATATACAGTAGACTATGGATCCACCATTTACCATTACACCACCATGCTCTCCATCATGATATTCATCTATAAACAAAATCACTCAATCCAATTAAAATCTATGAGGACCTGAAGTCTATCTCAGCAGTACTGGGTGCAAGGCACTGATCAATCTTAAACAGTTTTCCAGTCCATCAGATGGTTCACTCATATGCTTTATAGCTTATCTCAGGCCATACTAGAGTTGCAGGCTTGCCTAACATACACATCTTTCAGATGTACAGCTGAGATTGGGCAAAAGCACCTACTGGCAGGAGGAGAATATATAAAGCTGACAAAGACAGTGCCAGGACTAGAGTTCAATCCCAGAATTCTAGAGGTGTGAGGTAGGCTGTGCTATAACCACTGCATTGATGTGCCTCCCTAAAAGTCAGATAGAATTTTATTCTTATACATTTTTCTTCCATGGTAACAAAGTCTGCCAGAAAGCAATACAGTGCTGATCAAAATGTTTAATTAAGTGTACCTTTATTGAAGCCCCTAAAACAGGTTAGTAGATTTTAAGATTATTAAGAAATTACCATTCCAGGAAAACTTAATTGTGTGGGTGAATATACATATGTTTTTCTTTGCATGATAAACTGAAATTCTCAGCTTATAGTTTGGAATCAGATTTTCAAGACTTTACAAAACAGTGCTGCTATTAAAGCAAATGCCAGAATTTTATTTAGACATAAGCCGTGCTACTTTTTGATGATCTGCCATTTAAACAATATTCAAAAAAAGGAGAATAGGTTATTTTGGAATGGAAAAACAGCTCAAATGGAAAAAATGTTGAAATCTCTTATAATATTTTATGGATAGATGCCATTGGGACTTTAGTTTGATCTTAGTGTGAGTGGCACTTTAGTTAGCACAGTTTGTGTTTATATGGCTCTCCTTCAGGTACTTCAGTTTTCCCATTATGCAAAGCCATTCTGTTAGATTTTGTATATATTTACCTCTATGTTTTGTTGGTAGGGTCATTTATATGTGAATGTGTCAGTCAACAAAATTGCATTCAACCCATAGATGACTCAGGCCTTTTGTTAAGTTTTGTTTTCGGAGCAGACTTTGGTTCATGGCAACTATGCCAGGATAGGCATCATCTCTTCAAGACCATGAACTAGATAATATTGTCACAAAAATGATGGATGGAGGGCTGCTTTTAATTTGTTTTTAAAAATGTTTTGTGGAATTCCAACAATAATGAACAATTATAGAACTTTAATTGATAATTACATTGATAATGGCAAAAGTCCCTAAAAAAGGCCATCACAAAAGTAATATTTTGATCATTCAAATTTTGTGGATATACCACATCTATTTTATTGCATTATAACATACAAAAAAAAATCTTTGCGAATATCTTTTTCAGTTCATCACAGGCCATCAGTTTCCAACTTACCAAGTGATTCTAAGACATGATTTAAAAGTCTCTAGAGAGCTACTTCACACAACGTTAATTGATAATTGTTGGCACAAATTAATTATTTTAAGTACTTTTAGCCACCCATGCAAAGTAATTTATTAAGCAGATTAAGTATACTGTACCTGACTGTCAATCCTGCTTCTTAAAAGTACCTTGGAAAAAACATAATGAGTTTTTCATAGTAGGAAAAGTATTTGTTTTATGTTTGGTTAAAAGCTTAGTGTTTCCCTTCATGCTCTGAATTGACTTTTGGTAAATATATAATTTTTTTTTAATGATGTTTATTAGTTTAATGTGCAGCAAAGTGGTTGTATGATTACGCTACTCCTTTATAGCGGCAGAGGTCTGGGTTTAAAACACTTTCACTGCCTGTGTGGAATTTAAACGTTTTGTATATATTTGTCTAAGTTTATCTATAACATTTATGGCATGTATGAGTATGTGTGGATATGTGCATGAGCGTGCCTTACAATGTGCGGACATCAAGTTCTAGAGTGTTTCCTGCCTTGTGGCTGCTCCTGCTGCACAGGCTACAATCTCCACAATCCTTAACAGGATTGTAAATTGGTGAATTTGAAAATGACTGTTTATTACGAACTGGCCATTACCCACTCAGACACAATGTGTGTCAGATACACACAATAAGTGTCAGAACTGTGCCCCCTACACCCTTCTATTCTCCTTTTGCATCCTAATTACATCTTGTTTGTCTGCTGTAAAAATACTGCAGGCCATTATGCAATGTGCACAAGAGGAAGAATAATGGGACTTCAGCCTCTCAGCACCCTGCCTTAATATTCTATTTACTTGTACTACAGTGTAATTTAAGTGGCCCAAAATCCATGAGGGTTACCTTACTATCAGCCCAAGTTAAGCTCCTGGTGTCTGTATGTGCAGATGAAAGAGATGAGAATTAAATATCAATCATCAGAGTTAATGAGAAAAATAAAAGTTGAAGTTGCTATATCCGCCCATAAAAATCACGATGGAGACCTCTATTGGAGAATTCTAAAGTTCAATATCTAAAAATCTTAATTTACTTGAGAAAATTATGGTTTTACTAGATTCAGTCTTCCCTTTTTTTAATTTCTAATCTGCCTTTTTCTAATTTTCGGCCCCACTGCCTTTATAGGGTTTACTTTTTATAAAATGGCCACTATGACATTCATATCTAGCAATGACAACCACAACACTAGCAAATACTCTGAAGAGAAAGAAGTCAGTTTTAGGAAAAATTGTTTTTTAATGTTTAAATGTGTTTTAAGTTCTTTCTTTCTTTCTTTCTTTCTTTCTTTCTTTCTTTCTTTCTTTCTTTCTTTCTTTCTTTCTTTCTTTCTTTCTTTCTTTCTTTCTTTCTTTCTTTCTTTAAGAACTGTGCCATTTACTATTGTCATCTTCATTTGAATTTTTGTTCTTAGAAGAGTTGTTTGTTTAAATCATAGTGAGTGCTAGCAGAGACAGCAAACAGTATGCTAAGCTAGAACAATGAAACTCACCATTGTAAGCAATATGAAAGGTTAACCTTAAATGGTAAACTGATTATTTACTGGACTTTCCACTTGTATAAAAGCAAAGCTCTTGAACCACTGGTATTCTTCATGCATGCTCACCTCAAGGCCATATGCTGATATGGTAGCTCAAGGTGACATTGGTCAGAAAGGGGCTAGGAGTGTTCACCTTGGCCCTGACAAGCTTTAAAAAGCCATCAGCTTAAAGTGAGAATATACTTTCTTTCATTCTATTATCTATAGAACTGAAGAGAAGAACCAGGGAGGAGGAGAAGCAGAAAGAACACAGCCATGCAGTAATGTGACCTTAAAAGAACCAAAAGCCACACACACATGGTTTTGTCAGCCAGCATCACCTATTATAGCTCCTGAGATACTGTATTTCAGGTTGTATTCATTTATTTGCCATATCTTTTTATTTTGCTTCCACTTTTTTTTGGCACATTGAGAATCCATAAGAATGTTAAATCTGTAATGACTAAATAATAGTTTATTGCCTGCTCCAACTGGGTACATTTAGTATTTGATATATTCTGTCATGTGGGGTATAAATAAATACAGAAGAGACATCCTCTGATAGAAGTGAAGCAGAGTAGCAGTCAGGTCTGGGTACAGATCACATCCATAGGCTGGTCTCTTTTCAAGTCAGGTGAGTGCAAGGATAAGAGAACAAAAGCTGGGGCGAAGGACATTTGTGTGGATGTACATAACAAAGAATCTGGGTGAGGAAATAAAAGTATCTACATTTTTTGGATAGCTTCACCCCAAAAAACTTCCATGATAAAACAATAATTTAACAGATGTTTGATTTCTGACAAGCAAACCATGAAAGAATATCTGTCCTGAGAGCACTCTGCATAAAGAAAATAATTCTAAATACCGTATATACTCACGTATAAGTCGGATTCTTAAAACACGAAAAATAATCATAAAATCAGACCCTGACTTGAACGCCCGTTCAAAAATGGAACACTTACATTTTTTTTACATCTTCTTGCCTCCTCCAATTTCGCACCAGTTTCTCAGACGCATCAAATTTTGTTGCAGCAGCGCAGTCACCAATTTATTTTGCTACTTCAACGATGTATTATTTAAAACCAGCTTCATATTTTCTTTGAATGCTCCATCGTAGATAAGGGATGCTCTACAATAAAGGGGTATGAGGGTGTGAGATACAAAAAACACAAATCAATGCAAACATTGCTTTGGAATAGTTTGAGTATTACCATGTGGTCACGTAGGCATAATACATAGAAAAAAAAAGGCAGTGTACTTCGTGGTTACTCTCTCAGGTGGGCGTTAGCATATCATAATCTCTTGGACCAACAGAGCGAGTTTTCCGCAATTGACTTATACGACCAACATACAAAATACAAGAAATTATAAGGTAAAATCAAGTCCCGACTTATCCATGAATATATACGGTAAACACTAAAAGGATATTTTAAATATCACACAGAATTAAATTAATAACGTACAGACCAGAGAGCTGCATGTTCGGTCCCAGCAACTAGCTAAAAGGGTAAATCTGCCAGTGTTACCAAAAACCGCTATTCTTTACCCTTGTTGTTTATCAATTATTGCAGATATAAATAGTGTAAAAGGCGCTATATAGCGCCTGACCCGGCACAGACTCAGGCAGAGGCATGTACTTAAATGAAAGCTTCTTTATTTTATCTTCAGCCATGGGGCACGCCTTCCCCGTGTCCCACAGGCCCAACACAGTCCCAATATACACTCACAGTTAACCACACTTCTCTCCACCTCAGCACCACCACTCCTTCTCAGGCTTAGTCCTCTTCCTCCCGACTCTGGCTCTGTCGAGTGGTGGTGGTTGGCCTTTTTATACCCCACCCGGATGTAGTCCAGGTGCTTGGTCACCTGGGCCTAATTGCATTTCCGGGTGGGGCTGAGGAATTGACCAGCCGGGCTGGTAAGTCCACGCAGCTCCCCCTGGCGGCCATCCAAGCCCCCAACCAGGCTCTGGAGGACTCCAT
Organism: Erpetoichthys calabaricus; assembly: GCF_900747795.2. Classification (NCBI taxonomy): domain Eukaryota; kingdom Metazoa; phylum Chordata; class Cladistia; order Polypteriformes; family Polypteridae; genus Erpetoichthys; species Erpetoichthys calabaricus. The sequence continues at coordinate 91,783,409 of NC_041399.2, forward strand.
GTCCCATGGAGCCTTGCGCCAGGTTGGGGAATCATCGTCCACCAGGGAGGCTGCCACCAAGCGTCCCGGGGGAGGTACTGAGCTGCCCATGCTGGCTCCCCCGGAATGGATACAGTAGGGGCGTCCCTGCCGGGCATGGGACCCGGCTGTCCTTCACAATAGCATCTAAGTAACTCTGGTGTATGGGGGTCTTTCTGTGTCATACATGCAGAAAGACCAGTAGAAGTCATCACCAAGCAAGAAATACTGACAGAATATGTTACATCTGTGTCACATGATTGGCCATGGGCATCGTCATCATCTGGACTTTGTTTTATATTTTTGCTCCTTTTCCTTGGGTTCTATAAATAATAGAGATATCATTCCAGGGGTTTTAGAGGTCAAGGAAATAAACCGTCAGACTGTTTTTTGAAGACGTTATTTTGTAAATATGTCTTCTCACAGTGTTTTTTTATTATTATTATTATGGGAACCATCATTGTCTGCACTCCACGATTTGGGGTTGTCAGGCTATTGCTAGGTAGGATGATGAGAAATGTGTGACATACGACGTCTTTACTGTAACAATATAAAGGTCAACTTCATACATTTTCAAACTGTTCAAGCTTGTGGATGATTTAAAACAAAAAAAACTGAGCTATTATTGTTAAAATTGTGTGCTTGGTGTGTGGGTGTGTCTGTGTGTGCCCTGCGGTGGGTTGGCACCCTGCCTGGGATTGGTTCCTGCCTTGTGCCCTGTGTTGGCTGGGATTGGCTCCAGCAGATCCCCGTGACCCTGTGTTCGGATTCAGTGGGCTGGAAAATGGATGGATGGATATTTCTGGTTATGAACTCTTTTTAGTTCTTTAACTCCCACCTCTAATGTATGATTTTTTTTATCTGAGTTTCAGACCTGTTTTTTCTATGCATGTCATCATTTATATTTAAAGCCATAGTGGATATTGCATCTAAAAAGTAACTTTCTCCAAAAGGTATTTTTACTTTCAGAGTTAAAAATCTGCTGCTATTACACAACATTTTTAGATTGTTAATCAATGTAAAATATTTAGTCATTTCTTTAAATTAAATTCAGAATTGGGGTAAAATGGGTTTTATCCATTAGGTTTTTTATGCCTTGTACTCCTCTGAAATATTTTCTAACTAGCTAAACATAAAGAACTATATACTTGTATAAAATAGGCTCATAAGTGGCTTACCTAAGTCCTGATAATGTTTCATTTAATTTTCCATTTTATGAATTATATGAGCTGACATATACACAGGTTCTTTCAGAATACTGCAAATCTCCCAGGCCCATACAACACAATAAGTGAAGTGATTCCCACCAGATTCCAACAAATTAACATTTCATAAGAACATGTCAAATCTCAACCCAGAAATTCAACAGAGATATAAAAGATGCCTTCAACTCTCATATTCACCTGCATTAAAGTGTGTGTATTAAATTAGAACATTTAGATGACAGTAAGGATAATTTTACAACTTTATCCTTTTGAAGTTTGCAGCCAAAAAATGTTTCTAGTTTTTACTTTCTCAATAACAGTCCTTCATCTACCACCAACATCCTTTCTAGACAGCTTTAGTAAATCATTGAAATATTCAATTCCATAGATATGTAATATAAAATAGATTTTTGTTAACAATTCCTGTTGATTGAAAAAGGTAGATTCAGGTTGAAACATCACACATGCTGTGGTGGCGAACACAAGTGAGTGAAGATAATTTGCCTGGTATGTTACCAAAGATGGTAAACCTTCATCTTACCTTGACTAGGGTATTTAGTCAAATTATGACTGATGGGACTGATTGCCTGCCTGTAAATTATTTTCATCAAGTACATAACAACGGATGAATTGCATTTGATTTGCACTTGATGCATTTCATTTGCTACTCAATGTTTTGAAGAGGAAACAAATATAAGAAAATTATAAATTAAAATAACAACTTGTGGGCAGCAATTCTGAGGCTGGGAGAGCCTGTTGTGGTGTAATATGACACTTTGTCATTTGTAATAGAGGCAAAGGGCTTGATTTCTTAGTTGAGTGAATTAAATTCCCTTTAACATAGCTGGGTATTAGCTTCTGACTTGAGACCTGGGATTGTGGCCAGCCTCTGTGTGAGGATGTGGGAGGAAGGAATAGGGAGAAGGAGGAGACCCTGAGTGATTCTTCACCTCTTATCACTATTAAAGAAATGAGAAAATGTACATTTTTAGCCATAACTAATTACATGGTATTGCTTTACATTTAAATATTGTAGTACTTCAGTTTTTTACATTTCTAGTTTCTTTGAATCTTTAGCTCACAATCTTATCACAAAAATTAAATAAGCAAAACACACAACCTGCAACTTCTCACCTGCTTATGTGGGATATTAAAAAAGATAGACTAATGTACACAATATGAGATAGTGTAGGGATGTGTGAGAGCAAAAGTTCAGGTATTCCATTAATGTCAGTACATTACTTGTACTCAGTACTGCTCAGTTAGTCTCTTTTCCATTTAACAGTCTGGGAGCTGCTGAAGAAAGGAAGCTTTGTAGCCATTTTCCAACAACATATCTTGTATTTGCAGTCTTCCAAACTTCCATGAACGAGATTTTTCTGCATCTTTTGGGTGAAACCTCATCCTAGGCTGCTAAAGTCTTTGTTCTTGTCATGTCCCCACTGCTGGCTGTTTCCCAACTAACCAGGCAGCTGTCTGTTCCCTTTCATCTGAAAACCTTGCCAGCCCACCTAGGTATCAGTTGCCTCCTGGGTCTTTTCTGATTTGCTTGCTTGTTACTGAAGATGACAGCTGTGTGCTTGCTGAGTCAGTTTGTCTTGCAGTGACAGCATTGTTAAATGATAGTTTTCTGGTTATTACCCTAGCGACTTCCTTGATTTACAGTGTTTTGTCCCCCTTGAGAAAGACATCCTGTGTTTTTTGAATTTCTGGTTTTGACTTACTCTTTTTTTGTTTGAAAGTGAGGCACAGTTATCCCTTAAAAGAAATCTCCTTTTTTAATTTTTTTTCAAAAACTCCACAGAAAAAAGAAATCAAACTCAAATCTCACAAATGCAGACGTAATACCATAAGGCTATATATTTGAACCCTATTATTCAGTTATGACACAGTGCACATGCATAACACTCAAAACAATGAGAATAACTTCTCTTCTTTATAGTAACATATGAAAGATACTCTAGTTATGAGTCATTCTTTGGTTTCTCTGAAAAATCCAGTGTCATGCTTGGGTAGTTAACCTTTCCCACTCACAAATATAAAATGTTGAAGGCATCAACTTAACAATTACTTATTAAATTTCTGTTTCTTTTTTTGTTGCCCACTTGGATTGGGACAGTATGCAGTTGATGTTATCAAATCATTACATTACACGTACCAACACACAAAATAATAACTAGAAAAATATCAAAACATGACACAAGGGGGAAAAATGCCATAAAGGGGAGCAAATAGTGCAAAACGGTTCCCACCATTTCCTAACATCCTGCCAATTCAGGGAAACTAACCAAATGACAAGCATTCTGCCCTGTTGTTTAAGCATTTCATTATAGGTTAATATTTCAATTATATTTTAACAAGAAATGCTACCTTTTATCAGTATATCTGGGACAAACATATTTGTAATGTAACATAACATTGCAAAAACCCATTTAATACTAACCAGCAGCTACAGTTGCAGTCTCCTACCTGCAGTTAACACAAGGAAGGAAACAATCCCAGAATGGGGAACCAGGTCACTGTAGAACTACTCACATGTATACCTATAATGCCATGTTAAGAATCACCCATCACCCTACCACTCACCTTTGGGAATAAAACCCACAAAGACAAAGCAAGAACATGCAAACATCACACAGGCAGTGATTGGGTGCAAAATTCAAACCTGGGATGCTGGAGCCATGGGGCAGCAACATTAATCCCTGTGCCACAGTCCCATCCCAAAAAAACTGTATTTCATGATTACAAGTAGGCTGGAAATTTGCCATAAAACTTACATTATTTTAAGCCATATAATATGGAACATCCAAACATTCAAGCTTCAGAAATATATTGTCACACGTGTGTGCCTGGGGAGCAACCTAAATACTTGCGTGAGTGTAATTTACCACCAAGACATGAGGGGGCACTATGTAATATTAAAGTTCTCTCTTCTCCTTCCCCTCATGCAGAAAGGAAGATTAACACTTCTCCAACTGTGACGTGACTTCCGAGGTCAGTCCTCCTGGTGCCACCTCTTCCACCCAGGATCTATAATAAGAGGAAACAACGCCATCTTGGGCAAACCAATTGATTTCTAAGACGTCTCAGTTTTGTGCTATTCCACACATATTATTTTTATGCTTTTTGCATAACTTTAATATACGAGGTTTGCTTCCAGATGCCCCAGACCCTTTATCTTCTGCTCTTGTCTTTTTACAAAATATTTTTCAAATGTTAACTTGATCTTAGAAATGCTTTCAAAGCTCAGCATGTGACGGAAGTTATGAAAAGCTAGATCCGGTGATGTAACTACAAAATAAACAAATAAATAAACAAACCTTTTATATAATGAAAATTCACAAGATGATCCCTTATTTGCTAATGCTGGTATTATTTATATATAATTCCTTAATCATAAATGCATAAAGAAAAAATCTGGTGCTAAGTTTATACAAATTGTCTTTAAAGGACAATATTAAACTTCATTAACTTAGGAAGAAAAAAGTCAATCAATTACATTATCCAGTCATCTATTCTTCTAAACTTGATTTTTCCTGATTACTGTCACAGGGAGTCAGAACCTCTCCTAGATGAAACAGGTATGAGGCATGAGACAGTCTAGACAATATATCAGCCCAATGCAAGAAGGTCTCAGATTATGAAGAAGTCATTCTCATGGCTTACAAAACAGAAATATCTTATTATCAATAATAATATATTTTTAAACATGTTATGACATACTTCAAGGATAAAGATGTTGCACTATACTATGTAATAAAGAAACAAACTGGACTATTCAAAAAGAGCTTGAAAATTACCCCGTATAATGTCCGGCGGACAATATAGAAAAAAAAAAAACGGTCAAAATAATCAAAATATGAGGCATTCAACAAAACATGTTGGTACATCGGTACAATCATTTTTACAGCAGAAAATGGTGGCAGGAAATGACAAAAAAGAAGCAAGGTCATCGGAGATGGCCGGTAGTGATGTCATCAGGGATGGCCGGTAGTGATGTCATGGCGATGGCGCCAGAAGTGATGTCATCTGGGATTGCCTGAAGTGAAGTCTTTATGGAGGAGCTGGAAGTGACATCATCTATGGATTGGATTATGGGATTGTGGCCATTTTGAGAACCCGGAAGTATGGTCAGTGAATTATTGTTTTTCTTCTTTGTTTCTGTAGATGGAGATAGAGAGAGAGACATTAGTACTTATAATCAACCCTTTATCTCACAAAATATCACTCACCTTAGGACTTGTTGTCTGCTACCTAAGTGCTCGTGTGTGACAACTAATTTAATGTATGTATTGAATTTTTTGTATATTGCAATATATTTTTCAAAATATAAAAACATTTTGCTTAATACATTTTAAATATTAGGAATGATTATACTTCGAGGTATATTTTAGAAAAAAATTAATATCCTGTAAAAACTAATAATAATATATTGGGCAATATATTCTTGTGTCTATAGCTCTGTACATTTTAATATATACAATAGATTACGTTTTTTGTACATTATGGTATATTTAAAGAATATGTTCAACTAGATTTAAAAAAGAACATCTAATAAATGTCTCATATATGTTCAACTAGATTTAAAAAAGAACATCTAATAGATGTCTCATAATTGTTTTTCATATTGAGATATATCCTAAACAAGACTGCATTGTAAAACAGCACAAATTATAAACCTAGTATTAATCAATTAACCTGCAATTGTCTTTCCTCGGTATAGGATTTGATTTGTAAAGTGTAACTAAAAGTAGGTGGATTCAGAGAAATTGCATCTACAGACCTTTTTTTTAATTTTTTAAATTATTCTCCTTTCTTGTTTTGAAATACTAAGTTATCACTTTAAATGCAGCTTGTTGCTTGGTATGCAGATGTGCTGCATTAGAATATACAATTTTTAAACAATATCACATTTCCTTAAAAACTAATGCTTTAATATTCCAGGTCTAAATATCCTTTAAATTGTTAGTTCCAGAAACTTACAATGAAAACATATACAGTATATTTAACAGATTTTCTACAAACACCTACTTGAACAAATTTGTATATATGGATACGGTACATGCAAGTGTTATAATCAAAGAGGAGGGACAACCTTTTAGGGGTAAAGCAGACCCCAAAACAAGACCAGAAGCGTTCAAACTAAAGGGAATGTTATGTTTTATAAGCAGTAAGAAACACACAGTAAGGCAAGTACATATACAAAATACTAAACACTACTGCCACACTGGGCATACTTATACACATTGTCCCATGTTGTTAGGAGGGAGCTTAGTGGACCAAGTAGAGGTAATTACCCACCAGGCCAGGGGGTGGCGGGGTGCACTAAACCTACTTCTGTTATTTCTACAGGCCAAATAAGGGAAAACCTGCCTGATTCAAAATCAACAACATCACTTCCGGTCCTGGTGCCCAGAAGACGTCACTTCTGGATCTGGCTTCCAGAACAACATCACTTTCGGCCCTAGATGACATCACTTCCAGTTCAATACCTAATCAGTTCAGTTTGGAATTCAACAAGCGGGCATCTTTGCTTATTTCTTTACCCTTTTGCAGCCAGGGACAATATACGGCTGGCTGGCCAAACCTTTTTTAGTGTGTTGAGACTGCTTCTTTTACAATGTACATTAATGTTCTTGTTGCAGTCCTTCCAATCTCGCAAGAACTTCTTAGAAACTAGTGTCCTCTTTCCTCTCTCCTTTGACAAATGAGCACTTGTTGCTAGGCTTCCACCTGACTCCAGACCTAGCAGCAGAAGTGGAGGATTTTAGCAACTGACCCAGGAGTGTTTCCAATATCAATGAATGTTTCACTTTATTTCAGATAGTATCTTAAAGATATATATTTGAACTACATACAATATATTTTACATTATACTGGAGGATATAACCACATATTTTTCAGGTATATTGCAATATAGTTCGTTTTTGTAAGGTCCTGCACAAGGTTGTAACATGATTTGTTAAGCAAGTTGGAACTTGCACTGAAAAATGTCCATTAATTGGAATTCAACAAAAATGATATATTTTTTATTACTTACTTTACAGAATTGTGTTTCAAACTTATTAATACACAATTTTACTGTGATTTCAATCATAACATACCACAAGTTTTATTGTACAGTTTTTAGCCTTATGCTTTAACATCCAACAGTTTTTGAGAACGATACAGTACAACATGCAGTTGGAAAAAGTCATAACGATGGCATGAAAACACACCACTAACTAAAGATTGTGAGTCACTGTCTCTGCTCATTAACTCCACATAGTGGCTTTACTCCCTGACATGGAACAACTGGTGCATTTACTTAGGATTCAGGGAATTAAAAGCAGTGGTTCGTACTTCTCAGTTACCTGTGATAAAGCTAATTGTGCAGCTGCTTGCCACCAGTTACATTTGGTGTTGCATGAAAGAGAACAAAATAAATTAAAATAGTGACAAAGCATCTCCTGCATATGCTATGGCTCAGCATTACTGATCCCTGCTACAAATTCATCTGCTTCAAAATTAGTTGGTTTCATTCACAAGTACAAAGTGAAAGCCATTGGATAAAAATTAATTGGAATTCAGTTGAACAAAAAAGGGATTTCTGCACCCGTTTGTATCTGTGGAAAGGTCTTAAGTTAAGACCACTATAACCCAAGATCCACCTGCTGAGGAGTTTGCACATGGCAACACCTAGTAGTACAGTGGAACCTCGGTTCACAACCATAATTCGTTCCAAAACTCTGGTCGTAAACTGATTTTGTCGTGAACCGAAGTAATTTCCCCCATAGGATTGTAAGTAAATACAATTAATCCGTTCCAGACCATACGAACTGTATGTAAATATATATATATTTTTTAAGTTTTTAAGCACAAATATAGTTAATTAAACCATAGAATGCACAGCGTAATAGTAAACTAAATGTAAAAACATTGAATAACACTGAGAGAACCTTGAACAACAGAGAAAACTAACACTGCAATAGTTTGCGCTATAGCGCTACCAACCGCTGGCTAAAAACACTTTTTTTTTTAATGAGTTTTAAGCACAGGGAAAAAAATGAATATTTGAAAAAATCCAGAATTTAATAAACCACCAAGAAAAGTAACATTGCAACAATGCACGCTACAAACCAATCGCTGTAAACAGAAGTGAAAACAAAATCAAGCCCTGTGCATTCTTTAACTGCCTTCCTACCTTATGCATCTAGCTGTCTCTCTCTCGCGCTGCCTGTGTGTGTGCGCGGCTCTCTCTCTCACGCTGCCTATGTGTGTGCGTCTCTCTCTCGCGCTGCCTCTGGGTGTGTGTGTGTGTGTGTGTGTGTCGCGCTCTCTCGCTCTCTCTCTCTTGCTCGCTGCACAGGAAATGCACAGGGAGAGACTGAACATGTACAAACCGAAAGGGAAACTGGCTTGTTCGCATACCGAGTGCGTGGTCGTGAACCGAGGCAAAAGTTTGGCAAACTTTCTGGTCATAAACCAATTTGTATGTGTACCGAGACGTTCGTGAACCAAGGTTCCACTGTATTGGTATTTGAGTTCAAGTCACTGTGATTCATAGCAGCCTTACCGGTCTCTTAAGGAGAACTCCACTGGCCCAATGGCTAACTGAGTTCCTAACTGTGAGACTGCCGCTTACGTAGCAGAAGGCTCTTTCTCATTTTCTACTGTGCTTGCCCATTCCATTTCCCTCACCCCTACTCTTTTGAGCTTCTCATCCTCCATGAGAAGGCAGTAGCAGGACATGTACTCAGGACGCTTTGGATCACACAGCAACTTTCTTTAGCACTGTGCCAAAAGTGTCCTCTTATAGTGTAGGTGACTGAGAAGACTGTCATGTAATCCAGCAGCCTGAGTTTATGAACCACCACTGACATCTCATGGGGGATAGCAGCTGTGAAGGGGTGCATTGCTCTGAGCAAATTCCGCCTCACATATCCACACCTAAAAGGCATTGAACCTACCAACCAGCACGCGTCAGAACTGATTTTTATTTTTATTTAGTTTAATTTGTAATAAGTAATTAAGTTTTTTGCTGTATTTTGACACCATTTCATCCATGAACTGTGAGAACTTTTTCTTTTCTTCACTTCAGTCAAATACAGACAAGTGTTCTCCTCAGGATTAAAATGTTACAATAGAAACATTGTGTCTATCTATTCATTTACTAAATCCTGTTAATCCAATTTCAGTGTTACTGGGAGCAGCAAACTTACCCCAATGACATCGAGATAAGAGCCAGACCTAAATTGTGCACCAGTCTATTGTCCACGTTAATACATTCACTCACTCAACACTAAATTTAATGTTAACAGTTAACACCAACACCTCTGGGATATGTGACAGAATTTAGACAGCTCTGAGATTACTCCTGTAGACAAATGGGAACCTGCAAACTCCACATTTGTAGACTGAGCAAGTCAATTTTTGAATCTCAGTCCCTGGAGCTGTAAGGCAGCAGGGCTAATTACTGTGCTGATATCTGTCCATCCTTATTACCCTTTAATTCTATTTTCTGTAATACTTTGAGCATAAAAGGCTCATTCTCTGCCAATGTTTTTAATTTAATATATTATAAGTCAAAAGAATTTGGATTGTGAATGAGAAAAAACAGTTATTCCTAGCATTTACAATGCTTTTTAGCCATACTCAGAGCAATAACTACACATAATGTAATACCATAGGAAAAGCTGATAAGGTGATGAATCCCTTATTTTTTGATTTTGCTAATGAGAAATAAAATTAAGAATGAAGTTTGTTAGTTCAAAGAGCAGAGGTCAGCAGTAATAATTTAAAAATGCTACAACTATGCAAAACCACTTACATGATGGAGCAGATGAGCACGCTAATTAGTATGCCTCACTTTGTAGAATAATTAGAACAAACCTTTCATATGAGAATTGTGAGGCTGCTTTCGTCTGAACCTTTTATTATCCACATAGTTATTAAAGGTTTTAGGAAAGAGTACAGTATGTAAAGCTGAAGTTGCATATAAATTTCACAGAAGGTTGTAACAAATGGTGCATCAAGCTAAGCCAAGGGCCTATGCGGGAAGCATACCAGTATGCTGGGCAGAATGTCAGACATAAATAAGATAAACAGTGCAGCCCATGCAGAATATGTTTCATTGTAGAATCTGAACAAACTACCTTTTGTACTGTCTTTTGCATTTTTCCTCTTGTTTGATTTCCAGCAAAGTGTCCGCAAAGGAAAGTCAACTGTATTATTTGCTAAACCCAGTTTATGCTATAGGAATATATAATAAGTGTTTTCATAGCCTGTGCCCAGAAACATAACCGTTTTCTTTTGTTATCAGCTAGCTGTATTAATAACTACACATCTCTAACAAGTGCTGACATTAGAGATGATGATGAAAAGTGCATGTTAAGCTGAACTGGATTGCTGCTGCAGCAGAAATTTGCAACTGTGTATTAAATGGTTCAGCTCGAAAGATGTAATTTGTAATGGTATATATATATATATATATATATATATATATATATATATATATATATATATATATATATATATATATATATATATGTTCTTTTAAATGTATATAATAAATAATAATTTTTCAATATTTAAATTTTCATTCACTAAAGTAGGCAAAAACACATTTTCATAAATGTATTTCTGAATAGTCAAAGTAGAAATGTAAAAAAAATATTGTTTCAAGTTGAACAATGCATGAAAAAGCCTATACATAATAAAAACATATGCTGCAATGTTATATTGTGTAATTCTCAAACTCGCTTAGTCCATTTCAGAGTCCTGGGGGCAAGAGCTTATCTAACACTCGGTGCAAGTCATAAACCACCCTGGACAGGACACCAGTCCATCAATAGGACCACTCATACTCTCTCATAATCACCAAGGGCCAATTAGGAGTTGTTAATTAGCTGAATATTTATAAAGGAGTATTTCAAGCAAAAATAAATAAAGAAAGTACTGTGAAATGCAAGAATGAGGATGAAATTTGAACATAAATAAATACAGTCGACCCTTGATATATGACCAGCCTGACATGCGAACAGGTTGGTTTACGACCAAAATTTTTGTTTTGAATTACGACCAACATCTTGCGTTACGACCCGAATGCGGTCACGTGTATCCGCTTGTGCGATTTTAAACAAACAGCCGAGAGCGTTTGTAAGCGTCAGTCGGAGCCCAGATACATGTGTTTGTGAACATTATTTCGGTCAGTGCAGTGATTTATATAATTTATTTCGATAATTGCTAAGGAAGGAAGAGAAGGTAATGAAGATAAAGAAAGCGATCACAATCAAAACGAAGAAGGAAATTGTGTGGAAATATGAGAGTGGCGTTCGTGTGACCGATCTCGCTAATGTGTACAGCATGTCGAAATCCACCATCTCGACAATTTTACAAAGAAAAGATTTGTATAAGGAAACTCCATCCAAACAATAACCACCTTCCATTTCATTCTCCTCCACCTTCCTTCCTGCAAGCCAAAGATGTCAACTTAAATGATGAGTACAGTATGAAATTGTTGTTTCTGGTAGGCTAGACACTTTTTATAACTTTTTGGTTAGTACATTAGAAAAATTATTGGTGTTTTTGGTAAATTATGCACATTATACAACCCTTTTTTATTAAAAAAAGTTAAGTAAGTGTTGCTGTGGGAGGTTTGGAACACATTAAGGGCAATTCCATTATTTCTTATGGGGAAAATAGTCTTGACTTACAACCAACTTGAGTTACAACCAGCCCTCGTGAATGAATTGAATTCGTAAGTCAAGAGTCCACTGTAAATGCATTACAGAATGTTTTTTGTTGCTTATGTATTTAATTGTCTGTAATATTCCTCCAAATGCAACACGAAATAAGGCTTGAATTTAAAGCTCATTTTTATTCACCAAAACTGAGATAGTAAGCCATAGCGAATGCTATGTTTTCTTTTAATTGGTGAATCACTGGTACTCTGGATTTAAATCTTCGGCCATCAAATGCTACATTTACAGCAGAAACTTTAGAAGCAGACTCTTATTGACCGCACTACTGACTACATCAACTTCTGTATGGACATTGTAGTTCCAGTAAGAAAAGTACATTGCTATGCTAACAACAAGCCATGGATTACAAGTGACATCAAGGGCCTTTTGAACCAGAAGAAAAGGGCTTTTAAAGGCGGTGATCAGCATGAGGTCAAGCGCGTGCAGAATAACAACATGAAAGAAGTGTGGGATGGGATGAAGATCATCACTAGCTGCAGCTTGAAGCGGGGTGCCACTGTCGAGAGAGATGTGGAGAGAGCAAACCCAATGAACAACTTTTTTAACAGGTTTGACCACCCTAACCCACTCTCACCTCAGAGTACTGCACCCTCCACCCATCCTTCTGCTGATACCAGCATAGGAGAGAGTTTACCCCAACCCACAATTACAGCAGCCCAGGTAAGCAGAGAGCTGAGGAGACTTTGTGTCAGCAAAGCAGCGTGTCCAGATGGAGTATCGCCACGACTGCTGAAGGCCTGTGCGTTGGAGCTGGGGAGTCCTCTACAGTGTATCTTCAACCTGAGCCTGGAACAGGGGAGAGTCCCGAGGCTTTGGAAAACATCTTGCATCACCCCAGTCCCAAAGGTGTCATGTCCTAGTGAGCTGAATGATTTCCAGCCTGTCGCTCTGACGTTGCATGTGATGAAAACCATGGAGCGGCTGCTGCTTCACCACCTGAGGCCACAGGTCCGCCACGCTCTTGACCCACTGCAGTTCGCATACCAGGAGAAGGTGGGAGCGGAGGATGCCATCAGAGCAGGCTCCTGTCAATAATGGAGAATCCACTACATCCACTAAACAGTATTATCTCCAGACAGAGGAGCAGCTTCAGCGACAGACTGCTGTCAATGTCCTGCTCCACTGACAGACTGAGGAGATTGTTCCTCCCCCACACTATTTCCCCTTGGGATTAATAAAGTATCTATCTATCTATCTATCTATCTATCTATCTATCTATCTATCTATCTATCTATCTATCTATCTATCTATCTATCTATCTATCTATCTATCTATCTATCTATCTATCTATCTATCTATCTATCTATCTATCTATCTATCTATCTATCTACATGCTACACCAATCCCTCTCCCACTTGGACAGAGGCAGTGGTGCTGTAAGAATTATGTTTCTGGACTTCTCTAGCGCCTTCAACACCATCCAACCTCTGCTCCTCAGGGACAAGCTGGCAGAGATGGGAGTAGATTTATACCTGGTAGCATGGATCGTGGACTATCTTAAAGACAGACCTCAGTATGTGTGTCTCAGGAACTGCAGGTCTGACATTGTGGTCAGCAACACCCTCTCAGTGGACATACAGTAGTAGTCTGAAATATCTAGTGCTGGGGATGTAAAGCACAATTATGTTTTAAAATGTACAGTAGCTGATGCTCTTATCCAAAGCAGATTACAAGATCATGATACAGTACAATTGTTTACATTTTTTTATCATTTGGGTTACATGGTTTGTATGAGTCACATTAGATGTTGGAAGTAAAGTAGGAACCTTGTCGTTTAAAGCTCAATTTCTTATCAATTACACCCCAATGCTTGTAAATAAAATTACAATTGACAGATGCATCGGATCATTAAGTGAACGCTAGAAATTAAAACACAAGAACATGTATTAGGAAATTAGTACTTCAAGCTGAACAAGTGATTAAATAGTAAATGATTTACAGACTTCATCAAATGAAAATAAACATAAAAATCTACTAAGGAAATTGGGACGGTGTGGGTCCGCTCCTTGCTCCCTCTTTGCTTTTGGAAACGTCTTGAACCCAACACTGTCGATAATGTAACCGGATGAGCTGAGCTGATGAGGACAAAACACACCAAGCAAGGGAATAGTGAAAAGTGGAAGTGCTTTTATTAAAATAAATCCACAAAACAAGTGTTCCAAAAAGTGCAGTGCTCCAAACAGTCAATAATAATCCACAAAATGAGTGAACAGTGGAGGTTAAAATCCAATAAATAAACAATCCACTAAAACAAGGTTAAAATTCAGACAGGAGTCTTTAAAATTCTCATCCCTGGTGCATCCCTTTTAAAACTGATGCCTCTAAAGCTTACCCTACACAGAACATTCAGCATGGACAGATGTCCACCGATAGATGCAGACATCCTTTAAAACTGGCCCACGTTTCCACTGCCTCGTCCATGGCATCCCATAGGGAATCACCAGACCCTGCTCCCGCCACCACCGCAGCCAATCCAGGCTCCACCCAACGAAAGTGCACCATCCCCCCACCAATGCCTGTCAAAGGTTCCACTTGACGAAAGTATCATCCTGAGCGTCATGATCACTGCTCCTGGCTGCTCAGTAGGAGTGATCCTCATGCTTCCTCCTGAGCGCTTCCACTCTAAGCATCGGCTCGCTACTGCTCCTGCCTTTCTCTCTGCCCTTTAAACTCCAAAACTTTTCAATCCCCTTTCTCATTTTGCACTCCTCTTTATAGGCTGGGAAAGTGGTTGAATGTGCGATTGCCTGATTACCGCCCTGGGCTGATAACCAGAGGTGGGTAGTAACGAGTTACATTTACTTGAGTAACTTTTTTTTAAAATTGTACTTCTAAGAGTAGTTTTACTGCACCATACTTTTTACTTTTACTTGAGTACATTTGTGAAGAAGTAAGTCTATTCTTACTCTGCTACATTGGGTAACTCTCGAATCGTTACTTTTTTTCCATTAGATACGCTATATTTTTGCCAGAGAGAAGCCGCTGGTGGATCTACTGCATGACTGTTTCACCAATCAGATGCAGCAATAATAATCACAAGACTCTGTTTCACCAATCAGACGTAGCAACAATAATCACAAGACTGCATTTCACCAATCAGACATAGCAACAATAATCACATGGCTCCGTTTCACAAATCAGACGTAGCCATGCAGTCACATGACCACCACACACACCTCACAGACAGAGGACAGGGAAAGAAAGAATACAACTGGAACCTCGGTTTGCGAGCATATATCGTTCTGGAAATGTGCTCGCAATCCAAAGCACTCGTATATCAAAGCGAATTTCCCCATAAGAAATAATGGAAACCTTTGAAAAGAATCATGGCTGGTGTGAGTAAGTCTCTAAACTCTTGTGGGATTTCACCCAACGGGACGACACGTGGAAGAGCGTCCCGAAGCAACCACAGGCACCCAGCGCTGTAGCAGTTCGCTGTAAAAGCGAATCCGAAAAGATCGCAGTCATGCTATAAGCACCTGCCGTTGATGGGTAATACAAGGAACAAGGAACATTATAAATGCACAGGGCACAGTATTAACTTGGCCACTAACCTGGGCATGACCCTGCCTGACTGCTGTGTCTGGGTATAGGAGAGTGGCACATCCTGCTACAATAAATAACCGCGCTGTTCCTGTTTCAAGCTGAATAAAGCTGGTGTCGCTAAAGTATTGAGACTCAGCTTCGTGTTTTGGGGTGCAAGACGGGGACTCACACGTCACAGCACACACACATGGTCACAATGCTGTAGTAAACAGTATACACTCGTACGGATGTTGACTTTATGAGTGAGGCACGCCGACTGATAATTGCCAACAATCCCACAGCGAGAGAGAGAGAAGAACCATCCGCTCAGTTGTGATCATGTGACGCTCGCCAGACAAAGCGTATACGGACTTCTCATATTGCAAGACCTTGCTCGTTTATCAAGTCAATATTTATTAAAAATTTTAGCTCGTCTTGCAAAACACTCGCAAACCAAGTTACTCGTAACCCAAGGTTCCACTGTACATGAAAAATGAGAGCCAACTTCTGCTGAAGCTTAGCCATGCACAGACACAGATAGTCAAGGTAAAGTGTGACTTCTTGTACATGCACAAGCTGCCTTGTTCTAATGTTATTTTCTATCAGCTGTGCTATTTGGAGGGCAAGTGAATATGCAATATTATACTGTCAGTGTACAGTATATCTTGTCACTGTAAGTAGTTTGCATTTTTCAAACATACATCTTACCTACTGTAGGTATTGGCTTCAAAAGCTTTGTTGTGAAAAACTGAGATTTGGAACTTTGTGTTATTTGTGCATCTTTATTTTGTAAAGATGTTATTTATTTTTACTAATTTTTTATTTTATTATTTGGAAATAGCAGAATTTGCACATTATTTTATAATATATATTATTACATATTATAATCTATATTATTACAACATTTCTAAAAAATAAATCATTTATTATGATCAAACAGTTACTCAGTACTTGAGTAGTCTTTTCACCAAATACTTTTTTTACTTCTACTTGAGTAATATTATTTTGAAGTAACGCTACTCTTACTTCAGTACAATTTTTTGGCTACTCTACCCACCTCTGCTGATAACAAAGAAACCAGACTGCCCACAAGACATTGAACAGACGGCTGACCGCCTCGCACCAACCCGGAGATGGGGCGTCTTCCTGGCAGATTGCTCACACTTGCTCCCCCTCTTCAGTGCGAGCACATTCATTATTTATTTATTAATTAAAATGGCCACTCTTTTTGAGCTGCGGACCCGCTATACCACAGAAATTAAAGACATGTTTAAAGAGTTTTAAAAACCCAACTAACCCTAGTTATAAATAAAAAGTTGAACATTTATTCAATATATAGAACAGCAAGAAATGAAGCATGTGCAATAAAATAAGTATGAGAAATTGGATAAGTTACATTATTCAATTTAAAAACCTTGTATAACTTAGTTTGACAGTGCAAAACATCTTGTTGCTAGAGTGAATGCTATTTATGAAGTGAGCTTCTCAAAAAAATCAAAAAAGCAGATGAAGATGTACATGCAAAAGGAAGAAACTGTCAGAGTGTAGACAGATGTAATAACTCTAGACTAAGATAAAAAGATAGATGAACAACACCAAAGCAAAAAACATAAAAACAAAGCAGGGGATGTAGCAGCTGATATTAAGGAGAAAGAGTAATTGACTGATCTGCATAATAAATAATAATAATAATAATAAAGACAATAATTATAAAACATTAAAGAGAGAGATCTATACAGACGAGATAAAACAAAGATACAGTTAATTCAAGAAAACTAATGCAACGAATCAAGAGAAAACACAGAAATAATGCTACAGATCCACACTGAGCAGTGTAAGGAGACAGCAGCTGCTGAAGGTATGCAAAAGCAACTAGATCAAAAGGCATTGTCCCAAGGGGTGAAAGTGACAACCATATTTTTAGTATTACTAATAACAGGAACATTACAGAATAACTGAAAAAGATGCCAGATTGCAAATATTAGAATGTGTGCAATTAAATACTCTTATATTAAAGCACTGAATATTACTGATATAATACTGTATATCAACACAACAAAAACAGTGAAAAAATATCAACTAAATTAAATTTTGGAGAAAACCTTTTACAACATATTAGAAACGCTAAAAGTTAAAAACTGTAGAAAATAAGGTTTTACCATATGAAACACTTTTGTAGACTTCAATGGTAGCACTTGAACTCTGTAATTTAGGTGTACAAATAGAATTCACAAGGCAAATACATCAGGAAGAAATGACTCTGTAATTACTTTGTGGATGTAAACACTGAGTAATCTTTGCCACCACTGCAGAAGTTTCAATTAACAGAAGAAGCAAACAATGCCAAACCGAATAATGTGTCCCATTGTTCACATTCCATCATGCACAGCTACAGCACTGTTACAAATTTAGACAGTTTGTAATTTTGTTCTTTTGCTTAACATATTTTTTTCTGCTGCCCCATTGTGTTTTCTTAGATGATTTAAAACTGATAGAATGTTATTATATGTGTGTTTTGTATTAACTATTTAGCTGTAAGACAAACAGTATTTTAACTGGTATTTTTTAGTTTGCTTCATCACCACTTTTGCTTTTTTTTTAACAATGGCATGTATTGGATGTGTTCTTAGGATGCAGTGCACTGCTGTTAGGATTCTGAGAAGAAATGATATGCCACGTGACTGATATTATGCTTTTATAACTCTCCATCTCATCTCTTACAGAGTCCGAGATTATGGATTCAAACCATAAACATCTCTGGTGTGTGTGATTCCAATGAATTTCTATTGGTTTTGCATGACCGTGCATCTTTTGGTTATCAACTTCTTGACATTTCTTCTTTTGATATCATTCATGGTTTAGCGCTTCAGTTTTGGTTACAGTGTGTTTGACTTTTGAACCTCGCTACAGTTTCCTAAACATATGTGCATATCTCAGTCCAGTTATGCCCATCCTTGTTGCTTGTTGCATTCCGCCTTACTGGCAGAGTAAGTTGAGAAACAAGCTTTATGGTGGAAATTCAACTGAAAATAGAGTTCACTGTTATAGGCAGAAAACTACTCATGTAGAGATAGACAGTGTCTTGCATTACACAAGTGACTTCACAAAGTAACTTATTATTGATGACAAGCATTTCATTTGTAGTTTAGAAGTTTTAAGATATTGGTTCTAATTAGGTTCTAATTAGGAGTGGACTGAATAGTGTCATTTGGAAAGAAAATATTTTTTAAGTATCTTTAATATGCAAAAAAAACAAAACATTTCAGATTATTGAAATTTCATATTTAGTAAAAAGTAACTCTAATCTCAGTGATTAATTTTTCAGAAGTGGAACATGATTTTCTGTAGCCTGGTCAGCATGATCATCAATCATCAACATATTTCAGGAGTCCTCCATGCATTCCACTTTTACCAATAAAATAATTATCAAAGCGGACACGTTATAAATCATGCAATTAAAATGTAATTACAATATATTTTACATAGTACTAGATTTGTTCTGTAACTTGTAATGCACACATGTTCTTCAGCATGAAAGTACTAAACATAGAACATTTGCAAAAGGTTGTGTCACTAAGAGACTGTTCATTGTCTTTAAGATGAAAAACTTTGTACTCTGCTTTAGAGCAAGTCATTAAAATACACAGCTTTTATCTGCCAAATTCACAGCATATTATAGAACATTTTTCTATCTTTTCTATTCTTGATTCTGATTTTTAATCATATTCATCTTTGAATCCAACATATGATTACTGCCAGTGTATATAAAATCTTCAATTTTAATGATATCATGTCTCTAAAAGATTAAGAAAGTATTAGTGGTAATTGAAAAAAAAAGATTACAGAGATGACTGTTGCAAATGAATGCCTGTTTGACACATACAGTAACTTGAAATTCTAGCTTTGTACATCCATTCTCAATGGGAAACTGAAATGTATGCAAGAAACAATCTGGTCTCTAATTATTATAAAGCCAATTTAAAATTGTCACTTATGCTTGATTAGATATTAGACTGATGCAAGCAGTAGGGCTTACATTGCTCAAAAAGGTTGGATGCCCTACACTTCCCCACAGTTTGATGCTTCCTAGCTCAAGATAGTCAGTGATGAATTTACATTACTGTTTGATGAGACTATTCTAAAACCAATCTGTGTTTTATGTTCTGCCTCTCGCTGAAATTACCAGGTCCTCTTAAATTTAGCTTTACCTTCCATTACATTATTCCCAGATCTACTAATACTGGATTGTATATTGATGGATCGTGGATACATATATATGGATTGTGTAACATTTGTGAACAAGGTTAGAAAGAGTTGGTCCTAGAAACAGTGATAATAAACAGAACCATATCTCTCCTTTATTTATGATCATGCTTGGGTCATAGAGTAGAACAGGAGATATGTTTCCAGGAATATAAACTTTATTTAACAGGCAGGAACAGGCATTAAGAGTTTATTTAACAGAAGTTTATCTTCAGCATATGAGTGCACAAGTAGCAACTAGTTCAACCCTTCAGCTTAAAAGAACACAAATTCTTCCATGTTAAGAAGGTTCACTGTCTCAGAAGCAACAACTGGGGCCTATTCTGCTCCAACTCCTTTATATACGTGTGGGTGCAGATGCTTTGCTTAATGACCCGTTTAGTGTCAATGAGGAACAACTGAGCTGATTGCACCTGCATGCTAACAAGCAATCAGCAGGTTTCTGCATTGTACACCTCCATTAGTGCCCGGCTTTCCTGCAGAACACACTCGCACCCACAAGCCAGAGCTGGATTGCTTTTATTTAAAAACTTTGCACCGCCACAGACCCCTAACATGCATCATCATAGTGTTGTAAAATATTCCTTAAATGTAATCATATATAAGCTTTTAGAACAGAACTAAATTGGTAAAGTTGGCTCTGATCTCCTTCTGTTGCTCACTGCAACACTTAGACCCAATAACCATACCCACTTAGTTTCAACTAATTGATGATCTTGTTGATTGTTGCTGTGCATTTCTGTTTCCAGGAAGTTCTTGCATTTTATATCCTGAAATTTATGTTGCATGCCTGTGAGCCATCATGGTTGTCTGCATCTCTGTTGATCTAATACTTCTTGCTTGTTAACGTGGTTCAGTGTCTTGTCTTCTTATTTTGAAGGGGTTTTGTGACCCAACAAAAATAAACAACAGTAAACTCTCCACACATTTGTTGCAATGCATTTCTATATCTTTGTTTATTCTATCATTTAGCATCCTTCCCTTGACAGTCAGCAAATGTTGCTGCTCTTCTTTCTTGTTCCGCAAAGTCGCTTGGTTTTATGATCACTTTATGAACCCATGACCACATTTGCTGCTGTGTGAAATTTTTTCTAGAGTGTATCAGGTCATAAGCTTTCGATTAAGACCAAGATCAAGGTTCTAGCCCTAGTAGTTTGCGAGTAATCTTATGGCATACAGACAGACCTTAGCAGTTTATATCTATAGATGAATTGAAATGAAAGTACAGTAATCCCTCCTCGAATTTTAGCTATAATTTCTGGTCAACAGATGCATGAACTATGTCCACTATATTCAGTAGTGTTATGTTGTTTTAACACAGGAAGAGGATGTTTAAGTAAGTTCACTAGTTTTGTCACCTCGAGAGTCAGCCATGTGTTGATCTGATAATTACAGTGATCCCTCCTCGATCACGGGGGTTGCGTTCCATAACCCCCCGCGAAAGGTGAAAATCCGTGAAGTAGAAACCATATGTTTATATGGTTATTTTTATATTGTCATGCTTGGGTCACAGATTTGCACAGAAACACAGGAGGTTGTAGAGAGACAGGAACTTTATTCAAACAATACAAACAAGCATTTGTCTCTTTTTCAAAAGTTTAAACTGTGCTCCATGACAAGACAGAGATGACAGTTCTGTCTCACAATTAAAAGAATGCAAACATATCTTCCTCTTCAAAGGAGTGCGCATCAGGAGCAGAGAATGTCAGAGAGAGAGAGAGAGAAAAAAGCAAACAATCAAAAATCAATAGGGCTGTTTGGCTTTTAAGTATGCGAAGCACCGCCGGACAAAGCACCTGCAAGGAAGAGAGCAATGTGAAGGTAGTCTATTCAGCATTTTTTAGAGGAGCGTCCGTATCATCTAGGCCAGTGTGTGAACAGCCCCTCTGCTCACACCCCCTCCGTCAGGAGCAGAGAATGTCAGAGAGAGTGTGAGAAACAGAGAAAAACAAACAATCAAAAATCAATATGTGCCCTTCGAGCTTTTAAGTATGCGAAGCACCGTGCGGGAAGCATGTCGCTTGACAAAGCAGCTGCAAAGGAGGGAGCAATTTGAAGATAATCTTTCAGCATTTTTAGACGAGCGTCCGTATCGTCTAGGGGTGCGAACAGCCCCCCTGCTCACACCCCCTCCATCAGGAGCAGAGAATGTCAGAGCAAGAGAGAGAGAAAAGTAAACAATCAAAAATCAATACGTGCTGTTTGATCTTTTAGGTATGCGAAGCACCGTGCGGGAATCATATTTCTTGACAAAGCAGCCACATGTAAGCCCAGCAAGAATGGCAGCAATGTGAAGGTAATCTTTCAGCGTTTTTTGAGGAGCGGCCGTATCCTCTAGGGGTGCGAACAGGCCCCGTGCTCACAATATATTTGAGGAGTTTTATTTAATATGTAATACGCGCACTGGTTGGGTAGCTTCTCAGCCATCTGCCAATAGCGTCCCTTGTATGAAATCAACTGGGCAAACCAACTGAGGAAGCATGTACCAGAAATTAAAAGATCCATTGTCCGCAGAAATCCGCGAACCAGCAAAAAATCTGCAATATATATTTAAATATGCTTACATATAAAATCCGCGATACAGTGAAGCCGCGAAAGTCGAAGCCCGATATAGCGAGGGATTACTGTACTGTTAAATTGGATATCTTGTAAATAAAACTTTACTTTTTAAATACATGTATACATAAATACATAAGAAATCTGAAGATAAATAACTTGGAATTGTACTGCAAATGGTGTCACACAAGTACGTCTGGGATATAACCTGAGAGTTTGTTTCATTGTAATAACACTCACAACCAGGAGTTGGTGCGGTCACCTATTGCCTTTTCTCTTCCTCCCACTGCAGAAAAGACAATGAGGAACTGGTCTCTGATGACGAATACTGAGCCCACCTCTTTCCTTTAAGCACCCTTAAAACAACCTCCTCTACCATTTTGAGTCAGTCAAGTTTTGACTCCACGTCTGCAAAGATGAATGTTTCTTTTTTTTTGTGATGACCTTCTACAATATATGGGGATCACTTCGGTGCCCCAACACTTCATGATCTGTTTGCATTTTATTTTATTACAATGGCCAGTACAAAATTAATTCGTAGAAGTGTTAATTCATTTTAATTCTGAAACACTGATCTTTGGAATATTTCACTTATAGTATGTTTTTGCAGACAAGTAATTGCTCTTATTTCTTATTATTGATGTGATCTACCCCTGTGGTTACAGAACAATCCTACAAGGCTCACTTTAGACTTCCTCCATGACATACACTAACATTACTAATAGACCATGCTAAATATGCTATTGTAATGATAATAAAATATCTACAGCTATCTAAGTTTATAAGTCACAAATGGTTCGAGATGTGAGTGTGTTAGACTTTTGATCTTTACATGCTGACATCAAAAATAGTTATATACACTGTATATATATACTGTACAGTATATATATAAATACATATACTAGCTGTGTAAAAAGCCCGGGGTCCTAGAAACTACTGAAATCGTCAGTAAAAAAACTGAAATTTAGAGATGTCAGGTAATTGAAAGGAACTACTCTGGGTGTCTCTCTCCTAGGAGGATTTAATTTGCCGATTTGCTCGCATCGCTTGTGCATTAGTGGTGGGAGGATAAGTAAAAGGGATACCGTTTTGCCGATGTTAGCGGCTAAGCAACTTTGTATTTCTTCTAAGGTTTCGTTTTGCTGACGTGCTGGCCTCGCTTTTGTTATTAGTGGCTAAGCGAGTTTTCTGTTTCCTTGGAGGTGGAACCCTTACCCTGACTCCACCTCTCACTTCATTTTAAAATGTTATTCCTTTTACATGCCCCAACCTCATTTTCCCAGTAAGTGAATACTAGGCGAAAGAGAAAAAATTTGCTTACACAACATCCAATGACCCACCTGCTTCTCGTTCTTTACACATATTAAAATTTTTGCAAGTCAAGTTAATTTTGCATGTATTTAATGTTTTGAAACACATCCTCTTTGATTTACTAAAGAGCCTATAACAATATTTATGCTAGTTCATACTTCATCTACAGCATGCAATATGATAACATTAACATATTTGCACTAGCAAAAGAATTACTGATTTATTGGATTATTCACTTGTGGAAATGTAAGGTATTGTTATTTTTTTATTTTTGTGTCCCTTTTCACAATGTGCAGCTTCTAGGAATACAGCATCATTATGTGCTTAAAATGATTCTGCCAGTGGAACATGTACACCTTTTTCTCTTATATCAAAGCAAAGTGTATTTTATGATTTTCAGAAATCTGTCTCTTTAGATCATTTATTAAAAATATTATCTCTGATTGTTCTGGAAACACACAAAATAAAAACAGTGTCAAAGTCAGCAATAATTAATGACAGAAAGTAATCTCAAGTAGGATGAATTGAGAACATCGTCAGCTATGTTTATAAGGACTTGCTACATTTTATTATGCACTTTATTTCAGAAATATGTATCTCTGCTCCAAAAAGCCTATCACCTTTGCGTTGAAACTTTAATATACAAATATCAACATTTTTTGCAATTGCTTGTGTACAATTACCTGCTCAAACGCAGGCTTTCTTACTGTTTGGTTTCTCTTCAACACTTAAGGGATAGCTGAATTAAATTATTGTTCTTTGTTCTATAGTACAATAACACTGACAAGCTGATAATTGTTTAATCTCTATGGAAAACACTGTGCAGGGTGCCCCTGTTAATTTATTTTAATTACCCTCCTAAAAATTCAGTTGTACAAACTCTTTTTCATCCAGATTTTTGTAAAAGACATGCAAGGTACTGAATAAGTATTAAAACACAGGCAAGAGAATGTATATCTATTATTGAACCATTTTAGTATAAAAATAGGCTGGAGTGGTGGCTTTGATGCTAGGGATCTGCAACAGCATAAATCCCATAAACACCAGAAGTGACTCTACTCTATTGGGCCCTTGAGCAAGGCCCTTAAGCTGCAATTGCTTTGTTCCAGGTATGATGTTAATCATGAGTTAATCAAACTCAGAGGTTGGTGGCAGGATTGGCACTCCAGCCACTGTGAAAAACCTCACATTGTTCCAGTGTGGTGCTGAGGTGTCACCTGCTGCACTCAGGTCCCAGGTGATTCCTCGTGTCGTGGGTGCAGCAATGCGTTGTAATCTGAGCATGCTCCCAAAATTCAAGCAACATGAAAATGAGTGATAAATGTAAACAAACTTAAAATGTTATGAGCATCTGCCTTTTTTCTTTGCAAATCTTAAGAGTAAATTTTTTTTGTAGCATTTTATAGTTTGGTCAACAGCATCAGGTATACAGTTCCTCAGACTAGAGTTCCAACTAGACTAGGAACAATTGATTAAAGGGTACTTTAGAGGAAGAATGCTTTTAATTTTCTAAGACAGTATTTGATTAGGTTCAATCTTGAAAAATTAAAAATGTACCTTCAACATGATAGAAAAGAAAGAGGACAGTGTTTCGAAGAACTATTACTTAAAACGAATTACCTTTAAGATTCTGTTTCAAATGTTGTGACGTGTGAGTACCTGTCTTGCACCACAAAACATGAGGCTGCATCCCAGTACTTTAGCAAAACCAGCTTTATGCAGCTTGAAACAGGAACAGCATGGATATTCATTGTAGTGGGATCTACCACTCCCCTATACATAGACTCAGCAGTCAGGCATGGTCGTGGCCAGGTTAGTGGCCAAGTAATACTGTTCCCTGCATTTATAATGTTCCTTGCATCACCCATCGATGACAGGCGCTTATAGCGTGACTGGGGTCAGCTCGGATTTGCTTTTGCGGTGAGCCACTGCAGGTTACCCCGGCAACGGATAAGCTGTCTTCCACAGATGCGGCGATCACGCTTTGGGACACACTTCGGAGTGTCATTCCATTGAGGGGAGTCCCAAATGAGTTTAGAAACCTCACAATGTATATTTGATTTTGCCTAGAAATATTATTCTTTGCACCCTAATTTTGTCATCTTTGCTTCCCCCGATAACTACAAATATGGAGACCCATTACAATTAAATATGTAACAATTCTATTCAGGAGACATTCAGATATTCTAGAACACATTAAAAGCTCACACTAAATTTATGTGACTTTCCTAAAATTCTGTTCTCTTTACTCCACAGAATATCTTCAAAACTGACATCTACTAATAAACTCTTACAATTGAACTTTTATTGATATATGTATTGATAAAGTTCATTGTTAGTAAGTTTGGTATAACTTTAATGCAATTTTAGCTATAATTTCTGGTCAACAGATGCATGAACTATGTCCACTATATTCAGTAGTGTTATGTTGTTTTAACACAGGAAGAGGATGTTTAAGTAAGTTCACTAGTTTTGTCACCTCGAGAGTCAGCCATGTGTTGATCTGATAATTACAGTGATCCCTCCTCGATCACGGGGGTTGCGTTCCATAACCCCCCGCGAAAGGTGAAAATCCGCAAAGTAAAAACCATATGTTTATATGGTTATTTTTATATTGTCACGCTTGGGTCACAGATTTGCACAGAAACACAGGAGGTTGTAGAGACAGGAACTTTACTCAAACACTGCAAACAAACATTTGTCTCTTTTTCAAAAGTTTAAACGTGCTCCTTGACAAGACAGAGGTGACAGTTCCGTCTCACAATTAAAAGAATGCAAACATATCTTCCTCTTCAAAGGAGTGCGCGTCAGGAGCAGAGAATGTCAGAGAGAGAGAGAAAAATGCAAACAAAAATTAATAGGGCTTTTTGGCTTTCAAGTATGCGAAGCACCGTGCGGGAAGCATATCACTCGACAAAGCAGCCACAAGTAAGCCCAGCAAGGAAGGGAGCAATGTGATGGAAGTCTTTCAGCATTTTTTAGACGCGCATCCGTATCCTCTAGGGGTGCGAACAGCCCCCCTGCTCACACCCCCTCCGTCAGGAGCAGAGAATGTCAGAGCAAGAGAGAGAGAGAGAAAAGCAAACAATCAAAAATCAATGGGTGCTGTTCGGGCTTTTAAGTATGAATGTCAGAGAGCAAGAGAGAGAGAAAAGCAAACAATCAAAAACCGATAGGTGCCGTGTTGGAAGCATATTGCGCAACAAAGCAGCCACAAGGAAGGGAGCAATGTGAAGGTAGTCTTTCAGCGTTTTTTCAGGAGCGTCCGTATCCTCTAGGGCAGGGGTCCCCACTACCGGGCCGCAGCCGTCTGACAGCCAGGCCGCGAGAGAACTGCCGGCAACGGAGACTCACTCAAACTTTTCAGAACGCTTGGCGGGCGGGGCTTTGCAGCGGTGCAGAGAGAGGAGAGAGACCGAGGTGAGAGAGTATTACAACAAAGTATTGTTACAGTCCCGACAGTTTCCCCATATGACACGAGTCTATAGAAATCGCGTTACTACGAAGTACATTCAGCAGATGCTTTCATTACAATGAAGTGACCTTGAAATGCCTGAATGAATCATCCACAGAGCAGTTAGATCTGTGGTCACAGCTCAGATGTGCACGTTTTCACAACGATCTCCAAACAGAAACATTGTAAAAAAAATTCTTTCTTCGAACTTTCCTCGTACTGTTTTTTTTTTTTTTGCTGTTTTTGTTTTCTGTGGTTTTCAGTGATACCTTTTGCTTATTGCTTGTCAACATTTGAAAAACATCCATTGGAATTTAACTCATTGTCACCCTCCTATAGAAATGGCAGACACGAAAAAAAACGATAACAGTGTTAATGTTTGTGATGTGCAATCTGTTGGAATGGCAAATGCAAAGCATATGTCTTTGTTATATGCAAAAAAAGAAGAAAAATCTCAGGTTGCAAACGTATGCGAACTGCTTAATAACTTAAACATAAAAGAAATGTTATGTAAATTGTGTATAAAATTGTCCCCAATCCCCCCCGACCGGTCCGTGGAAAAATTTGCCTCTAATAAAGTGGTCGTTGCTGTCAAAAAGGTTGGGGACCACTGCTCTAGGGGAGCGAACAGCCCCCCTGCTCATTATATTATATTTGAGGAGTTTTATTTAATACGTAATACGTGCTCTGATTGGGTAGCTTCTCAGCCATCTGCCAATAGAGTCCCTTGTATGAAATTAACTGGGCAAACCAACTGAGGAAGCATGTACCAGAAATTAAAAGACCTATTGTCCACTGAAACCCATGAACCAGTGAAAAATCCGTGATATATATTTAAATATGCTTACATATAAAATCCGCGATAGAGTGAAGCTGCGAAAGTCGAACCACGATATAGCGAGGGATTACTGTAGTGTACTTTGCTGCTATTAGGCTTAAGAATGAGCACAAGTTTAATCTGCATCCAAACCATTTCAGTTCACTGTAGTTGACACTTGGTAGTCCTGACTGCATGTCTGCAATATTCTGACATTTAATGAAAGACATGATCATATGATTAGAGAGGTGTGGCTATGTAAATTACACTTACCTATTAGTTGTGCTTTTGCCAATGTCTTATGCTTTTGGACACATTTCTGTGTGCTTATTTTAATTTTAATATGTATTTTCAGCATTGTGGTGTTTATGCTAATTATGAGTTAATCATTTTTACAACGGTACTGAGTCCATAGGATCAGGTGATGGAAGCAAAACTTTGCAAACTCCCTCTTATAAGGCATATTCACTTAGCATACTTTACAGTACACGTTTGTGTTATGTCCTGTAAGGGTTTTTTTGTAGCTATACGGACTGTTGATACATTTAATCCCTATCACTGCTAAAATCCAGATGACTCATTGCCTTTGCATTTTTGGTAGTAATGATAACCTTAATGCCAATTTATTATTTAAAATAGCTGTTGATTGGAGCATTCATCAGCCTGAAACTGGGTAAGTAATTGCCCTGTGCTGTGATGTGAAATTTTGCATATAAGTTGCTAAATATTTTGTATGTCTTTTCTTTGTAACTTAGGCAAAGCAATGTAATATTAGTGTTACATTAGTGAGAAGCATTCATGTTTACAACCCATTACCCCCCCCCCCCCCTTTTGAATTTTACGACAGGATTTGGGGGAAGTGCCTCAAACAAGTTTGACAAGTGTTTCTCTGCTAAAGTCTCTCTCTCAACCCTTTGCAGGAAAGCCAGGCTGCCTAACTGCCAAGTTTTACCTTAACATATGGTTTTGGGGGCAGGTGTGAAGGTGCTCTATTCCTCCGTTGGTCTGAAGTAGGGCTGTTTGGAACTGGGTTGTATCAGAAGCCTTTAAGTACAATGACGTCCAATTGGCTCTAGGGGTTGGACAGAGAATCTATAAATTTGCTTGCTTAACCTCACTCTCTCTCTTACCAAACTGATGCATGAACTGAAAAGGACAACACAATGAAGAGCACAGCTCGGCAGCCATATTGACAAAGGCATGCGGCCTGTTCTAAAAAAAGCTGACCACCAATGATGCCTTAACTAGAGACATTTTTAAGTAACTAACAAGTCTGTGTGCTGCCTGAAACTACACATCACCATTTATCAGGTTGTATGGTTTCCAATATTCAAATGTACTTTTTTGTTATTATTTATGAATATTATCAATAATACATTGTTTAAATTGTAACTTAACTCCTGCTTGTCTTTTACTACACCTAATTGCCTGAGGTTATAGATGTAGAAGGGAAGGTGGGGAGAAGTTATATGGTACAATACCTTATAAACAGTGGTAAGTCTGGGAGATTTGAGGCATTCTGACAAAGGCTACTTATTAATAATACAAAAGGGGAAAGTAGGGCAAAATATTACTCTACCAAGACAAAGCACCCTGTATGGTGTTATCAAATAATTCACATCACATTCTGTATTATTCTGTGCTTTGTTCTGATTCTTATCTTTTAGAATTTAAAAGAATACTTATTTATTCATCTATAACAGGTAAATGTGTCTTTTATATGTGCTACTTCATTTCTAAAAACAAATTATCTCTTTAATCTTTTTCTGAATTAGTGAATTAGTGTATTATTTATTCGCAGACACTTACTTTATGACTTTAAGCAAATTAATAGAACTTTTAATGTTTTGACTTTAAACTAAATTTAAAAGTTATACTCCAGTGACTAACTCTTTACCTTCAGATAAAATTTTCAAGCAAGGAGGGAGACTGTACTTTACATCTTTTAATGAATTTGAATCCATTAATTTAGTTTGTTGTTATGTGAAACACTATACCAAAGATTTAATTTTGTTTCTTTTTTAACACAGGTTTCATGATAAGCTATAAGAAAGACTAGTAAAATGGGTTTAATTCATTGTAGGGGACTGTGAGAAACCAAGACAGCATTTAATTACATGATTAACAGGTTTTTTAGTAAGTATTTATTTTTAAGGGACCATTGCTATTCTATTTATTTCCATTTGCATGACCTTAATATAAGACCCTTTTTACTCTGCTATCTAGTTTGGGATGCTTCATAGCTACAGTTTTTTTTTTTAAATAATGTATTATAGGAATTTCAGAAATGGCAGAACATGTAATAAATAAATGTTGCTGCATCACTGATTTAGCAGTCTGTGTCATCAGAATCTGCTCTGTATTTTCTAAAACAGCCACTTACTATAAATTAATAATTATGTAACTCTTCCAAAAAAGAAAGCTTTAAAGAATTACTATTTATTTAGAAAACAAAAGACAACTGACATGGACTTTATTAAATCAAACAAACAACAAAACCATATCTTATATATAAACGTCTACGCGTGGAAGTGTGTGTGTGTCTGTCTGTCCGGCCCAGAAGTGCAAGGCTACAGTATTAAGCTCAAAGAGCCAGCAAGGCAGCCCCAAGTTAACAAGTCGGAAGAAGAAAGAAGTATGAGGCTACAGCATGAAGCTGAAAGAAAGTGACCCCATCTCCAAAGTGAAATCACAGAGGAAAGACAAACTTGCTTAGCTGTTAGTACACAAGCAAGGCGAGCACATCGGTAAAACAAAACCTCCAAGGAGAGAGAAACTCGCTTAGCCGCTGATCAACAAGGGGGGCGAGCATGTCCGAAAAACGAAACCGCTGATTCTGCGTTTCAATTTTTTTTTCTGACAATTTCAATAGTTTCTAGGAGCCCGGGCTTTTTACAGCATGGGCTTACACAGCTACTTAATGAATAAAAATTAACAGCATCCACACATCAGTTTCTATAATGTTTTGGTACTTGGAAAGTCCCTATAACATCAAATGCAAAGCTATGACCAATTGTCGATGCTAATTTTATTACAATAGTAACACATATGGTTAGATACTATAAGTGTTACCAGTCCTTCATTGGTGACTACACGTCTTTGCACTTTGGAAGAAAAGCTGAATTCCTGAACAACTCCTGAACAAAGGACTGTTTATACAAACATCCTTTTGTTTATTGTTTTCTCCTTTGCTATTTTTTGACAGGTGTAGTACAAATCTTTCCACGTTCTGCTAAAAGTTAAAGAGCACTATGTGTCTGTGCTATAGTTTGATTTCCAGCCAGCTTGCTGATTTTATAAAGTTTGCACATTTTCCATATATCATTTGGATATTTGAGCTCTCTGGTGAAAGGTTAAGTGTATGCATGTAGCCTGTAAATACAGCATATTTTAAAATGTTATTTGCACTATAAAGCACCTGGTTACTGTCCTTGTGCTCACTGTATATAGAAATAAAGATTTATTAAAGCTGAAGAATAAGATCCTGCTGACTGTTCTTGACTTTTCTTTTGTAGTGCATACAAATGTGGATGCCTGGATAGAAAGATAAAAAAAAATGCTTGTTCAGCTCATCAGGAGGGTCACTTTCTCAATTCTCATAAAAAAGGCATGTGACCAAGACCTTATGTCTAGATCTGACATGTCACCTTGCTTTAAATTCACAGTTTTAGCAAGTCTGTTATAGATTTATTGTGCCATGCTTTATTATTATCTCTGTGAGCGTTTGAAATGGCAATAAAAACACCAAGACCCCACATATTGCATTTCCCCTTCACCTTCTCTATGTAGTTTAATGCCCTGTGGCCAAATCTGATTGGCCACATCTTGCTTAGTTAGCATAGGCTGACAGTCAGTAACCTTGGCAGCAGCAATCATTTGTCTTGTCCTTTTCTTCTTTTATGTTTCTTTTTCAAGCCCTACGTTTGGCACTCACATACAGAATCTCCATTTACCTTGCCAGTGCAAAGTTTTGCCAACTAAACACTCTTCACCATGGTTGGGTATGCCAGTTCACACACAAAAGAGAATGCTCACACACTAATAAGAATGCAGATTTTGGCAAGCACTTCAAGAAGCAGATGAATTAAGGTAAATACTGTAATTTACTTCATTCAGGTTGTAATCCAAAAAACTAAGTTCAGAATTTAAGCAGGAGTTGATACACCAAAGTAACAAATATAAAAGCAAATGTTTTCCAAAATCACAAAATAAAATGCAAACTACAAAAATGAGCAAAAAAAAGGTCACTATCAGAAGTCCAAGCAAGGTAAACCTGAAATTACAAGGAACAAAGAAAAGTAAATATAAATGAAATCACTGGAACAAGTGGAGATCTTGAATGTTATAGAAAAGCATAAATACAAATGGTAGAGCACCCAGTCATCTTAGTCTACCCTTTTTATGTCCCTAGCCCCTCTGTCACATGACTGCTACATCACAAGTGCCTGAGTCAAAATGCACAGGTAAACCCCAATGCGTTCCTGACAGCCATGTGCTTATGGTTTAAACAGCACTCGTGAAATCCCATTTAACTTATTAGCAATGTTATTCAGTGTGCTTCATTGGATGGATAGGTGTAGGTTTTTTTTATAGTTTTCATTTTGAGCTTTCTGAGGCAGTAGCAAAATAAAGAGAAATATGGCCTAAGGATGAAGTATGGTAGCACTTTTTTAAGTGGACCTTCATGCAATTACAAAGAACAGACTCCTACAGAATAAAACACTTTATCTCTAGGAAGAGAATTCACAGTCACTACAATTTACTTACAGGAATCAATTTATTTTTGTAATATAAACATATGCTATGAATGACCTATCAAAGTATCAAAATGTGACTGATATCTATGAGAAGGAGGAAACAGATAAGCCTAAAGTAAATTAACTGTTTATGAGGAGATTTCAAAATAGCAAAGGATTCTTCAATTCAGGGTCACTGGTGGTCAGAGCCTATCCAGGCAGTATTGGGCACAAGACAGGAACCAACCCAGTGATGGGGGCAAGTGCATTTTGGGATCTATACATATATACTCCCATGCTGGCACAACATTTAGCCAGCAGTGCATGTCTTTGGGGATGTGGGATGAAAACTAGAGTCCCCAAATCCAATACAGTTCTATCTGTCTACCTAAATCCATGCGAACATGGGGAGAAAATACAAACTTTACATGAAGAGTGACTGAATGTGGCATTTGAACCCAGGCTACTGAATCTGTGAAGCAGGAATGTTAACCATTGTGCCACTGTAATTAATTATGATTAAAGTAGAAGTTAACAGGATTTCTAATTATAAAAGTAATCAAATGTTTTGCTGCAACAATGTGATTGAATGGTTAATTTTATATAAGCATATAAACAAAAAGAATTAAAATGTCTAATTTTCAAATGCTGACTTAGGTGTTATTTTGGAGGATTTTCCACTTTGTCTATATGGGATTTTTTCAAATACTTTCCTTTGAGATCAAACAAGATGTACAATGCAGTTTGTAGCGACAGTACAGAGAAGGAAGGCAATTGCCTGGGGTCCGGAACTGAGAGACAAGCATCAAGGACATCTGTTTAGATAGGTTCTCATTGCAGTAACAAATCTGTAGAAACGCCCTTGCAGCATAGCATCGACACACTACAGCGACACAGTTAAAAACTAAGGGGGGCCCCAATCTGTGTTGCAAGAGTGTTTTACTTTTTTAGTTACGTTAAATGTAATCAGTGCCATTTTCACAAATCATATAGAAGATTAACATTTCTTGACATAAAAAGTAGAAAAAAACAAGAACAGGTGGAAAAGAAGAAGTAGGACAATGCTAAGTAGTAGAGAATCGGAATTGTTGATTTCATTAACCAAACTAAATTGGAGGGGGTTGGCACAGAACTGCAGAACTGGAAGCAGTGGAACATCTCACATACTGTGAATGAATGGATGGACTGTTTTAAAGCAGCAAATGAGAATCGCTGATAACATTTCTGGAACAAAAAAGTAACAGAATCCTTCAGTAGCAAAACATCTGTCGAGGCTGAAAACAAAGTTCTCATAATTTGATACTCTATTGTGGATAGTGTTATCATTACAAATTAAATAAATAAACACAATTTGGTCTGAACACACATCAGAATGATTATAAAGTAAGAAAATTAAAAATAAAGAAAAGTTCTGACTTGGCTGTCACAGTCCCAGTGAGGCATTATGTGTTGCTATTGGTGTCAAGGAACCCCAGTAGGGTTGCTTGACACACTTCTGCTGAATAATTTGTTGGCTGAAACTACTCAGTGTTAGTGTGTAAGATGTGTAGAAATTTTCATAATGGCACTCAGTTTTGTTTTAATTTTCTCCTTCACTACGACCTCCAGGGGTCCACGGTCGGTGCATCCTATAACTGAGCTTGCCCTTGTAATTAGCTTGTTGATTTAGAAGGCCTCTCTTGAAGTGATGTTACCTGCCCAGCATACAGTGCATCCAGAAAGTATTCACAGCGCATCACTTTTTCCACATTTTGTTATGTTACAGCCTTCATTTCTTCAATTCATTTTTTTCCTCAGAATTCTACACACAACACCCCATAATGACAACATGAAAAAAGTTTACTTGAGGTTTTTGCAAATTTATTAAAAATAAAAAAACTGAGAAATCATATGTACATAAGTATTCACAGCCTTTGCTAAATACTTTGTCGATGCACCTTTGGCAACAATTACAGCCTCAAGACTTTTTGAATATGATGCCACAAGCTTGGCACACCTATCCTTGGCCAGTTTCGCCCATTCCTCTTTGCAGCACCTCTCAAGCTCCATCAGGTTGGATGGGAAGCGTCGGTGCACAGCCATTTTAAGATGTCTTCAGAGATGTTCAATCGGATTCAAGTCTGGGCTCTGTCTGGGCCACTCAAGGACGTTCACAGAGTTGTCCTGAAGCCACTCCTTTGATATCTTGGCTGTGTGCATAGGGTCGTTGTCCTGCTGAAAGATGAACCATCGCCCTAGTCTGAGGTCAAGAGCGCTCTGGAGCAGGTTTTCATCCAGGATGTCTCTGTACATTGCTTCAGTCATCTTTCCCTTTATCCTGACTAGTCTCCCAGTCCCTGCCGCTGAGCAACATCCCCACAGCATGATGCTGCCACCACCATGCTTCACTGTAGGGATGGTATTGGCCTGGTGATGAGCGGTGCCTGGTTTCCCCCAAACGTGACGCCTGGCATTCACACCAAAGAGTTCAATCTTTGTCTCATCAGACTAGAGAATTTTCTTTCTCATGGTCTGAGAGTCCTTCAGGTGCCTTTTGGCAAACTACAGACAGGTTGCCGTGTGCCTTTTACTAAGGAGTGGCTTCCGTCTGGCCACTCTACCATACAGGCCTGATTGGTGGATTGCTGCAGAGATGGTTGTTCTTCTGGAAGGTTCTCCTCTCTCCACAGAGGTCCTCTGGAGCTCTGACAGAGTGGCCATCGAGTTCTTGGTCACCTCCCTGACTAAGGCTCTTCTCCCCCGATCGCTCAGTTTAGATGGCCGGCCAGCTCTAGGAATAGTCCTGGTGGTTTCGAACTTCTTCCACTTACGGATGATGGAGGCCACTGTGCTCATTGGGACCTTCAACGCAGCAGACATTTTTCTGTAACCTTCCCCAGATTTGTGCCTCGAGACAATCCTGTCTCGGAGGTCTACAGACAATTCCTTTGACTTCACGCTTCGTTTGTGTTCCGACATGAACTGTCAAATATGGGACCTTATATAGACAGGTGTGTGCCTTTCCAAATCATGTCCAATCAACTGAATTTACCACAGGTGGACTCCAATTAATCTGCAGAAACATCTCAAGGATAATCAGGAGAAACAGGATGTACCTGAGCTCAATTTTGAGCTTCATGGCAAAGGCTGTGAATACTTATGTACATGTGCTTTCTACAATTTTTTTATTTTTAATACATTTGCAAAAATCTCAAGTAAACTTTTTTCACATTGTCATTATGGGGTGTTGTGAGTAGAATTCTGAGGAAAAAAATAAATTTAATCCATTTTGGAATAAGGCTGTAACATAACAAAATGTGGAAAAAGTCATGCGCTGTGAATACTTTCCAGATGCACTGTACCATAGCATAAAACAACGGCACTGGGCATCACAGATTCATAGACGATGTGAAGGATGTCACTTCCCACATTAAAGGAACACCGTCTCCTAAGGAAAAAGAGCCTGCTCTGCCATTTCTTATATAGTTCCTTTGTTTTCTGAGACCATTTCAACCTGTCATTAAAGTGGATAAAAAGTACTTGCAGAAGTGGACCACCTCTACATCCACTCCTTGAGCAGCAACTGGACATAGAGGCTATTTGATATGGTGAAAGTCAATAACCAGTACCTTGGTTTTGCTGATGTTAAGGTGCAGACAATTCTCTTTGCACCAAGAAACAAACTTCTCCACCTGACTCCTATACAGGGGGGTCCTTGGGTTACAATGTCTTGACATACGACATTTCGAGTTTACAATGCTCACTCCCATAAAAACTAAAAAAAAATGGAGATGAGAGTGTTTCAGCTTAAGCCATTAGTGTCGTACTTACAGACTATGTGGGCGAACTAGTTTGGTTGCGTGCAGCGGAAGTACGTGGCATATGAGTGAGGGAGTTGGTGAACTAGTTTGGTTACATGCGGCACAAGTGTTCCATTTGTGTTGCTTTGTTTGGTGACTTTTGGCCCTTATCATGGCTCCTAAATGAAAGCCACAATCTTGAGATAATAGTGCTTCGAGGAAGAGGAAAGCCATCATGATGGAAGTGAAATTAGACATTGTAAAGAGATCAGAAGGAATAAAGGTGAGGAATTTTTTTACACTCATTTTTTGTCATTTTTTTTTGTCAGTGTACAGTACAGTATATTTATGTCATTTTCCTTTTTCTGTGGCTTAGTTGTGTTTTTATGTTCTAGATTATGATTTTGCAAATGTGTTAGGATAGGTAAGTGACTTAGGCTAGAGTGTGTTTCAACTTACACAAAAATTCGGGTTACCATCACTGTTGTAGGAACGGAACTGTGTCGTAACCCGAGGACCCCCTGTACTCTGTTTCATCCTCTTTATTAGTACAACCCATAAGTGCAGAATCATCTGAGAATTTCTGCAAGTGACATGACATGGAGTTACAGTGGTGTGAAAAACTATTTGCCCCCTTCCTGATTTCTTATTCTTTTGCATGTTTGTCACACAAAATGTTTCTGATCATCAAACACATTTAACCATTAGTCAAATATAACACAAGTAAACACAAAATGCAGTTTGTAAATGGTGGTTTTTATTATTTAGGGAGAAAAAAAAATCCAAACCTACATGGCCCTGTGTGAAAAAGTAATTGCCCCCTGAACCTAATAACTGGTTGGGCCACCCTTAGCAGCAATAACTGCAATCAAGCGTTTGCGATAACTTGCAATGAGTCTTTTACAGCGCTCTGGAGGAATTTTGGCCCACTCATCTTTGCAAAATTGTTGTAATTCAGCTTTATTTGAGGGTTTTCTAGCATGAACCGCCTTTTTAAGGTCATGCCATAGCATCTCAATTGGATTCAGGTCAGGACTTTGACTAGGCCACTCCAAAGTCTTCATTTTGTTTTTCTTCAGCCATTCAGAGGTGGATTTGCTGGTGTGTTTTGGGTCATTGTCCTGTTGCAGCACCCAAGATCGCTTCAGCTTGAGTTGACGAACAGATGGCCGGACATTCTCCTTCAGGATTTTTTGGTAGACAGTAGAATTCATGGTTCCATCTATCACAGCAAGCCTTCCAGGTCCTGAAGCAGCAAAACAACCCCAGACCATCACACTACCACCACCATATTTTACTGTTGGTATGATGTTCTTTTTCTGAAATGCTGTGTTCCTTTTACGCCAGATGTAACGGGACATTTACCTTCCAAAAAGTTCAACTTTTGACTCATCAGTCCACAAGGTATTTTCCCAAAAGTCTTGGCAATCATTGAGATGTTTCTTAGCAAAATTGAGACGAGCCCTAATGTTCTTTTTGCTTAACAGTGGTTTGCGTCTTGGAAATCTGCCATGCAGGCCATTTTTGTCCAGTCTCTTTCTTATGGTGGAGTCGTGAACACTGACCTTAACTGAGGCAAGTGAGGCCTGCAGTTCTTTAGACGTTGTCCTGGGGTTTTTTGTGACCTCTCGGATGAGTCGTCTCTGCGCTCTTGGGGTAATTTTGGTCAGCTGGCCACTCCTGGGAAGGTTCACCACTGTTCCATGTTTTTGCCATTTGTGGATAATGGCTCTCACTGTGGTTCGCTGGAGTCCCAAAGCTTTAGAAATGGCTTTATAACCTTTACCAGACTGATAGATCTCAATTACTTCTGTTCTCATTTGTTCCTGAATTTCTTTGGATCTTGGCATGATGTCTAGCTTTTGAGGTGCTTTTGGTCTACTTCTCTGTGTCAGGCAGCTCCTATTTAAGTGATTTCTTGATTGAAACAGGTGTGGCAGTAATCAGGCCTGGGGGTGGCTACGGAAATTGAACTCGGGTGTTATACACCACAGTTAGGTTATTTTTTAACAAGGGGGCAATTACTTTTTCACACAGGGCCATGTAGGTTTGGATTTTTTTTCTCCCTAAATAATAAAAACCATCATTTAAAAACTGCATTTTGTGTTTACTTCTGTTATATTTGACTAATGGTTAAATGTGTTTGATGATCAGAAACATTTTGTGTGACAAACATGCAAAAGAATAAGAAATCAGGAAGGGGGCAAATAGTTTTTCACACCACTGTATATTTATATTTTGAGGTGTACAGAGTAAAGAGAAAAAGAGACAGGACTGTTCCTTGTGGTGCTCCAGTGTTTCTCACATCTTTATCTGAAAAACAGTTCTTAAGTCTCACAAACAGCAATTTTGAAAAGTTACAGTAACATCTTTACTAGCCATTTTTTTGTGTTTTTATTTCTTTTATATGCAGTTATTCATTTTTAAAATATTACAATGTGCAATTTGTATTTACTTTTACGATATACACCTTACAGGTATTTTGCATTTTAATAAGCTTTTTACTTAATTAGAATTTTAAAATTGATTCTATTATATATAGAGCCATGGTGGATGGACTAGCAGCCCAACTGGGATGGATGGTGGATCCTTGCCCAACCAGGAGACCATAATTGAAGGACAAACTGATAGGGGGAGTAACCAGGCTGAGATTATTATCCCAGTTGGGGTAAAAGAGTGACTGGGGATTGACAGGTTCTTTGTTAGGAGCATTTCCACCCCCTAGCACAAGAGAGCAGTGCTTTGCTGACATGACCCCAATATGGACAACCGCAGGGGTCCATGGAATTTGTAGTCCTGAAGGACGGACAACACTGTCGTTGGTCTTGGGCAATGCAGGGAGAAGCACTCCCTTTCTTGGAAGCAGTGGAAGCACCCAGAGTGCTTCCATTGGGCTTTGCCCTGGCACCATAAGTAATCCTGGTATCCATCATAAAAGGAAGCCATCCAGACTCCTCCAGTCGAGTCATAGTTGGGAGGCGTACAGAGATTATGGTGGACTTTGAAAGATTTATTTTGTGAATAAAAATGTTTATTTTCATCCATGAATGTCTTGGTGTGCTTGTGTCTAGGTTTTGGAGGCTTAGTAGTGCCCTCTGGAGCTCTCTCTTTTTCTCTTTCTCTCTCTCTCT
The DNA here is from genome assembly GCF_900747795.2 of Erpetoichthys calabaricus. Lineage (NCBI taxonomy): Eukaryota > Metazoa > Chordata > Cladistia > Polypteriformes > Polypteridae > Erpetoichthys > Erpetoichthys calabaricus. The sequence goes on from NC_041399.2 coordinate 91,822,946, forward strand.
CTCTCTCTCTCTCTCTCTCTCTCTATATATATATATATATATATATATATATATATATATATATATATATATATTCATAGCATTCGTAGTCTGAAACATGATCTTATTTTATGGGTGGTTACCTACCAGGTAACGCATGAGGTTGGTCTGCAAGTCGGCAAACATCCGCCACGCCCTCTCATTTGTGAGAAGCAGATTATAGAATGTTATATAGTTTTACTGTCAAATAATGCAAAGAGTATGCGACATGTGTTTCGCCCTTATTTGGGCTCATCAGGCATACACACTCCACTGCATCCCCTTGCGGGGATCGAACCTCGGATGTCAGCATCAGAGGTGAAGTCCCTTTATGAATGTAATTGCATCGATCTCCAGGCTGTGAAATAAATGAACCACATGCTGTGGCGCAGCGTAAAGGGGCTTCACCTCTGATGGCGAAGTTCGATCCTCGCGAGGGAATGCAGTGGAGTGTGTATGCCTGATGAGCCCAAATAAGGGCGAAACATGTGTCACATACTCTTTGCATTATTTGACAGTAAAACTATATATATATAATGTATTTATTTATATAATGTGTTTTCACTAAATGAAAAATAAAGAATTTGTGTTTATTAATTTCCACCTTTTTATCTTATAATTTAAACTTTTTGCTTAAATAATGGTAATAAATTTTACCATATTAGGACTCCTTGGTGAGTGAGTTGAATGGTCCCATGGAGGGTTTTGCCTAGGGCACCCAATCATTTCTATTCCCCAGAAGGGACAGGGGTCCCATCCAGATATAAAAACTTAGCAAACCTCATATGATCATATAAATGAATGACAGAGATAAAGTAGCCCTTTCACTCAGAAAGAATGATAGAATGCAGACCAGGTCAAACTAAAAAATTTAAAGCAACCATAGCATAGAGGAAGATCTGACTTCCAGACTGAAAACATGCAATGTCAGAACTAATAATTAAAGATATAGAAGAAAGCAACATAGAAAGTCAAGCCAGTGAAAAATCATTCTTAAGATCCTCCACATCCAAATTCTTCACTCCTGATGTTGTGTAGATAGGCATTGACTTCTTGTGACCCAGTATTAGAATAAGTGACATCAAAAAAAATAATTAATCCTTTGAAAATGTCAGTTTCTTCAATTTAGTCAAATTACTTTTCACATTTGTGGTGAAATGTATTGCTTATTTTTCTGTGTGGATGCAGATTACCTTCTTTGTTTATTTAATTATTTATTGTAAATATTGTTTTTTAACATATTATTAGAAAATAAAAATGAAGAAAATATGTAAAAAATTGTTAATTCATACTATCCTTTGTACATTTGAATACTGCTGAAATATGGGCAGAAAGCTTTACCCAAGCATTATAATAATGCTAACATTCCACATGCTAGTAGTAACAGCTGGAGAACATTCAAGAGCTCCTTGACCAAAAACAGCCAATTGTTCTAGTAAAAGCATACAAAATGAAGCACTAATGTTTGAAAGTCTCAAGGGAGATAGTTAAATGATTTGTGTAGAACAGATTAAAATTTAATTTATCACACTTGATTCTGTCAAGTGGGTGGCAGTCAGAAAGTGTGATGCTATAAGAGAAGGTTAACAATAATCTTTAAAGTACATGAGGATTAAAATCATGTAAGGACCATGCACTTTGCGTAATTTTCCTCCTTAATTTTTTAAAATAAGTAGATTAGAGACAATCTTTAGAAGGGGGCGTGATGAAGAGTATCTAAAAGCATAGCAATCTAAAAGGCACTAAAGCTTAGTGTTTCATTTTTTTCATATCTTAATAATCTTAAAACTCTCCCTCTTTGGGGATTCATCATTATAATTCTCATCTCCTCTTTTACTGGACGTGAACCTAAATGAAGTTTTTCAGCAGCTTTACTTTTTATGATTATGCAGTTTGTTTAGACCATCCGTCCATCATTCTGTTCATGGAAGAATGCCCCTTAAATTCCATGTTTTATTTTTAACTAGCCAAGGTACATATCGAAGACAGATAACAGAATAATTTAAAAAAATATTTGCTGCCTCTTGCTCTATGTGTACTTTTAGCTCCTTTCCTCTGCATCCGCGTGTGTCTGAACATCTCTTCACTGTCACTCCCTCTGTCGAGCATGTTCCAGTAAAGTCTGCTTCTTATTTTCAAGGCACCTTTTGCACCTTCTGTCCAGTTTTATACTTGCCATCTTTGAAGCTGACTCTCTCAGCATCCTTCATATGCCTTTATTTCACCTAATGCATGTCACACTTGCACTTCCTCTTTTGCTGCGTCACCAAAGCCAAACCGACCAATCACACCAAAGCCTAATTGACTGATCAGATTGATCTGAGAGACTGGGTACACAGATCTTAGTGTTTTATTATATAGTAGAGAGATACTGTATGTTTTAACACTTAACATGTATAAATGTTATAACCCATTTGAAATCTGGGCACATACTATTAGCAAACTAAGTTTTTAGGTTATTAAATTAAATATTTCAAAGTGTGAAAAGTGTCTCATTTAGACTGAGGTATCATTCAAATTATAAAATTCTATTTTGGTTAATAAATGTTTGAAAACTGTGCCTATTAATGGATTGTTTTTAATTTTAATGATGCCCTCTGTATAGTGCACTCAAACTAAGAAAAGCTTGTATGCTTAACAGGATGGTAGTGACTATAAATATATAGATGTCGAAATCAAGTACTCTATTTAGCTTTTGGAAAGGGGTTATAAAGATTGTGATGTTAATGTTAAGAGCCCAATGGAGTAGAGTCACTTCTGGCGTTGGTGGGATTCAAATTGGCAACCTTCTGATTACCAGCACATATCCCTAGCTTCAGAGCCACCAAAACATGACAATAATACAATACCAACAGACACACCAGAAAAAAATGACTGAAAAAGAACAAATTCTTATTTTTTTTTGCAAACAACCTAAAGAAAAATGTGTTTAACAAATGGGTTCATCTCATAGCCACAAGGGTTAAGGTCACAAAAACCAAAAACATTACAGAAAACTGCTGTGATGTTTTGCATTTAGCAGTGGGAAATATCTATCTTACTTTCATCTTACAGCAGATGCAAAATAGTGCTGAAGACAGCATGTCCAAATGTTGCCTGATGTATCTATTTTATTTATCATGATTGTATGTGTAACCCAATAACCTTCATGAACTGTGGAAAATATCTGTATGTCCAATTACTTTTCGACTCTAACAAATGGCAGTTTGCCTATTGACGGACTGGAGAATGGTACATGGGTGAATGTCTGCAAGCAACAGTAAAGCATAGTGGAGGTTCCCTGCTGGGTTGGGTTTGCAATTCCACAAATGCAATTGATGATTTGATCAAAACTGATGCCTCCTCATTGCTGAACAGTACAGGCAGATTCTAATTGATAAAGTAATACTGGCAGGGAAGCATGTGAGTGGTCCCAGCTTCATTCTGCTTCACAATAATGACCCAAAACACATGGCCATAATCATAAAAAGTAACTATAGTGAAAAAAGGAATAGGGAATTTTGGAATAGATGGTATAGTTTCCACAGAGCCCTGATCTCAACATCATTGAGGCAGTCAGGAATTACATGCAAAGTCAGAAGCAAGAAAGACAACCAAAGTCTGCAGTGGAACCGTGGTAAGTTCTCCAAGAGGCATGGAACAACCTACCATGCGATTACCTTCAGAAAATACATACAGGTATACCTATGAGAACAGCTGATGTTTTTAAGGCTAAGTATGGTCATAATAAATATTGATTTCATTTGTTATGTTCTTCTGTTTACTATTTTTTAAACAATGTTTATTGATTAATAAAAACTACTTTTGGTATTATTTTTAAAAGAATACTGCTTTACAGCATTTTTCACAAGTGACTAAGACTTTTGAACTGATTGGGGAGAATAGTCAGAGCAAGAACTGTTCTCAGTTTTTTTGGGGGAAAAACTGTAATCTTATAGTTCAATTATTAAAATATTTCAAAGCAATTTATCCATCCACTCCTTTGTTTTTGCACATAATACTTTTATAGTTTTGAGCAGATTTGACATATAGTGGTCCTGTTTTCCTTTTTTCACAAAGTTTTTAACATTTCATTTTTCTTTTGATCACTGTTTTGTTGTACTCTTCATCTATCCATCCATTTTCAAACCTGATTTATCCTGAGCAGGGATGCAGGGAAGCTGGAGCCTCTCTCAGCAAGTATCAGGCTCAAGGCAGGAACAATCCCTGGACAGAGTGGCTGTGCATTGCTGGGTGAACTCACAGAAATGCATACGTACATACAATAGGGTCAGTGTAGGTGGAAACTGGAAGACACCCCCACTGACTTAGGGGGAACATGCAAACTCCACATAGGGAGGACCTGGGATGTGAGCCCTTAACTTTTTGTTGTGAGGCAGCAGTGCTACAACTGTGCCACCATGCCGTCCAATCTACCAGTCATGTAGAAGCAAATTAAGTCGGCAAATTCCCCCCTGCCTGAATTGAAGTCATAGAGATAGTAGCTCTTCTAAGATTAACTTAATTATACAATTAGCTTTATGCTTTTTGAAGCTTGTTATGATTTTACAACAGGTAATTTTGCTTCATATTTTTCTTTCAAAAAGAACTCTAAAAGCAAGGTGACTCTGTGTCAGGTAAACTTTATAACTCATTTTTCGGTACATCCGAGCTTGTTGAAGCTTTTTGGAGAAGCTATATTCTACTCATTGGCAAAATATTACAGATATACAGTATTTGGAGCACTTTTTCCATCTGTGCCTGTCTTTTTTCACTTTTTTTTTGGCATATGGTAATTTATTTCTTGTTTTCTTTTCTTAAACATTTCCTTTTTAGTATTTTAATCTTTCTGGTATTTTACTGCTTATTTATTAAGTGATAGATAAGGTAGATAGGTGGCCATGCTGGCTGTCTTAGTTGGTAAAGCAAGCTCCATATAGTTTGGCTGTTTTTCTTTCTATTTTTCAGGCTAGTGATAAGAGTCTGTTAGTGCTTTTGCGCCATATGCACTTCTCTGCATTTTGTCTCCCATATTTCTTTCCAGATTTTAATAATGTTCTCAATCTTTTAGACCACCCATATTCATGACTATATTCCATTTTCTTGCCAGTTCATCACAATTTACTCAGAATTGATTACTTTTTTGTTGATAACTTACTGCCATCTGTAAAATCTTACACTGTTATTATTTTTAATCATGTGTCTGTTGATTTGGAAATCAGAATATTAAGCAATGCGAATTTAGATCACAATTGTTGACTTAGCACAATAATACTAGCTTACAAATATTTTTATTAATTTCCACACACGTCATTATTTTGATGAAGACTAACTTTGTTGTAACCAATGGAAGGATTTGACAAAAATACCAAGTAGGCCCAATTAAAGATTAAATGGCAGATATGTGAGGGATGTTACAAACTAGTAAAATAATGCAGCCAAGACTGCCAACACAAAAGATCACCAAATCTTTTATAAAAGTTCTAGAGAAATAAATCACTACATTTGAAGTCATAAACAAAAATAATGGCACAAACAGAATCCTTTCTCAAAAAAATGTGCTCAAAAACCATATACCTTTATTTTTTACAAGATTCCGATTCATTTCAAACCCAACTTACATCTTCTCTAACATCTCTTACATCTTCTTGCACATGAAATAGCACATCACCCCAGCACCCTATATGCTCAACAGTAACCCAACACACCAGACTAGCATCACCCTAGAAAACATACACAAAAAAGACATGATTGTGACATTAGTGAAGGAAAAGTAAAATAAATTATTATAATGAAAACTGAGCATTATTTGCACAATATTACACAATATTAACAAAACATATCTCCAGGGATACTTGAGGGAACACTATGGGAAACATAGTATATTTGAGAGGACAAATAATTTCATGTTTCACATAAAAATAAAATGCAAGCTAGAAGGGTATTGGAAGTAATTGCTGAGATTTACCAACACTACGCAAGATCATTCAATATTCAGTTCTTCAAAAACAGGTTGTTGATACAAACAAAATTAATTTTTTGTTCAAATGGAAAACAGGGCAACCAATTCTTAAACCATGCTATTCTTATGGAGAAAACAAAGAAAAGATTTTAGCATAACAAATACATAAAGAACTCTAGAATGTAATTGCAGAAATTATTTACTGGAAATAATGAAATAAATAAAATATTTAAAGAATATTATAAGAGGCTTGTGCCAGAAATTTCTTAAATTATATAGAAATTCTCAGCTCAATGCACTATACGAGGTAAGACACAAAAGTAAAAGGGTTGGTAAAAAAATAATATTTATTGATGAATTACAGCATTCTAAACATCGTCACCTTCTATATGCTCCCCCTCCCGATCTCTATACAGCTCCATACGTATCTTCCACTTATTGAAACAGTGTGTAGAAGAAGGATGTTCTCCTGAGCACCTCGTACTCTGTGTATTTGGTGACTAAAAACTTTCATTTCAGCAATGCTTGTAAGCCCTGTTACAAAGGTTATGAACTGACAAAAATATATTGTGCAAGGGCTCAAGAAAATCAGTTTCTATATGATTCAAACTGTTTTCTTGGTTAACTTCCTCAAAGTAAATGAGACAGGGTGAAGAAGTCACAAGGTCGCAGGGGGTACGTGACATTTGTCTTGTGGCCAATATTGGAGACTGTAAGAAAATGCTTAGTTAGGGATATAAGAAAAAGCTTAGCTTTTATATATTGTTTTAAGGAACTAACCGTTGTTGTTGTTTTGCAATACTTGTGTAATTGTAATCATTAAGACAAAGCCCTATAAAAACTTTAGGATACCCTTGCCGGGGGGCAGATGAAGGGCGGTGTCCTAGGACTGTGCTTCTCTGTCATTTAACCTTTGCCTGGTGTGTATGAATAAAAGATTTTTTACTAACTTTAATTATATCTCTCTGTCTTCAGTCACGAGAAACGACACCTTAGAAAAAGTGTCCACAAGTGCTGGAAGTCTTCTTGCTTGAGGCTCTTTAACAGGCTTGTTGTTTTTATCTGCACTTAATCCACTTACGAAAAATGTGTTCCCTTCAGGTCATTTTTGATTTTTGGGAACAAGTCAAAATCACAGGGAGCTAAATCTGGTGAATAGGGAGGATGATTGAGGACAGGAATGTTTTTGTCAGTAAAAAACTGCTTTATGGAAAAAGAGAAAATTCACGAGAAATTTGATGTTAATTTGCTGTTTGATTTTTCACCCGACATTATCACGGCAACTCATGTAGTGATTCTTGTGCAAATACTGACTGGGCTATTCACAGGATATACCTAGCCGGTTGATGGTTTGAGAGGGCGTGTAGGAGGGGATATAGTTCTATGATTCACGTCCGGCCGACCTCCAGACAGTTTTCCAGGAAAGCCCCAAGCCCAGTCCGGTTATTTTTGTGTCTCACCTCGTACATACAGGAGTTGCATTAACCATTGAGACTCTTTGAAATCCAAGAGTGAACTCTTAAAAAATGTGTTTCATAATTCTTGCTATGTCTAACAAAGTGATATAAAATACCATTCTAACAAAACACCACATCTCATAGTATAGAAAATTAAGACCAGGGGCCTCATGTATAACGCCGTGCGTAGAACTCACACTATAACATGGCATAAGCACAAAAGCGGGAATGTGCGTATGCACATAAAAATCCAGATGCAGGAATCTGTGCGTACGCAAATTTCTACGTTCTTCCACTACATAAATCCCGATCAGCGTGAAAAGTAATGCATGTGCACGCGCCTTCTGTCCCGCCCCAGCTCCTCCCAGAATTATGCCTCTTTGAATATGCAAATCGATATAAATAGCCTTCTGTGAAAAGACAATGGGAAAAGCATGGGGGAAAATATAAGAATTTCAGTGAATACCAAGTGGAGGCAAAGGAAAAACATACTAACTGTTGGTTTAAATAGTGGTATAATCAACAAAAGAAAGTTGATCGAGTGACATAGTGTCGGAGAAACTCGAAAGCTCAAGTTCACAAAGTCGCACAGTGCCCGAAATAAAAAAGAAGTTGTCACATATCAAAGTCTGCGTGAAAAGGCGACTTGCAGCGGACTGTCTGAGTGTCATATGAAAGCTTATTAGGGTACAGAGAAAAAAAATAGGCACACAGTGGGAAAAAAGCATGAAATGTCAACTTTAATCTCGAAATTTCCACTTTAATCACATAGTTTATTTTGTCATTAAAGTAGAACATCATAAACTTCATCTTAAAATCGTTTATTTTACTAGTTTCTCAAGTAGCATGTTAAATGCTTTGTTCTGTGTTTGATCTTCTATGTGCTCTATGTGTGTGAATCACTACGTGCTTCCGTTCTTTCTCTTTCTCCAACAGGACACAGAATCCATTACATTCATGATATTACAGCTCTCTGAATAATTAAAATACTGAGATGTATACGTGATATCTTTTTCATGATGATAGGAATGAAAACATGTTATTAAACATGGGAACACAGTGGCGCAGTGCTTGTTCATATCTCACGCAAGAGGCTTGCTGCGCCATGTGCGACCTTCAATGAAATAATTTATTACAGAAGTACTGTCTCTTTCAAACATACTAACCTCCAAATCCTGTCGTTACTTTTCTTTCTCCAAATACCCAATCGCCACCCAATCAGCTCTGTAATAGACGTTAAGCCATCTGTAAGCTTAGAACGCCGATTCTTCAAAACTTTTAAGGAACATTGAAATATCTTCGTAGTACATGTTTAATTATTCTATCCATCTATCCTTCCAGTGTTGCGTCAGCACCAGCAATAATACAGCACAAGGCAGGAGCTATCCGTGAACTAGCTAGCGCTGCAGCACCGTGTCCTCACATGTTTAATTATTAACAATACAGATTATTTAAATGAAGTTAAAGTTTTATCTGTATACTATAAGCAACATATTTTGCTGCATTTCATCTTAAAAATGATACCGTCATCATACGTGCTTTATAAAGTGGCGCAGGTTGTGCAATATTATAACTGTAGTTCAAGTTTACAGTGGGGTAATTGTACTTACAAGTACAAACAGTTCTACAGGGAGCACTTGATGGACTGATTGAGTACGTTTATAGTTCTTGGGATGAAACTGTTTCTGAAATGTGAGGTCCGTACAGGAAAGACTTTGATGCGTTTTGCCGTGGCTAAGGTAGTGTGTGCTTGAAACTGTATACCGATAATTCTCTTTCCGATCAGCTGCTGCTGTGATTCCCCACTCAGATACAGTGATATAAATACTCCGAGTGGTGCAGTGAGAGTAATATGGAAAAAGATGATCCGCTGTGGCAACCCTTAACAGGAGCAGCTGAAAGACGAAGAAGATGCAGTGAGCGTAACAACGCTAAAGCAGTTATGGTATTTGGAATACTATGGCTATTCCCTGGACCATTATATTGCTACAGGTTAATTACAATCAGATGCATTATACTAATAAACAATATGCAGTTAATTTCAGTGTATTTATAAAGCCGCGTCAGGAATGTGGATCGAAAAAAGAATGGGTAACCACACAGGAACAGTAGCACTGCTATGACGCTGGGTGCCGCCAGTCTGCAAAACCGAGCGGAGAAATTGCGTACGTGAGGGTATGAGGTACTGTGGAAATGTGCATGGCTTTTTTTTTTTTTTTTTTTGTTCTTTATTTCGCCTTATACAATTTCTTGTATTAGGAATTTGGTAGTTTTCGCATACCCCTTGGGGTCAGAGCGCAGGGTCAGCCATTGTACAGCGCCCCTGGAGCAATTACAGGTTAAGGGGCTTGCTCAAGGGCCCAGCAGAGCAGTGGCCTTTTTGGCAGTGACGGGATACCAGCGCAGATCCTTAGCCTCAGAGCCACCACTCCGCTAAGTTTAGGTTTTATACATTGCGATTTGAGCGTGGATACGTTCGTACGCAACATTTCTGTGCGTACGACCATTTATACATGAGCCCCCAGGAGAGTTTGCATTTGTTTACAGATTTTATTTTAGATAGAACACAGAAAACTTGCTCAGGATCACAAAGTGAGCTACAGTCTACGAATGAACTGATATTCTTATGGTTTAAATACAGTTATCCATGCACTACATGACTCTGTCCATTTGCCTTTACTATGTATGATGTCTGACAGTGGGTTTGGACATTTAGTTAGCCCAGGTCATTTAGACTTGTCTTTGTTATTGGCAATTTTTCCTAATACGTTTACCTAACATGACATCACATTCTCAAACCTGCTTAATCCAATAAATGTTCACCTTTTACTGTGTTAATATTAAGACTTTTAATACAAGAAATACAAAAAATGTTTACATGCCTTTATACTAAAATATTGTTTTATGATGTGTTTTTATTGCTTTGTGTTTTATATTATATTAATTTCTTTTAATTTACATTTGTAAATTCATGGAGAAGTTCACAATATAAAAAGTTCACTTTAAAATTAACTTATTATCGTTAATATTTGATTGTTCTTTCATGACTAGTTTCACTTAATGTCTATTAGGATTTAAGAATGTCCCTAATATTGATTAATTTGCTTCACTAATCCTTAGGTATACAGCAATACTCTTAAAGCTGTTACAGTTGGCTTAGCCTTCAGAATCCATAGTCACTATTTAAGAGCTTTGGGAGACTTTGAACTTTGTTGATGGTAAAGCTACACTGAATCATTAATATATTTTCACAAGGTGGATTATAATTGTATTACAATGTTTTTTTTCTTTAATAACAAGACCAAGGCCACACTCTGAGCTGTAAATATTCTTGGGTAAACCATTTCCAAAATGTTCTGCCACAAGAGGATTAAACACTCCTGGTTAATGATACAAAGTAAACACTTTTAATCACAGCACACAGACACTTTTTGAAATCAATAAACTATCCAGCAAAGACCTCTTGAGGATGTATACTCTGGACAGATATACATTTTTAACTCATAATTATAAAATCTAATAAATGGATTACATATACGTTCATTAAAATAAATTCCAATCACGTAGTGTAATTAAATACATGAAAAAACAAAGCAATATAATGAAACAATTCTACTTACAAGCAGGAAAACTCAGAAAGAGCAGTGGTCAGCACTTAGCACAAACTGAAATGTTGCTCAAACTGTAAACTGTAAAAAGAATTACATTCACACATATAAAAAATTAAACTGCAAATGACAAAGAAACAGTAGTATCTACAAACTGCACGCTAAATCATTTATGGGTTTTCTCTGTAATCATACAACCATTAAAACAATCTAAACAAAAAAAAAATTTTAACATTCAGCCCGCACATAAATGTTATGTACTTTAAACAAGCAAATGTCCTTTTTACTATTCAAGGAGAAGACAAATCACATTATGTTAGATCTGTGCATGACACCTAACAAAATATTTGATTAAGTGGCAGAATATTTGAGAGAGAAAAAAAACACTATAACCAACAACAAAGAAAACTTTTAATGGCATGCGCTGAGAAGGAAGATCAAAAGGCAGTCATCATCGCCTGTGCAAGATGACCTACTGTATGCTTGACTGTTCCATGGGCTAAACACCGAATCACAAGCTTTCAAAAATCCAGACTTCATCTTGTGTACAGTAAACAGTCAAGACCAGTACTGATCAAACTTTACTTAGGTGACCAACTTTATTAACTTCCTCTTTTTACATAAACACCAAAGATGTGAAAATAGACAGTTTTGGTTTGTACATGTTTGAGGATATCAATACTCTCTACTCTCCATTTTATTTCAACTAATCAATTACAACACTCTTTTTTATGTTAAAGAAATATTTTCACCTTCTCCTTTATTTGATTTTGGCCTGGATGCAGTTTTACCTCCATATTACAACGATCTTTTCCTAAGCAAGTGCAGAGGAGTTGTTTTCCTTGCCTGTGCAAGTCTTTTACCAGACAGAGAAAATGAGAAGGTATACTTAGTAATTTATCAGTAGCAATGTGCATCTTTGAATAACTGTTTGCAATCACCCCATCCTTTGTGTTTCTGTGTTTATTGAAATGCTGCTACCAGAAAAGATTAATTAGTGCTTTCTTGAAGCACATTTTCAGTAATTATTTTAAGAGTTTGCTTTACTTCTCTTTCATTATGGCTGCAAAATGCTTACTTTTAAGAGACACTTTAGAATTATGTTTGAAATAGGAGTGGAATGATTACTTGGGCTGTCAGTCTTTTTTTTTTTTTTTTTTGTTAATCAGTGACATGATCTTTGGGTCAGAGATAAGAAAGAGGCTATAGTTTATTAGAAAAGTGTTGTACTTTTTGTAAATGAAATACAGAGAATAAAAAATCAAGCTGAGAGTAATTAAGAAGTACACATTTCTCTCTATTATAAATTATTTTTGGTTTCAAGTTTATTATTTAAGTTTTGGTTATGTGAAAAGAATTAAAGCAAATATTAACATTTAATTTTTATTGGGGATGTTATAAGGACACTGTGGACAACATTGTCATTTCATGACATTAAGGATCTGTGTTCATTTCTCTGGTATAGTCGTTGTCGACATACAATTTATACATTCTCACTGCATAGAAAATAAGGACACAAGAAATTTAACAAACAAGTGGAGACCATTCATTCTGTCAGGCTCATGTGTTTAGCTAATAACTAAGTTGTTCCAGTATCTTATCCAGATACTTCTTAATGGTTCTCAAGTTTCTTGCTTCAAATATATGACTTGGAAGTGTTCTATTTCAGCCAGGGTTCCTCCCTTTGCTGTGGTTAAAATGTCTCAATTTTGTTCATTGCTTATGTTAACATTGTTGATTATTTAGTTTCTTCATGCCAACGCATCTTTTGCTATGGGCCATGTTTTTTATGTAGCAGAGCCACCTGCCAATCATTGCCAAGGGGCTGCTGTCAGCCTATAAAGGCTGAAAAAAAATCCACAGTCCTTTGCGGTTCATTCTGAATTAGAATTTAATTTATTATGTGCTTTTTGTGATTTTCTGGATATTTTGAATGACTGCTTGTATTGGGACTGAGACTGCTAAGATGCCTTTTGCCTTCTGCTCCTCTGTGCTTATTTTTTGTGTAAAATAAATCTTTTTATTTATAAAGTTTCATCATTGCCCTTTTTGTGTGACTAGTTGGCATTGATGGTTTCCCCCTCTAGTGGGCATTTTCAGCAATTATTGGGAACTCTTAAGTTCATAACAGGTAGTTTGCTCCAGATTCCCAGAACTTTCTGTGTAAATAATTGCTCTCTGGCTTCAGTGCTAATTTTACTTCCCCTTAATTTCCACTGGTGTCCTCGAGTATGTGATTCACAATTAAGTTGAAAGAATTCTGCTGGACCTACTTTATCAATGCCTTTGAAAATTTTGAACATTTGGATTAAGTTTCCAAGCAGTCTCTGCTGATTGAGACTAAACAGGTTTAATTTTCTGAGTCTGAAGGGGTAGGACATGTCATTAAGTCCTGTGATGCATTTAGTTGCTCTCTTCTGCACAGTTTTAATTGTTAGTATGCCTTTCTTGTAGTGTGATGATCAGAACTGCACACATTACCCCAGATGTGGTCTCACTTGTGCATTATTATAGTCTGAGCATAATGTCCCTTGATTTATATTCAACAGTTTTTACGATTTAACCTAACATTTATTTGCTTCAGCACATCAGCACATTACTTAGATGATGAAAATGTTGTGTCAATATAAACCCCAAAATCCTTTCCAGAGGTTTATGGTTGACATTCTTTTTGCCCATGTGTAGCACATTGCACTTTTCTACATTAAATCACATTTTCCAAGTGTTCTGAATCTTGTTCTAGTCTTCTTAAATTGCTTTTGCTGCCTCCTCAGTGCCTGCCATTCCTCCACTTTTATTATCATCTGATATTTCACAAGTTAATGTCATTAAACTACTCGTAAATCAGAAAAAAGTAATGGTCCCAGGTAAGATCCCTGAGGTACTCTATTTATAACCTCACTTTATGTGGAGCGTTGACCTCTTGTCTGTACACTTTGTCTCATGTCAGTTTGCCAACTTGAGATCTTGTTTTGCAGGTTTCTTCTGATGCCTACAGTTTCTAGAGTTAATTTTTGGTGTATGACTGCTTAAAACAAAACTCGTCTGACACTGCATGCTCTTGGGTTTCTCCTGTGATCAGGTAAAAATGACTGAGAAGAACTTGAATATAACACAGCCAGTAACTTCATTTGGCTTTGTTCCTGTAGAGTGGAGGAGGAGAAAGCTCCAGACACATGATGTCACTTCCTCCCAACTGCCAGATGCCTCTCACCTTCTAGTTGATTCCCTATTTAGGAGCATTAATGGCCATAAGATGGCATTCATTCTGGAGCCCTCCATAGAATAGAGAGAAAATCTCCTGTGGAGACAGCTAATCCCTCTATGAAAGAATAAGCTGTTATTGGGCTATTTATCTTGGACTGATGGCCCTAATTTCTGTTGCTTTTTACCATTTAAATGACAACTATTAGAAGTGGTTTTTGAAGCTGATACCCCGCCCCTTCTTGCTGTGTACCTATCTTGTTTTAGCTTAAGGGTGAATCAGATATTCAAGGGCATCAATGGAAATTAACAAGGACGTGCATTTAAAACTGAAGCCAGGAAGCACTTCTTTACACAAAGAGTTGTGGGATTCTGTAACAAAATACTGAAACATGTAGTTGAATCAGAAACCTTGACAATCTTTAAGGAAAATATGGAGAAGACATTGGGACAGCTTAGCTATAAGCTTAACAAACAGACTTGATGGACTGAATGATCTCCTCCCATTTAACAAATTTCTGATGTTCTTATGTTTCCGCACCTGATACTCTTGTTCTTTGCACACAGGTACCAAAGACATTTCTGTCATTTTGTATAGGATCTCAAATTTGATTCCCTAAGCTCAAAATCCACACAAAGGTGATTTTTGAATGATTTGCAGACCATTATTTTACTTTATCTGTGGATCAATGGCATAATTCCTCAATTAAACAACTTTAAATATAATATTACAATAATATATAATATAGTTTTGCAACAGAACAGGATATGAGAAAGCCAAGCATTGGCAAACTTTTTTTATGGGCATCCTATAACAGCTGCTTAAAATGCATACAAGCACATTACAAAAACAATAAAATGGTAATAAAAATTTAACAAAGGAAAATTAATTTAGCCTTGGGAGGCAAGCTTACACCATATGGAGCTCAAATATTATAACTCTTAACTCTAGAAACTTGCTTTTAAAGCTTTTGGTCTCTGAAAAATATATGAATGTATGACAACAGAAAATGTTATTTATTTAAATATATGTGTCTACATATATAGTTAACAGTATATTATTGTCATTTAGTGCTTGTGTTCTTTCAGAAATTTAGCAGGTTTAATGGTTTATAACAATTTTTTTATTTTTAACAGTTGTCCAAATTGCGGAGATTAATCATCTGGTGTTGCAGGATTTTTGGTTTATAGGATTATGGGATCTTTAAGTAAAATTCTTACCTGCAACATGGAACTTATGACCACTCTCCAGTGCCATGATTACACAGTGTAACTGCCTTACCTCAAAACTTCTGTATTCTTTACTTGATAACCATTTTACCTTAAAACGTATGTCATCCTTTCCTAATTATATATTTGTCATATAGTAAAAGAAAGCTTGGGATAAATATATAATAAAGTATCTTTTTTATTATTACAGAAAAGCAACACTGATAAGTAAATGAACTGCAAACTGTTAGAAATATTGACTTTTATTTCAAACTACTGTAAGTGACAATTTATTTGACATTCTATGTTTTTTCTTAAACCAAAAGAACAGCAGCTCAGTTTAGCATACTGGGCTATAATATCCAAAGGAAAATATGGAAATTAGCCAGCATTTTCTCTTATTGCTAAATGAAGCTCTTCCTTTGGTACCACTGTGTGAGTTTCATCCTAGAATAATTATTTGAAACATTGAAGTTTTGCTTTAAGGAAGGCTCTTGCATTAGCTACAGGTATTTATTACAGGCAGTATCATAACAATTGTCTGATCTATGTTCATTATTAACTGCTTGCTTAATATTTAGCTCATTTTCAGTCTTTACATTTCCAAGCTCCAGGCAGTAGGGGATGGAATTCTGAGGAAATGGCTAAACATGTGTGTATTGTTTTTCACTTGTTTTTACTACACGCTGGCTCCTTTTAAAAGACACACGGAGGTGCTCCAGGTGTTTGTTGACCCACTTCCGGCAGCACTTCTTGGTGTGGCAGGAGTGCTAGAAACAAGGGCTCAACAGTTCTCAAGACACCGCCTGGTGGTGGCCACGAGCCCCAGCAGGGTTGAGCTTCCATGCTCCAAACCCATGGCACTGCTGCACACCAGGGGGGCTCCGGGGGAGGTAATGGTCTGGATGTGCTCTGTCCCCCAGACCTTCCATTATAGGGGCATCCTGGCCAGGCAAGTGCCCCGGCAGTCCGCCACATGTGGTATGTGTACACCACAATATAAAAATACTAAGAAAAAGAAAAGGGCAGATTATGCAATGAAGCCAAACCATGCTGAAACAGACTGAAGCACAAAAAACAATTATCAAATTTTATAATGTATGCTGAGTCACTCTTGGTGAGGATATAGTAATAAAAGAGCATTTTTTAATGCGTAAATGTGATTAGTATATTTCATTGTTTCATCCTGGTAGATATTTACTCAAGGCCATAATATGATAAGGCAGCTCTAAATAGTGATTTGTAGCACTTTTAAATGGACTTTAATTCATTTTTATCACACATAATGAAAGATGGGGGAGGGAGGGTGTGTTCCAACTACAGAGGGATCACACTCCTCAGCCTCCCTGGAAAAGTCTATTTGGGGGTTCTGGAGAGGAGGGTCCGTCGGATAGTCGAACCTCGGATTCAGGAGGAACAGTGTGGTTTTCGTCCTGGTTGCGGAACAGTGGACCAGCTTTACACCCTTAGCAGGGTCCTGGAGGGTGCATGGGAGTTCGCCCAACCAGTCTACATATGTTTTGTGGACTTGGAAAAGGCGTTCGATCGTGTCCCTCAGGGAATCCTGTGGGGAGTGCTCCGAGAGTATGGGGTACCCCCTGATAAGAGCTGTTCGGTCCCTGTACGATCGGTGTCAGAGCTTGGTCCGCATTGCCGGCAGTAAGTCGAACCCGTTTCCAGTGAGAGTTGGACTCCGCCAGGGCTGCCCTTTGTCACCGATTCTGTTCATAACTTTTATGGACAGAATTTCTAGGCGCAGCCAGGGTGTTGAGGGGGTCCGGCTTGGTGGACTCAGGATTGGGTCACTGCTTTTTGCAGATGATGTTGTCCTGTTTGCTTCATCAGGCCGTGATCTTCAGCTCTCTATGGATCGGTTCGCAGCCGAGTGTGAAGCGGCTGGGATGGGAATCAGCACCTCCAAATCCGAGACCATGGTCCTCAGCCGGAAAAGGGTGGAGTGCCCTCTCAGGGTTAGGAGCGAGATCCTGCCCCAAGTGGAGGAGTTCAAGTATCTCGGGGTCTTGTTCACGAGTGAGGGAAGAATGGAGCGTGAGATCGACAGGCGGATCGGTGCGGCGTCCGCAGTGATGCGGGCTCTGCATCAGTCTGTCGTGGTGAAAAAGGAGCTGAGCCATAAAGCAAAGCTCTCAATTTACCAGTCGATCTATGTTCCTACCCTCACCTATGGTCATGAGCTATGGGTAGTGACCGAAAGAACGAGATCGCGAATACAAGCGGCTGAAATGAGTTTTCTCCGCAGGGTGTCTGGGCTCTCCCTTAAAGATAGGGTGAGAAGCTCAATCATCTGGGAGGGGCTCAGAGGAGAGCCGCTGCTCCTCCGCATCGAGAGGAGTCAGATGAGGTGGTTCGGGCATCTGATCAGGATGCCTCCTGGACGCCTCCCTGGTGAGGTGTTCCAGGCATGTCCAACCGGGAGGAGGCCCCGGGGAAGACCCAGGACATGCTGGAGGGACTATGTCTTCTGGCTGGCCTGGGAACGCCTTGGGATTCCCCCGGAAGAGCTAGAAGAAGTGGCCGGGGAGAGGGAAGTCTGGGCATCTCTGCTCAAGCTTCTGCCCCCGCGACCCGACCATAAGCGGAAGAGGATGGATGGATGGATGGATGGATAATGAAAGATTGTGAGTGATTGTATGACTTTTTTTAGTGATTATGGTCTAGCTGTCTAAAGAATAGAGACAGCAGTTGACAGGGCATCGGGACATCAACATTGAGTAAAATCAAAACAGAGCTTGTAGATGACTTTTTGATGTGAAAGCAAGTCTTCTTTGTTATCAACTACCAATATCTCTTGTTTTATGCAAATGAAAATGTACATCAGAATGCTTTACAGTATTATAGTCAATCATTTGTATATGTGCTTGTGTATGCCAATGCTGTAAGATTAAGTACTTGACTTTTTTGTATTATAGTTGTAAGTTTGGGTAAGTGTAATGGGCTAGAATTCAGTATTCCAAAGAAAATGACATTTCTCTGTGTTACTTAGTGTAATGGGCTATAAACCAGTGTTTTAAAGAAAAGGCAGAATTTCTGGAAAATTCTGCTAAAGGTCATTGTTGATGGCTATCTACAGGGCATAAATATTTACCTATCTTGCTAAAGAGTCACCTGCTTTAATTTAGTATCTCATCTACACACAATGTGGGGATACAGAACTGTCTGCTTCCTTTGAAAATTAACAAGTTCTGGGGATATTGGTTTCTAATCAAGTACTTTTTGATAGCTGGCCACAATAGTATTGTTGAACCAAAGTAAATGTGTTTACACAATTTGTTATGCAGAGGAAATTGGCTGGCACCATTGTTTCACTGATTGTCATGTTGATCTATGCAGAGATTGAAGCATTTAAATATTTCTAGGTAAAGGAGAATAAAGAAGAAACAGAAGTATGCTCTGGGACTTTTGACTGCTGCCTGCTTCTTTTATGCTTTTTCACCATATCGCTGTGGCTACACCCTGTAGCAACAGTGGCTTGTACCTGGCCCAGGTTCCCCTAGGCCTGAGGTTGGTAACATAAGCACTTTCACTCTGCACTTTATGCAACAAGGTAGTTAGTTAGTTAGTAGTTTATTTATATAGCGCTGTTCACAGACAAAAGGTCACAGAGCACTGAACAGCAAATACATTATAAATACAACAGTTAAAACAAAACATAAACAAAACATATAAAAATAATAAATAAACAAACAGGAACTATTCAGCACTTATTAAAAGCCTGTTTAAAAAGAAATGTTTTCAGTTGTTTTTAAAAGAATCAACAGACTCACCTGCATGCAGACCATAAGACAGGTTATTCCATAGTCTTGGAGCCACAGACTGAAAGGCACAATCCCCACGGGTTTTTAGCCGAGTGGGTGGGACAACAAGAAGGCCTTGTTGCACAGATCTAAGAGTCCAACAAGCTGTATAGTGCTGGAGCAGACTGGTTAGGCACACAGGAGCTTGTCCATGCAAAGCTCTGAAAGTAAGTACCAAAACTTTAAAAAGAATTCTATAAAACACTGGGAGCCAGTGCAGTGTGTGCAAAATGGGAGTGATAAGATCATTCCGGCTAGCGTGAGTTAGGAGCCTGGCGGCTGCATTTTGAACCAACTGAAGACGTGAGAGAGGGGAGAGCATTACAGTAATCAAGTTGTGAGGAGAGGGGCGGAGCTGTCAACTGATCACCACCTGGTGGTGAGTTGGCTTCGATGGTGGGGGAGGATGCCGGTCAGGCGTGGTAGGCCCAAACGTGTTGTGAGGGTCTGCTGGGAACGTCTGGCAGAGCCCCCTGTCAGAAGTAGCTTCAACTCCCACCTCCGGCAGAACTTCGACCACATCCCGAGGGAGGTGGGGGACATTGAGTCCGAATGGGCCATGTTCCGTGCCTCTATTGTTGAGGCAGCTGACCGGAGCTGTGGCCGTAAGGTGGTCGGTGCCTGTCGTGGCGGCAATCCCCGAACCCGTTGGTGAACACCGCTGGTGAAGGATGCCGTCAAGCTGAAGAAGGAGTCCTACCGGTCCCTTTTGTCCTGTGGGACCCTGGAGGCAGCTGATAGGTACCGGCAGGCCAAGCAGAATGCGGCTTTGGTGGTTGCTGAGGCAAAAACTCGGGCGTGGGAGGAGTTTGGGGAGGCCATGGAGAACGACTTTCGGACGGCTTCGAGGAGATTCTGGTCCACCATCCGGCGTCTCAGGAAGGGGAAGCAGTGCAGTGTCAACACTGTATATGGTGGGGATGGTGCGCTGCTGACCTCGACTCGGGACGTTGTGGGTCAGTGGGGGGAGTACTTCGAAGACCTCCTCAATCCCATTAACATGCCTTCCAATGAGGAAGCAGAGCCTGGGGACTCAGAGGTGGGCTCCCCCATCTCAGGGACTGAGGTCACCGAGGTGGTCAAAAAACTCCTTGGTGGCAGGGCCCCGGGGGTGGATGAGATACGCCCGGAGTTCCTCAAGGCTCTGGATGTTGTAGGACTGTCTTGGTTGACACGCCTCTGCAACATCGCATGGACATCAGGGACAGTGCCTCTGGATTGGCAGACCGGGGTGGTGGTCCCCCTCTTTAAGAAGGGTGATTGGAGGGTGTGTTCCAACTACAGAGGGATCACACTCCTCAGCCTCCCTGGAAAAGTCTATTCAGGGGTCCTGGAGAGGAGGGTCCGTCGGATATTCGAGCCTCGGATTCAGGAGGAACAGTGTGGTTTTCGTCCTGGTCGCGGAACAGTGGACCAGCTCTATACCCTTAGCAGGGTCCTGGAGGGTGCATGGGAGTTTGCCCAACCAGTCTACATGTGTTTTGTGGACTTGGAAAAGGCATTCGACTGTGTCCCTCGGGGAATCCTGTGGGGGGTACTCCGAGAGTATGGGGTACCGGCCCCCGTTTCCAGTGAGAGTTGGACTCCGCCAGGGCTGCCCTTTGTCACCGATTCTGTTCATAACTTTTATGGACAGAATTTCTAGGCGCAGCCAGGGTGTTGAGGGGGTCCGGTTTGGTGGACTCAGGATTGGGTCACTGCTTTTTGCAGATGATGTTGTCCTGTTTACTTCATCAGGCCGTGATCTTCAGCTCTCTCTGGATCGGTTCGCAGCCGAGTGTGAAGTGGCTGGGATGAGAATCAGCACCTCCAAATCCGAGACCATGGTCCTCAGCCGGAAAAGGGTGGAGTGCCCTCTCAGGGTTGGTAGCGAGATCCTGCCCCAAGTGGAGGAGTTCAAGTATCTCGGGGTCTTGTTCACGAGTGAGGGAAGAATGGAGCGTGAGATCGACAGGCGGATCGGTGCGGCATCCGCAGTAATGCGGGCGTTGCATTGGTCTGTCGTGGTGAAAAAGGAGCTGAGCCGCAAGGTGAAGCTCTCAATTTACCAGTCGATCTATGTTCCTACCCTCACCTATGGTCATGAGCTATGGGTAGTGACCGAAAGAACGAGATCGCGAATACAAGCGGCTGAAATTAGTTTCCTCCGCAGGGTGTCTGGGTTTTCCCTTAAAGATAGGGTGAGAAGCTCAGTCATCCGGGAGGGGCTCAGAGTAGAGCCGCTGCTCCTCCGCATCGAGAGAAGTCAGATGAGGTGGTTCGGGCATCTGATCAGGATGCCTCCTGGACGCCTAACCGGGAGGAGGCCCCGGGGAAGACCCAGGACACGCTGGAGGGACTATGTCTCCCGGCTGGCCTGGGAACGCCTTGGGATTCTCCCAGAAGAGCTAGAAGAAGTGGCCAGGGAGAGGGAAGTCTGGGCATCTCTGCTCAAGCTGCTGCCCCCGCGACCCGACCTCGGATAAGCAGGAGACAATGGATGGATGGATGGAAGTTGTGAGGAAATAAAAGAATGAACAAACATCTCCAATTCTGACTTTGAAACAGCATTTCTTAGTTTAGAAACATTTTTCAAATGAAAGAAACACGAGCAGCTGACTGATCTTACATATGCATCAATGTCAGGGACTGGTCAAAAATAACCCCAAGGTTATGTAAATTCGACTTAATAACAGGAGAGACAGAAGAGAATTTTAAGCTAATCTCAGAATGAAGAACAGGAGGAGAAACAATTAATACCTCAGTCTTTCCGGAATTCAACTGCAGGTAATTACTACTGAGCCAGTTGTTAACCAGAGACAGACAATCAACCAATGTGACCAAAGTATTAACTTGGTTAGGTTTAAATGAAAAATAAAGCTGTAAATCATCTGCATAGAGATGATACAAGATATCCTTAAAAGAGTTAAGAATCTGTGATAGGGGAAGAATATATAAAGAGAAAAGTAGAGGTCCAAGAACCGAGCCCCGTGGCACTCCACATGTCAAAGGAGCAGAGTCGGATGAAAAGCCAGCCACACCTTCTGAGAAACTCCTGTTCGACAAATAATAGGTGAACCAGTCCAAAGCAGGGCTAGAGACACCTAACAGCTCTAATCTATTAATTAAGATCTGTTGGCCACTGTATCAAAAGCTGCCGTAAGATCTAACAGTACAAGCACAGCGCATTGGACTGCATCAGCAGCAATTAAAAGATCATTAAAAACTTTTAGAAGAGCTGTTTCTGGTATTGGTTTTGAGTCCCAGCCTGGTCACTGTTCATATGGAGATTGCATATGTTCCCTTGGTTTTCTCTTGGTACTCCAGTTTCCTCCCATTCAACCAGCATGCAGCTTAGTTTGAAGACATTCTGTAAATAGGCCAGCGTGAGTGAGAATACCCAGTGTTGGACTGGCACTCTTTCCTAGGCTAGATTCCTGTCTTGGTACCAAGCATACATTCTGCCTCTTAAGTCTTAAGCTGTTTCAGAAAATGAAAGAATGTATTAAAAATAGAATTATAAAAACCATAAAATTTCACATTGATGACATCCGTTATTGTTACTGATTATTAATCCCATATAAGAACAGCATGTTATGCAGGTTTTGCTGCAAACTTAATTCTTTTTTTTTCTTTCTTATTCAACAGCTAAATGCTTTTTTATTTTTGCTGTTCCATTTCTGTAGAACACAAACAGGTAGTAAAGAATGAAATGTGCTTGGAATATCAGCTAGCAGTGTTTTATTTTTATTAGTGTTTTATTCAGATATGTTTTTAGAAGGTATGTTTCTTGAGGGAAAGTCTTCAGAGGAAAATGTTTTTATTGATAGTCTCATTACTTTTCTGTAAACAGTTAAGATCTGCAAATGTATTCCAATACCTTACACTGCTTTCATTGTGCAACTGACATGCAGTGATGGAGCTAATGAGATCTTGGTAATGGACCATATTATCCCATAGGTATTGTACTTGACTGTGCCGACTACATATGTGGTATGAAGACTGAAAATTGTTTAGCCTTAGGCCACAGGCAGTAATGAGTTTTTATTTTTTCCTTGGATAGGTGGGTAAAATGTCTGAGGTACATTTTATCATTTTTATGTCAAGATTGCTATTAACACAAGCCTTTTTCTACATAGCCTTGGCACAGATGTTACATTGTACATTCATGATTTCTGAAAGCTGGTTTAGCAAATGGATGGATATTGCAGTGTACTGAAATTTGTTTTAAACAAAGATGCCGCATAGTCAAGAACACAGCAGTTGTACTTCCTAAAATATTAATTTGTAGGTTGGTATCGTCTTGCTTAACAGCTTTCTGTGTGAAATTGGGTAATACAAGCATTATTTATAATTGTGTTACGGTCTGTATTTTAAAGGAAAGATCTCTTCTTGTATTCTGCTGAAGATTAAATGGCAACAAAGAAGTGAAACACATAGCACCAAGCCACCCCTCCATCTACTGTATCTGTTATTCCCTGTATAGGATCATTAGAGGTGAGTTGTACCTTTGCAGATACTGACATAAGGCAGAAACATCACTCCACTGCTGAGGAAACTCACATACTGTATCTACACACACTAGAAGATTGTTTCATAACACCTTGTCTTCAGAGGTAAAAGTGAAGTCCTCATTTGAAACCCATGCAAACATACAAACCTCACATATAGGGTGCTGCAGAAAATCAAACCAGTATAAAAGTCGTCCTTACAGGTGGTGCAGTGGTAGTGCTGCTGCTTTGCAGTAAGGAGACTGTGGAAGATTGTGGGTTCACTTCCCGGTTCCTCCCTGTGTGGATAGCGCTTTGAGTACTGAGAAAAGCGCTATATAAATGTAATGAATTATTATTATTATTATTCCTTGGCTGGAGCATAAGCTTTGTCACACTGCATCATGCATACAATCCTAGTTGTGGTTCTGTTTGATGACAGCTGCTTTATTATGTTGTATTCTAGAATTGCATGATGTGCTGTGTCTGTGGGGTTCTTCTCCCACATCCGGTAAAGGTATGCATGTTATTGGTAATTCTAAAATGGTTGTGTATGAACAAGATGGTGGTTGCAGGTGGAAGGATAGGAGTCATGTGAGAGATCAGTGTATGGCCATGCAGCTTGTGCAGTAGAAGTGGAGTTAGGTGGAGCTCAGTCCAATGGACACATTCTTAGAAGTGGTTCATATGAAGGTTAGTCTCCAAACAGTGTGTACAACCTTTTTATTTTTGGAAAATATGTTACATAAGTGCAGGATGTTGATGTACTAAGTGTCATTTTAGATGTCAGCAATGAAGTTGTTTTAGAAAATGTGGGAAAGTTCTGCTGTTTAGGTGACGTTTTAATTGCAGACAGAGGTGTGAGCATGGCAGTGATATAAAGGGTGAGAAGTGCATGGAAGAAATTCCCAGAGGTGTTCCACATTATTCCTTCTAAGTGAGTCTTTCTTTTATTGAAGGGAAGGGTTAATGCTTTGTGAGGGAGCAGTAGGCTCTATGAAATTGCAACATGTCTGATGAAGGCAGAAAATGGAGCAAAACTAGAAAGAAGGGAGATGAGAATGATCAGGTGGATATATGTTGTGTCACAGATTGAGTCAAAGTTGAATGGTGAATTGAGAGACAGGCTTGACATGGAGGTGATAAGTGTGCAGTGTAAAAATAAACTGTAGTCTTCTGGACATGTGAAGTGCAAATTTGACTGTGATTGAGGCAGAGGAAATGAGGCCCACAGGGAATGCCAAAGAAGATCCGATATTGGTGGTAGTGGCAGATGACTTGATAGAAATGAGTGTCACACCAAATGATGCCCAGTACCATAGAAAGTGTAGGAAGACGATTTGGGTGGCAACAGGCCACTTTGACTAAATCATGAGAATGTCATTAATTTGATATTATGATGATGGCAATGAGCAATCTAGCCTAACTGCTGAATCATTATTGGCCATATACAGTATGAATGAGCGTTGCCATGAGTATGTACTGAGGTGGATGGAAATGCTATCTAAGGCTTGTCCCTGGCTTGTTTCCTATGCCTCACGTGACCCTGTATCATAAAAGATGGATTCACTAAATGGATTTAAGAGTGGAACCTTATGAATTACTTCAAAGCATTAAATCAAAGGGTTATTTAAATTAGTCCAAAACAGGAAAAACAAAACAAACTGGAAAAACAGAATACATTGCTTGAAAAAAATGAGCAAAGTTTTGAATTAAACAATTTAACTGATGCCCCTAGCAGAGGAAGAACATGTTTGGGAAATAATCCATACCAATTTGCCAAACTGTCAAGTGCCAAGCCCTCTTTACAGCATCTCATTGTTATATTAGATCATTCAGTGTTTATTCTCCTGCTAATAAAGCAAAATATGTAGTCTCCAGAACAGCTGTTTGTCTTTCAGCCATTCTTTTAGCATTTTGGAAGAAATTGGGAAATGTCTTCACAGCAGAGTCTACCAGGGGTGCACTGGAGCATGAGAACAAAGCAACTCATAATTCTTTAGTAGTCTAATATAATTACACTGCTATTAACTTAATTTTTTTATTGTTTAAAGCAAGCAGCTTCATAAGAAAGATTAAATATCTAAGAATATTTCAGTATAGGGTACAGTATTAAAAAATAACTTGTAGATGTATTATTATCACATAAAAAAGCATAATAATGAAATAAATTGCAGTATTATTAAAATGTTTGATAAAAGAAAAATAAATTATTGGTGGAGCCTGAGTGGACATAACTGAATGTGCACCTGATTGATAATAGAAGATAGAAACTACAGTAAAGACAATAAGAATATTTGAATCTGCATTAATTATAGTCATAGTTGTTTATAATGCAGGATGTATTTTTTATTTGTTTGAACATAGTATTGGAGGGTCATTCCCTGATCCCGAAAATGCATGAGCATTTGGCTAGTGAAACCCACAATAGTGAAAGCCAGTGTCCAAAAAATCTAAATTGGACTCTGTTTCACAAAAAGACCACAGTATACGTAGGTATTGGAGAGTATCAAAATTTATCAATGGGAGGCTATAATGACTCAGCAATTAGTACTTCTGCCTCAGAGATCCAACAATGAAGATTTCATTATGACCTGTTAATGTTATGATTTTGATGTTTTTAATTATGCATAAATCATTTATTATTTTATACTTTATATTTATTTTGACCTTCTTATAATTTTTTACCATTGTTTTTGTGATGTAACCACAGTACCATTTTGTAATAGTTTTCAAGCATGCATGCCACTATTTTAATGTGTCTAATGTTTTACAGTAACTGTATTATTATTATCGTGCATTTTCTTTGCTGTCATGCATGACTGCCACATGTGCAAAGTCTCATAATATCAACATATTATTTATAATAATAATAATAATAAATTTTATTTATATTGCACTTTATATTTTAGCAATCCCAAAGTGCTACAGAGTAAAAATAGAATAATAAAATAAAAAAAAAGAACAGAAGAGTCTATAAAATACTTTAACAAAATGACTTTCTAAAAAGATGAGTTTTTAGGTTTCGCTTAAAGGCCTCAGTCGACTGTGGGGCTCTCAGGTAATCAGGGAGGGCATTCCACAGCCTCGGCACCACCGATGAAAACGCCCTGTCACCCATGCTGCTGAGCTTAGTTCTGGGGACTTGAAGAGTGTTAGTGAGTACAGAGCGGAGGGAACGTAAGGAGTTATGGGGGGTAAGGAGTTCCTGTAGATATGGATCTGCTGTTGTCTAAATCTCTCTATTATATAAAAAAAATCCTGTGATGAGATGAGACTTTTTGGAAGAGATTTTTTCAAGTCCTGCAAGACTTTGGCCATGAGATTTTTTCAAGTCACGCCCTCCGTTCAACCATATTCAACCACGCTCACGGTACTCTCACCTCTCATTCGTGTGAATGCTTTTGTCAGACACAGTTCCTGCTCTCTCAGCGCTTATAAATTTAAACATTTTCCTCACTTTAAGTTCCCAATTAAAGAAGACGTATTATGTCCAAAACTTATTGAAGAATTTCATCAATAGGGTTATCAACACAAAAAATGAATACACGGGCAATCCTAGCACAGGGAAACAATGAAGTCAAACGAATTAACGCCATAATTGTCAATTGGTAACATGGCAACTTGGTTAAATGCATATCAATAGACTATGCTGAAACAGTTGGTGGTAATTGTGCGGAACATGAAAACATCAACTTACAATATCCCGAAGAATATCCACAACCGGTCTTCCACCGCATGAATTACTGTAGAAAGAAGGATGTATCCAAGAAAGGTAATGTAGTAAATCTTCCGTGGATAACATTATTGGTTCCGCCGATTAACATTGTTGGTTTCAAGCATGGCGCCCTCTGTGGCAGATATTTTTGCTCGCTCCACTCCATGCTGTTTTTTGTTTTGTGTTGTGTTTTTGTTTTTCACCTTCTCTACAGCACACAGATGCTTTGCACTACTATCATACAGCAGACAGGCATTGCTGGACATTGCTAACACATACAGTCCTCTGGAATTTACCGGTTTTATACCATCTGAGCTACAGTTCATTGTTTGCTCCCGCAGCCAACACCACAAACACACCCAGGAAGACCCCATAGCACTGAGCTCAAGTGTCCAAGCTGACCCCAGGAGAGTGCTAAGGAGACGGGGACGCAAGCAAGGCAAGAGGGGAGGGCTCCACACTAGGCTGAAAGCCCGGGTTAGCCAACCACTGCTACCCAGCCTCTTGCTAGCCAACGTGCAGTCTCTGGAAAACAAACTGGATGAGCTAAGAGCCAGGATTACAGCGTAGTGGGAAAAAAGAAATTGCTGCGCTCTAATTTTCACAGAGACCTGTGGCCATTCAGCTACAGACTCACTCCGTGCACCTAGGAGATCACACCGCAGCTTCCAGTAAGGCTGGGGGGGGGGGGGTGGCGGGTTATTGGATGGGGGGTGTGTGTGTTTATTAACAACTCGTGGTGTGGAGACGTACAGACTGTTTATAAGCACTGCTCACAAGATGGGGAGTTTTTACTGTTGAAATGCTGACCCTATTATCTACTGAGGGAATTCACTGCTGTGTTTTTTGCCACTGTTTACATCCCCCCGCGAGCTAACTCCACGGCAGCGCTCAGCAAACTCCATGATGTCATCAGTGCATTAGAGACGACTCATCCCAATGCTGTTTTTATCGCAGCTGGCAACTTTAATCAGTGCAATTTACGGACTGTACTTCCTAAATACCACCAACGTGAACATTCCCATCCGTGAGAAGAACACACTGGATCATGTTTACAGCAACATACGCGGTGCATACAGGGCTGCACCCCACCCCCACTTCGGACAATCGGACCACATCTCTCTGTACCTGTACCCAGCCTACAGACAAAGGCTGAAACAAACACACCTTATCATTAAGCAAGTTAAACTTTGGACCCCAGAGACTGACAGCACCCTGCAGGACTGTTTTGCTCAGACAGACTGGGATGTGTTTAGGGTTGCAGCCATTCTAGAGGACTCTTCTATCAGCATACAGGATTATGCTGAGTAAGTGACTGGGTACATTAGCACCTGTATTGACAACATCATGCCCAGAATACCAGTCAGGAAGTTCCCTAACCAGAAGCCCTGGATAAATAGTCAGGTACGCCACATGCTGCGTGCCCACTCTCTTGCACTGAGACGAAGTACAAAGCTGTGAAGTACGGACTAAGAAAAGCCATCACAGCAGCCAAGAGGCAGTACAGAGAGAAGCTGGAGGGCTTCTATTCTAATTCTGACTCTGGAAGTATGTGGCAGGGCCTACAGCACATCACAGACTATAGGACCACCACCAACACAATCAGCTCCACAGACAGTCTGCCAGGTGATCTCAACACTTTCTACACCCACTTTGAGAAATCCAGCAACAGCACAGAGTGGAGGCACACACACACCTGGACCACGCAACCCCCCTCCCCTCCCCCAACAGTCTCTTTAGGTTAGGTACACAAAGCACTAAGGAAGATCAACCCCCGTAAGGCAGCAGGACCAGACAACATCCCTGGGTGGGCTCTCAGAGCATGTGCCAATGACCTGGCTGATGTTCTCTGCTCCATCTTCAAACTTTCCCTAAGTCAGAGCATCGTTCCATCCTGCATTAAGACTACAATCACCATCCCCATTGCTAAAAAAAGCCCATCCACCTGCCTGAATGACTACAGGCTGGTAGCACTCACTCGAATCATCATGAAGTGTTTAGAGAGAGTGGTGCTGGCCCACATTCAGAACACTCTGGACCCCCTGTAGTAGGCCTACCGGCCCAGCAGGTCCACCTCAGATGTCATCGCCGCCGCACTACATTATTCCCTCTCCCATCTGGAGAACAAATACTTCTACATCAGGATGCACTTTGTTCACTACAGCTCTGCCTTTAACACGGTTATCCACCATAAAGTGTCTGCACTTGGCCTGTACCCCACCCTCTGTGACTGGCTCCTAGACTTTCTGACTAGAAGGCCCCAGTCTGTCAGGATTGGTAACAGGATTTCAGCCACCATTATCACAAACACAGGCACCCCACAGGGATGCATCCTCAGCCCCATCCTCTACACCCTGTTCACCCATGACTGTGTTGCCTCCCACAAAGATAACATCATCCTAAAGTTTGCAGACGACACTGCAGTGATAGGACGCATCACTGGAGGGGACGAGGTGGCCTACAGGAGGGAGGTGGCCAGTCTGGTGTCATGGTGTGAGGACAACAACTCCACCCTCAACACAGACAAGACGAAGGAGATGATAGTGGACATGAGGAAGGAGAGGAGACCTCACCGGCCACTGTTCATACGAGGGCTTGAAGTGGAGAGGGTGAGCAGCATTAAATACCTGAGCGTCTACATAAGTGAGGACCTCACGTGGACACTTAACACTACACAGCTGGTCAAGAGGGCCCAGCAGCATCTGTACTTTCTGAGGAGGTTGAGAGCATCTTAACCAGCTGCATCACCGTGTGGTACGACAACACTACTGCTTTGGACCGCAAACGCCTGCAGAGGGTGGTAAAGACAGCTGAGAAGATCACCAGGACCTGCCCTCTCTGCAGAGCATCTATAACTGCAGAGTCAGCAGGAGAACTGCCTCAATCCTCAGGGACCCCACCCACCCCCAACACAAACTGTTCACACTTCTACCCTCAGGCAGGAGGTATAGAAGTATGAAATGCAGGACTTCCAGGCTAAAGAACTCTTTCTTTCCCAAGGTCATTAGACACCTAAACAACTGACTGGAGTTTATAACCATGGTTCACCTCTTTCTATCTACCTCACACAACTGTAACTGTATTTGACTTGTCCATCACACACCTACCTGCATATTACACTTTATACATCTATTCTGTTTTTATACTTTATGCTGCCTCTGCTACTTATTATCTGTCTGCTACTTATTATTTATGTTTATCTTTATACTTTGGTTTTGTCATTTGGTGTGGACAGCAAAGAAAGAATTTCATTGTACAGGGAAAAGTGTTTCCTTATTGTGCACATGACAATAAACTTTGAGTTACACAACAAAGAAGATCTTGATATGCCATTCGTATTAAAACGTTAACAATTTCCCGTTAGAATAGCTTTTGCAAAGACAATTAACAAATCTCAGAGCAAAACATTCAAAAAAGTCATTTTATTTAATAGAGAAAAAAAATGAAATTCAATCACGAGCAGTTATACATTGTGTTGTCATGATGAAAGTCCAAACACAGAATCAAAATTCAATGCAAATTGGCGAAAATTTCATTCAAACATTTTTTTTTACTGAAGTTTTACAGTAAAAGTGTAAGTTTAAAAGTATTTGTGTGTTAATTTCAAAGCCAAAAAGAACAAAATCGTATTACTCAATGAATAACTCTATATGAAACATAATTTACTTTCAAATTATTACTTGCTGTAATGGAAAATAGTTAGTTCTATTATGTATATGTAACAATTCCCATGAAAATAAAAATCTGTTTAAATTGTACATCCGCATATCCATACGCGAGGGGCAGAATCGCAAAGAGGCTAGTGCGTAGCGCAGGCATTGGTGGGGGTTGGCGAGGGAAGTGAGCATGGGGCAAAGCCCCCTAGTTTCCAAAAAAACGAAAAGTTTACAAATGTGGCTGTGCTAAAGGAATTAAGAATAATTTGTCTTTGGCTATAGTATTTCTGCCTTCATTTTTGGGTTGTTTTGGGTTTAGTCTCAAGAATATTTGACCTACTAGTTTACACTCCTGTTAGTTTTTCATTATGAGTTCATCTCCTTGTCCTTTTATTTTCCCAAGTGTTTTGTTAATTCTATTTCAACTCTAGAAGAGGAGTCATGATACAGTTTGGTGAGTAAAAATAAAAACCATGCTTCAATTTATAGCTAGTAGACTACTGTCAAGTGAGTTCCCAATTTCTTGCAGCTAGCCAAGAAATGTATCCTCTACTAGGACAAGTCTGGTTAAACATTTTTGAGTCTGTAATCAGGCAAGAGAAAAGCTTGTCCATCTGCCTTCTTTATTACCCCTGAAGAGGCCATAGAGGGAGCATCCATCACAGCAGTCTGTTACAGCATGGTCAGAATGGTTAAGGAAACAGAGGGTAGAGGTTCATTTTATAAACTATTGAATTTATATAGTGTCAATCAAGACATACATTTACTCTGGTTGGTTCGTTGGTTTACACCCAAATGACTTATATGAAATAAAAGTCTATTTTATTATATTCTATTTCTTCTATATCTTTAATTTTGGTTATTATCCTTGTAGTTTCCGTGTATGTGACAACTATCCAATCTTGTTTACAGGACATCTAATGATCTCTTAGTCACCTTGTAGTACATTTTGTATATTACATCTTTGTCTTTGTTGTTCACTTGACCTTTATGTGGTTTCCTGATATGCTTGAACAGGTTTCTAACATTCATTTTTCTTTGTAAAAGACGGATTCAAGGACATGAAGATTTTTTTAAAGGAATGGCATGAATGGTCTCTCAGCTTAGTCACTTTATTCACACCACTGGATAAGGAATAAGACTTGGTGCAGTTTATTTACCTTGTTCTAAATAACGCCTTTTTAAAATAAACTTTTTAAATGACCTCAACTATTAACAATACATTATTCTAAATGAATTCCCAAATTTGGTAGTATACTTAAGTTTTCATTTACAATTTGATAAACTAAATAAAAAATTAAAATAGCTAAATTATCCCTAACATATTTAGTTCGAGTTACGAGTTATTGTTTTTTTTAAATGGGTGGTAGGATATGCTTGATTCAATTTCAGGCATAGTCCAGTTTGAAATGTTTAATGCTGCTACTGATATTGTGTTGAATGCCATAAGCTCTAATTTGCAGCTTGTCTCATCCTTTCAATATTTTTTGCTGATCTTACAATTTCCTGTGGACCGACACATCCTTCATACTAATGGTGGATTGAAGTTTATTAAACCACTTTAAAGCAGTGTTACAAGAACAAATCCTTTCTCCTCTATGTCCATTAAACATACTACAAAGTCCTGTTTGCACCTCTGGTACAACTTTAGATTCAATTTATGTTGTAACAGTAAACATGTAATATGGAACCAACCAGTTATCCATGGCCAATGAAACTGTTTAGGGGTCACAACACTGCCTTGGCACTATATATTATATACTCCCACTGTATTGACTCACCCTCCACAACAACCTGAAAATCATCACATCTTTGTGCAGCACCAGTTATATTTATTTAGACATTTGAAACTAGTGCCATGGCCTCTTCACCTGACATTCTTGTCTATGTCATTCCCTTGTCTCTCCTCCCCTTTCCTGTATGTGTATTTGCTTGAAGGTTATCTCAGTTTGATTGTTTCACATGTTGTAAGAGGGATGATGGTGTTGTGGGAAATATTTATTATAGTTTTGCACCATAGAAATGAAAGCTTTCTGTGATGCATCAAGAGTGTTGTTGATAGGCCATATCTAAGTTTACATATTACTAATAATAAATAGTACACCAGAAAGGGCAAAATTCATGCTTGGACAAACTCTACTAATTTTACTACATCATGGTGACCAATCACAAACCTATCAATGGCCCTATCTGAATCATTTAAAAAACAAACAAAAAAAAAATAATATTTTAAAATACTTAATTATTTTATTACTTATATCTTGTTTCCAAATCATGGGAGGCATCAAGCACAGGCCAGAGACCAGACATAGTGTTCCTGTTCACCTTAATTGCTGAATGTTAGTCCAATATGCATTCAGCAATTAAGCTAAAATGCATGTCATCATGGCCTTTCCCTGGATTTAATCAGGTTGGCCAGTTGCCCCAAAAAGTGTCATATATCAGAGGGTAACAGTCACCATTTTTCATCAAGATGGCTATTTGGGCAAAAACAGATAGTCACTGTTATTTACCCACAAGAAGAAGCACAAAAACTAAGTGCTTGTGTCAATGAGGCAGACAAAGGGGAAAAGGGTAAATGTTTACAGGTGAAAATCTGCCAACTACCTAAGACAAACAAGCACATTGGTTGCTGATAGTAACTGGGTTAGATAAAGTTTATGTTCTTTGCTTTATTTGTGCCCTGACATTAAAATTCCAACAACAGCACTCTTGTTTTTTAATGAGGAGTGGAACGACAGCTTCAATGAAAAGGGAAAACCTTTGTATTTGGGAAAATGCCTTTATAGTTTCAGTATCCCAATTACGAAATTCCAAAATCCAAAGATTTTAAAGCACCAACATGACACCACAAGTGAAAAATTAAACACTAGGGGTTTCGTTTATAAAACTTTACTTAGATTGATGCATGAAAATACGCTTAAGTAAAAAAAATGGATATTAATAATATATGCATATTCAAAAACAGATGTATTCTCTCAGGGCAGGATGGGGGAAGCAACTAGAAGCATCAAGCACCGTGAGTAAACAGCACACTATTGATGATGCAGGGGAGGATAGTGGGGGGGCACCCAAGTGAAGCAGTGAGCACTGCTTTCAGCTTTGTCCCAGTGAAGTGACATACCTGCATTCAAAAATACTGCCTGGTACTGTTAAAATTGCAGATGACTTGTTTGTTAATGGAATGCCACTATTTACAGTTAAGAAAAGCAGCTTTATTCTTGCATTAAAATATGAGTTCAAGAAATTGCTCCTTTTTATGTTGGATTATGTTTTATGTTCCTGAATGTACATCCACACTGCAGAAAAACTGAATTTAGCAACTCGTTGGTAGGTTCCCTGAGAAGTAACAATAGGTAGCTATTATAAACTAATGAAAAAAACAAAAAAAACTTCTTCAGTGTAAATATACAGCATTGACACTCTTAAAAGGGAAATAAAACACAATCAGCATATTCATCACTTTTGTGGTTTAATATGTTTGCCATGTCAACATACATTATCATAATGAATTACTATACATATCTATACTATACATAGTGAGTCATCATTCAGCTGGTTTGGCTGCATTTTCCTGCTTAA
The DNA here is from genome assembly GCF_900747795.2 of Erpetoichthys calabaricus. Lineage (NCBI taxonomy): Eukaryota > Metazoa > Chordata > Cladistia > Polypteriformes > Polypteridae > Erpetoichthys > Erpetoichthys calabaricus. The sequence goes on from NC_041399.2 coordinate 91,857,623, forward strand.
TCACATGTGTCTACAAGATATCTCACTATGAATATGCAAATATTGCAAAATCCAAAAAATAATTGAAATACATCAGATGCCTCCTGTATAAACGGTACGTATGCACAAAAATGCTGCATATGCCTGTTTCCACATTCACTTGGAGATGTATAAAAACGAAACTTGTCATAAAGCCACACAGATTTTCAAGGCAGCGTCCTCCTTTATGAACACATGTTTCTGCTCGGTTTGGCAAACTGGCAGCAACAAAGCACTGCTACTGTTTCTGTGTTCTGCTTCACAGGTTTTATCAAATACACTGAAATTAATTGCATATCATTTACAAATTTAATTCATTTGATTGCAATCTTTCTGTAAGAATATAATGGTGCACTGAATGGCCAAACTATTCCAACTACCATAGTTGCTTTAGCGTTGATATTGAAATGGAAGAATTAGAAGAGAGTGTGCATTTATAGATGATGATGACTGGTTTCTAAGTCAACTTCGATTTCCAACAACAATCCACTTGGAGCTGTGTGCTGAACTGGAACTGGATTTACAAAGACAGACTTTGAGGAATTGTGCTCTACCTGCTCCTTTGCAAATTCTGTCTACTCTCGGGTTTTTAACCACAGGAGCTTTTTGAACTTGTTGACTGATCGGGTATTTCACAATCACCTAGTCACACCATGCCATCTGTATAGGATGGTATTATTCGCTTTTCGTCCAGATATATAAGATTTTCTTTCACTGTGTTTGAATTGCGAAACATCAAAGCTCAACTCTCAACAACGTCTGGTTTTCCAAATATAATCAGAGCGGTGAGCTACACGCACATTTCTGTTGCAACTGAGCCGGACAAGTTATATCAGCCAGGAATGAATCACCAAAAGAATGAGCTGGCATTACATCATATATAGAGAGCCTATAAAAACAGCAGCTCCGCACAGTTGCAGGTGCTTTTTCCAAGTAGTGCGTCAAAAGCAAGCAGTCCTTTTAAGGATAGCAAGTTACCTCAAAGTAATCAGCACAGAATCAATCCGTTTAACTCAGTACCGATGCTACACTATAAAGGTGCCTTCAGAGAATTTGCTTATATAAATAGAAAGCATTTCCACTCTATTAATCTGCTGCTGAAAGTGTGTTGCATTGTGCAAGCATGTAGTGTGCTGCATAATGTGGCACACAACCATGGCTTTTACATACCTGAAGAGATGTGGTATGATGAACCTGACCCACCAAATGATCAGTCAAATCAGATAGCATTACAACTTAATTTAAATGTAATTAGCAGAATGTAAAAACAGGTAATAGGATGCAGCATTTACCAATTCATTCCATTTGTGGTCAATATCACACAGTACAGCCCTTATATTCCTTAGTTCATTGGCCACATCTCTTACAGCATCCACTATTGCATTTTGTGACTCCAGAACATTCTGTCAGCACACAGCCAGATGGTCACCCAGCAGTTTCCGAGGCAGAGGTGTGTGTGCAGCCAGCACCCAATTTGTGCTCGGCCCAGTAGCACCATCATGTCATCAGCACAGAGGTCAACTTTTTGTAATATTGCTGAAACACAATAAACAGACAGCAGACTGCAACTCACCTTTTCACGTCGACTGTGATATCTGACCACTTTTTTCTGAACTTGAACTTTCAAGTGTCTCCACCTCGCTTTTTTTGTTTATACCCCTGAGTAAGACAACAAATAATATGTTTTTCCTTGCCTCCAATTCACATTCACTGAAATTCTTCTTTTTTTCATGTGCCTTTTCCATTATCTTTTAACCAAACACTGAATGGAAGGTGATATTTATATTGATTTGCATATTAAAATATTCAAAATTCTAGGAGGAGTTGGGGTGAGGCTGTAGTTGTGTGCATGTGCGTTAAATTTCACGTTCATTCGGATTTGCAAAAGGGAAGTACGTGGAACTTGGCGTATGCACAGATATATACATCTAGATTTTTTTATACATACGCACATTTCCACTTTTGTCCATACACCACGTTTTAGTGTGCATTTTACGCACGGCGTTACACATTACATGAAGCCCTAGGTCCCAGGTGTTTCGGACTAGGTAAACTCCATCCATCCATCCATTTTCCAACCCGCTGAATCCGAACACAGGGTCACGGGGGTCTGCTGGAGCCAATCTCAGCCAACACAGGGCACAAGGCAGAGAACCAATCCTGGGCAGGGTGCCAACCCACCGCAGACTAGGTAAACTCAACCTTCAGTATTTGTTTTATACATTTACTATATGTACTGTACCTATTGCTCTGGACTGAACTGAACAGAAAAAGGTGTGATCGATTTTTTGTTTATGTTATGTTTCAGTACAGCCATCTTTTGAAAGTTGTATTAGTTCTGTTAGCCGACCGCCTCTTGCTGAGCTACAGCTGCAACCTGTTCTATTTGGCTCCTGAATTTTGTCTGCATCTCACTGAGCAGCTGGCCAACTCCCAGGTAACCAATTTGTTTTCACCCAGTCACTTGTTCTCTAAATAGTGAGGTGTTTAATTAGCACCTGAGTGTCTAGGACTTGTCTGTCCAGCTGCCTAACTCAAAACCAAATGGCTATTGCCTCAGTATCTTGATCCATGTGTTACTATGTGCTATTATTTTTTTATTGTATTTCGGCTGATTTGGAGTGATCTAAATTTCTGTTACTGAGCTTAGCATTTGAAATTAAATCACATAAAAAATAATTACAATTTAACTCGTATCAATCTTTTTTTTTGATGCCCTGTGATGGTGTGTGATACGAAAATCAGCATATAAAATTCATTTTAATGGTCTGTATTTAGCAAGAAATCCACATTTATCTTTGCATTAACAGGCATAAGGCAGGAGGTTGCTGTAAGCAGGATACCATTCCATTGCAACACACATTTCTAAACTTGACTGGAATATACAAGCACTGGAGTGCAAGCATGCTGCCCCATAAACTACTGATACAAAGCAAATCTCTTGATAGCCTGCTGGCAAAATAAATCTGATCTTGTTCTCCCCTATACAGTGCTCATAGATAAAATAAACCTATTAAACAAATAACACTTTAATACATATTGAATTACTTTTGTAGTCACCTAACACCATTTGACTGTGGTTTACAACATATGTGCCATCTGTATTCCAACAATCCATTTAAATAAATGTCCTTCAGAATAAAACAGTCTTACAATAATGTCATCTTACAGACAGCAGGTACCATAAGGGCAAATAAAAAAAAACACAATTAATAATGTGCTCCAGTCTACTGTATTTAACTACTAAATGATTTTATTTGAAAATGCCAGCATTGGATATCTGAACTAAATGTCTAAGCGGACATCTGAGTAATGACACCACTTCTACATGTTTGTAATAGGATCGGTGCAGCACATGCTGCAAATGTCCTTGAAGCTGTGTGAAGACAGTGTGTTTCAAGACTTCAAGTCATTGCATAATTTACATACAATTCCAGCTAATTATTAGATGCTAATTATAGAGTAATTACTTTATGAATTGTTATGCAAAAACCTTAATTCATTAAATTATTCATTTTTTGAAACTGAAGTATACAGTATTGTATGTAAAAAAGGCAAAACAAAACTTGACCATCAGAGCTTTTAGGTAAGTCTATTCAAAATAGTCTCATAATAATTAATTGTATGTGATGCTTTATTTATTACTTAGCTAATGCTATTACCTGATGTGAATTACAACACTTTAAACATACTGTGTGGTTTTGTTTAATATCACTTTAATCAAATGGGTGTTTATTAAACATACATGATGCTAAATTGGCTCTAATGTGTACGTGAGCTGTGTGTAGGTGTGTGTGTCTGTGTGTTTAGCTGTTCAGCATAAGAGATCAGTTACATGACAGTTTGACCTAATAAACATTTACTGACATTTTTTTGCATTACTTTAATGAAGTCACTGAATCTGTTTCTACTCTCATTATGAAGATCTGAAAACAACAGGATTTTATTTGTACATTTGTTCACTGTCAAAGCTTTTCTATGTATGTAAATGGCCTTGTGAGATTTTAAAAGTGCACAATTGTATTTTTAAATTATGTTAATTTTTTCCAGTTTTTTTGGACGCCATTGTCACTCCTTAACGTGTTTCTGTCCTGGTTTACAAAATCACCATGCAACTGTGACATCTCCACAGTGACTAGCATGTTCACACAAACCATGCAGCAGAAAAGGACATACTGTATTTCTTGTTGCACTAGCTTGTGATGTTTATAATGGCAATTTTTCTGAAGAGGGAGTGATGATATAAGACTTTAAGATGCAAGATTCAGACTGCTTAAACTGGATGCCTTATTTGTATTGATTTTTTTTTTAAGTTATTAAGCTTAGTTCAGTTGTTTCCAGCCGAAATTCTAGGGACCCCGTGGCCACAGGCTTTTGTTCCAGCCAGTTGCACAGTCAGTGAGTAATTTTACCTCTATTTGATTCTATTATTTAATTAGCTGGTCTTTTCTTCTTCTTTTATTCTGCCATTTTATGGAAAGAGCAGTAGTGTAAGAATTATATTCATAAGGAATTTAGTGATATTAGTATTTTTGACATAGCTTTAAAACTCTTAACTCTCTTATGTTGTTTTCTTATTAATTTACCTTTCTGTGTTATTTGCTCCTTTAATTATATACTAATAATGAAAAGTAGACACTCGGACTCCTGAAAGACTAAAGCTACTTCATTGTTTCCACAACACCTGGAAAAGCAGATGAAAATCATAATGAACATGTGCAGAGGAGAGATGCTGAGTATACTGGGAAAAGGATGTTAAAGATAGAGCTGCCAGGAAAGAGGAAAAGTGGAAGACCTAAGAGAAGGTTTATGGAAGTGGTGACATAGGACATGAAGGTGGTGGGTGTAACAGAGCAAAATGTAGAGGACAGAAAGATATGGAACAAGATGATCCACTGTGGCGACTGCTAACGGGAGCAGCCGAAAGAAGAAGAAGAATAATGAACATTTTAAAAACCAAGGTCAACATACACAAATGCTTTCATTCCGATAATATTTAACAAACCTTTTTTGAAATTTCTGGTGTCAAGCCTTTCATCATTCTGTGTTGTTTGCTGTGGTGTCCACTATGCTTACTGGTTATTAGAATACAGTTAAGGGAACAAATAGACTTAAAACTACAAAGTAATAGGAATAATGACAAAGGAGAGCCAAGAACCTAAAACTATGACAATTATATGAATATCTATAAATGTCTTATGAATGCAAATCTTATGCTACTGCTTTTTTCTACCTGCATTATAATATATAAAAAAAACCAGCTACATTAACAAAAAAGGTGAAATAACTCACTAATTTTCAATCTGCTTAGAACAAAAACCCACTGCCGTGGGGGTCCCCCAGGAATGAAGGTGGAAACTTCTGCTTTACAGTGAACCCTCGTTTATCACGGTTAATCCGTTCCAGACTCTACCACGATAAATGAATTTTCGCGAAGTAGTATTCTTTATTTATAAATCGAATATTTTTGCAGAGTATAGAAAACCTGTTTACGACCTTCTAAATACGTTTTTTAACATTATTAGAGCCCTCTAGACATGAAATAACACCCTTTAGTCACCATTACACTCGTATTACCCAATATATTAGACAAAATAAGAGAAAATAAGACATATTAGATGTTACAAATATCGTATTATTATTATTGTACTGTACATTTAATTACACACACACACACACACACACAGTTCTTACACACAACCACTAACCTATGAAGGCACGAGCTCAGTAGGAGAGTCTTCGGGTTGTAAGCTGGAGCGCTGATCGCACCCTCAGAGGACACAGACGCCCCTGAGAAAACCCCTGAAACAGCTGACAGTCTACCTTCACATTGCTCCTTACCCTTCTTACTTGCGCTATAATGCGCGATAAACCTCTCATGCGGTACTCCGCTTACTTAAAAATATTGTGCAGCGCCTCTCAGCTTTGGAATTGGTTGTTTTGTTTCTCTCTCTCTCTCTCTCTCACTCTCTCTCTCTCTCTCAGACATTCTCTGCTCCTGGCGGAACTGTCATCTCGGACTTGTCATGGAGCACGTTTAAACTTTTGAAAAGAGACAAATGTTTGTTTGCAGTGCTTTGAATAAAGTTCTTTTTTTTCTACAACCTCCCGTGTCTCTGTGCAGATCTGTGACCCAAGCATGACAAGGTGGTGCAGTATCTTCAGCAGGTGCGTCGTTGTCTTCTTCTGCTGAAGGAGTACTAGGAGTAGGCAGTGGATGTCTGGGTGCGCGGCTGAAGAACATCTTGATAGGCAGTTGCTGGCGCTGTCTTTTCATATGTGTGAGGAGGCTTTTGTAGGGTATTGCCATCTTTGATCATATCCAAGAGTTTCACCTTCTCCTGGATGGTAAGCATCTTCCTCCGGCACTTAGTTTCATTGTCAGAAGGCTTAGAAAAAGCAACACGTTTAGGAGCTATCGTTGGGCTTAGATAAAAGTTCTCAGAAAGCGCATGCATAGTGATGTAAGCATGTATGAGAAAAAATCGCGAAAGAGTGAAGCCGCGAAAGTCGAAGCGTGATATAGCGAGGGATCACTGTATTTGTTTTAACTATTTAACATACTGGTATTCACAAGCAGTTGTCCCTTCTGTTTCTTCATTTCATTTTTGTATTCAGTTTGGATTGTTTTTTGGATTCTTTTTTTTGCCAGCAATATGAGATTTTGCAACATGTTTGTTACCCAATTTGTGGTGGCCTGGCTGATGAAGTTAATTCTTTGAGGTCTCTTTGTACAACTTCTGTTTAGATCACCTTTGTTACATTATCTCTGGGGCCTGATAGGGAGTATATCACACACAGTCTTTAGATCTCCCCATCATTTTAACAGTTAAGTTTTCAGCAGCAGGTCTTTGCCTGTTGTTCAATGTCAGCTGAGCTGTAACAGGTTTTTAAGTCTTTAATAATCCTACAGTTGTATGCAGTTTACAAAGTAATTACAGTAGGTTAATACACTAGTTGAAGAGAGAAGATTACAAGTGGGATAGCCTTTTAACCACTATTACAGATTGGATGGAAATATTCCAAATGTTATATGCAATCATTTCTGAGTATCTGGAAGAAGTTATCTTAAACATTTTGAAATTATAGAATACAGGAAATGTTGAAAATACCAGAATGTTTTCTAAAGTCTACAATTTATAACTTCAATATGACAGTTACATCAACATGTTTTTAAAAGTATACTTATTCAAAATAAGTCACAACAGGCTCTATGTATAGTAAAACAGTAAGTCCTTGAACATTCAGGTTAATGCAGCTTTATTGTTTTTTATGTGATTGTATAAAACTAGAGCATAAAGCAGTACAATTGAGGGCAGGAAGCTATCTGGATGAGACACCAGTCTATTGCAAATATTCCTCTAGCACATTTCTAACTGACTGTCACCAGGGTGTCCAAAGATGGTTTAATTATCTGTGCTGAACAGCTGTTAAACATCTAAACATCAATAAAGTCTGGTGAAAATCTATACTAATAAAAGGCAAAGCCCTCACTGACTGACTGACTGACTGACTGACTCACTCACTCACTCACTCACTCACTCACTCACTCACTCACTCACTCACTCACTCACTCACTCACTCACTCACTCATCACTAATTCTCCAACTTCCCGTGTAGGTAGAAGGCTGAAATTTGGCAGGCTCATTCCTTACAGCTTACTTACAAAAGTTAGGCAGGTTTCATTTCGAAATTCTACGCGTAATGGTCATAACTGGAACCTCTTTTTTGTCTATGTACTGGAATGGAGTGCAGCTCGATGGCTGTGAGAGGCGGAGTTGCGTGTCGCGTCATCACGCCTCCTACATAATCACGTGAACTGAAAACAAAGTATAGCCCCAAAGAGCGTTGAAGAAAACATTCATTACACAATTGAGAAAGCATGGTGTAAACCGTAAGTTTAAATTAAGTTTATAGAAACGCTCCCCCTGCCGTTTGCAATACCATATTCGTGAGATACAAGGTTAATGAGAAGACACGAGGTATAAACGAGACTTTGAATCACTTTGTAACGGAGTTAAAATTGCTGTAGCAAGAAACTTTTAAGTGCTGGGTCTTAGCTAACATTAAATAAAGCCGTGGACATCGCAACATCACACAAGAAAGCGGCTCACGTGAACTGACTGAACTTTGAGGCAATATTGCTTTTCTCCTGTACAACTATACGTTGCATTCTCAAGAGTGTGCTTGCACAGCTTGGTCATATTACAACCGGAGTGCTGAACTGACAGCGTGGTATACAAACAGAACTATAACAATCGTAATAAACGAACAAAAAAAAGCGGACAACCGTGCATTAAATAAAAAGCAACGAAAAAGGAAGACCTTATATTGCGTTCGTTTATAAAGCAGCGGAGAGGCGGTGTGAATTCAGCTTCACAAAAAAACAGATCCTTAACAAATTGTTATTGGTATATTTTCCCTCAATTTAAAAAAGGTTTTCTTTTGTTCTTAATAAAAATTTAAAAGCAGTACTTCGCCGGTGCGAAGCGCGGGGATTTCACCGACTGACGCATACAGACATATTCATGAGTGCAGGTACTATGGAAACAGAGCACCGTGTAAACCTAAAGTTTAAATTAAGTTCATAGACCTACAAAAGGTTGCCATTGATTTGAGGCAAGATTGCTTTTCTCCTGTACAACTATACATTGTATTCTTAACAGTAAGCTTGCACAGCTTGGTCATATTCCAACCGGAGTGCTGAACTGACAACGTGGTATACAAACAGAACAATCGTAAAAACAGGATTAAATAAAAAGGCTGCTTCCGTTGGCGAAGCAACGAAAAAGGAAGACCTTATATGGCGTTCGTTTATAAAACAGCGGAGATGCTGTGTGAAGTCAGCTTCACAAAAAAACAGATCCTTAACAAATTGTTAGTGGTATATTTTCCCTCAATTTAAAAAGGTTTTCTTCTTAATAAAAATTTAAAAGCAGTACTTCGCCGGTGCGAATCGCGGGGATTTCAGCGACTGACGCATACAGATATATTCATGAGTGCAGGTACTATGGAAACAGAGCACCGTGTAAACCTAAAGTTTAAATTAAGTTCATAGACCTACAAAAGGTTGCCATTGATTTGAGGCAAGATTGCTTTTCTCCTGTACAACTATACGTTGCATTCTTAACAGTAAGCTTGCACGGCTTGGTCATATTCCAACCGGAGTGCTGAACTGACAACGTGGTATACAAACAGAACAATCGTAAAAACAGCGGAGAGGCTGTGTGAAGTCAGCTTCACAAAAAAACAGATCCTTAACAAATTGTTATTGGTATATTTTCACTCAATTTAAAAAGGTTTTCTTCTTAATAAAAATTTAAAAGCAGTACTTCGCTGCTGCGAAGCACGGGGATGTATATATATATATATATATATATATATATATATATATATATATATATATATATATATATATATATATATATATAGATAGATAGATAGATAGATAGATAGATAGAGATATATATATATATATATATTGTAGAAAGGTACAGCCCGGACACAGACAGGCAGAGACATTGCAAGCCATCACCACACGTTTATTTACACAACTACTATTATAATACAAGTCTCTATGTGCACCACACCAACAAACCCCCACCGTCTCTCAAAGTCCTGGCTCCTTCACTAGCCGTCTCTCTTCTCCTCACAAACACTCAGGGCCTCTCCTTGCCGCCTCCTCTGACCTCGTCCACCTCCTCACCTGACTCCAGCCTTGATTGTAGGGCGGCGGCTCATTATATAGGCGGCTGATTGAGGGCCGCACCCGACCACCTGCTACACCCCCGCTAGCTGAGACCTCCTGGGACCAGCGAACCATTCCGGGAGGACGGGAACCCCTCGGTGGCAAGCCGACACACTGTAGCCTAGGGCCCGATCCTGTCCAAACAAAAGAAAAACAAGGGCGGAGTCGTGGCCCTGATGCAGCCCCTCGGCTCATCCTCAGCTGGGCCAACGCTCTCGGCCCCGATCGGCGCCCTGATGCTCCCTTTCTCGGCTTCCCAGCCCGAGCAGTCCGTGTTCCCCGCCACGGAATCACCAGTGGGATCACGCTCTGTTTCCACCTCTCCAGCTGCGGGATTCTCCTCTGCCTCCGCAGAGGACGGCCCTTTGCGGGACACGCGCACCCAGCAGCATGTCCTCGCTCATCGGAGGAACTGGCTTCCCCAAGCCGCTTCCTCCGTTTACTTTGTGACGCCACAGCGGTTCGAATCTGCCCATTGTAAGAGGGCAGACCCAGCCTCGCTGGCGTCCGGAGCTTAACGGGGTCAGTCTCCCTTACCTTCCCCGCTGTGCCTCTCCGTCCAGGAGCTCCTGCAGCGCGCCGATCCTCTTCTGCCTGCGGCTCTCGATCCGACGCCACTGCCATCCCTCCTGAGTCCAGCATCTCCGCCCGGAGGGCACATCGCTCGGCCGGTGGCGACAGCACAAGGCGCAGCTGTTTTTACAGCTCCTGCAATATCACTGCCAAAGAGAGAAGCAGCCGGCGGTGGGCTTACCTTGCGAGTAGTTCCACTCACCGACTGCTCTCTCTGGGCGCTTCCCTGCGGCCCACTCGGGTTTCTGTGAAGCACGGGACGGACGTTCCCTGCTCTCGCCTCCGACCACTCACTGGCGAGAGAACAGGACACGCTGTCCAATCCCGTGCCTGTAACGAGGAGGGACTTTCTGGCGGCCATCTCGCTCTCCTCTCTCTCAGGAGAGCGTCTCTCCGGGCAGCTCCGCTGCTGCTGCGGCTTCCCCAGCTGCAGCAGCTCGTTCCCGGCAGCGCCTCTTGTTGCTGCCGCGTCCATGAGCCGCCCCTGCAATACAAAGTCCGACACCAGACCACTAACGGTCCGCGACACTGTATTCCCCTGCGGGGTTGGGTGCACGCTGCCCCTGCGGCACGTGGGTGAGCTCGCCTGCTGTGCTGGGCCTTCCACAGACAATTTCTTGAATGCAGGTCTGCACCTTGTGCCAGGTGCAGCATCCTGCCGACTACGCCACTGTAGAAAGGTACAACCCGGACACAGACAGGCAGAGACATTGCAAGCCATCACCACACGTTTATTTACACAACTACTATTATAATACAAGTCTCTATGTGCACCACACCAACAACACCCCACCGTCTCTCAAAGTCCCGGCTCCTTCACTAGCCGTCTCTCTTCTCCTCACAAACACTCAGGGCCTCTCCTTGCCGCCTCCTCTGACCTCGTCCACCTCCTCACCCGACTCCAGCCTTGATTGTAGGGCGGCGGCTCGTTATATAGGCGGCTGATTGAGGGCCGCACCCGACCACCTGCCACAATATATATATATATATATATATATATATATATATATATATATATATATATATATCCATCCATCCATTATCCAACCCGCTGAATCCGAACACAGGGTCACGGGGGTCTGCTGGAGCCAATCCCAGCCAACACAGGGCACAAGGCAGGAAACAATCCTGGGCAGGGTGCCAACCCACCGCAGTATATATATATATATATATATATATAGATAGATATATATATATATAGATATATGTGTATGTATGTAGATATGTATATATGTGTATATATATGTAGATATGTAAATATGTATATGTATATATATGTGTCTGTATGTGTATATATATATATATATATATATATATGTGTGTGTGTGTATGTATGTATGTGTGTATATGTATGTGTATATATATGTTGATATATGTATATATATGTGGATGTGTATATGTATATATATATGTGTATATGTATATATAAGTATATATGTTTATGTATATATATGTTTACATAACCTCTTTAACACACTACTTTGCTAGTACATAATAAAAGACACTGAAATCTCATGCTTAAAATTGGTGACTGCATCAGCCCATAATGGGTAGTAGGTCTTATATCTAACTTTCTTGATACATTATAGTGTGAAAGAAATACTGAATGATTACGATCTGCAGATAATGCAGCCATGTTTATTTTTGTGTAATCCTGAGTACATATTTATTTACTGTACTGTATGTATAATGGCTTATCAAGCAGAGGCTAAGGAGTTCATCCCACTTCATTCATTTCTACAAGTTACATTGCTTGCATTTTTTAAGTTTTACATTCACAAATGTCACGTAACTTACCTGCTACGATTTCAAGAAGCAAGAGAAATGAGCTGAAGAGACAGAGATTTCCACAAGCACAAACTACTGCAAGGTGTACAACTCGGCTACTGTTTTCATGTTTTGGTGTCAGGATCAGATGAGTAAAAAACAAAAATATACAAAATATACAAGCTGAAGTAACTTCTCATAAAGTAAATTTGGAACAGCAAACTAATTTATTTTTGAAGTTCTGAGAATGTTTTGTCAGTTTTAATACTGAAGAGTTTGAAAAGTTTTTTGAAATCTCAAAAATGTGTACAGAACACTTTATTTGATATATCACAATTAGAATTGAACTTTACTAACAAATGCCTCTGAAGAATAAGTGTGCCAAAGTTGAACAAAATCATTCCATTGGGCGCTGAGTTGTTTCAAGCAGACATATCAACAGACACACTGACATGACGACGACAGTAGGTGCTTTTCACATTATACATGTGCACGCACCTAAAAGAAAAACACATCTTTGGCAACTCAATAAGACTGACTGCAAATTTCAAATAACATAAAATATAATAACAAAGTCAGCCATTTGTTGGCTGTTATGATCAAACATGTCTTATTTATTTGAAACAGTATAATAATTATACCTGCGTCAGGTGCTTTTTAAATAGTATACCATATAACATGTAATTAGATGTAAAAGTTGCTTTACTTTAATTAATAGTATATACAGTATCTGTGAATATATAGTACAGAAGTTGTCTTTTAATCATACATCCATCCGTCCATTATCCAACCCGTTATATCCTAACTACAGGGTCACGGGGGTCTGCTGGAGCCAATCCCAGCCAACACAGGGCGCAAGGCAGGAAACAAACACTGGGCAGGGCGCCAGCCCACCATAGGTCTTTTAATCATGATTTTTAAAAAGTACAACTTTACTGAAGTTTCATTATGTAGTGCTGGAAGCTTAATTCTTTGGTCACCACTGAAAAATGGTCTCCCGAGGTTTCTCTAGATAGCACCAATTGCTGTTTGCCATTTTTAAAAAAGAAAAATGTTATTCTTTGACAGTAAGATTGTTAAAACACTGTATCTGGATATTCAGATTTTACTCTGTACATTCTCTGAAACTTACACCAAATGTATTACATTAATAGCATTTGGCACTAGACATCCTGATTTCCTGATTTCCTTGCAACAATTTCAGATTTGAAAGTACAACGTTTATCAATTTAAAGGGCTATATCTATGTGAAAACAATTTAATAAGAATATAATATACGCCTGGCATAGTGACTAAAAACAAATTTGAAGCAAAATATAACTGCATAAGGTAAAATAACACTTTATTAACACTTTATATACTGTATATAAAAAAGATAGCATTTACTGTCAAATATTTTTACCATCCTCTTTATTTGACAAAATATCTTCCATTTGTTTTTTAAACCTGCATTTTCCTGTACATTTTTGTGGGGAGCCAAAGCTTATTCTAGCACCATCAGGCAGGAACAACGCCTGGACAAGTCTACAGCATGTCAGAGTGCTCCTTTATACTGGGCAATTTAAACTTATCAATTAACTGAGTGAGCAGATCTTTGAGATATGGGATGAAGTCAAACAACCAGTAGGAAATAGATGTCAGCACAGATAGAATGTTGAAACACCACATAGTCAATCTGTAGTAAAATAATTGTGTACCCTGGTTCTTGACTCATACAGTAATATATATCTTTGTTTTCTCCCTTTGGTGAGACACTCCCATCTTAGTGAACACTTCTGGTTTCAATTGTTGCGTGTCACTGACAGTGACTTCTGATGGCAGACCTATAATTTTTCCTTGCAATGAGGAACTTGACCTTGGCTAGTGTAAAACAAAAATTGCTGTGTTATTTTTTGTCAAAACCTTAGGGTTCCTAACAAGAAAATAATCAGAGGTTCATCATTGTAGCAAACTTCCACATATATTGTACCATACAAAGTTATTCAACAGGAGGGATATGTAATAATAATAAAAACTTGTATTTATACAACACCCTTTACATTCTCAAAATGCCTGCTGTAAGTTGAGTAGCCGTGCACTTTTTGATATATGCTGAGCCCAATGTTGTCAGTGAGCCTTTTACTTGAGTGCTACTCCCATTTTTAGTTTCCATCAGGTTGACAAAGGTTTACAGAGTTTTGAGCAAGATCTAGGTATGCCAGTGTGGTTACAGTCCAGAGGTTCACTTGTGCATTTCACTACTGTTGTAAATAACAAGACTTCCACAATGGAAAAAATAAAGAAATGAATGAAAAATAGCGATCAACGTACTGAAAACAGCAATTGACCCAGAAGAATGCAGACATGGTGTTTTTATAATGGAATAAAATGGCTGGCAGAAATGATGTGGCAGGAGATGACGTCGCAACTGAGAGACAGATGGGACGTCATCAAGAGGAGAGTAAAAGTGATGATATGGCGAAAGTGACATCATCTTCAGGATATCGGATGTGATGTCATCAAAATGGAGCCAGAAGTGATGTCATCAACGGAAGACAGGATGTGATGTCATCACTGGGAGCTGGATGAAGAAGTGACGTTTGGCAGCCATCTTGCAAACCCGGAAGTGTGTGAGATAAGTTTATTGGGTTACTTATCTTCTTTTGGTCTGATGAAAAAGAGACAGAGGTGTTAGTACCATAAATCAACCCTTTATCTCGCAATATTTCACTCATCTCAGGGCTTGTTGACTGCCTCCTAAGCGTACGTGTGTGACACTACATACCTAAATACTTTATAGGTTTGTATGGCAAGAATTTAAAAGATAGGAACAGATATACACAAACATTTTTACAGCTGATAGTTTTATGTTAGTCTTTTCAATAACCCTAGTTCAGTTCAGAAAGAAAGAGTGACACACAGAATTTAATTTAATTTGATTTAGTATGTACATATTTTAAGTGGTACAGCAAATCATATAGCTTTTTCAGCTATTCAGAGGTAAAGATAAAGAAAAACAGAAAGGCAATGTAACAGTATATCAAAAAATGGCTGCACAGATGGATAGCTAAACATTTCATTTGGCTATGGTTCTGTGACTTGCTTAATAGAACAGAATAACTGAAATTACACTATATTTAATGGATGTAATTATCCAGTTATACAAAACATGTGGTTGAGCTAGAACACTTTATTATAGTGTTTAAAGTATTTTTACCCTACCTGCATAAATTAATTGTATCTGAAGTGCTCACATGTCAGTCAGTCAGTCATTATCCAACCCGCTATATCCTAACACAGGGTCACAGGGCTTCTGCTGGAGCCAATCCCAGCCAACACAGGGTGTAAGGCAGGAAGCAAAGCCGGAGCAGGGCGCCAGCCCACCGCAGGACACACACACACACTACAATAGTCAAGTCTTTCTTCTGCTAGTACAGAACAAAATTAGTATGTTCCACTGAAATAATATCTCATGAAATTTAATGTAAATGATAAAGTTTTTGAATAGCTGGCTATTTCAGGAAGTGTAAAAAATATCACTTCAAAATTTTCTGAAGGGCAAGAAATTAACTTTAGGGTGATGCCATGTTTAGCAGTTCTGCCTTATGAATCCCAGGGCCTAATCCCCAGCTGCGTTTGTCTCCATACATGCTCTGCAAACTCTGCATGTTAGATTAACTCTTAATTGTGAGTGTGGGTATGTGTGAGAAAGAATGACCTACATTCCAGGTTGATTCCTACCTTGCTCCCAACACTGTTTGGGACATATCCAGCTTAGGATCATGGGAAGCCTGTGACAATGCGGGTTCGACTCCATGCTCCCATCTACTGTCCGGGAGCCCTTGAACCCGTCACCGTTGGTAATGTTACCGATGAGCTAGACAGTGAGACAATAACAATGGAGCAAGGGGATGGAGTATAAAAGTGCAAAAGTGCTTTTATTTAAAACAATCAACAAAACAAAAACAAAGTGTCCACAAAGTGCAGTGCTTCCCAAAAAGTCTTCATTAAATAAATAATCCATTAAAACAAATGTGGAGGTTTAAAAATCAATGAATAGAACAAAAACAATAGGAAAAACAATCCTTTAAAAGCCGAGGTTAAAACACCACTGGAAGCAGTCCTTTAAAACAATTACAAGGCCGGTGCTTCTTTTACACTAGCGTCTCACCTGCTTCTCCTGTTTGGGCCCTGCAGCAGGCGAGACGCTCTCTCTGCAGCTGACCTTCATTCACTCATTCACACAGGTCTGGAGGCCTCCCGATCCTAGCTTCGGTCACGCTGTCATCCCAGACCGGGACTTAGCTTCTCTCCAACGGCCAGGACTCCCACGCTGGAGATTATTTGCTCAAGTCTCCCGACTCCCTCTTTCTTCTACAGCGAGTCACCTTCCTCGCTAGTCACTCCCATTCTTCTCCAAATACTCAGCGGGAGCGATTACAATCAACTGCCCTAGGTGTTAGATAAACACCTCGTTAGGGCCCGGAGTCCAGCTGCTCTCGCGCATGCTTTTGCTCGTTCGCCTTCGCACTCTCTCTCTCTCACACCGTCTTTCTCCTTACTTCCTTCCAACAACCTCTGTCTCTCTCATTCCGTTCATTTTTCTTTTCGTTCCTCTCTCTTCTAGCCGACTCGCGCTTCTATATATATCGAGAGGGCATAGCAGCTGTGGCAAATTAGCATCCCCAGGAACAATCGTGGATGTGGGCAGTCTCTCACCTATGCACTTAGGTGAGAAACGCCCACACCGCAGATCGCCCTGAGAACTGCTTCAGCCACAACCACCACGTCCCCTCACTAAGCCGCAAGCGCAGTGATTATTTATTTTAAAAACTGGCCTTTGCTGAGAGCTGTGGACCTGCTATACCACAAAGCCATGACAAGCGGAATGATATTTTACTGCACGACTGCACCAAACATAAAAAACAAACTTATGAAACGATAAGAATAGTGTATTGATCTGAAATAGATATGTTTATTTGTATTCATCAATCCATTTTACTAGCTCACATATTTTAGTCAAGCCTTGTTGTAAGGCCTTCTAAAGTAACAGAAATTTGATTCACACAAAAAGAAAAGACAATGGAAATCTTATTGCACTTCCATGACCTCACCTGTTCAATTGAGACTGTCACCTTCAACTGCCTGTTAAATCTGACCGCTAAAAAAAAAGAAAAAAAAAATCAACGTGGTATAAAGGGCTCATGTAAATCAGATTTAAACTCCCATTTAATTTTATTTTATGTGCATCAGAAATTCATCCAGTGCATTAATTCTCTTAAACTGCTTCATTAAGGCCAGTACTGGTTACTGGCACAGCAATCCTAAGACATAAAGTCAAACTAAATTCAAGAAGGAATGGCTAATAATCACAGGTGTTTCAGAAAACTAAATATCTTATAACTGCATAATGCAAAACATTCCCATTTATTATATAATTGTGCTCAGTTACAGGCAGAAAGTGTACAGCAATAAATTTTGAAATATTTCTGCATAGAATATAATATGAACATATAATTCATTTTCAACAATACTACCAGAAGCAGAACACTCATTGTCATACTGTATATAACTCATTAATCTACTGCTTCAACAAAAGCCAAGAGTGTTAAATTGTAAAAGTGGACTACACTATGGAAAAAATAAAAACACTAAGGATTGCAAACTTGACCTGGTCAAGTGGCATTTGTTTCCCAGGGAGTTTTGACGTTATTATTTCTGGACCCTCCATGTGAAGGATCGCCCTTGGCAAGGCAGGTCTTAGGCAAAGCAATCCAAACTAAAATGAAGAAACTCTATTAAGATACTAGAGCTCATCTTTGGAGCCAAACCTAGGAGTAACACAGTCGAGTGCAGACTGTAGACTAAAACTTCCTCTTTGGAATGTGACATCTAGCTTGGCCTTGAATGAATTATAACAGAATGTGATTGATTTTGTCAGAATAAGAATCAGCACTACATATAAGAGTTTGTGATTCTTTCCCAAGAAGGTTGGTCCTTGCTGAAGCATCAATAGCAACTTGCCCTTAATGAGAAGTTTAACCCCCTCAGGATTTTACTCGCAAATGTGAGGGTTTGTTATTGATCATGTAACAGAAGCAGTGGTTAAAGCGTTGTGGCTGCTGAGAAATATTTGGTGTATTGTCAAGACAACATATTCAGCCTTACTTATGGTTATGAACAATAGGTGATGACAAAAAAATAACATAAGAACCCAAAAATTTGGTTTCTCACAAGGGCTGAATACAAAGTTGAAACGTTTGGCACTGTATGAGTACAGACTAAAACATGCTGTGTTTTGAACAAGCAGAGCTATTTGATATGGTCTGGATTATTAGACGCCTCTCTGCAGGAGACTGGTAAAGCATGGTCATAGAGTAGGAAACATATGGACAGGTCCGTAATACACTAAAGAAATTACATACTGTAGCTATCTTGGGAACCCAACAGAAACAGATGGAGATTATAGCTTGAAAAGAGGAAATCTGGACAGCCCTGCTTCTCTTGTTCCCATGAATAGTGACCTTTACTAGAACAAGCATTCTAGTCTAATAAATAGATTACTATTTTTACTTTAAATTGCTTTAGTTAAAAAATCTTACATATATCATATGATTTTTTATCGTGTCAGCTAAACAAATATGTAAACATATCTTTTGTATGGTTTTTTTTGTACATTTAGTTTATGAGTGTTGTATTCCCCTTCTGGATTTAACATTTTGACATACTGCTCCATTGATATGGCTGTACTGACTAGAACGTTTTACCTTTTACAACTTCAGTGAATTGTACTTCTGCTAAATGCTTTACAGAATTATTTACATGATACTTTCAGTTACTGTATATCTAAAAAATATAAATAGTTATGAATATATACAATGCATAATTCATTGATTATAGGCCATGATTCAAGCAATAATAATTGATCACCAATTGATTTAAAGAAACATTCTAAAATGGATCTTTTTCTGTAACACTTTATTTTCAGCTGTTTAAAGTCCACCTTGCACAGTATAAAACAAACATGCTGAAAAATGAGAGGGCATTTTTTATCTCAAGTGTGCTAGTAATAGAGGAACATCTCACACAGGACAAGAGAACATTGCTCTTTTTCAAACAAGATAATCAGATCATTCTCTACATATTTTTTCAGCAAAACAAAGGCTCTAATTGTTTCATCACTGAGAAAGCAGTTTTGAAGTTTAGTGCTGCACAAAGACCAAGTCCAGTTTATGCCTCACAACATTCTGTGTATCTGATTCAACAAGCTGTTAACATGGATTCAGTGAATGACACTTTAAAGTGTTCAAAGCCAACATGAACATTTTTGAATGGCGCTTTTTTGATGTATACAATATATCTACTTTCTCTAATATATTTTTTTAGTCATGGCAGGCACCACCATTAAAGCAAATTAGGCATTCTCCTAAGGCGCAGATCATAAGGGACCCAGCCACATGGGTTAGCTACCGGACAATCGATTGGTGCACTAAAAAGCTTGGCCTATTGTGTAAAATAACCTAGCATCGGCACTACTTTTAGTACATATGTGATTATATTTTATTTCTAACCTTGTAAATATTATGCACACTGTACCTTCTCTGAAGTTATGAAACATTTGGTACATGTAAGTGATACACTGCCAAGTTCAAGTTCTGGATTTTGTTTTGTTTTTAGTTTCACCATTTTGTTGATATCATACTAGATATACAGTAAATTGGTCCTTTGATTTTGTTCATAATACAATTTCATTACATATGTTAGAAAAAATGATGGACCTATAAGAAACTCTTTTTCATTTTACATTCAATTGATGTCATTATATATAAAATGTTTTGTTTGTTTTAATATTTCATATTACATGTGTGTACTGTATACCAGTACATCCTATATTCTAATAGTGATTTACATGTAAACTATACTATAGTATTATCAAAGAAAGCATACCGTGAAATTCTGATTGACTGCTAAAGTGGACTGGTATGCATTTTTAGTAATGCCAGACAATTTATTTATTTATTTGAATATTTTGGTATAATATATTTTTTTAAAGAAATCACAAAATACCCTATGCATCTTCTTGGCAAATTCCAGATGCATACTGTACTAAGCTCTTTTTAACAAATATCCTTTTCGGCAATGGTGTCCAACTAGGGAACTGGATAATAAATCACATTTTTATTAAAAGAAAAAAGTATCAGTAATGTAATATCTTGTAAGCCCATCCCCGTTGCCCTATATGCAGGCAATATGAAAATCAGCTGCTTCATCTTAGAAGTAGGACAGCAGTGAAGTGTCCTATTAACCCATTCATTTTCAAAACTGTAATCGTAATAAAAAAATTAACAGATGAAAAAGTTTATAATTCCTAGATATTAGTTTCACATTTTGCTGTTTTAATTATATAAATAAACTGCAATTTTTTAACAACTGACCTAGCTTTCCTCAGACTCAGACTCAGACTGAAGGAGATTGGGGCATGCAGATAAAACATTTTCTTCTCAGCTTGTTTTAAGAAGGGCAACTGAGCATCACTGTGTTAAAACTGTCAATACATCATACTAAGAATGAGTGTTGTTTTGACCTCCACCATTCCCACACCAAGCATCAAGTATTCTGAGTTTATTCAATACAAAAGAATAATGACACCAACTTAATGTGATAGATAGATAGATAAAGATAATTTTTTGACTCTAAGGGGAATTTGCAGTATTTGTGCATTATAAAAATGTCTACAGAACACACACAAAATTCATAAATATTCACATAGTCAATTTAAAATTAAATTATTCAAATAGAGAAATAACAGTCTACTCAAAGAGCATTTTGTAACATCTAATGGAAACTGGTAAAACAGAGCTCACGTGGTGCTCCCTGGAGCACCTTGGTTGAATTAGCCTTGTGCTGAAGGTGCTTTGCAGGTTAACTAGGATGTCATGCAGAAGATATGAGACATTTTTCTTGATACCAGGCAGCTTAGACATCTTTCTACTCTCTCTAGAGTGCAAAGGCTAATCCCCCAAACACAGCCAGCTTTTCTATTTAATGTATTAAGTCTGCTAGTGTTCCCTGTTTTTATACTGTATGCTTTTTGTGTACATCTTTAAAATATCTTTGAAATATAATTCTTTGTAAATGAATGCCTTAACAATTCAAACACGGCTATTTAAAATTTAAAAAAAAAAGGCAAGCAATTAGGACATTGTACCTTAAATGTACTTATGGTCTTTGGTGTACATTTCATGAGATTTCTTTCAAGGAGGATAAGTCGAGAGCTTCTGTAAATGAGTACTAAATAATTTCTATGATATACAAAAAATACCTAACATGGTGTATTTGTTTTTTATATTTGTTCTTTATATATTGCAATCAATTATGTCAAAAAATCTAAGAAAGCACTGATTTAGAAACCATAATTTATCCTTCTGCAAGTATGATGCTGGGCGGCACGGTGGCGCAGTGGGTAGCGCTGCTGCCTCGCAGTTGGGAGACCTGGGGACCTGGGTTCGCTTCCCGGGTCCTCCCTGCGTGGAGTTTGCATGTTCGCCCCGTGTCTGTGTGGGTTTCCTCCCACAGTCCAAAGACATGCAGGTTAGGTGGATTGGCGATTCTAAATTGGCCCTAGTGTGTGCTTGGTGTGTGGGTGTGTTTGTGTGTGTCCTGCGGTGGGTTGGCACCCTGCCCAGGATTGGTTCCTGCCTTGTGCCCTGTGTTGGCTGGGATTGGCTCCAGCAGACCCCCGTGACCCTGTGTTCGGATTCAGCGGGTTGGAAAATGGATGGATGGAAGTATGATGCTACAAAGGGTCTCCAAGGCAATTTCATACAGGTATGGTTGCCAACCACATTTGACAAAATACTGATGAGGATAGACAAACAGTTAAATAAATGGTTAGAGTATTTGGAAAAGATACTCAAAAGACCAACATTAACACTAGAATTGCCAAAGTATACAAAAAACTTGTAAATCCGGCCCACCTTAAATCCGTTATCGCCTCTCCATCAGCGTCTTTTGTCCTGTAAATGTGCCAATAAAGACAAGCAGCCTGCTATTCCATCCCCCCACCGCAGCAGAACATGCACAAAGTTCTCCCAGCTCCTTGATTATCTGGGAGTGAAGTGCTAGAGTTTTAGAGTGGAAATAATAGATTGTTATTTGGAACACATGCATTTCATGTATGTTCCGTTTCTACAATAATCTGTGTAAACACATTGTTAAAACAGAATCGTTTTTCATATTTTAGTAATAAATGACAAAATGTAGGCATAAACTATATAATGTGTGAAGCCTGAAGTCCAAATATCAAATAAACACTTTCACAAAAGGCTCAAGGAAGACACAACAGCTTCAGTGGCGTAGCAGTAAGATTTGCTGACTTGTAATCAAGAGTCCCCGGTTCGATCCTGACTGCCTCCTATATTTACTATTTTCAGTAGTGAGCTGCTCTTATTGTTAATATTATACAGTAAACACATACATTTGGTTTGCATCTGTAACAGCCGGTGTACATTTATAGTACTTGTAAAAGTTACCGTTTTTTTTTTCCACTTTTGTTCTCTCAGTCATGATCACGATACATACTACCGCCTCCCCACCCAGGGATCTGATGCTGTTACTTTTTATCTGAAACTGGGAATAACTGTAGATGTGAGTGGTGTTTTGAGGCAATAGAACTGGACATTCTCTGATCTGGATGGATAAAAGCTGACACACAAACGCTGGTGAATCTGCCTTCTTCGTATCTCACCGTCATTTGATTTTTTTTATTATGTTTTATTGAGTGTTCCTGCTCACACTGATTTAGTATGCACCTTGTGGTTCATGATGACAAAAAAAACACAGAGACATAGGTATTGTGGCAAAGGTGTTTTATTGGCGCCGACCCAACACAGACTGACACCAGAGGCACAGGCAAAATAAACAAAAAGATTTTATTTTTTCTTCACCTGTGGGGCACCTCTTCCCCTTAATCCCCACAGGCACAACACAGTCCCAAAAACACCACCAAAGAAAAACACCCAACACACACTCTTCTTTTCCTCCACTCCTCCCAGGGCAGCTTTGTCCTCCTCCTTCCGACTCCGGTGCCCTGAGTAGTGGCTGCAGGCTCCTCTTATAGCCCACCCGGATTTACGAGTTTAATCTTAGGCTTTGGTAATTCTAGTGTTAATGAATCTTATGCATATCCAGAAAGCAGAGGCATATAGTTACATCATCTGTGGTAAAGAGAGCACAGATCAGGGTGGCTATTGCCAAATTCAGGAATAGGAAAGTGTCAGGGCCTGGTGAGATTCCAGCAAAGACACTCAAAGCTTACCAAAATCCAGCTTTGTAAGTGTTCCACATACTCCCTTTAATAACCCAGGAGCAAATGGACTACAACAGAACATTTGATATTGTAGACAGAGAGATGCTCTGAAGCTTCTGCAACATTATGGAGTCCACAAGAAGTTCATAAATTTAATCAGGAACTTTTATGAAGGAAAATTGTGTAGAACTCTACATGAATGGCAGCTAAAGGAGTGCTTCTACATCAAGGCTGAAAATCTACAACAGTGCCTACTTGCACAATTTTTATTCCTCTTGGCTGTTGATCAGGCCATGAAGCCCATCAAAAGAGGGAATAGAAATGGAACTCTTTAGATCTTTTGGAGCCAGCTTGATGACCTGGATTTCACAGATGACAGTGCACTGCTGTTCCATATTCAAAACAGATGCAGGAGTAGTCATTAGACCTTCTAACTGTTTCAGCTAATGTAGGATTCAGCATTCACAGAGTCAAAACAAAAATCGTTAATATTCAATTCTGACTCTGAAAAGCCACTGGGACTGGATGGAGACTCCTTGAAGTGGTAGAGTACCTTATATACCTCAGCAATTTAGATAGGCAGGGTGTGACAGTGGAGAATGTTCAGCAATTCAAGAGTTCTGTATTTCCAAATGTAATAAATCTGAGTTTCTAGCATATTTACACTCTGTTCATCTTGTTTTTGGAATTTTTAAATTAATTTTTTGATTATAAATTCTTTATTTTTATGATGCCATTTTGTCTCTTCTTTTTGAATGAAATTTTTGACATTGATCTTTGCATCGATGCAGGCATATTTTATATAGTTTCCACGCCTGTTTCCATTTGCATTATCTGTGATATATTATGTCTGTCATGTCATTTGTCTGATGGTGGCACATCAGATCTTATTAGATCAGATCATTTTTAACAAACAATTAAGTTTATATTTATGTAAAAGGCAAACAAAACACATTAGTCTGAGAACTTTGTAGTATTACTTTTGACTAAACACTTTAGTACTGTGTTCTGGCTTTACCATTTGACATTGACCATTTGTTTTGTTTAATTGACTTATACTTGTGCTAAATAAAATAATGTCTTCAGCATCTGTTTTTCTGTCTACTGGTCATTTACACCTGCCTTTCTCCAGGTTATTATAACACCAAAGAAATTAGCCAGTCCACCAAAATTTTCAAATACAGTGGCCCTAGACCATCAACAATATTAACCTGTAGCAGCAAACACAACCATGTCTCATGGAGAAAGAGACATTGGGGATGTATGGAGTGGACAGAAGGCCATAATATAGAGAAAGAGAGGAGGGCAAAGTAATACCTAATGTAGGGTCCTTGATGTGAATGTCTTGCTGACAGGAACTGGAGAACATATGCTGGAAAATACTGAGGGTTTTTCCTCCAGGAGGGCCCAATTAGAAACAATAGCTAAGGTACCAAAGAAGCAATATCCTTCACAGAGAAAGCAGGCTCTTGGGTTATGAGAAGTGATCAATGGAAAATTTTAAATTTGGATCTGGTGACATATGCATTTGGAAAGCAGACACCCCCAAATGCCTTGTGCAGCTGCTCCAAACCCAAAGTGTTTCCACATTAGATCTCCACAAAGTCAGACTCAAGAATATTAATACAGTATCTAATTCTCAAAAACATTACACATGTGCATTTTTTAGGCTAAATGAAACAGTGAGAACCTGGTATGTCATGTAATGTGATGTTATAGGTAACAAACGGGTTGACGGGTGTGAGTGGTAATATTTTAATTCTGCAAAAGTTAACAAGTAGACAGCAGAGAGTTACATCATGATAAGAATAAATAACTAAGCACTGTTGTAAACAAGCAATTGGAATAACAAGCCTTTGCCAAACAATACCTAAGATAACATTTATGCTTAATTCATCAGTCAAAGATGGAATTGGAAAAATGCTAGCACCAAGTGTCATAACCGGAGGTAACTGTATGTCAGGAGAATCAATCAGCACAACGAGTTCAACAGATGAGGCTTCTTTTCCATATCCTCCTTGCCCAACCCTTTCAATTGTATAATGACCATGAGCCTATTAATAAAGATTTTACAGAGCAACTTGACAGCCCCAGATCCAAATAGTAATAACAATATATTGTATTTGACAAGAAATAAGTAAATAATAACATTGCTTTCTCAAAGTGCTTCACAAGTTAAATTCCACTGCAGTTTTCCCCTGAATTCCATCAAACTGGCCGGCTCATCACAGGTTTAATTTAATTTGATATCTGAGAAAATATTTGTTTGAATAGTTACTGACTTCAGCAGAGAGGCAGATGAGTTTGAAATACAGTAGAACATCCATGTAGTGTTTTTCTAGGGACGTACAACAAAAAAATCTGTTAACAGCTGAAAAATTTCAAGGATTTCTCAGAATCACATTAGTACAGGTCTTTTGCGGTGTTTGGGTTTTTTATTTTTTCAATGCTGTTTTTTTATGATTAATAGCTATGATTGAGTTTGAAGTGTCCTGATTTGGTCTGCTTAATGTGTGCAATTTTTATTGTTATTTTGTTGTTTCAGATTGTTAATCCTTTTCATGAATGCTACCATGCTGTTGATAGCAACTACGCTGTTGTTAAGCCATTGTGCAGAACATGGCATTTAATATTTGAAACCCAAAAAAAGCTCTATTCATACTACAGCTCCATTCCCATTTTTTCACATAAACATGACACAGATCTGACATTTTTGGAGAAGTGTGATTAGTTAAAAAAGGAAATGGAGTCAGAACTTATTAGAAAGGGTTTATGCTGCTCTCTAAACAACTATTTTGCATCCAGACTTGTCTCATTGTACTGTCATTGGTCCTGTTTTTTGCCCTTTTGGCCACTTGTTTATATGTACAGAACATCGTCAGTAATAAATGTGCACAAACCAATAGATCTGATCTTTCACTTCCTGTTTTTCTTCCTTGCCATCACAAGCTCATGATTTAGAGATGTTCTGCACTGAAACAGTGTAAAGTAGAGCAGCAACCAGCATCTCTCTGTCAAAATTGCTTTATTCATCTTGTGCATATGGGACCTGTTTCCGAATAGACATCTATATTTATATCATATTTGGATCAATCACAAAATGAATATGAACAGTTAATTAAAATCAGGTTTCAGCCACAATTTGTTTCAGTGTAAACATAGCCTTAAAATACTTGAGCTTTTCCAGACAATGGCCGTATTATGTTCAACAGCAGCATCCAAAAAATTTGAAATGGGTGAATTTTCTTAATATGGGAACATTAAGTCAGAGTTCCCTTGTAAATACCTTTTTCAGGGGGCGGGGGCACCTCCACTATTGTGAAGAAGCCCACTAATTTTACACTATGTCAGTAGATGGGTTCAGAAGAGGAATGTTTTACTAACATGCTGGAATTCTATGAGGAGGCAACAAAAGGATATGATTAAAGTGGAGCACATGATATTATTTATCTTGACTTTCAGAAAGCATTTGATAAGATGCCACATGAGATGTTAAGCATCAAACTAAAAGAAGTGGGAGTTCAAGGTGATGTTTTTAGATGGGTGCAGAATTGGCTCAGACACAGGAAGCAGAGGGTGATGGTGCAAGGAATCCTATCAGAATTGGCCGATGTTAAGAGTGGTGTTCCACAGGAGTCAGTGCTAGGGCTGCTGCTGTTTTTAATATATATACCTGTAAATGATTTAGATAGGAATATAAGTAACAAGCTGGTTAAGTTTGCAGTTGATACTAAGATAGGTGGATTACCAGATAATTTGGAATCCATTATATAATTACAGATGGACTTGGACAACATACAGGCTTAGGCAGAAATTTAATGTCAGTAAATGTAAAGTATTATACATAGGAAGTAAAAATGTTAGGTATGAATACACAATGGGAGGTCAGAGAGTACACCTTATGAGAAGGCTTTATAAGTCATAGTGTGCTCTACAGTTGGAAACTTGTTAAGTGTAAATTTCACACAAACATTAGGAAGTTTTTCTTTGCAGAAACAATCATAGACACTTGGAATAAGCTACCAAGTAGTGTGGTAGACAGTAAGACTTTAGGGACATTCAAAACTCGACTTGATGTTTTTTGGAAGAAATGAGCGGATGGGACTGGCAAGCTTTGTTGGGCTGAATGGCCTGTTATCATCTAGATTGTTCTAATGTTCTATTGGGTTTGAAATGTTGAAGCACCTACTGTGATTTGTTTAATTGGGTAGTTATGAAAATCCCAGATCTTAGGGAACTTTATGCAAAATATCCTAATAACTTTAAGAGCATTGATTTAATGTTTGGGTCCCCTGTGTCATATTTATGAAAGCTTGAATATATTGTTGTAAAAGATAAACTATACTACAGTATATATGATGGGTAGTGAATACCGAATGGGGCATATAAGCAAGATAAAATTAACATAATGCTCATGTCTTACTGTGGTAAGGTTAGGTGTTGACATATTATCTTTATTTGACACTGCTTGAAGCTCAAATTTTCTGAACCTAAAATGGTCACGAGATAGCTGTTCATATACAGGTATGATTGATAAGGAAAACCCATCATATTAGTCTCTTCTATAATTTTACAGCTTTTTCCAGAAACATTTAGGAGAGCCCCAATCAAGTACCTCTCACCAAAAAACAAAACCATGCCAAAAACAAAGTTCTCTTTAAGGAAGATCCTTGTATCTATCAAAAGCAGTGAAAGACATTGGGGTTTAATGCTCAGCAAAGTGTGAGACTAAATCAAATAAAAAGGGTATAAGTAAACAACATAAAAGTAATGCTTGGGTGCCAGGAGACAGGATTGCAATGTGACCCATACAAACAAAAGGATTATTGTTTAAATTATATTAAATTAACTTTCTACCTCTGTAGGACAGGGTAGATATCTTCATAGCAGCAAAGCTATTAATCAAAAATCTTACCACTCTAAACGTTTGAACTTGGGAAATAGAAAGTTGGAGTACCCTGGATCTGTCTGTCTATGTGTTTTCTAGGCAACTTAAAATATTGAAAATTCTAAGCAATCTGTATAAAGTAGAAGATGTCAAAACCTGGCACAGTTATAAATAGATTATGGACAAAGGCATATATATTATATACTGTAAATCTCTCACTGAGGGAAAATACATGAATAATAGTTTCAATATGCCTGCTACATTTTGTAAGTAAAAACACTTTATTTTGAAGAAGGCTTAAGAGTTAAGGTGTTACCAAAGGATTTTCATGAAAGAACACTGCCATATTTCAGGAAATATTGCTAGGTTCTAGTGCAATTATGAAAAGCCTAATGGCAGGATGGGTAATCATTAATAATTCTCTTTTACAGTTTGAGAATAACTAGTATAGTTCTTTATAACATTTGTGTGGATTTAGCATGCTTTAGATACAAGATTTTTTTTTTGCTATGAGGCTTCAGTTTTTCTCCACCACATTCAGTGAGAGCTGGTATGCTACATTACTTATAGGTACTGTACATTTTTCAATATAATGCAAGTAATAAAAAAAGTCTACTTGTACAAAAAGCTGTTTTCCATTGCCAAGGTCTAGTGTGTTCAAATCTTGGTACATACGGCTGAAATGGGGTTCTCATGCAGGGTTGCTAGGCTCATATCCTAGAGGTCCTTAAAAAATGACTGCTTCTCTGGACCATGAGGGCCAGTTGTATGTATCTGGGTATGAGATGTGGACTCCTCCTGGTGGTCTTTAATGCAATGTGTACTTAACAAAGTCTGCTGAAAGAGGTTTAACAGCAGACCCAGCACACACTGCAGCGACTATAACTCACACATCAACCTGGTCTGTCTAACAGCAAAACTTTCACCAGGGTACATGAATGACGGTGAGTGTGTTAAATATAGCAGATTCTTTAGGTTATATTGGTGTTGAGTTTATGGCACCAGTTTCACTGGATAAATATTGTATTATTTGCACTGATTTAATTTCTTTGTCTTGCTCTGGATGACAAAGAAGCAACCAAAAATACTACGTTTTTTTCCTGGTTACACTCTAGTTAAAATATCACATAACAGCAGCAAACTAATGTTCTCATAAATTATTCCAGAAGAAAAAAAGACATCTGTGTCTATGATGTGATCTAAGTTTTAATTATTATTATTCTGCAGTTATGCATTATGGGTGGCATGGTGGCGCTGTTGCCTCGTAGTAAGGAGACCTGGGTTTGCTTCCCGGGTCCTCCCTTCATGGAGTTTGTATGTTCTCCCCGTGTCTGCGTGGGTTTCCTCCAGGTGCTCCGGTTTCCTCCCACAGTCCAAAGACATGCAGGTTAGGTGCATTGGCGATCCTAAATTGTCCCTAGTGTGTGTGTTTGGTGTGTGTGTGTGCCCTGTGGTGGGCTGGTGCCCTAACTGGGGTTTGCTTCCTGGCTTGTGCCCTGTGTTGGCTGGGATTGGCTCCAGCAGACCCCTGTGACCCTGTGTTAGGATATAGAGTGTTGGATAATGGATGGATGGTATTCATTATAGATCTATAAAATACATCTATTAAAGGTAAATATCATAAGTAATAAAGCAAAAAAAAAATCTCAAAATGGCAAATAATGCTGGTCAGATTCATATTTTTGTTTTTCTTTACTGAGATGCACTCCCATGTTTCCTCAGTATCAATGCAGCAGTTTTAAAAAATATTCTTGGTGTTTACTCCTATGGCTATAAGCTCAATAAAATGTATACACCTAACAGATGTAGTCTCTAAAACATTTGAATACAGATGTTGTTCTATTAGGTGAATAAAATAATTACAGTATGTTTAGAAATGTAAAACCAGTAGAGAATCTAACAGTGTGCAGGCAACTGAAATATCAGATCCCTTAAAGTCTCTTTTTTCTTTTTCTCAATTCCTTCCTGACCATAAACTACTGTTTACTATATTTAACAGGTATCCTTCCCAAATTATGCATAAATCCATCAGTAAACTAAACCAAATGCAATGTAACAGATGTCATAAAGCCTATTTGTGAAAATTTATCCGGCTAAATGAACACCTTAACCTGTATATTGGGAAACAGACTGGCAACATGTACTAGAAAAATAAACAGGCACATCAATAAATAAAGTGTTTATCTTATTTTCTTTCACTGTTCAAACTTTCATGACTTTTTATCCATCTCCCATATGAGATAGTCAGTAAATATTTGCAAAGAAGATGATGCTTTTATAAATATTGCTTTTTTTGATTGAAAACTAACAAAAACACTGGATGCTTATCATCAATTATAGTAAGGTAATATGAATGGTAATGACCACAGAGAAGAATTTGCTTGGGGCAACAAATATGTTATAAAAATGCATTTACTTCTCATTTAGTACCACTTTTAATTTAGAGCTTACACGTTTTCTTTAAACCTAATCAAAAAAGCAGATAAGAAAGGAGCTGACCTTGACATGATCAAAAATCAGAACATCTTCCATGGAACATATTGAGAGTGGTCATCTGTGGCTTTCACACAGGACAGACACCTTACAGTAAACTGCATCAGTAAGAGTCCTGAGTGTACATTAAAAATATTTGTGAATGGAGGAACATTCTACTGTACGTCAATTACAGATTAGTTTACTGTTTCAAATTTAGCTGGAGTGAGGTCACTTCAGATTATTATTTTGTATACAGCATTTTCTTCTCTTACACATCCAATAGTAGCTTTCATTAGCAAACAGATTCTCAGTAGTCACCAACTACTGAACGGCATCAGAGTTGTGCTCTCTGTACAAATGGCGATGTGGCAGACTAAGCATCACATGACACAAACACACCATTACAAAATGTTTAATAAACAAGAATATGATAAATAAACTTTCAAAACTGTTTACCCAATTCCCAAATGCACCCAAATGTTACATTTTCTAACTCACTTAAAAAATAGCAAAAGTGTGAATTTGCTATAATTACAATAAGCTTAAAAACATAGTAAAAAAAAGAAATGCATTTTGACAGTTACAGCAAATATCTGTAATGGTTATGTGTATATTTTCCTAATTTTTAAATTTTAAATGTGTGTATGTAAGGCATGATTTACTTTTTTTGTAACTTTATATTATGAACATTGTGTGATATTTAACTTGGTATGAATATGTTGCAGTATAGTTGTGACACAAATGGAAAATGGAATTATTTTTTACTGTTCAATCTTTTGGTTCGTCCTCCTTCCTAGTCTAAATGTCAAACTCCAACCTTGCTATCGACATTTATGCAAAACCATTTTGTAGTATTTGATAGTTACTTGAATTTTGGTTCACACATTTCCGCATGCGCTCAGATGTACCTACCACCCATGTAACACTGCCAAAAGCCTCTCCCTACCCCTCACTCTGAAGTCCATTGTGTTTGTGACCGCACAACTTGGTAACAGAATTTAAATTTTAAATGGTTTTCCTTCATTAGTATCAAGAGACTACAAGCTCCGAATGCAATGGGCAGAGCCCATCCTTAGAACAAAAGCAGTCACCCGATTTGACCTAATTTGTCCTAACTACGCTTGTTTCAGGATCATCATCTCAGGAAGCCTGTCTCTGCTGTTTAGGCCATATAAAACCACAGGATGACTAAATATTTTGTAATTTGTATATTTTAAAAATTCGTGAATATTCATTTTGCTCATCTGTTAGGGGTTGGCCATATGGATCTTCTGTCTCCATTTATTCTTCTATGTAGCACCCTCTGCTTTCAATCCAGTATCTCAGAACCTCTTGCTAACAAGTCTTTCCACCTAAATTTTTGCTTCCCTCTTTTTCCTTCCACCAAATATTGTAATGATTTTATAATTGTGTTGTCCCATCTACTATGTATGCATCTGACCTCTGCCATTTTATGAATGTTTTCATTTTATTTTCTGATAATGAGACTTCCAGCAGCCATTTTAGCAAATTTAGCACATGCACCTTATTATTGTTCTAAGGAACAGCTCCTCATTCTTTCTAATAGCTTTCACAGCCATAGAGCAACACTGGTCAGACTACTCTCTTATACAACTTAAGTTGGTTTTCTTTGATCTTTTGCAACTCTTACTTTTTCCTTCCACTTTATCCATCCTGGTCCAACTGCCTCCTGTTATTGCTGTTTCACATCCACATTTTGCTTCAAACACATAGTCCATACATTTCATTTGTCTCTACTTTTGTTCTTTCATCCTTTCTTTAATGCACACCATAACTTATGTATTTCTGTCTTTAAAGACCATTGTCATCTGTTATTTCTGTCATGTTATGTTCCAGCTGCTCCTAGTTTCCCTCAGCAGTACACTGTTTACTAACTTGTGCTACAATTTTTCCATTGTACTATGTCCACATCCAGTGTACAGAGGCAATTATGGAGTCCAAAGTTATCACATTGTGCTGAAAACAAGTCAAGGGAGGCTGTACTTAATTCTGCATAACAAATGCGAGACCTCCTCTGGAATATTGAGTGCTGTTTTGAATTTCATATTACAAAACAGATACAGTACATCAGCACTCGAGAAAGTTCAAAGATGACCTGAAAGACTAAGAGAGATCCCATAAATCAATTCAGTTTGAACAATCAAAGATTAAAAGATGACTTACTAGTTATTTAAAATTATAAAGGGAATTCCAGCTTTTATTTTATAATAAATTCTTCCATTAGAACATCAAGTTGTAAATAGCATTAGTAATTTGAGGACCTGCAAATCTTGACTTGATTTTTTTTTTATTTGTTTTTAGTTTTGGTGATTAAAGATTGACAAGCTAGGTTCAGCTGAATAACCTATTGTCAAAACCTTTCATATGTTCTTATGAATTTTTCAGTTTGATGCTATCTTGTAATATTATGATGGTATACACTATGAATGCTGCTATGTAAAAAAGGTAAAACTGATTGACAGAACAACACTGCTTTCCAGTGGAGTATATCTGCTTGTCCATTAATAATAACCCAGTTTTTTCATTATCATGCACTTTTTTGCTTCTGGATGATGTGATGAATGGTCTGTGGCGTAGGGCAGGATTTTAAATAAATAAATAACAGTAACAGTAAGTCTTTGGGTGGGGCATGATAGTGTGCAAGGAGCGGCTTTAGCACAGGACGCGGGAGCAGACAGTCTTGCACTTTGTGCAGATGTGCAGGATCACCTGTGACCCAAATTAGCACTGGAACTGTCATTGCTGCAGCTGTGCCTCATCCCGCTTTAAAAAGGGAAGCGTGAGGTTAAGAGGGAAAAAAAGAAAGAAAAGAGAAAGAGAAAAGAATGGAGGTTAAGGAAGAAAGTGTAGAGCAGGCAGGAAACAGGGAAGAGATGGTGCAGGAGTGAGGAGGAAGAAAGCCGGGAGGAGGAGAGCTCCAGGAGGACAGCGTGTGGCTGACTCTCGGGATTGCAGTGATGGTTTGCTTCTGCTGAACGATTTAAGGGAGCGGGAGCAACCAGGAGAAATGTAGCTCCACATAAGTCCAGGAAGGCAGCTGGAGTCAGCGAGAGAGACTCAGACAGTATGTCTTTCCTTGGTCCATGAGAGGGAAGGTCCCGAGCCTAGGTTTGGATTGAGAGCCCTACTGTGAGGTCATGGAAGCAGCAGGGACCCGGTCCTGTAGACCGCAGGTGAAAGATGGCTGTGTCTGTCGGGTAGGCACCTCCTCAACTGCAAGGTCCATAAAGATAAGCAGGGGAGACAGTGATTTTAATGGACTGCACTAGGGCACGTGTTTCAAGGGACAGTTTCCTGCACTGTTGGTTTTAACATCGGGTTTTTAAAGGAATATTTATTTGATTGGATTTTAACCTCCATAGGGAGAGCTTTCTAATGGGGTATTTTAATTTATTAAACTTTATATTTTCTTATTTATTTATTGAACATTTTGGACTGCACGTTTTGGACACTTGTTTTAGTTGGTTTTTAATAAAAGCACTGAGCACTGTTTTGCCATCCCCTTGCTTGGTATGTTTGTCCTCATCTGCTCAGCTCATCCCGGTCATAACTATCGGCGGTGGCAGGTTGAAGAGGCTCCCGGTGGTACCCGGTAGCGTGGGGCCGACCCACACCTTCACAGTTGAGTGTAGAGGTGTTCAACTGGGACTCCACAATCCTTCATATAATTAATATGCTGGAATTCTATGAGAAAGAAACAAAAGACTATGATAAGGGAGGTGCATATGATATTATTTACCTTAATTTTTCAGAAATCTTTTAATAAGACAGGCTAAGCATCAAACTAAGAGAAGATGGAATTTAGGGTGCTGTGTCTAGGTGGGTGAAGGCACAGGAAGGAAAGGGTTGTGGTGCAAGGAACCTTATCAGAATTGGGTAATATTAAAAGTGGTGTCCCTCAAGGGTCAGTGCTCGGGCTGCTCCTCTTTTTAATATATTTAAATGATCTTGACATGAGTATAAATAACAAGCTGCTTCAGTATGAAGATGATAACAAACTAGATGGAACAGCAGATAATCTAGGGACAGTGGTGGAAAGTTTTTGAGGGTGAAAATCAGATAAATATTACAAAGTTTTGTTTTTTTCACACAAAGAACCATTGCAAAGTCTAATAAGTTACCAATTAGTGTGGTAGAGATTAGGACTTTAAGGGCATTCAAAACTTGACTTAATATTATTTTGAAGGAATTAATTGGATAGGATTAATGAAATTTGTTGGACTGAATGGCTTGTTCTCATCAAAATTGTTCTAATTTTCTACTATATCATCATTGCTAACAATCATTCCAAAGAGATAGAAACAGTCGAACACTCCAGGGATGTGTGTACATTATGGGCAATACAATTACTACTTAATGCTAATATCTGAATGTGAATAATTTAAATTAATGTCTCTAATCGTAGCTCTTTTTTTTGTGGGTAAACCTTCTTCATTTTTATATTAGAGCTAAGAGATCTCTTCCTCAAGGTATTGGAAAACCTTACATATATACTTGCCTAATGCTAAACATGCCTCATTTACAAAATTTGAGGTAATATTAATTGTGAAGAATTAATTTGTTTGTAAGTAACTGTGCCTGAATATGATTCTTTTTATTTGCTATTTTTTAAGCGCACGCTTCTTTCCATATCAGTAATTATGCTTTAGCCGTGAAGTCAAGACAAGTCAAACTTTATTTATTAAGCACTTTTAAAACAGCCTAAACTGAACCAAAGAGCTGTACAAGGTAAGGTAAAAGAAACATTTTATATGTATATTGTGATGGACGTCCGGCAGCTCAACCCGGACAAAACCCCCAGGACGCTAGATGGCGACTTCCCTGCAGCTTAGTGGTGCCCCAGATTCCCGCAGGGCACTATAGGAGACAGAGTTCGGCTTCATAGCTCTGCTGGGTACCGTGGGTGCCACCAGGGGACGCTGCAGGGAGACATGGGGATTTCTGTTTCCAATATAGCCCAGAAGTACTCCCAAGTCATGGGGACAGAAGGACAGAAGTTCTTCCGGGTTGAAAAAAATACAAGTCTCCATCTGACCCGGAAGTGCTGGTGAATCACATGGACGGAAGAACAGAAGTACTTCCAGGTCAATGACTATATAAAGGACTAGAGAAGACCCAGCAAAAGTGAGTTGGGAGGAGTGTAACGGAGCTTGCTGGGAGTAGTGTGTGTGCAGAGGAGAATTGTATTATTTAGTGTTGTATTGCCTGTTTAATGTGGCTGTGGTGCTTTGAAGGCACATTACAAGGAGGAAAAAGAAATTAAAATACTTCTTGGTGCTTTTACCTGGTGTCTTGGCGTTTGTCTATTGGGTGTGAGGAGCGATAGCGCCCTCTAGTGTCACAATATATATAGTCAAGCTTGGGTCACAAAGTTGCACAGGAGAGTTCCAAGGAGTAGAAACTTTATTGCTGTTCTGCCAGTTACAAACACCAGTCTCTTACAGAGGCAAATCGGCCTCACAGCGAACAGCTGTCAAATGTTACGCACCAGCCCTGACTTCTGCTCAAAAGAACACAAAATCTTCTTTATCAGATGGATCAAGCAGGCTGGCGGCAACAGCCGGAGTGGAGGAAGTCTGGGGGAAAAGAGACAAAGAGTGAGAGACTACATGTTGGCCGTGGCTTGATCGTTTAAATGTTTGTAGCCCTGCACAAGGAGCAAGTCACGCAGAACACCAGCAAGCTGGCAGCTGATAACCACAAAGAGGTACTGAAAGAGTGTGTTTCTTTTCCATTGAAAAAAACTGTTTAAGAGGGTGTTTCTGAAGGGCTGGTGTGTCCGCCAGTGGCAGTGGTCACAATATGCACATTACAAAATCATAATCATGACAAACTGTACATAAAAGATATACACAAAATGCATACACACTTACTGTCATGAATGTACACGAACCAACATATACAAACATACTATATACTGCTGAAAAAATTAAGGGAACATTTAATCATCACTGTCTATCACCAAGTCAATTAA
Source organism: Erpetoichthys calabaricus (assembly GCF_900747795.2). Lineage (NCBI taxonomy): Eukaryota > Metazoa > Chordata > Cladistia > Polypteriformes > Polypteridae > Erpetoichthys > Erpetoichthys calabaricus. The sequence continues at coordinate 91,894,374 of NC_041399.2, forward strand.
ATTTCATGGATATCAATCTGTCCAGGTAGGAAACATACACGATTGTGAATCAATTTCACCTGCATTGGTAGAAATAAAAGTCACAACAGGTGCACTGGAGAGGCAACAGCAAGACAACCTCCAAAAAGAGAATGGTTTTGCAGGTGGTGGCCACAGACAATTGCTCTCTCCTTATCTTTCCTAACTGATTCTTCTCCAGTTTGGCATTTTGCTAGTGTCGTTGCCACAACTGGTAGCATGACGTGATACCTGCAACTGATTCAGGATGCACAGGTAGTCCAGCTCCTCCAGGATGGCATATTACACATGATGTCACAAGAAGGTTTGCTGTTTCTCCCAGCACAGTCTCAAAAGCATGGAGGAGATACCAGGAGACAGGCTGTTACACAAGGAGAGTAGCAGGACAAGAATTTGTTCCTTTGTGTGAGGAGGAACATGAGGACCACTGCTAGAGGCCTACAAAATGACCTCCAGCTGGTTACTGATGTGTATGTTTGTGAGCAAACTGTCAGAAACAGACTCCATGAAGGTGGCATGAGGGGCCGACGTCCTTTGGTGTAACCTGTGCTCACAGCCTAACACCGTGCAGCTCAATTGGAATTTGCCAGAGAATACACAATTGGCATTTGCACCATTGGTGCCCTGTTTCCTTCACAGAAGAGAGGAAGTTCACACTGAGCATATGTGACAGATGTGAAGAGTCTAGAGACTCTGTGGTGAATGTTATGTAGCCTGCAACATCATCCACAATAACCGTTTTGGTGGCAGGTCAGTGATGGTCTGGGGAGGCATAACTTGGAGGGTCGCATAGAGCTCAATATAGTAGGTTATGGTACCCTGGATGAAATCCTCAGAGCCATTGTCAGACTTTATGTTGGTCTGAGCCACTTAATTCTTTTCCAATGCTGTCTCTGCCCTGGTGTCTATATAAACACACAGAACTTTAGTTTCTTTATTACATCTTGCCTGAAGAAGTGGCCTCAGTTGCCTCGAAAGCTTGCATATTGTAATTGGTTCAATTAGCCAATAAAAAGTTACATTTTTATTTACTTCTAACTGCATCTTACTGTATTAATAATTAAGATTGGGTCACATGATGGCACATTGGTTTTCCCTATACCTCAAAGATACACACGATCCATGGATAGTTTACTGTACATTTGCTGAGATGAAGGTACCTTGTTTAAGTTTAATTCTTGTCCTGCCAAAACTGGATACAGGGACAGGATGTGAATTGAATGAACATGGAAGAATTGCATGTGTTGGTTGAATGAAGCTTGAACTACACTTTGTTATATGAGCTAGGACAAACAGGATACTGTGGATCCCAAATGCTGGTGACTGTAATTGTGTCACATTTCAAATGTATGACAACTCTACTAATTAGGTGAATGCTTTAAAAGCTTCATTGAGAAGAGAAGGTTTCATTAGTAACTAAGTGAATGCTATGCTATAGTTTGTGCTGGATTCCTGTGATCAGTTTAAAAAAAATCATTATTTTTTTTGTTTTAAAAAAGCCTTTTACCTCAAGCATAAACATTAAAAATGTTTATAGTATATTTATGCTTCATAATGGTAAGAGCCCTAAGATGTGTATGTTAATTACAACAATAAAATTAATCCCTGTGTGCAAGAACAGATTTTCCTGTTATTGATCCCTGCAGATACAAAACAGGCTCCATTTTCTCTTTATCCCGATGACTGGCAGAAAAATTAAAAATAAATGAGTCCATCTGGATGCCTTTAAGTATGTAAGTAGTAAGAACAGTTCAGAGTTGCTTTACTGTCCTCTTAGTATAAAATGGATACCAGATCTTTCATTTCAAAGACAAACAAACTCAGAATAAATCGCAAACACTTTAATTGAAAAACTTAGGCATTAACATCAGACACACACAACCATTTTTGCATGTTGGTTCATTTCTGTTAGAAACGAGCTGTTCTCATTTTCACTGGGGACTGTACTGATTCCATTATTAAAGTATGTAATCAAGAAAAATATTATATGCTTTAATGATTCTAAAATAAAGTAAATACAAGCATACACATAGTACATAACTTGTGTATCTGAAAATATCCTGTCCAAATTTTGCATGTAATGCTGCCATCATCTGGTTATTGCTGTAGCTAAATCTGAATTCAGAATCATGGAAGCCATGTTATATTATATTATGTAAGTTTCATATCAAAAATTCATCTTGAAGGTTACTTCATGCAAACATTCTTAGGAGAAAAAAATATATAATAACTGTCATTATATTATTATATGTATACATCATATTCATATTCTGTTAACATTATTATAGTATTTCAATGGACTGTGTATATTTATGTACAAGCTACAGTGCCTGAGACAGTACAAACACCTGTTGTCCGGATGCTTCACCAGTCAGAGCTTTATGGGAAAGAGGCAAAGAGAAAGCCAGTGTTAAAAAAAAACACCTACAACTCATCTCGGCTAGACCTTGCCAGGAAGTGTATGGTAGAGTCTGAAATCAGCTTGAAGAATGTTAGATGAGAGCAGAATTTAGCTTTTTGCCCAATCAGACTAAACTCCATGTTTGGGGTAAGCCAAATCAAAAATACATCACCTCCACCATGAAGCATGGTGTTTACAGTATCATTCTGTGGTGATGCTCCTCTGCAGCATTCCCTGCTTGTGAGGGTACAGGGTAAAATGAATACAGCAAAATATAGGGAAATCCTGGGTGAAATCCTGGATTAAAACTTGATGTGGTCTGCAAGAAACCTGTACCTTGGGAGATTTGTTTTTCCAGCAAGACAGCAACACTAATCATAAAGTAAAAAATACAAAGGAGTGGTTTAAAAACAACAATGTTAATGTCTTGGAGTGACCGACTCAGAGTCCAGATCTAAATCTAATTAAGAATTTGTGAATGGACTTGAAAATTCCACCTGTAGTCTGACAGAGCTTGAGTCATATAGCAAAGAAAAATTAGGACAAATGGCAGTGTCCAGATATGAAAAGCTGAGAGAGACTTGTCCACACAGACACAAGGCTGTAATGACTGACTAAATATTGACCTAAGTTGCAAGGGGCGAGTACTTATGTGTTGAACTATATTGTGTTTTACACTGTAATTAATTGAGTGCACTTTGAAGAGTTCTGTTTCCACCTTCTCATTAGTGCCTCCTATTGATCAATGTCAAAAGAGCCAAAATAAATCCACTGTGATTCAATGCTGTACAACATGGGTGTCAAAACTCAAGGCCCACAAGCTGAATCTGGCCCTTGAACCTTTTTACTGCGGTTTGCGTCAGTATTCAAAACATGTTGCATAAGGCCCTTGATGACCATTAGCTTTCCCAAAAATTATCTTTAGTATGTATTTCATATATAGATTCCATCCATAACTGACATTTACATTTGTCATTCAAATGCCTCACTATGCACAGCACCACATCTCGCAGCCACTAATCTGTAGTTACAATGAAAATGGTGTGCTCATAATAACCCATAATAAAAAAGAAAGAGATGTTACACTGCCATAAAATATGTCAGTGTTTCAATAAAATGCAAAAAAAGATGAAAGAAATACTACCTCGATTTTAAATGCACCACTGCATTCATTTTTTAAAGCTACACAGGAGTCAATTCCATTTACCGGGTCTTCTGCTGCTTACCTGTCCTACACAATTCTTTTGTCTGTTCCTTTATTTGATTGACCTATGTGGATAGAACATGCATTTGTATTTCCACTGTTGTTAAACATGATCATAATCTGTGGTCTGTGTGCTCTGTCACCAGTGCATTTACAATGCATCCATTTTTATAACAAGGTCAGGTGTCATTGATCATGATGCATCGAACAATGCTGGAGTAAATGGATGTTACTTTGCTTTAGAAATAAATGCTCAACTGTGTCCAGACTGCCACTCTCCCTTTATATGCTGACCAGGACTCCCTTTACAGGTGGTCTTCCAAATTTCAAAGTGCAATGTACTAGGTGTTACATAAATACTCTTTATTTTCTCCAGGTGCAAGTTTGTAGTTTTATTTTTGTTTTACTACTGTGTCCTTTTTAGCAAGTGTGTCCTTTATCTACTCTTTCACCCTTGTTTTGTCATGGTTTGATACACATTTTGGATACACATAATACAAAGCGCAAAGCATACAATTATTCAACTTAAAATCCTTAATTGAGCATATTTATCTCATTTAAAATTGTCCAAAATGCTTCCAGGGCAAGATCCAACCTGTGAACGTTACAATCGAGCTCTAGCCTCATTGGACCACAGGTTTTGTGCACGCACCAAATTAACATCATTTTGAACCAAAATCTTTGAATGCCTATGAGACAGCCTTGGTGTCGCAATCTCTCCTAACAGCTGTGTCTGGTGTACGCCCAGATGAGCTTAAAGTGGAGAAGGACAAACAAACTGTAATTGCCTTTACTTCACTATTAGCACGTAGACTTATCTTGCTCAACTGGAAGAATACTAGCCCACCTCTTTCAAGTCAGTGGGTAACTAATGTTATATACTATTTGAAATTGGAAAAAATGAAATTCTCACTTAGAAGATCTGTTGATAACTTTTTAAAAACCTGGCAGGATCTAATTAATAACATTTTAGAATAAGCATTTATATTAGGGAAATGGATTTTCTCATTTCTATTCTTAAAGATTTACTCTGGCTGTTGGCCTCCCTTTCTTTCTAATGGCATGGGGATTAAATTGAATTTAGTTTCGTCAATTTGGAGTGGTTTACATGGAATGTTAATTGCTTTTAATAAATTCACTAAAATAAAATAAAAGAAAAAAGATTTTTTCTTTCAGTTTTTTCCAGTATTTTTTTTTTGTGGTTTTAGGATCACTCGTGTGTTCATTATAAATCCTCAAAATTTGAGGAATCAGAATACTCCATGGCTGGAGTTCTGCCTGATCACTGAACTGGTCAGCATACACTTTTCAGCCTGCATATTTAATATGTAAATATTATGCCTGTTTTATATTATTATTATTATTATTATTATTATATCTTAGTAAAATGTAAATAATCTGTTAGAGAAAAATATATTAAACCCCCAATCACACAATATAGCCGTCACGTGAGTCCTTTATAGTTAAACATATTATTATTAATTATTAATGCTGGTATTCAATTTGTAAAATGGAACTACCATCAATCAATTAACATACCCATTATGTTAAATTGTTGTATTTATATATTATTTGCATTTGCATATTTTGTAAATAAAATATACTCAGATGCTAAAAGTCTGCTAAGTCAAATTTTATTCATTTACCTAATATCTATAGTAATCCACTAGTTTTCTTTGGCATTATTTATTAAAAATGGGGGGAGAAGACTGGACAGGAGACAGCAAAACACTATTACTGACATATTTTTTTCAACTCAAAACTGATTTTGGTTCCATGGCTGCTGGTATCTTCCCCAACCAGCTGTAATGTCAAATTAAAAATATGTATCTATATCTATCTATACTTCCTTAGAAGGCTGGCGTCCTTCAACATCTGCAATAAGATGCTGCAGATGTTCTATCAGACGGTTGTGGCGAGTGCCCTCTTCTACGCAGTGGTGTGCTGGGGTGGCAGGATAAAGAAGAAGGATGCCTCATGCCTGGACAAACTGGTGAGGAAGGCAGGCTCTATTATAGGCATGGAGCTGGACAGTTTGACATCCGTGGCAGAGCGACAGGCGCTGAGCAGGCTCCTGTCAATCATGGAGAATCCACTGCATCCCCTGAACAATATCATCTCCAGACAGAGGAGCAGCTTCAGCGATAGACTGCTGTCACCGTCCTGCTACACTGGCAGACTGAGGAAATTGTTTCTCCCCCACACTATGCGACTCTTCAATTCCACCCGGGGGGGTAAACGTTAACATTATTCAAAGTTATTGTCTGTTTTTATCTGCATTTTTATTACTCTTTAATTTAATATTGTTTTTGTATCAGTATGCTGCTGCTGGAGTATGTGAATTTCCCCTTGGGATTAATAAAGTATCTATCTATCTATCTATCTATCTATCTATCTATCTATCTATCTATCTATCTATCTATCTATCTATCTATCTATCTATCTATCTATCTAAAGAGAGAAGAAAGTTACAAGACAGACATGAGCCCAAGTGTACGGTTGTAATTAGCAGAGAGGTGCCTGTGTGTCTTGTTTGTAAAGAAAATATGGCAATATTTGTATGTTGATATATTCCAACCTGCACTGCATATGTGACATGTTATATTAGGTGCTTAATAAAACTGAGTTTGACATCCCTGCTGTATAACATAATATGTGAAAATTTTAAAGGGAAAGAGCAATTTTATATAATAAGGGGCAACTGACTAGCAGCAGTTAATCCAGGGACTTTTGCATCTTAGTGTTGTTATCTAGGTTTTCGTCTGCTGTTTTCAATTCTGCATATGGGTATCTAAAAGTACTTTTTCATTATGACAATAAAGTCATCTCTACATATTTTTGGACCTTTCTTTTTCATGTTTGCTGCCATTTTTCGCTTACATTTCATGACCATGTCCTTATTACTGTACTTGCCGTTGTCCATGTGATATGGAAGTCAAATGACAAACTTCAGTATCATGCTCTCCCTATTTAAGATGGGAGGTTGTGTACATGGCATCCATGTATCAGATTACGTTTTACAACAATATAAATATATTTTGTAGGTTAGTTAGTGGAAAACTATTGAAGATAACAAAATGACCTTTGTGATACATCTCTCTTCACTTTGAAATTTGTTTCTTTGTTTTGGGCTTTGACAATCAGAATTTTACCTCATTTTGGTATTCAGACCCATTACCTCTCCCTGATCTCATTTTTATTCTGTCCTACCGTATAGCTCTTTTTCTTAGCACTGAGGAAACTACTCTGCGAGTACCTTTTGACTAGATCTCAGTTTTGTTTACTTCATTCTCTTGATATTTTTGTTTTGACCTCAGCCAGTAGTAATTTTTTGTTTCCAACATATCTTCTGTAGTTGACTTCCTTGGTTACATCCTTTCTTTATCATGCTCAGTCTGTATCATATCATTACACCTAGACAGGACCCTAAAAGAAATATTTCCTAAAAAGGAGAATAAAATGTTGAAAAAATGGTGATTTAATGCCCAAGCACAATAGTCAGCAGCAGCTACAGTCTTATTGGCATGGCAACCTGGGGCCACTAGGGAGAGCTACTGCAGAGTTACCTCAGTACTTTTATGAGGGTTAAGATTTGATGGAGGTATTTCACAAACATATGAACTTCACACTGATAGTACTCCCTGGTTTATGCCTAAGAGACCTCTACAGTTCTTCCCAGGAGAACTTGGAGTTGGGTGAAAATGAACAATTTACTACTTGGTATTGAGAAGAATAACGAAGGCAGCCATTAACCAAAAGTTTTAAGTGCAAAGGCTGTATGAATACGTGTGAACACTCATTAGGTCGAGTTAGGCCTTCCTTATGTATAGTAGGTTCCAAAGCAGCATAGTGTTTATTTGTCTTTACCTTTTCCCCTAGGTTTGAGTTCCATCTTTTCTCTGTAACCTTGCATTGCTTTTAGACATCTCTTTTTATCATATTGTTAGTCTCTACAGGTTGTTGTTCTGGGCTATAGGGTTAACTCACATGTATTTATCTTGGTCACAATATATATACAATATGCAATATAGTTGTGAGGAGCTTATGTTAAAAATACTGAAAGATATTAACACTTAAAAGGTAACATTTAATTTGTATCATTTTCTAAAGATGACAAAGGGATCTGTAGCAGGATGTTTTTAAATTGTAGGTGTAGTTTTATTTTGTGATGGTAGCAATTAAAAACAACAATAATAATAAAGTATTTTAAATATAACTATATATTTAATATGGTCGGATTTTTGCCATGGGTAACATTCTAATGTCAGAATATAATTGAATAACAGCAAGAATGATTACAAAGCCTATTTAAAGAATACTAAATCACATTGTCCTTTATTACTCCCATTAAATCAATGCTAAATTTGTTTTTAAAATAAATTAGCACTTGTCTACAGCATGTGCTACAAAAAATGGTTTCATTTGAAGGTGTCTTGACCAACAGTATTAGTAGAATTGCCTCAGGATGAAGGAACACCTTTCTCAATGATTATTCCACATCAACTGATGGAAAGCTTACACTTTATTTAAGAAAGGTGAATAGGAACTTTGAAAAATGACAAAAGTATGTGTGACATATTTGGACTGTAGAAAAGAAAATTGAATCTGTTTTGAAGTTCATGAAACATAGTTTGATTGGTAAGATACTGTCTCCGTAATTTTAACCTGAAAGAATTTTTAGACATTGTAGACTTTGGAAAATTTCTAATGTTTCTGCTAAAGAAGACTGTGTAAGTGACAGGAAAATACATCAGTGCTTTGTACTAAAGGAAAAGCTAAAGAAAACTCAGATAAAATTAACCATGTATTGATCATCCTACTTGGTTACTTACAGGAAAGTGCTAGCCTTCTTAAAAGCTATACATAAAACTCTGCAAGTATTTGATCTTTTTTAATCCTTTACATTAAAAACAAATAGTTTCTCCTTGGGGTTTTCTTACTAACTCATATGATGTCTTGAGCGGTAAGTTACACCCTTATATGCAGTGGGATTGGGTGGAGATGAATGGAGAAAACTAGATAAGGGAAAGTAAACTTTGGACTGCAATAACTATTGCTGGACATAGAGTGTACAGGTTAAAAAATCATAGCTTTGCCGAATACTGTATGTGAACCAAACAAAAATGTGTTGCACATTTAGTAAATGTGTTAATTGTTTTCTGAATCATTAGATAGATAGATAGATAGATAGATAGATAGATAGATAGATAGATAGATAGATAGATAGATAGATAGATAGATAGATAGATAGATAGATAGATAGATAGATAGATAGATAGATAGATAGATAACACTTTATTTGTTCCCGAAAGGAAATTAAAACTTCAAGAAAAAAATAAATATAACAAACCACAACTCCACTAAACACAAACAACATCCTCTGGCTTGAATAATAGGAGAGTCTCTGCCTTTTGATAACAAGCCACAACTCCACAAACACACACAATATCTTCTGGTTTGGATGATAAGAGAGTTGCTGCCTTCTGATAACAGGCTTGCAGGTAGAAGAAAGATGTAGTTAGATCTACACCGTTAATATTTGGACAGAGCCAGTCCAGCTTGTTGTGTCCAGAAATGGAACATGCTGACAGAAGTTTGTTCTTTCCAAAGTTCACCTGGCTGAAGTCAGCAGCATTCTAGGGCCATAATAATTCATCATGAGAGTGTTAACAACAGAGTGAATAATTTTTGTTCTTAAGTTAATAAACATTAACAAGAATGATGTAACTTATCTCCCTCGGCAGTAATGTGGACAAATCCAGTCAACATTTTAATGTTTTGGTTACAGGTTTTAGTTCACATTGTAAGGTGTTCACTTTTTTACTATTGTTCATCTCCTTCCTGCCTTTTCCATTCCATCTGATCATATCAGATAAAACTTGTCCAGCAATAAAATAGAGCTTGAAATAAAAAGTTTAAGCTGGTTCCCTACAGTACCCAAAATGCCATGGTACCTGAACTCGCTATTACTCAGCAGGAGATGTGACAATTCATCCAACTTCTTTACAAGAGATTCGGCATTCCTCATTAAATGGAAGCAGGCCAAATCTGAAAACTTACCACCTTACTTTTATCCGTGCACTAGGTATTTGCCCTTTCCATCATCTAACAAGTTCCTGTGATAAGGTGTAATAGAACTCCTTAGGCAGTAGTGATCACAGTATTACAAGGTGAGTACGGAAATATTTAACATTAAAATTAATATAAAATTAAGACTCCGCTACCCTGAAATCAATAAAGTAATTTCTTAATTGCCACATAAATCCCTCGGGAGTTGCTTCCTTTCTCTGGCTGAAATTATCTGTAAAGGTATTGTGTATTTTTCCCCAGGTATTTCAGTATTTTTCTAAGTATCCTGCTACTCAAGCACACCATGTGCTGCTTGACATTCTTCTCAGTAACTCTGTATTGGCTCATAATAAGTGAAAATGTGTGTGTATGTGCACATCTGTGTGTATAACTGTGGCCAATAACGGACTGGTGGTCCTGTCCAGAATTTTCTAGGGTGGGTAGCAACTCTCAAGGCCTTCAGCTGGATTGAATGGGTTCAATAAAGGATGCCTTGTCTTTTATCAGTCAGAGGTACAACTAAACTCTTTGTGCAGGTAGCCTATTCCAGTCTTGTATGATTTGTTTTTACATACGTTATTTTAACATATTTGATTTATTTTTTTCCATTAATATCTCTAATTCCATTCCAGGTTTGCAGGGTGCAGCATTCGGTACAAACTAGGATTTAATCCTGGGTCCCAAATCAGTCTATTGCAGAACCTGTTTCTGTGGGTTTCCAGGGACTTATGTTTCTTTCAAATACTTGTAGGTATCGTCACTGTTGATGTCATCCTACCCAGGGCTGGTTTCTCTTTCGACCATTGTTGTTTCCAATAGAATCTAACTCATTACTTCCCTTCTAGATAAAAATCAGGTTCTTACAATATTCTGAATATTTCTGAACACTGACTGCTAAAGTTAAAGGATTTCCTCCAAAAATTGCTACAGGCTAGGGGATATGATTTACATGGAATTAGTAGGAAGGATCGTTTTTTATCTGTATATATCTTATAGCGGATGCAAGGATAGCACGTAAAGGTCTGCAGTTCTTGAGAACTCTCTAGTTGAATTGTGCAGATAGTGCTTTCAATATGAATGTTTATAGAATTTTCAGTCATTTGTTTAGGTAACGTTTTATTGATATGCACATATACCCGGTATTAAAAACACATTTTCTTATTGTCAAATTTCAAAGTAAGAAATGTCCTACCTGAGTAATAATTTTCTGTTAACTGTCTGCTTTGCAATAGGAAGGGGTCCAGATGCAAAAGATACAGAAGGGTTGTAATACATGAAGAAAGCATCCATTTAAATATTCAGAAAGCCAGACCATTATTTCTTTTTGTTTAGTGTGATTTTGTACTGCCTGAATTAAACAGGTTTGAATACAGATGGATGGATGGAAGAAAAGGAACTGTCAGTATAAAAAATTGAGATGAAATTTTTCTGTATTGGTGTGACTGGGACTGTGCCTCAGTGATATCTCTGATACAAGCAGGTCTCTTGATCTACGGCACAGAGAATCTACTAAATGCAAAATTAGACTTAATAAAGTCAATTACTTCTGTTTGTTATTTTTGGAATAATGAATGCATTCACTTGTCTTAATAAATTATTTTTAATAAAACATGTATAAGCTGAAGCTGTATCAGTGATACCTTGAAAATTTAGTTAAAATAAAAGTGTTGTGTGATTGGAGTGTTTGCCAGAGGCAATTGGGAAGTGAAACCACACACATACACTAAAGGAGACTGTAGACAGTTTCTTTTTCATGCTGAAGTGAAGTGTAACTTGTCAAGATGCTTTTCAGATTAAAAAAAATATTGGCTTCAAGTCTTTTGCAGCTTCAGCTTGTTATAGAGAAATGTAAATAAAACATTTTTCACATTCTCAATAAAGTTAAGCTGAAGCATTGCAGCATACATGTTCAATGAATGATAAAGATGGGATTAAAAATAGCAACACATTCTTTCATTGCTATAAAACTGGAAAATGAAATAAAAACTTACTTATGTAATAAGTCAGCTACACTTACTATGACTCCTTTACCTAAAGAATGGTGCAGCACATTGAAATCTTGCACAAACTAGACCTTAAGCTATTTTAGCAAATCTGTGCCATCCATCCCCTAAGAAGGTTATGCAAAAGACACGTATAACTGTTTGCTTCACCACTAAAAAGTCGATTAATGTGGATTGTTCTGCTGATGTCTCGCAATTTGATATGACACACAAAACTGTTTGTTGCCTATGTGCTTGGGGACCGTATTGTGCCTGTGGGAAACAGAAAAGGTGTTTCCCATGAGGTGAAGAAAATAAAATATCACGTATGCTTTGAACTTCTGTCCTATGCCTGTCTGTGTTGGGTAGAGTGGCTGGTACACCCCCGGTTGGTTTTACTATATATATAGTTATATAGCTCCCTGAATAGTTATATATATATATAGTTATAGCTCCCTGAATTAGCACATTCATCCTACAAAATGGTGCCTTAAATTCAAAATATACTTTGACTGCACTCACTTTTCTATAAATGAAAGGTAAATGTTCAATTCCTTATATTTTATTGTTGCTTACACCTTTTAGTTTTATACTAATATGAATTCTGCACAATCAGTCTTAAATATCAATTAACTGACAGACTCTTCTTCCAGCAGGCACTTCTGCACCTCATTTGTTGACAGCTCTGGCATTGTTTTAAAGATTTAAATCTAGCAATCATGTTATGCTCTTTTCAGATTTCCATGCAATTTCTGTTACTGTATGTCTGTATTCTTTAGCTTTCACATATAAATTTAAACAAATGGGGTATAAATTTGTGACTTTAGACATTTTCTTGCTAGCTGTCCTAATGCTTGCATCAAAAATACCCCATCAATAATTTTTTTGGAATGGTTTCTGAAACTCACAAAATATTTTTTTTTCAAACAGGACAAATTACCTACTGTTGTTCTGTAAATCGACATTCTGTATCTTTAACACCTTACTAGGTTCTCTGTCATTATTCATTTTCTAATGAAAACACAAGTTTTTTAAGGAAACAGATAGTGAAAAAAATGATACATTATGCAAGTTTAAAAATGTACATGGTACATTGCATTTTCAGTCATCTTCTGCATCTCCATTCACGGAACTTGCTTTCAGAAAGTGATTTGTTTCAGTTATTCATCCCTAATTTTCAAGTCCATGTTCTACAGGCCTGAATCTGAATGAGCTGCTTTCGAACATATCAGCTTACAGAGGTTATTACTTGTTCCATACATCATTGACTTAACATTTTCCATTGTTTCATTCCTTAACAATCACTTTTCTGTGCTTCATGAAGAAAAGCAAATGTTTTGAAACCCCATCTATTTTAAATTAATCTTGGCACGGTACAGTTCTTTTACTCCTTGTCATTTGTCTGTTCTTCTTCACATGCAATCCCCTTTATCAAACATCTGCTTATGTATTTCCTCCATTTTGAACATAATTTTTCTTCATGATATTTTTCTGCTGACAACTGTTCTCTTACATTTTGGCAGTGAGAGAAGCACTATCATCCCTGCATTTCACCTTGTAAGATAAGAAGTGTAACCTTTATCTAACTTCCTCAGATACTTGGACCTTATAGTCTTATCTTCATCCTTTGTTTTCAGGCATTTATACAACTAACATATGTTTACTTATACAGAATATCTTATCTTTTTAAATACACAGGAAAAGGCCTACTTGTTTACTATATGTCTAAATATATGAGGGTCGTTCAAATATAAACAGGGATTTATGAGCTACACTTTATTTATTGAGTATAATGAAATGACTTACACACTATTTTTCTATGCAGTTTCCTGCTGCTGCAATACACTTGTTCCAATACTCAGGAACCTTCATAATCCGAGAATTCTGAATGCGACTGCGAGAATGAAAAGTGAATTTAAAAAAAAAAAAAAAGCTAACCTTTACCAGTATCATAAGTTACACCGGCTGTTACAGACTGAAATCAAATTTATGTTGTTATTCTAAAATTGTAAGAATAAGAGCAGTTCACTTCTCGAAGTGGAGCCGTGCGGGATCGAACTCGCCACCCTCTGATTCCCAGTCAGGAGCTGATACCATTACACCACCGCGGCAGTTGTAGTAAGAGTGTCAATGTGGCATGCTAACGCGGCTTTTTTTTTTGTGCAGTTATATTTTTGAATAAAAGCGCACGTGTTCTCTTATTTGTACCTTTTGTGAAAGTGTTTCTTTGATATATGGACTTCAGGCTTCATACGTTATATAGTTTATGCCTACATTTTGTCATTTACTATTAGAATATGAAAAACGTTTCTGTTTTAAAAATGTGTTTGCACAGACTACTATAGAAACGGAACACGCGTGAAATGCGTGTATTCCAAATAAGGCTATATTATTTCCACTCTAAAACTCCACTTCAATCCCAGATAATCAAATCAAGGCAAGGCATGAGCTAGGAGAAGTTCGTTCTAAGTCGGTGGGGGGATGGAATAGCTGGCTGCTAGTAGCTTGTGTTTATCAGCACATTTAGATGACAAAGGACTCTGGCGGAGAGGTGCAAACGGATTTAAGACGCGATTTAAGGTGGGGCGGATTTACGAGTTTTTTCGTAGGCTCTGATAATTCTAGTGTTAAGTGGACTGAAGAGATGATAGTCCCTCTCTGAAAGACTTGCATCAATCATACACTGTAGATGGAGAGAGACACTCATCCCCAAACTGATTTTTAAGTCTTGAATAAATCTGAGATGGAATGACTCATTTGTCAAAAATGGAATAATTCGCTGCACAACATTACTGTGTACCTCCTACTCCGACATGTTGATTACAACTGACAGAAATGGGGGAAAGAGCAGCTAGCACTACTAAACACAAGTTCAAACATGTATGTGTTTGTTCATTGAGTCAGGTCTACCTTGCACTCTTTATAAGAACAGAGCATGAAAATTCCTGTTTATAATTGAAAGCCCCTCGTATAATCATTATCATCTAATTACTACAGACCAGTGGGTCTTACATCCCATATCATGAAGACCTTCAAAATGATAGTCCTTGCCAATATGAGTCCTCTTGTAAAAGACCACTTGGACACACTGCAGTCTGCCTATTAGACAGAGATTATAGTGGAAGATGCAATTATTTATTTCTTCCACAAGGCTTATTCCCATATAGACAAAGTTGGCACCACTGTGAGGATTATGTTTTTTGATTTCAGTACCATCCAGCCATCCCTGTTAAGAGGTAAGCTAAGACATACAAAGGTGGATGACCCCATTGTGTCCTATGTAATGGGCTATCTGTCTGGCAGACTGCAGTTTGTGAAGCTCAAGAACTAGGTCTGTGATCTGGAAGTGAACAACACTGGAGCAGCACAAAGAACAGTCCTGTCTCATTTTCTCTTCACCAAGTCATATTACCTGTAGAAATTCTCAGATAATTCTGCACTTATGGGGTGTATTGATAAGGGCGATGAGGCCAACTGGTGGTGGCTCTGCTACAAGCACTTAGGGCCAACATCAGTGTGTGGTGTAACGGGTCCACAGCTCAAGTCAAAAAGGACACTTTTAAAATAAATTATCGCCATACTCGCGGCTTAGCGAGGGGCCGTGGTATGTGTGGCAATAGTGGTTCCCAGATGACGCGTGATGCGGACGGTCCTCACTAAAGTGCACAGGTGAGGAGTCGTCCACATCCGTAATTGGTGCCAGGAGCTGCTAATTGCCACATTTGATCCATATCCCCTGTAATAAATAGAAGCGCGAGGTGGCTAGGAAGGGAAAAAAAAGGAAAACATGAAAGGAGGTTGCAGGACAAGAGGGCTGGAAGCAGGTAGAGGAAAGCTGATGCAGGAAAGAAGGAGAGCGAGAAAGTGCAGGCTCGCGCTGTATGCAGGCAGCTGGGAGAGGCAAGCCCGAGTGGGATGTTTGGCCGGCACCCGAGGGCTGACAGTAGTGGTCGCTCTTGCTGAGCGCTTGTTTGGAGTAGGAGTGACCGGCAGAAGGTTGGCTCGCCGCAGGGAAGGCAGTGGGAGTTGGAGATTTGGAGTGGAATCCCCAGCGTCAGCGTCCTGGCCATTGGGGGATGCCAAGTCTTGGTCTGGTAGGGTCTGAACAAAGCCAGGGATCGGGAGGCCACCAGACCAGTCGAGTGAAGAAAGTCAGCTGCAGGTAGGGTTACTCCCCTGGTGCATAGCCTGGATGGGAAAAGCAGGGGAGTCACCAGTAAAAGAAGGCACCGGGCTGTGTTTTTAAAGAGACTGCTCCCAGCCATTGTTTTTTTCGATTGTGTTTTTTAACCTCCACTTTTCAACTATTTTAATGGATTTTTCATTTAATGACTTATTTCGATGCACTGCACTTTTTTTAATTGGGACACTTTGTTTTTGTTTGCTGTCTTAATAAAAACACTTGGCACTTTTGCACCATCCCCTTGCTTTATTGTTGTGCCTCACTGCCTAGCTCATCAGTGACATTACCGACGGTGTCGGGTTCAAGAGCTCCCAGAAGCAAGATGGGAGCATGCAGAAAACCCACATCGCCACACAGTGACAGGTTAGACTGGTCTTGTAATACAGAGGGACTATATAACAAATGGGAAGTGTAGGCTCTTTTTTTTCTTAGGAGACTGTGCTCCTTTAATGTGTGTCAAGAAACAATCATTTTAACAAATCTGTATCTTTATATGTACTGATTCTGTATTTAATAATTAGTAAAATGTATACTTGCAGTTTACCTAAGAATTTGTCACAGTGCTGTTCTCCTACAATCAGTAAAGAACACTATAAAAAAAGCAAGTCGTATTGCATTTTACAGGTGCTCCTTCATAACTACAGCAATAAACCTTTATAATGCTTGTGACTGTTTTCTTATCATTAGCCATGTCAGAAGTTTATTTTCCTTTTGTAATTCCTGTGCGTATTTGATGGAGTTACTGCTTGTTTTATTTCTTGATCTATCTATCTATCTATCTATCTATCTATCTATCTATCTATCTATCTATCTATCTATCTATCTATCTATCTATCTATCTATCTATCTATCTATCTATCTATCTATCTATCTATCTATCTCCGGAATCATTTTGATGATATCAAGCTCTAGCAGGAATACCCAGTTATGCCCAGGGTGGGAACATCAGTTAAATTTGGAATACAGCATAGCCTATGGTGTTCCTCTGTACAAATGGGGATATGTGCAAAATATGGAGGAAATGTCGGACAAACGCACATTTAGCTTTTGTCTCAGTTTCTACTTTTCAGGGGACTCTTTGTGCTGCAGGTTTGCCAGGACAAGTGACAATAACAAAGCAATTCCTAAAAGGACAAAATAGGGTCTTGAAAAATTGGGCTTTGAAATATTGACTGTGGACTACTGCAGACTGGACAAAGTGTCCTATTCACAGCAGAAACTGAGACTTGCATTTTTTGAGCATTGTTAACTGTGGCTGAAGCTGTTCTTGAAGCTGTTGTGCTGTGAGGCACCTATCACATAAGCTGGTGACCCTCAGAAACTTGTCTTTTGATTGGGTTATGACTTTGGGTCTGCCAGATCTCTTAATTTTTAGAGTTTCTTCCAGTTTCCAATTGACTTTGGATTGTGTAGGACACCGTTCTTGGTGACACTTTGATTTTTTTGGCAGTTTCTCTAAATAAAAGGCTTATACTTCTAAGGGTATTAATGCTCATTTAATCTCATTTAATTTATTAATTGCCATTTTCTTGCCATTGTCACAGGAATACTTACCTCAGAGTATGTAGTAACACTATCTGTTCCAACTCTGCTCTAGGACAGGTTTTTAAGTAATCAACAGAAGTTGTGACACCTGTGCAAATTGTTTGCTTCAAATTACGAGGCTTAATTTACTTTAATTGCTGCAGAACATGCGTATGTAGTAACTTTATTAGTTGTTCCCTGAAAAAGGCCTGTTTGTAATATTCTGAAATTTCCTTTTTTCAGTTTTTCCTTTCCTTAAGTTTAAATATAAACCTGTGACAGTTTACTGCTTACCTTTTCACCATTTTATTTCATTCACCGCGTTTCAACTGATTAAATTTGGAAAAAAACTGGAAAAACAGAGGTGTTCTAAAACTTTTGACTCATAGTGTAAATAGATAAAGTAGATTCAGAAAACGGATGAAGTCTTTTATATCAGCTTTGGTGTGGTGTTAAAACACAACGAAGGAAATGAAAGTCAAGCCAACCATCAACCAGTTTCTTAATTCGCTTATCTAGGGCAGGTTCATGGGGCAGCTGTAGCCTACAGCTTTAAAATTAATATTGAAATATCAGTTAACAGTCAAAAAAGTAAAATAAAATATGCTCCTACATACTCTGCTATACCATACTCTGAATTCTAACAAGAAAAAATATATATTTCACTCATCTGTGCTGTAGGCAGCACATCAAAATTTTAATTTAATAGTTTAATTGCTTTATTAGAGTTCTTTGCACTTTACTTCCTTGAATGAAAATGTCCACATATTTTTCTGGCTTTAATTTATCAAGATGATATTTTTTGGTCCCATATCACTTTCATATTTTTCTTTCAAATAATGTCTGACATTTAAAGAAGTCATTCTCATATAATCAGGGTGCTGTGAGCTTACATCATGCCAGAGGCAAAAGGTTTACCTGAGATTAGTCAGAAAAATACACTGGGGTTGAAGGAAGACTGATAAAAAAGTGTGCATTGATTGAAATAAGAGACTTCAAAACAGGTAGCACCGTTGTTCTAGCAAGAAAACACATACTGCTGGAATACTCAGGGGAGAATATAAACGTGCTAAACATTGTCTTTATGTATTTATTTCTTCTTCATAGTGCTATACAACACTAGACTGTAATTCTTATTTCATTACAGCAGTTATTTGTTTTTTAGGACATATACTACAAAGGCTTTTCAATATTTTAAACATCTGTTCAGTTTAGAAGTGCTCAGGTAAAGCAGTTTAATTATATTTCTCTCATTCTATCTAATTTATAGTAAAGAAATTAAAGCATTAGATTCCCAAACACATGTAAGTAATCACAAACTACTAATGGTACAGGCCTTTATATTAAACGTCCTACGTCATGTTTTATTAAAGCACACCAAACTCTGTATATATTACACAAATAAGTAAAAGGAGATATAGTTATGTAGTTATGGACTTTGCTGACTGTGCCACACATTGTCTTTTGTTCTCTTTCGTCTCTTTCAGTCTTTGTATAAGACATGATGGTTTTGTTCATTTGTGATTCTAGAAGTTACCACTGATACATTTAGTTATTTTCTGTTGTAAACAATGGCCTTATGAATTTGGTGTATTGACTTTGCTTGAATTAACATAGTTCAAGCACGTTTCAGACACTCATCATTTTATCGTTCCTTTTAAATAAAGCAGGAATTATAAAGATAATGGGTGATAATGGCAGCATGGGTAATGAGAAAGTATCTATATTCTATAGAGTAAGATCACACTGCATAGAAACTCCTTTGGCAGTATTCTTTGCTGCCACATATGCACATTGCGGTTTATGGGAGTTTGAGTCACTCCTCCATTGGTGGAGGAGCATCACATGACATGAGTGTTGTGACCAAGGCCTACTTAGAAAATTATTTTAATTTCTTGACTTAAAGATGACCTTTCTTATATTTATTTGTAACAATATTGATTTATTATCATTTAGGCTATTTCTTGAGTGATTTATTCATTTTACTTTTTTAAACTTAAGGTATTATCATCCAGTGATGCCTTTTTCTTTTTTTTTGTTTTGTTCATGGAACCCCACTATTTTGTAGATTGCTGTGCTAAGATGTTTCTCTTGGTTGCGAGGGAGGTGTGGTTCCGCGCTTTGCAATGTCTGACATTATCTGCGAGACAGTTTAAAAAGCGGTGTGTGATGCTCTACTTACTATCCATGATTTGGAGAAATACTACAACTCTAATCTTTTCATTATGAATCTCTACTTTTACTATTCAAGGCTTGAATTTTTTGCTTTAACTTTCTGACTTTGCTTTTGTTTATTGTTCTAGTTTTCGGCACTTGTTTTTTCTTTTGACTTTTCAGTAACAACTATTTTTCCTTGACTCATTTCCCAGCCTCAAGTATTCTTCCCTTTCCTGCTGCTTATTTTCCTGACAGTACAATTAGAAATACAGTGTCAGCATTTTTTACCTTTGCTTTACTACCTGGCCAGGCTCAACCTTGAGTTATTGTGTACTGTATGGTGTATTGATGATAACTATGACTCTGAGGTGAACTAAATTGACATTTCCACTGTTGCTCTTTTATACATGTAGGTATCAACATTTATACATATAATTACATATATATTGTCACACACATGTGACTAGGAAGACGTTGTATGGACCAAGCAAAGGTAATTCCACACCAGGCCAGGGGATGGCGGGGTGCACTAAACCTTCTCCTGTTATCTCTACTGACCAGCTGCGGGAAAACCTGTCTGATTCAGAGCGGATGATGTTACTTCCAGTTCCGGTGCCCAGAAGAATGTCTCTTCCGGTTCCGGCGCCCAGAAGAATATCACTTCCGGCACACAATCTGACATCAGAAGAACATCACTTCTGGTTCCCTCACGTCACTTCTTGTCTGATCCCTTAACACTAGAATTACCAGAGTCTACGAAAAAACTCATAGATCTGGCCCACTTTAAAACCATTTGCATCTCTCCGCCAGAGTCCTTTGTTCTCTAAATGTGCCGATAAAAACAAGCTGCAAATAGCCGGCTATTCCATCCCCCCACTGTCGCAGAACGTGCACGAGCATCTCCCAGCTCATGCCTTGATAGATTATCTGGGAGTGAAGTGGAGTTTTAGAGTGGAAATAATAGATCGTTATTTGGAACACATGCATTTCATGTGTGTTCCATTTATACAGTAATCTGTGTAAACACATTGTTAAAACAGAAACTTTTTCATATTTTAGTAATAAATGTTACAAAATGTAAGCATAAACTATAGAATGTGTGAAGCAGCATGAAGTCCAAACATCAAATAAACACTTTCACTAAAGGTTCAAGAATAATACAACAGCTTCTGTGGCGTAGCGGTAAGATTTACTGTCTCAGAGCGCAGCAGGCTTACTGTCCATCAAAGATCTGAGTTTGATTCCCCATTGAGGAGAAAGTGTTCTGTTTTTTTATCTTTTTAACCTCAAACGGACATACAATTTACAAATTGGTATATACTGTCAGTTAATGAGATCGTTATATTTTCATGTGGGATGCTCCTTTTAAAATATTTTTTAACAATTGAGACTGCAATTAACATGAACAAGTGTCCTTATAACTGTTATTTTTAAGATCCATAACACACAGACAGACAGAGCAGTGTGTAACAGAGAGACAGACAGGCAGAAAGGTCACTAGATATATAAATAAACAAGGAAGTCACATGTACTGAAAGAAAAAAAAAGATCAACATGTGCGTTGTTCCTGCTGCACTAAATAAGCTCACGCGCTCTAACATTCGCCCCCCCCCCCCCTGATCTGACTCTAAGTAACAGTGCAAGTACTGACGCAAACCAAGTGTATGTGTGTACTGTATAATATTAACAAAAAGAGCAGCTTACTACTGAAAACGGCAAATATAGGAGTGAGTGGGGATCGAACCGGTGACTCTTGATCACACTTGGTTTGCGTCTGTACTTGCGCTGTTTCTTAGAGTCAGATTGGGGGGGGGGGTGAATGTTAGAGCGCGTGAGCTTATTCAGTGCTGCAGGATCAACGCACATGTTGATCTTTTTTTTCTTTCAGTAATAGAGCCAACATAAATCCACATCCGATCTGACGCTGTTCGTTTTCAAATAATACTGCATTAGTGCGATGATGTTTTCACATATATTGTCTCTTTCTTTGAGGTGTGTAATAGGAACCACAGCATAGAGAGAAGCGTGTACATTGTAACAGTTAAACACGTTGTAAATGTAGGAAAGTCTATCCTTGCGTGTGTGTGAACAGTTAACATTTGAATCTGATGATTGCATATAGCGCTGAACTTACTGCTCTGTACTATTCTATCCTCTGCATGTCCTGGAGTACAAAAGAAACAGCATACAGCAACATGTGGGGACTGGCAAGATCGGGGGGAAAAAAAACACGCATTCACTGATTACAAACCGCAAGATGTTATGCGAATGAATATGAATAATATGATAATTTTTCATCCGTGCCACAAAGTTTTCCGAAATGAACTATACAGGTCATATAACGAATAATTCCAAATATCATAAATACATACGTCTGTGTTTTTTTGTTTTTTTGACATCATACACCATAAGGTGCACACTAATTCAGCGTGAGCAGGAACACTCAATAAAACTGAATAAAAAACAATCAAGTGACGGTGAGATATGAAGAAGGCAGATTCACCAGCGTTTGTGTGTCAGCTTTTATCCCTCCAGATGAGAGAATGTCCAGTTCCATTGTCTCAAAACACCACTTACATCTCCAGTCAGTCCATTTCAAATAAAAAATAACAGCATCAGATCCCCGTTGGGGCGGTAGAATGTATTGTGATCATGATTTACAGAGAATAAAAGTAAAAATAAACAGTAACTTTTACAAGTCCTATAAATGCACACCGTGTGTTACAGACGCACCCAAATGTATGTGTGTACTGTATAATATTAACAAAAGGAGCAGCTCACAACTAAAAATGGCAAATATAGGAGTGAGTGGGGATCGAACCAGGGACTCTTGATTACAAATCAGCAAATCTTACCGCTACGCCACGGAAGCTGTTGTATTAATCTTAAAACTTTTGTGAAAGTGTTTACTTGATCTTTGGACTTCAGGCTTCATACATTATATAGTTTATGCCTACATTTTGTCATTTACTACTAAAATATGAAAAATGTTTCTGTTTTAAAAATGTGTTTACACAGATTACTGTAGAAACGGAACACACATGAAATGCGTATGTTCCAAATGACAATCTATTATTTCCACTCTAAAACTCCAGCACTTCAGTCACTCCCAGATGATCAAAAACTTACTGAAAGTTCTGTGGCGGTGGGGGATGGAATAATCGGCTGCTTGCTGCTCGTGTTAATCGGCATATTTAGAAGACAAAAGAGAGGTGAGAACGGTTTTAAGGTGGGCCAGATCTACGAGTTTTTTCGTAGACTCTGGTAATTCTAGTGTTAAAGCCGTCATCTTTGCAAACTCTGGGGACTTAAGTGTGTTAAGTCCAATCATTTTTACTATATATATATATATATATATATATATATATATATATATATATATATATATATATATATATATATATATAATATATATATATATATATATATATATATATATATATATATATATATATATATATATCTGCGGTGGGTTGGCACCCTGCCCAGGTTTGTTTCCTGCCTTGTGCCCTGTGTTGGCTGGGAGTGGCTCCAGCAGACCCCCGTGACCCTGTGTTCGGATTCAGCGGGTTGGAAAATGGATGTATATATATATATATATATATATATATATATATATATATATATATATATATATATATATATAAAGGATGTTTCCACACTATTTTTGAACTGTATTTATTAAGAATTTCAAAAAGACATTACGTTACTTTTTTACATAGTCACCTTCGTTTGAGATGCAATTTTCCCAGTGTCGTACTAACTTTTTAATCACCTCACCGTTTCCAATGAAAATATAAAAGTGTGGAAACTTTTTGAACGTCCGTTTTATATATATATATATATATATATATATATATATATATATATATATATATATATATATATATATACAGTGATCCCTCGCTATATCGCGCTTCGTCTTTCGCAGCTTCACTCCATCGCGGACTTTAAATGTAAGCATATGTGAATACATATCGCGGATTTTTCACTGCTTCGCGGATGTCTGCGGTCTACAGTACGTGTGCTTCCTCAGTTGATTTGCCCATTTGAATTCAAACAAGGGACGCATTTGAATTCAAACAAGGGACGCTATTGGCGGATGGCTGAGAAGCTACCCAATCAGAGCACGCGGTTAAGTTCCTGTGTGCTGCTGATTGGCTCAGCAACGGAATGCTGCATTAACCAGGAAGTCTAATCTCACTCATTCAGAAGTAATGCACGTTACTGCTAATGCTTCAGGATTGCAGAAAAGGTAAAAGTTTTGGATATGTTGAAGGAAGGGAACAGCTACACCGCTGCAGGACATTATTACAGCATCAATGAGTCCACGATTCTTTTTATTTAAAAAGGAGGAAAAGCATATAAGATCTACGGCCGCAGTGTCCTTTAATCAGAGCGCAAAACGAGTTGCAAGTGGACGTGATAAGGCAGTAGTATGGATGGAATCTGCTTTAGGGATTTGGATTGAAGAGTGATGGAAGAAGAACAACGGCGGTGCTAAACAGTCACCTGAAGAGGCTCCTTTAGAAGAGCTGTAACGCTATCCTTTGTTGTGCAGTAAAATTAAACTCATCGTTATCGGACAAGTCGTCATGTCATTGTTGGTGAGTAACCATAATTAATTATTTACGTACAGTACTTATTACATGTACATAGTTTAGTGTCGCTGTACACACATTTTACTGTATACAATTTTTCTTGTATTGTACGTATTTATTGCTGGTGGCCTGTCTGTTGTAATGGCTGTAACGTATTGATAGCGGAGACGCTCGATATCTTTAAAATAATATTTAGGTTTTACTGTACATAATTTCAATGAATCTTACCTAATATCTAAGAGAATACAAAGGGTTAATGCTGTATAACTGTGCGTGAAATGTTTATAATAGTGTGGGAGAGTTTATAAGGGCTTAAAATATATAAAAATAACCATATAAACATATGGTTTCTAGTTCGCAGATTTTCTTATTTCGCGGGTGGCTCTGGAACGCAACCCCCGCGATGGAGGAGGGATTACTGTATATATATATAAATACATATATATAAATACATATATATATATATATATATATATATACAGTAATCCCCCCTCCATCGCGGGGATTGCGTTCCAGAGCCACCCGCGAAATAAGAAAATCCGCGAAGTAGAAACCATATGTTTATATGGTTATTTTTATATTGTCATGCTTCGGTCACAGATTTGCGCAGAACCACAGGAGGTTGTAGAGAGATAGGAACGTTATTCAAACACTGCAAACAAACATTTGTCTCTTTTTCAAAAGTTTAACACTAGAATTACCAGAGCCTACGAAAAAACTCGTAAATCCGTCCCACCTTAAATCGCGTCTTAAATCCGTTTGCACCTCTCCGCCAGAGTCCTTTGTCATTTAAATGTGCTGATAAACAAAAGCTACTAGCAGCCAGCTATTCCATCCCCCCACCGACTTAGAATGAACTTCTCCTAGCTCAAGCCTTGCCTTGATTTGATTACCTGGGATTGAAGTGGAGTTTTAGAGTGGAAATAATTCTAGCGTTATTTGGAATACACGCATTTCATGTGTGTTCCATTTCTATAGTAGACTGTGCAAACACATTTTTAAAACAGAAACGTTTTTCATATTCTAATAGTAAATGACAAAATGTAGGCATAAACTATATAACGTATGAAGCCTGAAGTCCATATATCAAAGAAACACTTTCACAAAAGGTACAAATAAGAGAACACGTGCGCTTTCATTCAAAAAATTAAAAAAAAAAAGCCGCGTTAGCATGCCACATTGACATTCTTACTACATCCGCCGCCGTGGCGTAATGGTATCAGCCCCTGACTGGGAATCAGAGGGTGGTGAGTTCGATCCCGCACGGCTCCACTTCATGAAATGAACTGCTCTTATTCTTACAATTTTAGAATAACAACATAAATTTGATTTCAGTCTGTAACAGCCGGTGTAACTTATGATACTGGTAAAGGTTAGCTTTTTTTTTTTTTTTTTTTAATTCACTTTTCATTCTCGCAGTCGCATTCAGAATCAATCCATACAACCCCATCTGACACAGCTGGTTTCACATAAATAAAAGTGCACTTTTATTCAAGACTATAACCGAAGAATAAAGAAAGCAAGTTACAGTTGGTGGTTGATATGACAGCTTGCGTGGTGCAATGTTAAGAACTGCTGATTTCCGATCCGTGCTATATAAAATCATCACATTCAAATATTAACAGTTCCCACACACCCAAGGTCCGCCATTCCTACATTTACGACCTGTGTACTTGTTGCAGTGTACACAACTCTCTGTGATATGGTTCCTATTACAGTGAATGAGCACCTGACACTGTGCTTTCTTCCCTGGGGGAAGCTGAGGTCTTAGAACGGAAGTTTGTTGATGCTGTATCATCTTTTCTTTTTCCATCACCTTTTCCTGTAAGAAGCGACAACGAAGTTCCTCTGCAAGGTGAGCCATGAACACTCTTCTTTTCTCAGCGGACCCCGTGCATGCCTTATACAGTACGTGTGCGTTCATCGCTGCTAGGTCAAGGATGTTGTAGAACACAGCAACCGGCCACCTGTGTGTTCCTGTTCGCACTGAACAAGCACGCGCCTTCTGATCCATGATGTCAACGCCACGCTGGGGAAAAAAGAAAGACAAATATATGTGACATTTTGAAGAAATCATTTTATCACCAGAATAGCACCAGAATACTTCGTCACACTAATATTTTTTTCATTAGCATACCTTCATGTGGTTGTAGTCTGTGACCGTGTTTGTTTTTTTTTTTTTTATCTTGCCCAATCTCCACATCATGGTGCATTGTGCTGAGAATGCAGACAGACTTCATCTTTTTGGGCACATACATTGTCAGCATGGCGCTGGGAGATCTAAACACCAGCATGGAGAATTGTTCGTGTACTGAACTGACTTTAGCTGCAGGTGGAAGTTCCTGTCGCACTTTATTCATGGTGCCAAGCAGAGCTGTATTGCGGTGCAGCAGTCTATTAGCCAGCGAAAGTGACGTGAAGAAGTTGTCTGTTGTTACGGTTCTGCCTTTGTCCAGAAATGGCTCCATAAGCTTTATGACCACAGACTCGGAAAGTCTTTCTCCCGTGGGACGACTGGGATCTTTTCCTAAATAAGGAGTGGCATTGCACATGTACTTTGTCTCCAAATCTGCCGCAATCCAAAAAGGCAGAACCGTAACAACAGATTCTGTTAAGTATGCGAAGCACCGCCGGTACAAAGCTGTTGAAGGCGGCAGCTCACACCCCCTCCGTCAGGAGCAGGGAGAGAGAGAGAGAGAGACAGAGAAAAACAAACAGTCAAAAATCAATACGTGCCCTTCGAGCTTTTAAGTATTCGAAGCACCGTGCAGCATGTCGCTTCAGGAAGCAGCTGCACAGAAGATAGCAACGTGAAGATAATCTTTCAGCATTTTTAGACGAGCGTCCGTATCGTCTAGGTGTGCGAACAGCCCCCCTGCTCACACCCCCTACGTCAGGATCAGAGAAAGTCAGCGCAAGAGAGAAACAGAGAAAAGTAAGTTGGGTAGCTTCTCAGCCATCTGCCAATAGTGTCCCTTGTATGAAATCAACTGGGCAAACCAACTGAGGAAGCATGTACCAGAAATTAAAAGACCCATTGTCCTCAGAAATCCACGAGCCAGCAAAAAATCCGCGATATATATTTAAATATGCTTACATATAAAATCCGTGATAGAGTGAAGCCGCGAAAGGCGAAGCGCGATATAGCGAGGGATCACTGTATATATAGTATATATATATATGACTATGGAGAAGATAGACTGGCCTTTTACCTCTTCACTACCTCTGCTTCTAAAATAGGAGTAGATACTTGCTCCATAGCCAGAAGACACCTCATATTTTTCTAATCTTTCCCAGTGACAATCTTTCTATGAGCCATAGATGTTAATAACTATACACAGTGGCCACATCGCATTGGGGGGAAATTTAGGCATGTCCTGTCTGGGGGTTTCAACCGCTTTCATGCATTGTCTTCAGGCTGGGTTGTCTTCTCTGTTTTCGTGCCATGTGTTCCACATGAGTGGATTTGTATTGAGACTTCTTTTGGATGGCCAACCTAGGAAATGGAAATGGACTGGAGCAGGAGTTGTTCTTGCTGATGCAGCACCGCCTGTCATCTGGACTGACAATTTCTTCCAGTTTATTACATTTGCACTAGTGGAATGGTTAATTGGGCTATAAAGCCAAATACTTTCAAATAATGTTAATGGTAAAGTGTTCTTTAGTCTGCTTAGCTTGAACTTGAAAAAAATGCAGCTTAACATGGATAATGGAAGATTCAGTTTAACCACCTATAAGTTATAGAAAATGGAATGATCATAATCTTAACTTTGTGTGACAGTAGAATAGACATAGATTGAAGTCAGACAGCTAGAAAGAAACATAAATGGTTAGACAGATAGACATTAAGGGCATATAGTTTTCTGACTGTTGCATAGAATTATAAATAGAAACCTTAAGAAGTGTAACCTAGGTATATAAGCAGAATATTATAAGTTTCCCTTTTTCCCCCTTTTTTCTTTTTTTGTGCATTATGAACTTTTTTTTACTATTTTACTATTACTGATTCAGTCAGTTTTTGTGTTGCAATTACGTTTTCCTTAATTTTTCCCTTAAGCTGGCACTCAAAGTCTTCAATCTGCCTCAAAAATTATTTAAGATATGAATAGGTAGGGGAAGTGACGGCGAAGGTGGTAGGGATGAGAACGGCGCCCATACGCATGCGCCACATGGCTGCCCTGCTGCCAAGAGTTAATTCTACAATAAAATAAAATAAAAATAAAAAGAGTAATAATTCTAAAACTCTTTGCTTTTAATATAAAGCTGTAGTGCAGAGTTTCAGCATCGTTTATGTGTACCAAAGTTCAGGCCACAGGTTATTTGATTTTTGAACTTCACCTGAAGCTTTAACCTTGGCGGTCAATCATCACCCCGAAAGCGGATAGTAGATGTAACGTAGTATATGTATACCAAATTTCAGGTCAATAGATCAAACAGTTTGCGAGCTACAGATGATTTAAAATCCTGGACAGACAAACAGACAGCCACGGTAGTGTATTATATAAGAAGATAGTTTTCCTATTGAGTTATTGAGGGGGCATTGGGATTCTTTTAGTTGAGCAGAATTATTGTATTAACATTGTAGGGGTCAAAATAATGGTCAGTTTATCATCAGATAGTCTACGCTCATTTGAAATAACTTCATATATTGCTGTAGGAGAATTTGCAATGATTGTAAATCCTACACTATCACAGAGATTAGAAAAAAATGCCATATGCCAAAGTGAGCCCAGAACTACCTAGCATCTTTCACAGTTAGGGTTCAATCCCTGGTAATATGGGGAGGTGTGGCTGATGATGAATATCAGATGAATTACAGCGTGTTTTTCACAAGTTGAATAATGAATGAATGTTGTGAGTTATTGAATTCAACTCCTTGCCTGAGATATTGATTGAAGTGTCTTAGGGAAAATTTCAGATTTTTGTGTGGAGTAGTCTGTAGCCAGTTCCTTATCTAGACTGTGGTACACATTAAGAAGAAATTCTCCATAAGGAAGGGTGGAAGATAGTTGCTCCCTCAGTGAATGGTTAAGAGTCATGACTTTTTCAAGCATTGTTAAATATGGCTTGATGTCATCAGTGGGGTTGAATTAACCCACAATCTGGGAAATTATGAAGTAGTCTGCCATTATTTTCATTCTTAGAGCAGGTTCCAGTATAGAAACTGTTGTGACATTTTCCTCTCGTTGCTTTGTCATTGGTTTGTGCAACAAAGAGAGCTGGAGTTGAAAGAGCTGAAGCTGCTCAGAGCGTGCCCTAGTTGTGTCTACCATTGCAGATGTTTCAAGCTCCGAGGACAGCTCTATTATCCTACCTGCTGTACCAAACTGTCACATAAAAGCACTCACAGGCAAAGAATGGGTTGGAGAGACACTGATCTTTCAGTTAATTACACAATTAAATGTAAGGAGGCTTACACATATTTTGGCACTTAATTGACTGTACCACCCTTCTTAAGACTCCTATTTGAAACAAAGTCATGCTAAAGAAGGAAGCTGGTCTGTGTGCTCAACTATGTCTTGCTTTCTGTCCTATTTTTTCCCTCTTTTGATTTGAACATTGTTTTCTTTGCACTAATCATTCATGACACCTTTAGAAATTATTTATGCATTGTTGTTTGAGGAGAGTCCTTTGAGATGATGTTTTCATGGAGTAGAGCAGTTGTATCTCTGGCAAGTGATTCTAACCTATTTGTGTCTCTTTTAAAAGTGTTCTTACAGCAATACACTTATGACAGTGTGCACCACCCAGATGAAACAAGTACCGATTGCTTAAAGTTGAGAGGGAAATATCACTAATAAGATATTCTTTTGAAGAATGATAAAGTGTATACACTGTTGATGTGGGAGCATGATAATATTAAAAACATTTTATCCATCATCATTTTCTGACCGTAATTTATAAATTCTATATTGTTACTGGAAACTGGGCAGGAATCAGCCCTGGGTGGCATGCTGTTTCATTGCTGTATAGACCCACACTCACTCATAGTAAACTTGGGAAATCTAAGAATGTGGGAGAAAGCCCACACGGACACAGGGAAAACATGCAAACTCAGCATGCCTATACTAGGTCAGAGCTGTGTACCTTTTGTATTACCTACTTTACCATTATATTGCTCCCAGTTGTTTTCCATGGGAATCATTTTTAAATGTACTTTTATACAGTGCATGTAGAAACTGAAAACAAATATAATGTAAGACTGAAATCATTATTATTTAGAGGTGACATTTTAATCACATAATAATAGGTTGGGACCCTCATGTAAAAATAAAAATTATGAGATTTGACACAGTTGCTGACCCTTTAATGGGGAAAACTGACCATACAGATAGGCTTGGTTTTTTAAAAATCTTTCATTGATTGTTTCATATTGTAACATGTGTCAAAGTTTATCTGATTAGGCATTGACATGACACATAAGAGAACGAATGTTTTTGTTTAGCAACAGATTCATGAATAACAAACAACAAAACAACATTTTGCGGTGCCAAACCTGCCACTCCTAGACTTTATATATGATGCAGTTAGACCTTTTCAGTCTAAATTTTACAACTTCTCCATATTTGTATCTTTTGAACTGCTGGTTTGATTAGCTACTCCGATATTACTGTAATATAAACGTGTTTTGCTGAATTTGAGTCATGTTAGGACACCTAAGTCCTACTAGTCACTTTTCTATTAAGATATTCCAGTTGGCTTATATACCCCATCCAGTCATGGCAATTGCATTCTCCAAAAACTGGAATATAGAAATTGGAACACATGCTATCTGCAGTGGGGGCACATATAATTGCATTTCTCAGTGAACACCAAAATAGCATGATGGATAACACTAAACACATAATATATCCCTGTACATTAACTTAGTTTCAAATTTACTTTATAGTATTTCGCCTTAAGAAATAAATGACTTTCTATTGCATAGAGTCCACCGTATTTGTCCAGTTATCTATTCAAATATTTTCTATAGCTTCTTATTCCAGTACAGTGTTAACTATCAGTATTGACTATCCAGGAATGAAGGAATATTTCAGAAAAAATAAAGTAGATAAATAAGTACATACACAAATAAATAAAAGTACTGTGAAATGAGCCAATATATAAATAATAACAACATGAAATATGAGTAAAAATAATTGAATGTGTCATAAAATACATTTTATTTGCTTATATCTTAATGTATTTAATTATTTGTTATATTATTTCTGACACCTGAAACAACATGAAAGAAGTCCCTGAATGAAAATTATCACTTACACTCATGAAAGTTGAAAGGGTGGGTTCTAACAAGTACTGTTTATTGATTGTTAAATCATCCTCAGAGTGGACAAATGCACTTTGCTTGACTTGGGAATCCTGTGACTCAAATTTGTGACTGTACACATTGCATTTGAGTGCAAGAAAAATGAGCCCATTACTGTGCGAAGTAGCTACTTTAATTTAAGAAAGTCAAAATTCATCTTTAGGAGTTTGCATCTTAATTGTCTCCTGCAAATGTGGAACTTGATGGCTGAAGGTTTACATCGGCTTTACTGTTAAAACACAGTACTCACTAGCACCCACCCTTTCAACTTTGACTAGTCAAAGTGACAGCTTTCATTTCAAGGCTTAGTTCATGCTACATGCATGTCGCTGAAATAAATTAAATAAAAAAAATTAAAGATATACATAAATAAATAGGCAAACATACTGTATATTCTGTGACATATTTAATCATGTATATGCATACTTCATAATATTATTGTCGTATTTCACAAAATATTTATATACTGTGGCACCCAAGATATTCTCTACTAATGCAACATATGAGAGTTGCAAATGCAAAGCTTTTCGGACAGAACATCACACACACATTCTGCTATCTTCAGTCTGCATTTCCAGGCTGGGAAACTGAGCTACTTAGCTGAAATAAGGACCTTCTGCAATTACCTTTAGCCCAACGTTCAACTAAACTCCGAATTTCATCTAACAATAGAGATGCTAGTCAAAATAAGGTGACAGCTCCATAGATTTGTCATACCAACAGATGCTAAAAGAAGGTTCTCTTTAACTTATGGATCAACAAGTTAGCTTCTTACCCTCTCACACTCAGATATATGTGACCTTTAAAGAAGCAGGTTTTGGCTGGTATCACTTAATGAACTCTAATCCAGTCATCAAAAGCTGCATCTTCCCTTACAACTAAGTGTACATCTCTCCCTCTTGGATTACTGGAATCTTTTGGATCTCTCTCTCTGAAGTATTATTGACCTGAATTTCAAGCTTTAAGCTCTGGCACGGAACCTGACTGAAGTTGAACCTTACTTCAAAAACGGAGTCTTAGTGTGTAAAATGTTGTCAGAAAACCTTTATCACATGTTAAGTGGATGCCTTAAATACCCATGCTTTTCCACACAAGGTTGCAGATAGTATAGCAAAGAGCTTAGCATCTAGAATAGACTAACAATGAACGCGCCACAGATATGGATAATGACCCATGTGGCAAAAACAAATAAATTCTGCTCCTAGATACAGATTACCACCACACCAGGGATTTTCCTGGAAAGCTTAATATCTGTGCCAAAATAAATTTGAGCTCCAAACACCTAGTAAGCAGTCAGCTACAGAATTGCATTCTTATAGTCAACTGTTAATAGGATCGAGGGTCAGTAATAGCTGTCAGGGAAACTTCTAGCTTTCATAAGCTTTGGCTAAAATAGCAAGTATGAGAGCCTTGAGCCACAGCATAACATTTAATCTCACACTCTCTGTGACCCAAATTTGTTGCTGTTACACATTAGAGCAAAAGAGGCTTGAATTTAATATAACACAAAAATTTTCACAGAGAAAATACTCCATCTGAGTTGAAAGTTTGTTTTTTATAGCACCACATCTTTGATTTTTCTCTTTCTGTCTTGATCGCATATATACAGTATATTTAATATTAAAAACATTTATCTCTCTCTGTATATATATATATATATATATATATATATATATATATATATATATATATATATATATATATATATATAATATAAGCAATGCTATTATTTTGTAATACTTAAGATTATCAATAAATTGGACTATTCTTTTTATTAAAATAAGTCTGGATCACTTAAGTCCATTGGCCACAAAGAAAAAAGGAAAGTAAAATGGAAGCCTGACTCGAGTCTTATTAAATATTAGTACTGCTAAAAGCAAAGTTAATAATTAATAAATAAAACATGCACATTCTCTCTCCTCCACTGTGCCCTCTTTATTTTTAATTTTGTCTTGTAAATGGACACTATCTCTATTTTATTTTAAATTTAATATACTGATTTAATGTGGCATAAGTCAATTATAACTATGAAATGTCTGTTACCAAATAATAACATCTTGACCATAATTAGTCCAACATTGTTCATGTGCCACAAGTAAACACAGGCCAAAAGACTTCCCTGGTTATAAGAACAAAAAAAAATCAACTATACTTTTGTTTTATGTGAAACACAAAAAGCATGCAACTACAACCAACAGCACGGATGAAATCAAGCAGGTGAAATTTCACATAGGAACAATAATGAGAACATTTGGGACAAGGCAATAATATGTTCTTAAAAACATAAGCTAAATTCCTGGGCACTAGAAGCCAAAATGCACCTAAACACAGGCCAGAGAAACTCAGAAGAAAAATTAATCAAAGACCAAGGATAAGAAAAAATAAGCTAAATGAAAGACTAATTTGCAAAATTATAGGAGTGGCATAGAGTGAACCAGAATAGGTCACAGCACAGATTACGGGGCATTTCTAAGTGTAAAATATACTGTATATTGTTCATTGTAATAAGAGAAAGAATGGCCTAAATTAGTATCAAAATTTCTAAACTGTTCTGAAAAATTGCCAAGCAGGGTAGAGCAGAGCACAGTAATGTATTGAGAGCTTGTCAAAGTAACCAGTATCCATGTAGTATGAAGTAGAAATGCACCAATACTAAACCAATTAGTGTCTTAAGGAACATGACCATCATTATCTGAGAAACCAACATACACAAGTCAAATTTTAATAGGTTTCAGCTGAGGAATATTGACTTAGTAACAACAAAACTGTCATGATTTAGAAGTTACAAAAATTCTGTGAACAAGCAGTCTGTAGATCCATTAGTTTAATAGCTTAGTGGTTGCTAAACAATAGTACTGTCAGCAGAAGTGTATCTCATCACCTCATATTGATTGCTAAACTCTTTACATGTAGTTCTAAACCCTGATCATAGAAGGGAAGCTTTATGTCACAACTGATGCAGAAACCTATGTCATGCCTTAAGCAGTACATGTCCAATTCACATGAGCTCCGCTGAAAGATGTTCTAATTGAGACATCACTGGAATTAATGCATCTTTGGTGTTTCTCAATTTGATTTTCCTAATTTAGCTTCCAGTTCAATAAAGATTTCAAACATTATCACAATCCTTTTTTAAAGATTTTTATTGAAATATTTGAACTCCAGCCAACCACCACGGAAAACTAAATTTTCTGTTCCATAATAGAATAAATATTATATTGGATTTTAGCTTATAACTGTTCTTGCTATCACATAAAATAATAAACAATCCATTAAAAAATGTAGGCACTTTTAAATCTGAAGCTGACTTGGCAATAGTTTCAGGAGTTCAATTGTAGTTTCTTTCGAGGAATATACAGTAGCTGTGTACCTCTGACAAAGGCGTTTGTTTTCTTAGCATGCTGTAAATTTTTGGAATAAACTTATCCAATTGATTGGGTTTCTTTTCTGTTTAAAAGAGATTTGGAACTGAGGGCAAACAGGCGCTGTACCTCCTGTGGATATGTGCAAGATTAGAGATAAATAATCTCCAGCACATGATAAGGAGAATGCCACCTTAATCACACTGGCACTTAACAGTCATTTTAGTGTCAAGTGTATGTAGCTGGGAAGGAATGTTCTATGCACATAAGCTCTTATAATATTCTGATGTGACACGTAGTGTAGATTTCAAAAGTAGATATCAAGCAAATAACTTATTCAAAGCAAGCAGAAATTACACAAGCTGTAAAAAGTAAATTCCATATTGCCATAAAGTTACTGTAATTTGAAAAACATCAATATAAACATACAACCTAAAGATAAAAGAAATAATCTTTCATAACAGCTTCCCAAACAGACAATTTAACACAAATGTATTTAGACATAGTAAACATATTGCAAACAAGCAGTTAAATTCATACAGAGAAGTGTGATTAGGCCTATTTTAGGGCTACAGGAGAGGAGTTAAGAGGAATGATTAAAAGAGCTGAACCTTTACAGTTTAAGCAAAAGCAGAGTGAGAGGAGACATGATTGAAGTGTTTAAAATTATAAAGAGAATTAGTACAGTGGATCAACACTGTTACTTTAAAATGAGTTCAACAAGAACATGAGGACTGAGTTGGGTGCTTGTTAAGGGTAAATTCTGCACAAAGATTAAGACGTTTTCTTCACACAGAGTACCATAGACAAATGGAACATGTTGCCATTTAGTATGGTAGACAGAAGAACTTTATGGACCTTCAAAACTAGGAATTAAGTGGATTGGACTGGCAAACTCTGATGGACTGAATGGCTATTCTCATCTAGATTGTTTTAATATTCTTAATCACCCAGTTTGTGAGTAAGAATTTTTAGAAATGTGGTAATACTGGCCTTGATTGAGCTAGGTTGTTTGTTTATGCTGTTTCCAGCCATGATGATACATACCAGATCATGATTAATGAAGACACCGTATTCCTTGCCTTCGAAGGATGACAGCCTTGTCCAGGCCTGTTTCCTGCTTGCATTTTATAAACATTATGATATGTTCTGATCATTGAGAATGTGTACAAAGAACAGAATCTGAATAGGAATACACTGACAGTAAGAGATAATAAACAGTGGTTTACCATCCACTGTATGGTACTGTTTAAATAAGACTACAATACAAGTTCAAAATAAATATATCAGAAATACAATATAAATTAAATATAATGCCAATTAAAGCAAAAAGGAGCACTGAAAGACTAAAAGGAAATTAAAACAAACATATAATAAGAATAAAGAATATTGCAATATGGAAGCAAAGGAACTGATTGCACCCAAAGAAGCTTCAGCACAATAAAGACAGTAGAGGTAAGATCAAAAGGCTGATTGTAGAAAGCGAGAATGAAGAGAGAACTTTTAGTCATGATTTAAATATTACAACTGGCAAAATAACATTATCAAAGAGTTTCGGCAAAGTATACTTGTAAGATGATATATTTCTATTATTTTACAGTATATGGCATATATAAATATATGGCTGTAGTTTTTACTTTGAAAGAATACGAACAGAAATGTGAATAAAGATTGGCTTCCCAGCTGGGAAGCTCCATTTAATAAGTACATTTTTGGGTAGTTGTTACATACAAAAGTGCTTTAGACACTGTGCTTCCTCTGTATCTTGTGGTCAGACATCCTATTCATGGTACTGTTATTGTTCTGGGATCAGAAGGGGAAGAGCATGAAAGGAGGACAGGTTGTTCATTTGGCAGGCAGTCCTCTTGCCTGGAAATGGGAATGGAAACATTAGTGGTTGGAATGTGCAGCCCTTTTCAATCTTTCACAGGTCTCTGTCAGACATTCATCAAGCTTGCATTATTAACAATATATAGACATACAGTACATATGTATATTAACACTGC
Source organism: Erpetoichthys calabaricus (assembly GCF_900747795.2). Taxonomy (NCBI): domain Eukaryota; kingdom Metazoa; phylum Chordata; class Cladistia; order Polypteriformes; family Polypteridae; genus Erpetoichthys; species Erpetoichthys calabaricus. The sequence continues at coordinate 91,931,187 of NC_041399.2, forward strand.
TATATTTCAGCCAGGGTTTATTCCCTGGATTACATGTATTTTCTTTTTTTACATCTGTTTTAGAATTATTGCTTTTTAAGTCTCAATATACATTTTTGTTAGGTTTGTTTATTATTTGTGTACTTTATCTTTAGTTTTTCAGTTATTCCACGTGCTTTATGGATGGAACCCTAGGAGGTGGGGTCACACTGACATCACTGCTGCTGGGCCCTCTTTCTGCATTTATACAAGGGTCAGAAGTACTAGGGTGTTGTACCGTGTTAGCCATTATGAATGTAGAGAAAAGCCAAGCAAAATGACACCTTTTATTGGCTAACTAAAAAGATTAGAATATGCAAGCTTTCGAGGCAACTCAGGCCCCTTCTTCAGGCAAGATGTAATCAATTGAGCGCAGATGGAGAACAACAAAGCTACATGTCTTTCAAATTGCATGGACAGAGAGTGTTAAAAAATATTAAAAAACCCTCTTTAAAGCTCGCTCAGAATACTATTCTACATTCATAGATAACGATAATAAAAATCCTCGGGTACTGTTTAGAACAGTGACTAAATTAACAAATGGAAATTCAGATCAACAGTGCAAAATACCAATAGATATTAGCAGTACAGACTTTATGAACTTCTTCAATGAGAAAATTAAAAATATAAGATCCCAGGTCTCTGCATCACAGTACAAACCAAATACTTGCTTAGCAGACCCTGCCTCACATTGCATTCAGCACTTTAGTAATTTTAATCCTGTAACTGAGCAGGAAGTCTTAAATTTAATTTCTAAAATGAAGTTCACTACTTGTTCCCTAGATCTAGTGCCAACAAAACTAGTAAAAAGTGCAATGGATGTTCTTGCAGTGCCTATTCTAAACATTATCAGTAGTTCATTATTGCATGGCACAGTACCTGATACACTAAAAGTGTCAGTCATTAAATCATTACTTAAAAAGTCAGACCTAGACCTACAGATGCTAAATAATTATAGGCCTATTTCAAATCTACCATTTCTCTCTAAAATACTAGAAAAAGTAGTCACCAGTCAGCTTCAGACACACCTTACGCATTACAATTTATTTGAGAAAATCCAGTCTGGTTTTCGCACTGGTCATAGTACAGAAACGGCACTAACACGGGTTGTAAACGACATTCTGATATCCTCTGATGAAGGAAACTCCACTGTAATTATGTTGTTGGACTTAAGTGCAGCATTCGACACCATTGACCATTCTATTTTACTGCACAGGCTAGAAAATTATGTTGGGCTTACAGACACCGTGCTCGCTTGGTTTAGTTCTTATTTATCAAATCGATTCCAATATGTACAGAAATGTGCTGACAGTACTCCATTATTATACACAGAAGTTGAATATGGTGTCCCGCAGGGCTCAGTACTGGGACCTTTACTGTTTTCACTTTACATGCTTCAACTGGGATCTATCATTAGTAAACATAATGTTAATTTTCACTCGTATGCAGATGACACCCAGTTATACCTTTCATTTAAATCAAATGAAGTTTCTCCGATGTTGTCTTTAATTAGTTGTGTTAGTGAATTAAAGGAGTGGATGAATGAGAACTACTTGTCTTTAAACACAGATAAAACAGGGATGTTAATTGTTGGAGGGAATGACACTGATCATAACAACATTTTGTCATCATTTAACTCAGTTGGAATCCCAATTAATTTTACTGAATCAGCCCGCAATCTAGGAGTTACTGTATCTTTGACTCTAGCATGTCATTTAAAGCGCATATTACAAAGTTGTCCAAAACATGTTTCTTCCATCTTAAAAATCTTAGGAAGTTAAGGCGCTTTCTAAATAAACAGGATTCTGAGAAATTAATTCATGCATTTATCTCTAGTAGGATTGACTACTGCAATGCGGTTTTCACCGGAAGTTCAAACTGTTCTTTATACAGCCTCCAGTTAATCCAAAATGTGGCTGCAAGAATTATTACAAGAACAAGAAAATGTGAACACATAACTCCAGTTCTTAAATCCTTACATTGGCGCCCGGTTAAGTTTAGGGCAGATTTCAAAACCCTCCTTTTAACATATAAAAGCATTAAATGGCCAAGGTCCGGCTTACTTGTCTGAACTTATCATGACTTACAAACCAGAGCGCACATTAAGATCTCAAGATGCTGGTCTGCTTATGGTTCCAAGGATTAATAAAATAACAATGGGAGGTCGAGCTTTTAGTTACAGGGCCCCTAAACTGTGGAATGGTCTTCCTGCTACTATAAGGGATGCCCCTTTGGTCTCAGCTTTTAAATCCCAGCTGAAGACTCACTACTTCAGTTTGGCATATCCTGACTAGAGCTGCTGATTAACTGTACAGACTGCATCTCTGTTGTTAGTCATTAGCACTAAAACATAAAGTAACATGATAGTTATAATTGGATATTAACCCTCACCTATTCTGTTTCTCTTCTTGGTACTCAAATGTGGCACTTGGTGCCACGGCCCACCTGCCAAGTTGTTTTGCCTGCCCAAAGTAAAGTCATCCCTGATGGAGGATCGCAGGTATCGTGGGAAAGAGGGGTCCTTTCATCAGATTGGCTGGCCCAGCACTGTTTCAGCCGTGGAATGGCCAAATGGGGGAGGCAGCTTGATGGATGAGGTCTCCAGGACTCTAAAAATATCCAAATCTTATTATATGATATCATCTACTGTTAAATTCTGCTCCGTACTTCTAAAATTTTTATTCTTTTTATTTCTAAAAATTTTTTATTTATACTGTATTGAGGATTGTTCTGTTTTGTGTATTGTATTGTATTGACCCTCTTCTTTTGACACCCACTGCACACCCAACCTACCTGGAAAGGGGTCTCTCTTTGAACTGCCTTTCCCAAGGTTTCTTCCATTTTTTCCTACAAGGGTTTTTTTGGGAGTTTTTCCTTGTCTTCTTAGAGAGTCAAGGCTGGGGGGCTGTTAAAAGGCAGGGCCTGTTAAAGCCCATTGCGGCACTTCCTGTGTGATTTTGGGCTATACAAAAATAAACTGTATTGTATTGTATAGAGTGAGAAGTCAAGCAAAATGACACCTTTTATAAATACTATATTGTTATTTGGAACACTTGCTTTTCTTGTGTGTTCCATGTCTACAACGATCTATGTAAACACATCGTTAAAACAGAAACGTTCTTCATGTTTTAGTAATAATTGACAAAATGTAGACATGAAGTGTATAATGTGTGAAGCCTGAAGTTCAAATATTAAAGAAACACTTTCACAAAAGGTACAAATATAACAGAACAAGTGCGCTTTTATTCAAAAATATAACTGCAGAAAAAGAACCTGTGTTAGAGTGTGACATTGACACGCATTTGCTATGACTGCTTCGGTAGCACAACAGTATTAACTGTTGACTGGTAATCAAAACTTCACGGGTTCGATCCCAGACAAGTCCATTTTGAAAAGTGAGCTGCTCGTATTCTTACTATTTTAGAATAAAAACATACATTTGATTCCAGTCTGTAACAGTTGGTGTAATTTATGATACCTGTAAAGGTTAGCTTTGTTTTTTTTTTTTTTAATTCAGTTTTATTCGCTCAGTCGTGTTCATGATCCCACCCCTCCCCTCGCATTTGACACTGCTGTTTTCACATAAATACGCGCTATAACAGAGGTGAACTCAGATCATGACGACTGTTCTACATTGGAGCAAGAATGCACTTTTGCCATCGCTGTACTTTATATATGAACATGGGAAGCTCTGCACTCTACTTGTGACTTTACGCTGTAGCAAGTAAAGTCAAAGTCAAAGTGAACTTTATTGTCATCTCAACCATATACAAGTATACAGATAGATGAAATTGCGAAGCTCAGGGTCCACAGTGTAACAACATGACATGCAATAAATAAATTAAAAATAGAATTAAAATTTAAAATAAAAATTAAAACACAAACAAGACAAAACATTGTGCAAAGATAGGACAAAGAAGTAGCAGCAATATTGATGTGTAAGATATGTAATATAATAAATAAATAATAAATAATATATAGATAATATAGAAATGATCAGTGTATGATAATAGTTGTTTAAGATATGTGTAAACAATGACAGGTCAGAATGTTTCACAGCAGAAGAATATCAAGAGTGTCAAAATACTTAAAGGTCAGTATGAGATTTTCAGTTCTTCTCTGCCTGCACACTCGTCTTTGTAGGAAAGTGGCTTGCATGTATAAAAGTTCTGTTTTTAGAGGTGGTTGAGGCAGTGTGGAAGATCCCAGGGGGCAGCATGGTGTTAAGGAGTCTGACAGCTTGGGGGTAAAAACTATCCTGCAGCCTGGCAGATCTGACTTTGATGCTGCAGTATCTTCTCTTGGATGGCAGAAGTGTGAAAAGTCCATGTGAGGGGTGTAAGGGGTCCTGCACAATGCTGCAGGCCTTGCGGACACTGCGTTTGTAAAATATGTCCTGTAGTGAAGGGAGAGGCACCCCGATAATGTTCTCTGCTGTCTTCACTATCCTTTGCAGGCACTTGTGGTCGGATATGTTGCAGTTGCCATACCAAACAGTGATGCAGTTGGTCAGAACACTCTCAATGGTGCCTCTGTAGAACATGGCGAGGATGGAAGGGGGAAGACTTGCTCGCTTCAGCCGCCTCAAGAAGTGTAGTCTCTGCTGGACTTTCTTGATTAGTGATGAGATGTTATGTGTCCACGTAAGTTCCTCAGTTATGTGCACACCGAGGAACTTGGTACTCCTAACAGTCTCCACATCTAAACCGTTGATGCTGAGTGGGATGTGGGCAGGACGTGATTTTCTGAAGTCAACGATTATCTCTTTTGTCTTGTCGACATTGAGAGATAGATTGTTGTCTTCACACCATGCAGACAGCCGTTCCACCTCAACTCTGTATGCTGTTTCATCATCCCTGCTTATCAGTCCCAGCACTGTCGTATCATCCGCAAACTTGATGATGTGGTTGGTGTTGTGCGTGGCTGTGCAGTTGTGAGTCAGCAGGGTGAACAGCAGTGGACTAAGCATGCAGCCCTGTGGTGCTCCAGTGCTCAGTGTGATGATGCTGGAAGTGTTGCAGCCCATCCGAACTGACTGGGGCCTCTCTGTCAAGAAGTCCAGGATCCAATTGCAGAGGGTGGTGTTCAGGTCCAACCTGCTCAGTTTTACAACCAGCTTTGGTGGGATTATTGTGTTGAAGGCAGAGCTAAAGTCTATGAATAGCATCCTGACATATGTGTCTTTTTTATCCATATGTGTCAGGGAGAGTTGAAGGGCAGAGCATATGGCATCCTCAGTTGACCTGTTTGAGTGGTATGCAAACTGAAGAGGGTGAAGGGAGGCAGGGAGATTAGTCTTTATGTGCGACATGACTAACCTTTCGAAGCACTTCATTATGATTGGCGTGAGTGCAACTGGTCGGTAGTCATTCAGGCATGTCACTGATGACTTCTTCGGCACTGGTATGATGGTGGTCGACTTGAAGCATGCTGGAACTGATGACTGGCTCAGAGATGTGTTGAAGATGTCTGTGAGGACACCAGCCAGTTGACTGACACATTCTTTGAGCACACGACCAGGTATGTTGTCAGGTCCTGCAGCCTTGTGTGGATTGACTCTGGATAGAGTCCTCCTCACGTCAGTTATGGAGAGACAGAGTACCTGGTCAGTGGAGGGAGGTGTTGCTTTTCTCGCAGGCTCTTTGTTCTGCGCCTCAAACCGTGCGAAGAAGTTGTTCAGCTCATCCAGAAGGGAGGCATCACCATCGCTACTGTGTGGGTTGGGCTTGTAGTTTGTAATTGTCTGAATGCCCTGCCACATACGACGTGTGTCTCTGATGCTGCTGAATTGTTTGTTGATCCTCTGCGCGTATGCCCATTTAGCTCTCCTTATAGTGCAAGACAGGTTGGCTCTGGTCACCCTGAGGGCGGCCTTGTCTCCAGATCTGAAGGCTGCATTTCTGATCTTGAGCAGCTTGTGCACTTCTCTTGTCATCCAGGGCTTTTGATTGGCTCTTGTGGTAACATCCTTGGTAACAGTAACATCCTCTATGCATTTGGAGATGTAGCCAGTCACAGAGTCTGTGTACTCCTCCAGATTGATGGAGTCACCAACCATAGCAGTCTCTCTGAAAATGTTCCAATCTGTCAATTCGAAGCAGTCATGGAGAGCTGAAACAGCACCAACCTGCCACACTCTGATGCTCTTGTGGGCTGATTTTGTGCGCTTCAGCAGGGACTTGTATGCAGGGATCATAAAAACGTTGATATGATCTGAACAGCCGAGGTGGGGGTAGGGTAGGGCCTTGTAGATGTCAGGAGCGCTCGTGTAAACATTGTCCAGACAACTTCCCCCTCTAGTAGCAAAGTTCACATTCTGGGAGAATTTTGGGAGAAATGACTTCAAGTTGGCATGATTGAAGTCTCCAGCAATAATGAAAAATGCCTCGGGGTGTGTCATTTGCAGTTTGCTGATGATCTCGTAGAGTTCCGCTAGCGCCTGGTTAGCATTTGCATTAGGCGGGAGGTAGACGGCAACCACCAGCACGCAACTATATTCCCTCGGCAGGTAGAAAGGCCGACATCTTACTGATAAAACCTCTATCAGCGGGGAACAGTGTCGCACAACTGAGGCAGCATTCGTACACCACTCTCTGTTCACGTAAACACACAGTCCGCCCCCGCAGGTCTTACTGGACAAAGAGGCGTCTCTGTCCTCTTGGAAGATGGTCAGTCCGTCTGGTTGGATGGCCGAGTCTGCAATGTTTTCCTAGAGCCATGTCTCAGTGAAAATAAAGATGCAACAGTCTCTCATTTCCCACTGTTTGGCCCACTGCAGCTTTATATAATCCAGCTTGTTGTCCAGCGATCGGACGTTCACAAGCAGAATAGTTATCGCAGGTCTGGTTGGGTTAGTTTTTAGCCTTGTGCTAACACTGCCGTGTTTACCTCGTTTCTGCTTCCGATCACTGTGCTTGCGTTTTCGCCAGCTCAGTTTCTCAGGCTGCTGAAGTAAGCAAAGGCTGCAGAGCGTTTCTGTCACCTCACTGGATATTTCGGCGCAGTTTCTTCGGAAATTGAGCAGGATTTGCCGCTCGTAAATGTATGTCTGCGTACTACTATCAATTAAATCTACTTTTTTACTTATACTAGTTGACAAAGACGAACAAAGATTAACACTAAACACCGGGAAATTGGGAGCTCTATAAGCCGAAGCCTGCACGGGCACCGCCATAGTAGAAGTAAGTAAATAAATAAATAAAGGTAAACAGGTAAATAACATTTGATCTGGCTCTTTCATACAGTACAAAGTACAGCGACGGCAGCTTCCACCTGCAGATATAGACTCTTCAGTACGCAAGCGACTCTACATGCTAGTGTTTAGATCTGGATGGTGCATGTGTCCCAAAAAAAAGTCTAACTGCATTCTCGTACCATTGCTTGCATACTAAAGTGTCAGCAGGCACTTTTCGTTGCATTACACGTATTTTTTGAGCATGCCCTCTGCACTCTACTTGTGACTTCACGCTGTAGGAAGTAAGTAAATAACTCAAGGTAAATAACTTTTGATCTGGCTCTTATGTAAGTAACATATAAATGTTAATGTTTTGAGCACATGCACCATCCTTACATACACCGTCCTTTGTATGTAAGAGCCAGATTGAATGTTATTTATCTATTTACCTTTATTTGTTTACTTACTTCCTACAGCATAAAGTCAAAAGTAGAGTGCAGAGCTTCCCATGTACATATACAAAGTACAGCGATGGCAAAAGTGCATTCTTGCTCCAATGTAGAACAGTCGTCATGATCTGAGTTCACCTCTGTTATAGCGTGTCTTTATCACTAGAATTACCAGAGTCTACGAAAAAACTCGTAGATCCGGCCCACCTTAAAACTGTTCTCACCTCTCTTTTGTCTTCTAAATGTGCCGATTAAGAGGAGCAGCGAGCAGCTGGCTATTCCATCCCCCACTGTCGCAGAACGTTCACTAAGTTTTCCCAGCTCAAGCCTTGTTTGATTACCTGGGAGTGACTGAACTGCTGGAGTTTTAGAATAGAAATAATAGATCGCTATTTGGAATACTAAAACAGAAACTTTTTCATATTTTAGTAATAAATGTTACAAAATGTAGGCATAAACTATAGAATGTGTAAAGCCCGAGTTCCTAAGATCAAATAAACACTTCCACAAAAGCTTCACACACCATGTAACAGCTTCCGTGGCGTAGCGCGCTAAGATTTGCCTCACAAACATGAGTTCAATTCCCCGCTGGGGATAAAGTGTTACTTCTTTTTTTTCTTTTTAACCTCAAACGGACATAAAATTTGTAAATTGGTATGGACTGTCAGGTAATGAGATTGTTATATTTTCATGTGGGATGCTCCTTTTAAAATATTTTTTTAACAATTGAGACTGCAATTAACATGAACAACTGTCCTTATAACTTATTTTTTTCAAGATCCATAACACACAGACAGACAGAGCACTGCGTAATACAGAGACAGACAGGCAGAGATATACAAACAAACAGGGAAGGCACATGTACTGAAAGAAAAAAAATCAACATGCGCGTTGTTTCTTCTGCACTGAATAAACTAACCCGCTCTAACATCACCCCTCCCCCGATCTGGCTCTCTAAGTAACAGCGCAAGTACAGACGCAAACCAAGTGTAATCAAGAGTCCTTGTTCGATCCCCACTCACTCCTATATTTGCCGTTTTCAGTAGTAAGCTGCTCTTTTTGTTAATATTATACAGTACACACATGCACTTGATTTGTGTCTGTACTTGCGCTGTTACTTAGAGAGCCAGATCGGGGGAGGGGTGATGTTAGAGCGGGTGAGCTTATTCAGTGCTGCAGAAACAACGCACATGTTGATTTTTTTTTTCTTTCAGTACATGTGCCTTCCCTGTTTATTTGTATATCTCTGCCTGTCTGTCTCTGTATTACGCAGTGCTCTGTCTGTCTGTGTGTTATGGATCTTGAAAAAATAAGTTATAAGGACGGTTTGCTGACTTGGAGCACCACTGCCTTACTGTGCCACAGAGACGCGAGTTCGATTCCCAGCTTTGAAGAAAGTGTTTTTTTTTTCCTCAAACGGACATTGAATTTATAAATTGGTATGCACTGTAAATCGTTAACTAACTTTAAAATGTCAATCGCGGTTATTTCTGTTGATTAATTCATGCTTTTTTACTTAGAGTCAGAACAGGAGCTTTTTCAGCTTATTCAGCTTCTGATCTGACTCAAACAGCGCCAGTATAACTTCACACCCAACCTGACGCTGTTCGTTTTCAAATAATATTGCATTACTTCGACGATGTTTTCTGATTGGTACTATTCGCGTCATAAAATGATTTCTTCAAAACGTCACATATATTTGTCTCTTTCTTTTTTTAAAATGTGCGTTGTAGCACTCAGCAACTGGCCACCTGCATGTTCTTGCGCACACTAAATCAGACAGCGCTATATGCAATCATCAGATTCAAATGTTAACAGTTATATAGCACAGAATGGAAATCAGCAGTTCTTAGCATTCCACCTACTGTAACTTGCTTTCTTTTTTCTTCGGTTATAGTCTTGAATAAAAGTGCACTTGTTTTGTTATACTTTTACATCAACATATGTTCCTGTGTTTGAGCTACATGGGCATGCTCAAAAAATACACGTTTAATGCCACGAAAAGTGCATGCAGACACTTCAGTTCGCAAGCATTGGTACGACAATGCAGTCACAAGTACACTGCAGAGCTTTAGCAGTGTCAGATGGGGAGTGTCTGATGATTGCATATAGCGCTGAAGTTACTGCTCTTTACTATGCATTCCTCTGCATGTCCTGGAGTACAAAAGAAACAGCATACAGCAACACGTAGGGACTGGCAATACTGGGGGAAAAAAACACACGGTCGTATGTATCGTGATACACTGCAGAACTTTAGCGCGTCTTTATGTAAAAACAGCAGTGTCAGGTGGGGGGCGGTAGGGATGGATCCTGAACGCGACTGAGACAATGAAAAGTGAATTTTAAAAAAATAAAGCTAACCTTTACAAATATCATAAATTACACCGGCTGTTACAGACTGAAATCAAATGTATCATTTTATTCTAAAATAGTGAAAATAAGAACACTTCTCAAATGGGAGTTGTGCAGGATCGAACTCATGAACTTCTGATTCCCAGTCAGCGACTGATACTTTTATGCCACGGAAGCAGTGATAGTTAAGTCATGTCAATGTCTCACACTAAGGCAGGTTTTTTTGGCGGTGGCTTTTTTTTGTACCTTTTGTGAAAGTGTTTCTTTGATATTTGGACTTCAGGCTTCATACATTATATAGTTTATGCCTACATTTTGTCATTTGCTACTAGAATATTGTAAACCGTTTCTGTTTTAACAATGTGTTTACACAGATTACTGTAGAAATGCAACACATATGAAATGCGTGTGTTCCAAATAACAATCTTATTATTTCTACTTTAAAACTCCACTTCACTCCCAGATAATCAATCAAGGCATTAGCTGGGAAAAGCTTGTTTACGTTCTAAGTCGTTGGGGGGATGGAATAGCCGGCTGCTGGCAGCTTGTCTTTATCAGTACATTTAGATGACAAAAGACGCTGGCGGAGAGGTGAGAAAGGTTTTAAGAAGCGATTTAAGGTGGGCCGGATATACGAGTTTTTTCGTAGGCTCTGGTAATTCTAGTGTTATGTGAAAACAGCAGTGTTAAATGCGAGGGGAGGGTGGGATCGTGAATGCGACTGAGAGAATAAAACTGAATAAAAAAAAAAAAAACAAAGCTAACCTTTACAAGTATCATAAATTACACCAACTGTTACAGACTGGAATCAAATGTATGTTTTTATTCTAAAATAGTAAGAATACGAGCAGCTCACTTCTCAAAACGGACTCGTCCGGGATCGAACCTGTGAAGTTTTGATTACTAGTCAACAGTTGATACCGTTGCACCACCAAAGCAAATGCGTGTCAATGTCGCATCCTAACGCAGGTTCTTTTTCTGCAGTTATATTTTTGAATAAAAGCGCATTTGTTCTGTTATATTTGTACCTTTTGTGAAAGTGTTTCTTTAATATTTGAACTTCAGGCTTCACACATTATACACTTCATGTCTACATTTTGTCAATTATTACTAAAACATGAAAAAAAAACTTTTCTGTTTTTATGATGTGTTTACATAGATCGTTGTAGACACGGAACACACATGAAATGCAAGTGTTACAAATAACGATATAGTACTTATAAAAGGTGTCATTTTGCTTGACTTCTCACTCTATATAACCCTATGCAACTGACACGCAGGTAAACAGACTTGAGGTTAGAAAAGTGTGTGGCGGTAGGGGATGTGATAGTAGGCTGCTGGCTGCTTGCTGCTTATTGACACATTTACAGGACAAAAGACGCTGATGGAGAGGTGCGAAGCGATTAAAAGGTGGGACGGATCTACGAGTTTTTTTGCAGGCTCTGGTAATTCTAGTGTTAATAGTCAATGTTTATTGATTCTATATGTACTGTATATGTCCATTAAAAAAAGGGTAACAAAACCTGCTGATGTGAAGTGAGATCAAATGTGTTATTTCTGTGTCAAGATTTTAGCAGGTACATTTCAATCTTTTGGTGTCTGCTGATATTTTCAACCTGCAATGTACAGAGAATATGCTAAGAAACTCACTGCCTGGCAAGCAGAAGTAAGAATGGAAATGTTACACAGATAGAGTTAAGTCTTGACTAAAACAGAAAAAAGAGTAAGCAAAATTCGGGAGACTGCTAAATATAAAACCAAGTCTTTTTTACAGATGATGAATAGAACAGCTGACAAGCCCCATTATCAGTGAGGAACTTCCCAAGATAAGCTTGTAATTTTACTAGGGGGATTCAAGCCTTACTGGCATTTAGCTGGAGGATGTGTGCTTTTATCTAAGCACTGGAATAATTTAGGCAATTGATAAGATGTTCTTTACCAGTTGTACAACCAAAATTGATTTTCATGCAGGGCTGAGTGTCATTATATTTATGTTTGACACATGAGGAAATATTAGCAGTTGGGTAACCCAACTGGAAAACATACATAATGAAGAGCAAACGTTATAGCAGCACAAGTGACACAGAGCACAGAAGATAATTTACCATAGAATGATGAATGCCTTTTATGGAAGCAGAAGTGGCAGATCCGTCTTGGTCCAAAACTAAGGATAGTGTTATGGACAACTACACGACATCATAAACAGCATTCAGGGTGAGAAGAAGCACAGAGAAACCAATATTAGCATTCATAAGGAGGTTATTTATCCATCCATCCATTTTCCAACCCGCTGAATCCGAACACAGGGTCACGGGGGTCTGCTGGAGCCAATCCCAGCCAACACAGGGCACAAGGCAGGAAACAATCCTGGGCAGGGTGCCAACCCACCACAGGAGGTTATTTATGATACTAATAAAATGTTTTATTGTGCAGCAAACCAAAAAAAAAAAACAAATACATTTTGCATGGGATGAGAACTACAGAGAATTTTCTAAACTTACACAGACATTGGTGTCTATTTTTATTTTTTGTAGTGTTTCTAATCAGATGGCTAGATCCATGATGTAGCATTTTGTTGTTAAGCCTTATAGGAAAGGCTGCAAAGGTTTAAAGGGACAACCAAGAGAGGAACCATAAGATGAGCAAAAAGTCATAACCAGAAAAACAGTCCTCTCTTCCAACTAAGGTAAATAGTTAATTAAAAAAACCATAGTCAAGAAAATCAAAGTAAAAGTCAAGAACCAAAATAATGAGTGAACAAAGGTTGTTTTTTTTTTTGCTTAATTATGCAAAAATGTAATGATGTTTCTGATGTTCAGCTTTACATATTGTATCAATTATGTTAATTAAAGTATTTCCGGAGAGGTGCTTTGTAGCAACACCATATCACAAAGGAGGCAACTCAACATGGTGTGCTGTGATGTCAAGGGTGCCTGTAGCCACCCTTTCCAAAATCATCCATGCCAAAGTTAACTGTATTTTTTTTGTGGAGGGGAACTATGGTTTTATTACTTTAGTTATACATTACTATGATTTAGCCACTTTCACATTATGGTATCTCAACCATGGTTCTACAACTACTATGCTTCATTGTCTGCTCAGTTTATAATATGGTTCTTGCAGTATCCATGGTTTATTTCACGTTCTGTCACCTTCAGAAAAGTTGTCCTTGAAATGCATTTAAAAATGGATATCTAAATCTTGTGAAAAGCATTTCAAATATAATAAAAAAAGAGACAGAGCATACAGTGGATAATTTTTAAAAGCAAAATGTATTAAAAGAAAATGAAGACCTTGAAAGAGTAAGTAAATCAGAAATGTCACAAAAGTTTGAAAGCAAAGTAAATGTAGTGGTGCTTGTATACTTACAGTATCTTCTTGTACACCTTGCTCTCATTGTTTAGCTTGTTTCAGGCAGTACCCCTTAAGTCCCTGATATTAGCTGCCTGGAATTTCTTCAAGGTATAAATAAATGTGTCAGAATTGAACTTTTCAAGAACACAGACACATTTTTTTTTGTTATTGAAAAAAAAAACAGTGCTTTTGACTTGTTTTTCCAGGGGTGAACATAACGCTAAGGAGGTTACTGGAGTGATGTCCCATTCCATCCTGGGCTGTTTCTAGCCTTACACCAGATGATGCGATTTTACCTCCCACAACCATGTCATGGATTAGGTTGATTCATAAATTTAATAGATGGGCACCAATATTATTATTCTAAAATAATGATTACATTGTTTAGTGTACAAATTATTTGATTTAGATTCATTATAAAATCATTTTTCTTTGCTTTTCTCATGTGACATTTTGCAAATGTGACTTTAAAAATGTGCTTCCCCTGAGGCAGACTTGCATTCATTAAACCTTTAAAATGCATGATTATTAATATAGTTTTCTATTGACAGCCATTTCTTAGTGATACAGCACTCTTGATTTGCTGCTTTTCAAAACCCAATTAAATGTTATTCATTTTAAATGTGTTGTAAGAGTAAATAGAAAATTGTGATTGTATTTGTCTGAGACAAACTGAAGTACTGTACATGACCCCATGACATCCTTCGCTCCTTCTCCTCAAACTGAACATTTCATTTGTAATACTCACATATTGACCCTGGTAAGTAATTTATAGATAATAATTTGCTTGAAATTGACAAGTCCATCACTTACTGTTACTGATGACAAACATTGTGCATATACTGTATTTATTACTCTTACCATAAAAAAATATATATTAAACTAACATATCCATAGCTACGGAAAAAAAACTTGCATACAATGACAGGATATTTGGCATGCCACATTCAACGCTTTCTTTTCTTCTACACGCTTACCATTCTACTTTGATTTAAATGACAATATAATCTGTGATAGACTAGTGCCCTGCCAGGGGCTGTTTCCTGCCTTATGTGTAATGCTGGTGGGATCACTATGACCCTCAAATGTGATTAAACAGGTGATACAAATGGATGGATAAGTGAAAGATAACGCAATGACTACTAAATTATTTGATATTTATTAGAAATTTTTTGTATGTCAGATGTTATTTTTAATAAAGTTGTATTCAGCAATTACAGCAACAGTTACAAGAAATAAGAGACTATTGTAATTAATCTCCTATTTGGAGATTTTCTTTAAAAGCACATTCTTAACAAGGTTAATTGATTTTCTATATTGCATTGCAAATTAGCTCTAGTGAAGAAGAGGTTTTGTAATTATATTTTTACACATTAATAGTTAAAGTGCTATCTCCAAAATACTTTTCTTATGTTATCTGGGAATGACTCTGTATTTAAATAAACACATCAAACATATAAAATGTTTTGAAAGTGAGTGGATGGATGGATAGTTTTTCCCTTATAGCAAAGGTAAAAGTTAGATTTTTTCCATGTTGATGGATTACCTTTATTTCTTGAAAGTTAGAAAATATACTGCACAGTTAATTTTCCTATCATATGGTTTACTAAAAATGGACTTGATGTAGCAAATAGTTTACAGTGTCTAGGCAGGAGTACAATTTTCGTCTTCGTCTTCTGGACCCACTTTCTCTTATTGCAGTTTTGTGGATTGGCAGAGCTCATATAAGTAGCATCTGGTGCAAGACAGCAACTAACTGATGACCAATTTAAAAAGATAACTATAGTAGCATCAAAATGAATTGAATTGACTTAGGAGTATTGAAAGTTTCCTTCAATAAATTTAGAATTTTAAAAATTTCTTACTGAATTTCTGGTTACTTGCTAATGTCCATTACATAATATAGTATTGTTAGTATAAATTATGCCAACATTGCTATCTGTTAATGGCTATTTAATAATCCTGACATTTTCTGTGGTCTACTTTTCCCAAGAATGCTTATTTTTGTGTAATATGGAGGTAATATTTAGTTGGTTACTTTTGGTTTGTGACAGAAAGATGTCAATGTTGTTACCCTAGTAGAAAATCACTTTAATAAAAAAAATTGAAAAGAAAGAAATAAAATAACTTGAAAAACTTTTCTTTACTTAACAAATGTGATTTAAACAATCCTGTTAAAGAAATGGACATCTTAAACCAATGTCTTATTAGTTCTATTGAGACTTACACTTTTATTCCTCCCTCTACTATCTGGCTGACCTCTCAAGATAATTCAGACTTTCCCTGTAGCCAGACCGAAATCCATCAATATTTAGCTCCTTGAGTTATATGAGCTTCTCTAGATTTTATAGGGGATATAAATCAGCACTTCCTTATAGCTTTCCAAACATTGACTTTCTGCAGTTCTTTCATGCAGACAACAAAAACAGGCAACTTTGCAGTTTCCAAGGCAGTGTATGAAAGAAATTAAGAATCAACCCAAATTCAACAAGTAAGAAGGAAAAATAAAAACTTCTTTACAGTTATCCATCCATCCATTTTCCAACCCGTTGAATCCGAACACAGGGTCATGGGGGTCTGTTGGAGCCAATCCCAGCCAACACTGGGCACAAGGCAGGAACCAATCCTGGGCAGGGTGCCAACCCACCGCAGTTATTTACAGTTAAATGCCACAAAATATAAAAAAATTACTAACTAGACATTGATGTAATATGTTTTTCAGCATGTTCTCTCATTTCTTTGACCATGGTTTAAAGTAAGTGAGACAAGAAGCATGATTATTTCAAAATTCTGAAATTATAGACATTGTAGTCATTATTCCACAAATACTTCAAACAGTGTAACAAATATAGGCAAAAGGAGTGTTTCCAGTCTATACATTTCTTCCTGTTATAATTAAGATGCATTAAAAACAGATAAAATATTGGATCAGAATTTTTAGGGAATAACTCTAGAAACACCCAGGCTATCAAACATTCCCACCACCTTCACCCTGCTTTTGCATTTGAACAACAAGTCCATTCTTTAATTTAAAATGTTTAGCATTGCTTACTTCACATATTCTTAATTTTAAGATTTAATTTTGCCATAAAGAACAGTGGAAGAAAATAAAGATGAATCACCCTCTCCCCCCCCCCCCCCCCTTTATCCATTAACTTTCAACCTAAATAAAAGTTAATGTGCAGGATTTTCTCCAAGCCATTAAAATAAGCTTTACAGCTTCATCTTCATAATTAAACAATCCATCTTGCCAGTCTCCTGTTATCTGTAAGGTTAGCATGTAATCCATTCAGTTTACTCTTCTATTCATACTGTTGACCACACCCTACAAAATTACATTGTGAGATTCACTTTCATTTCTTTCATTGATGAACTTGCAGGAGCCATTTAGTAATAACAGCTAATCACATCTTAAATCATTTTGGTTCTACAGAATACATGGAGGCTCCTCAGCACACTATTCACTTTACTTGGTTAACGTATATTTGCAAAATGCTGCTACCCTTTACTAGTATGGGGTAATAAGTGAAGCTGACAGCTGGTGGGATAGGAACATTCTTTTAATTAAGGCAACCTCATTCTGCTGGACAAAAAAATCAAAATGAAATGGCACTTGCCTCTTAGAAAACTCTTCCTTGTTAAAGGTACAAGCCACTGTGAGAAAACAGTCTTGAAAAAAATAACTTCAAACGAAGCAGATAAAGATTTGGGGACCGTCCCTGTATATTGTCGTCAGACAATAATAAAGAAACTGATTCAATAGACTTTTTCAGGACATAGAACATTTTACTGAACACAAAATGGCGTTTATATAGTACAAGGAATGATGGGACAGGAAATGGTTGGCGGGATGTGATGATTGGAGACAGGAAGCGGAACCAACGTCATCAGAAGTCGACGGAAGTGAAGGATTGTGGGAACCGGAAGTGACATCATCGTGATTGACCGGAAGTGACGTCATCACAACCATTTTGAACCATTTTGAAGTACCACGTGATGACCCTCTGTCTCGCAATAGTTCACTCACCTTTAGGCTCTTTGACTGCCTACAACTCGCACGTGTGTGACACCACTGAATTTCAATTGGAGACAAAGATCACACTAAATTGATTCAAATTCTTTGTTTTATATACAAATTGGCAAACATTTACCCATTTGGCCAATCATGTTTTAAAAACTAAAACCATCTGATATTTATTGGTGAATGCCAAATTATTAGTATATTAGTATCTATAGTGTTCGTATTTGGGGATATATATATATATATATATATATATATATATATATATATATAAACACATTTTTGTTTTTGTATTTCTCATTGTTATTGAATTTATAGGAAATGAGAGAGACCATAAAAGAGTTTGCCTTTTACATTCCAGTTTATTCACTTTTAGGAAACAAAACACAGGTTTATTATATTCTAACATCAGCTATTTCTGGATTATATGATTAAGATCACATTCAAAACAACATAACATTAAAAAACAAAAATTTTACAAGTAAAGAATAGAGTCAAACTCCTTGTACATCTTAGTTTTTATTATGTACATGGAGAACACCAAACTCTAAAGTCTATATTTGTATACATACCAACTGCATCACAACTACTTACATCTTCTTCTTCTTTCGTCTGCTCCCATTAGGGGTCGCCACAGCGGATCATCTTCTTCCATATATTTCTGTCCTCTGCATCTTGTTCTGTTACATCCATCACCTGCATATCCTCTCTCACCACATCCATAAACCTTCTCTTAGGTCTTCCTCTTTTTCTCTTGCCTGGCAGCTCTATCCTTAGCATCCTTCTCCGAATATACTCAGCAACTCTCCTCTGCACATGTCCAAACCAATGCAATCTCGACTCTCTGACTTTGTTTTCTGATCATTGCCACTGTCTCCAACCCATATAACATAGCTGGTCTCACTACCGTGCTGTAGACCTTCCCTTTCACTCTTGCTGATATCCGTCTGTCACAAATTACTCCTGACACTCTTCTCCACCCATTCCACCCTGACTGCACTCTCTTTTTCACCTCTCTTCCACAATCCCCATTACTCTGTACTGTTGATCCCAAGTATTTAAACTCATCCACCTTCGCTAACTCTACTCCTTGCATCCTCACCATTCCACTGACCTCCCTCTCATTTACACACATGTATTCTGTCTTGTTCCTACTGATCTTCATTCCTCTCATCTCTACAGCATATCTCCACCTTTCCAGGGTCTCCTCAACCTGCTCCCTACTATCGCTATAGATCACAATGTCATCAGCAAACATCATAGTCCACTGGGACTCCTGTCTAATCTCGTCTGTCAACCTGTTCATCACCATTGCAAATAAGAAAGGGCTCAGAGCTGATCCCTGATGTAATCCCACCTCCACCTTGAATGCATCCGTCACTCCTACTGCAGATGTCACCATGGTCACACTTCCCTCGTACATATCCTGTACAACTCTTACATACTTCTCTGCCACTCCCGACTTCCTCATACAATACCACAACTCTTCTCGAGCCACCCTGTCAGTCATATGCTTTATCCAGGTCCACAAAGATGCAATGCAACTCCTTCTGGCCTTCTCTATACTTCTCCATCAACACCCACAGAGCAAACATCGCATCTGTGGTGCTCTTTCTTGGCATGAAACCATACTGCTGCTCACTAATCATCACCTCCCTTCTTAACCTAGCTTCCACTACTCTTTCCCATAACTTCATGCTGTGGCTCATCAATTTTATCCCCCTGTAGTTACTACAGTCCTGCACATCCCCCTTATTCTTAAATATCGGCACCAGTACACTTCTTCTCCACTCCTCAGGCATCTTCTCACTTTCCAAGATTCCATTAAACAATCTGGTTAAAAACTCCACTGCCATCTCTCCGAAACACCTCCATGCTTCCACAGGTATGTCATCTGGACCAACGGTTTTCCATTCTTCATCCTCTTCATAGCTGTCCTTACTTCCTCCTTGCTAATCCGTTGCACTTACTGATTTACTATCTCCACATCATCCAACCTCTTCTCTCTCTCGTTCTCTTCATTCATCAGCCTCTCAAAGCTACTCTTTCCATCTGCTCAACACACTGTCCTCGCTTGTGAGTACGTTTCCATCTTTATCCTTTATTTCCCTAATCTGCTGCACATCTTTCCTAGCTCAGTCCCTCTGTCTAGCCAATCGGTACAGGTCCTTTTCTTCCTCCTTAGTGTCCAACCTCTCATACAACTCATCATACACCTTTCTTTAGCCTTTGCCACCTGTCTTTTCACCTTGCGCCTTATCTCCTTGTACTCTTGTCTACTTTCTGCATCTCTCTGACTATCCCACTTCTTCTTTGCCGTCCTCTTCCTCTGTATACTCTCCTGTACTTCCCCATTCCACCACCAGGTTTCCTTTTCCTCCTTCCTCTGTCCAGATGTCACGTTAAGCACCCTTCTTGCTGTCACCCTTACTACATCTGCTGTAGTTTCCCAATTGTCTGGTAATTCTTCACTACTACCCAGTGCCTGTCTCACCTTGTCCCTAAACTCAACCTTGCAGTCTTCCTTTTTCAAATTCCACCATTTGATCCTTGGCTCTGCCCTCACTCTCTTCCTCTTCTTGATCTCCAACATCATCTTACAGACCGCCATCCTATGCTGCTTAACTACACTTTCCCCTGCCACCACTTTGCAGTCTTCACTCTCCTTCAGATTGACTCTTCTGCATAGGATGTAATCTACCTATGTGTATCTTCCTCCACTCTTGTACATCAGCCCTATGTTTCTCCCTCTTCTAAAAATATGTATTCACCACAGCCGTGTCCATCCTTTTGGCAAAATCCACTATCCTCTGACCTTCTTCATTCCTCTCCTTGACACCATATCTACCCATCACCTCTGCGTCTCCTCTGTTCCCTTCACCAACATGTCCATTGAAATCTGCTCCAGTCACCACTTTCTATCCCTTGGTACACTGTTCATCACTTCATCCAGCTCACTCCAAAAATCTTCTTTCTCATCCATTGCACACCCAACTTGTGGGGCATATGCACTAACAACATTCATCATCACACCTCCAATTTTCAGCTTCATAATCATTACTCTGTCTGACACTCTTTTCACCTACAAAACACTCTTGATATACTGTTCCTTCAGAATAACCCCTACTCCATTTCTCCTCCTATCCACACCATGATAGAACAATTTGAATCCGCCTCTGATCCACCTGGCCTTACTCCCCTTCCATTTAGTCTCTTGCATGCACAATATATCAACCTTCCTTCTCTCCATCATATCTGCTAACTCTCTTTCCTTACCAGTCATACTGCCAACATTCAAAGTTCCTACCCTCAGTTCCACTCTCTTTACCTTCCTCCTCTCCTCCTACGTCTGGACACGTCTCCCCTGTCTTTTTCTCCTTCTTCTTCGGCCAACAGTAGCCCAATTTCCGCCAGCACCCTGTTGACTAACAGTACTGGTGGTGGTCATTGTTAACCTGGGGCTCGACCGATCCGGTATAGTAATTTGTATTGTTGTCTGCATATTGATTTGGCAAAGTTTTACACCGGATGCCCTTCCTGATGTAACCTTCCCATTTATCTGGGCTTGGGACCAGCATGAAGAAACACACTGGTTTGTGCATCCCCTGTGGCTGGGTTTTGAGTCACTTACACTCTTGCAGGCAGGTGCAGTAAAAAGAAAAAAAAACCCCAAAGTTTCCAGGCTTTGAAAGCGAACAATAATATACAGTTAATAAGTAGAAGTTGGGTGAGTGCTTACATGAGTACTGTTTGTATATTGCTTACCTCAAGGTGACAAGTTGCCTCTCTTCAGGGCTAACACTGACTCATATATTTGTTGACTGGTGTGTAATATGGTGTTATACCAGCTGCAGCAGGTAATCGAAAGTCAAAACTGACATATGACAGTATTTGTAGAACTTATGAGGAAATCGACACATTTCTTCATAAATATCATAAAAGGTTCTTTTCTTCACATGCTGTGCAGTCAGATGGTGAACCCAGTAGTGGAAACAATGTTTTCTCTGCTTATGTCGCCATATCAGGAGAATTTTTAACACAAGAAGGTGAAGGTTCAGTTCTAATATAGCCAACTGATCCATATTTTACGAATCCAATGAAGGATGAATCTCAAACATCACAGGTTAATAACACTCTGGACTGCCTGATAACTGCCACCCATAAGTAAACACACAAAACTACAATCAGGGGTGCAGGTTGGTATGTTACATCATATTGAAGTGCCACTACAAAAAGCAACTTAAACACCTAGGTCGCTCAGAGTGCATTAATTTAACAAAGATTTGAATGCCCATATGGACAGGGCCTTAAAGCTAACATTTTTGCCATAATGATTGGAGGGGGAATCTTACTTTAAAATCAGCTAAACAAGAATAAGTTAGAAACATGCTGAAGGGTAAACAATAAGAAGTTTTTCTTCACATAGAGAATCATAGACACATGGAATACATTACCAAGTAGTGTGGTAGACAGTAAGACTTTAAGGACTTTCAAAACTAGACTTAATGTTATTTTGGAAGAATTAAATAGACAACTGGTGGGCTTTGCTGAGCTTTCATAGTATGATAAATCTACCAATTCCAAAAAATGCACAAACAAAGTGAAAATCTAGATGAGGTTAGCTGATTTTGCAGGATGTCTGCACTTCAATACCATCTGTTGTCTGAAATGAATTACCAACCTCTATTTATGGTGAAATTATCTGAAAGCCTTAACTTTTTAATTTGTTTTATTTACTAACTGCATATTTATTCATATAAATAGATACATTGTACAACATTAGTTTAAAAGAGCCAAAGTTCACACCACTAGTCAACCTTTTTGCAGTGTTTCTTGGTCTTTGCATGGAAAGTGAAAAAACAGCCTTCTCCAGCGAATCAAATCAAAGGAAAACTCCTTTGGTGCAAGTGACTAATCATACCTAGTGTGACCAGTGCCCCCGCTCTTAACAGTTAAACTATCGCAAAGAAACACAGCTACCCTTACCCGTCCCCTCTGCAGGATCAGCTGCAGGCTTTCCGCACGATGTGGTCCTCAAACAAGGTTTAGAACATTTAAAAAATTGAGCCAACCTAATGGCTCACCCTCCTGCCTTCTCTCCCTCAGACTGCTTCTGCTCCAGTCACTGCCTCCGAGCCATTGAACCCACTTGATGGAGGAAGACTTTGTGTTCTTTTGACCTGGAGACGGGAGCTGAAGCACCACATTTGATACCCACTTCCTTTGTGCTTTTCTGCTGTTGACAAACCCCATCTGGAAAAGGTCTTGTTTTTGTACATGCCAGTTCCTTGGAAACCTGTTCCCTTTTTCCAGTCTCCTGTGCAACTTAGTAATGCAAGCTTGACACTAGGAATATGAATGCTCAAATTGTAGCAGGTTCACTTTGCTTGAAACCTATTATCTATTGTAATTATTTTGCCAGTAGTATATTGTATTTTTATTCTTGATATAATTTAAGAATTGTGTAAAGTAGCTAAATAGCTAATAATATTAGAGACTATATCATCTACAGTACTTAAAGTTTAAACTTATGAGTTAGTCGATTAGAATTCTCTTCAAAGAAGGTACATCTGTTGCTGCTCGTCCATACTGAGGTCTCGATGATAAAAACGCAAATCTTAAATGGCTTATTAAACAAACAGGCCATTTTCCTCCACAGTTTTTTTGTCTATGTATTTAGAGTTTGTTTTTGCACTATGATTAAATAGCTTGTAAGTAAAGTGCTCTCAGTGTTATACTTGCCTTTCCTTTCATTTGGTTAATTTATTTTAATTTTTTATAGTGCTCTTCACTCAATGCAGGCTCAGACTTTTTAAACATATCTACAACTATAATGCATTAACAGTAAATTACTAAACCATAAACCATTTACATTCATAAAGACACCTATTACAGTAAACACTCAATCAAAGATAATAAATGCCTTTAATGACAATATAAAGTCCACTAAAATTATAATAAACATTTGACCATTTGAAAACATAAAAGATGAAAACATCTGAAGGCAACAAAATTCCTGAATAAAATAAACATTAGGGGGTCTTTGGTTTGTTATGACATACAAAGTTACCTCATTGTCATTACATAATATAAGGGGAAAGGAGCAGCAGGGTAATATAACAGTGGCACCACTACTAGTGCAGTATGCACAGAAAAGGAACAGAAGAAGGATCAGTAACAGTACCTAATGAATGCCAATAATTTATTTTTGAGCAAATAACTAGCAAACAGAGTTGAAATATGAATATCATAAGCAACATTTCTAACCAGCCTTTGTAGACTAAAGTAGTTAGTCTTCATCTAGAGATAAAATACTGAGACTTTACACAAGGAGGCCATTCTGCAGCTTTGGGCCCTGTAGCTAAAGGCTCAACCAAGTAGTTGTCTTCTTTTTTCTTAGAATCTTTAGAAGTCTATAATTTTGAGATTGAATTTATACTCCAGTATTTAGGCAATATGTTCTGTTAAGGAGATATAGCCCAAGTTATTTATAGTTTAATATGTTAGATGGAGGATATTGAAATTAGCTATAAACTTAACTGAACATCAGCATAAAGACTTTTGATGATACGGTCATACTTCCTAGTTCTGATAATGATCCTCATAGCAGAATTTTGAAGTAAAAAGCTATATTTGGATGATTAGAGCAGCATGTAAATAAAGCAATGTAGAATGTAGTTCTTGTTGCACATTAACCTGAAATATTTCAAAACAACTAAGAAATTAGTTTTAAGGTTTGAGTTGAACCCAATCTAGGACAACCAAGAAGTGTCTGATGTAACCTTTGTACTCCTAACCCTCATATGTTGGGCCCTTCAGCAAGACTCTTAACCTGAAAATTGCTCCAGGGGTGCTGTACAATGGCTGATTCGGTGTGGTGACCCCCAGAAATGGTCATGCAAAAAGACAATTTCTCCTTGGGGATTAACAAAGTGTATGAATCAAATACGTAATACACCGCACACTTTTTGTAAACCTAGCCTAGCAATGGCATATCAACCTTTCACAAATGCTTTTCAAAACAGTGGTACCCATGGAAAAATGTTTCAAACACTAAAACAGATGTGATCATGAGATTTAAAGGTTTAAATAATTTTTAGAGGTCATGGAGTATTTACTGTATAAAAAATCTGATAAAAGAGCCTATTCCTGAGAATTCTACCAATAACAAGTGCATAAATTAATTTCTTTCTGTTATACAATAAATAATTTCCTTATATTTTTTCAGTAGGTTTTAGTTTTAAAGTGACAGGACCTTGTTGATGTGTACACTTAAAGTCTGATAATTACCATTCATCCAATCTTTTACTTGTTGTTACAGTTTCTTAACCTCTTAAGCATTACATTTTTTCTCGAAAAAACATAAAAACCATAACATTTTTTTATTTGAAAAACGTCATATTTATTAAATCTCATCTTTCTACTGCAAAACACTAAAAGTACAAAGTGAGAAGTGTAGAAAGTATTATAATAATAATCAATAATGGTAATATTGTATATACTGTCAAAATGTGTCGTTTGTGTGGTATATCTTGAAGCACAAATGAAATGCACAATCCAATGTCACACTCGAGACAATAGTACCGTGATTTCTTGCACATTTTCTTTCCAGACTGATCAGCTTTTGAACAGCATACTTCACATGGGCAATTGACACGAGTGTCACTTTTTGATTAATCAGAATCACTTTCAATTTCACTCTGTGTTTCAATTTTACTGTCTGAAGTAACAGATTCACATCTTCATCACTACTCGTATCACTGTCAACAGTGTGCAACAGCTGGGCTACTGAAAAATCTTTCTTACATGATGCCATTATGAGGCTAGGAGAAGATGTGTCTGCACTGTTGTCTGGGTAAATCTTGGGCCTAACACTAATGCAAGTCATGCCTATATTGTTTTCCAAGCAATGCTCATCACTAACTCTGTTGGCACTTTTATAGCCCGAGTAATCCTTGGGTCTAATGCTTACACGAAATGTGTCTATACAGTTGCCCGTGTGAGGCGCAGGACTAATGATTTTAGTACTGTTTTAACAGCCCCAGTGACACTCAGATCTAACACTAAGGAAGTTAATAAAACAGCAGAAAAACTAATTACCATTTAATCTAAAGAAGAGATAGCTCAATATCATCTGAATATAAATAAAAATTTATATTATTAATATTTTGTTCTCAGAAGTAGCATGAAAACTGACAAAAACAACGGTCTTGGTCTTGAGCTTTGAAAGATATCATATTGTACTTCGCAGCATAATGAGTAAGAACTATCATCACGTTTTTCGACAAAATGAGGAAGAATACTTAAATATGAAGTTAATCACATAAAGATAGTGTTTAAGAGCACAACAGAATTTTCAAGCCCGGAAATAGAAAAATTACAGTACAGTAGAACCTTGGGTCACGAACGAATCGGACCACGTACAAATCGGGTTACGACCAAAAAGTTTGCCAAACTTTTGCATCTGTTCATGACCACACACTTGGGTGACGAACAAGCCAGTTTCCCTTCTAGTTCGTACACGCCAATGATTTCCGCACGTGTTCAGTGTCTCCCTGTGCACTCCCTCTGCAGCGAGTGAGCGCAAGA
The DNA here is from genome assembly GCF_900747795.2 of Erpetoichthys calabaricus. NCBI lineage: Eukaryota > Metazoa > Chordata > Cladistia > Polypteriformes > Polypteridae > Erpetoichthys > Erpetoichthys calabaricus. The sequence goes on from NC_041399.2 coordinate 91,957,144, forward strand.
GAGTGGGAAAAACAGTGGGAATAAAAAGTAATTTTCAGTTTTTTGTTGTTAAAATGCACTAAAAATCTCTAAAAAAAAATATTAACTTTTAAAAACACTTTCTTGTGTACCATACAGTAGAAATGTTTTCAATAGAAGTTGAGGAGAGGCAGGTTAGGTCTGCATACGTAGGCTACCTTATAGTGCAAACAGCGATATCAGCTGACAGAAAACAATGGGAACAAAAATTAGCTTTTTGTTGTTTATTATTAAAATATACCAGAAATTTGTAACAAAATACCAATATTAACTTTTAAAAGCATTTTCTTATGTACAAATAGCTGTACATGTATAATTTTCTGTAGGAGAGTGCGAGCGAGAGAGAGAGCGTGAGCGAGCGTATATATATTTACATACAGCTCGTACAGTCCGGAACAGACTAATTGTATTTACATACAATCCTATGGGGAAAATTACTTCGGGTCACGACCAAATCGGGTTGCGACCAGGGTTTTGGAATGAATTACGGTTGTGACCCGAGGTTCCACTGTATATGATTTGAACACAGCTATTTTAAAATTAATGCATATCAAATCACATACACACATAATCATATATATTAAATCACATCAACACATAATGGTTAAACATCAACTGCATATTTAAATCATGTCAGTGTTTCCCACAAAAATCTGATCTACAGTAGAAACACAGCCAGCCTGGTTCCCACTTGGAATATGTTGCTGTTTTGGTCATTGTGATTATTTCCAATATAATTTGCTGTTCACAATTTCATTTTTTTTGTGTTAATTCCAACATATATTACACAGTCCTTATGATGATTATTTTTATTTTGCATGGTTTTAATCTGGGTAATTAAAAAAGGTAAACTTTAACAATTATGTTTTTAAAAACTAATAATTGCGTGTAAAAAGTATTTTATGTAATGTTTACCCAGCCTAGAAATCAAATGTGAAATTGCAGAGGCGTACTGCATTACCAATTTAATTATTTTATGAAGCACTTTAAAATTGTAATTACAGTGACACACAAAATCTAAGTAACAAGACTAAATACAGATGCATATTCAAAAGACATTTATTCTTTGCAGGTGTAGAGGTTTGCAAACCCAAGTTTTAATTTATAAACTGTTACTTTAGTTGAAATAATTCATGGTGCCTACATAGCTTGGGCACAGTGGACATGCTAACAGTGCAGTACATAGAAAAGATGAGCTAAAAAAAGTTATGTTATTTCTTTTTTGTTTCGACCATGCATCATGTTCAATAAACTCATGCCTGAGGATTTATTGGGTGAAGGTGGAGCAGTGTTAAAATTTAACAATGAAATAAAGTTGCAGCGGGATTTTATTAAAAAAAAAAGCAAAATGCCACCTACAACTTAAATTATACAGGTGTAGTTTCTGACAAGCTGCATAAAATTACATAACACAAAAACCATTTGATTGTGTTAGTATCTAAACATGAAGCTATGTAAGTAAAAAAGAAAAATGTTGACAGCCTCTTGTGAAAGTATATATTTAATTGGATATGAATTTGTTGTCATTGGGTTACCGTGTTACTGCTTGTACAGCCATGTTCCTAAAAAGGATAAGTGTGGTTTGGAAAATACAACAATGTGTGTTTGGTATGAAGGTTGTGTGCTGAGACTTTAGTATTATCTTGTTGTACAAAAGGCAGTTATAATATTCAGTACAGGAAAATTGCAAGGACATCTGGTTATCATGTCAGTGGCTATGCAATCATGCAGTACACAAGACAATGCATAAATAATGCATTAAAAGCAGATAGAGTTAAAATTGTTTTATGTGGACGGCTGAAACACCCTAAGTAGGTAGCGAGTACAGTAAGTCCACCACCATACGAACCTTCAAGTTATGAACTTTCAAAGATGCATGCATGTCCAATAAATTAAATTATTTAAGTAAGTGAAAAATGAAAAATTATAGCGTAACTTCGAATTTAGTGGTACTGTGTAAGTTTATTCATGTGTCTGCCTCTAGGCAGAGGGCAAAACCCACGCTATTATTGTTTACATTCTCAGCCACGTGGGTGTATCCTCTACAAGTGGCTGTGCTTTACATTGAGTTAATGCGCTTTATTTCAAGCCCAAGATGTCCAGAATTAGGTGTGTTCAACAAGAACATGGGGACACAGTTAGAAACTTGTTAAGGGTAAGTCCTTCTTCTCTCAGAGAACCACATTAACATGTTATGAAGAGCCAAGTAGGTGTGGGGGAATGCAGGTAGAACAGGGACCGTCAGTTGGCTCTTGTGAACAGCTTATTCTCGTTGACTTGTCGTAATTGACTCTAATGTGTGATCTTCAGATATGAGCATCCCATCAGGAGTACCGCAGGCTTAGCAAGGGCTTTTATTTTGATACTCTCATACTGTAGTTATCTCTGGAAGGACTTTTTTTGTGATGCTTTTATTTTGTTTGTGTTCGCTTCAGAACCTTCCAGGAATCTTCACTGGGCATTAATATTAAGTGATGGGCAGTAGGTGTCTAGTGATGATGTAATCCAATTGCTCACTTTGAGTTTGGTGGCCGGAACAGGATTTGAATATAATCATTTAGGCTCATTCGCTAGCGGGAAGCAAGTCTACTGTACCGAGATCAGCTGATGGAAAACAGTAGGAATAAAAGATCATTTTCAGTTTTTTAAAATGCACTAAAAATCTATAAAAAAAAATTACCTTTTAAAAACACTTTCTTGTGTACCATACAGTAGAAATATGTTTTCAATAGAAGTTGAGGAGAGGTAGGTTAGGTCTGCATACGTAGGCTACCTTATAGCGTAAACAGAGATATCAGCTGACAGAAAACAATGGGAACAAAAATTAGCTTTTTGTTGTTTATTATTAAAATATAAAAGAAATTTGTAACAAAATACCAAGCATTTTCTTATGTACAAATAGCTGTACATGTATAATTTTTCTGTAGGAGTTGAGGGATGGGGGTTGCATTGTGCTTGTTCAATGTGCTGGCTAAATTTGCTGGACTTACGAATAACGCACTCTTGGAACAAAACTTGTTTTATGTAGGGGGCTTACAGTGTTATCTTTAAATATGTACGTCTACACAAAGGTTCTTACAAATTAATTGAATAAAAGTAGCCTTCTCCGAATGTAATAATGAATTAAATGAATACAACTGCCATTCTTTGGATATGATATCTCTGAATGCTAGGTTGTCCTTTTCTTTTTTCTAAAATATTTCAAGAGACCACGTTCCATTTTTAGCCACCGCTGCCTTAGTATAATTGTCCCTGAAGTAATCAAAAACTTGAGGGTGTTGCACCAATGCAAGCATCACTTAACTGCTTCTTTGATTGATTTAGTGAAGGCCAATTGTATAGAGGAGCACAATGGTAATCTGCCTTGCAACCACGTTCACCGTTTCAGGGTGACTCATCAGTAAATTTTCTATTTCTGAGAAACTATGCATATCATTTTTTTTCCACTAAGTAGTCCTCATTCAGAGCCAAGTCCCATATTTCATCGGTACTGCCACCTTTAACATGGTACAATCTCAGATGTGTGTCAGCATCTTCATGTACTACAAGCAAAGAAAACTGTTTTTTCTTGTATTTGCATACATCGTCAGCTCTGCATTATCTGTGAAAATGTAAGTGAACTGCCTTCAGGCACTGTGCTTTCCACTCACGTCCTGTTCATATTGTATATTGACAGCTTTGCTGCTATGTCAGACACTTGGTTCACTTTATGCAGAGCTGCATCTTGTGTTATAAGAAAGAGCACAAACTTGATGAACAGTTACAATACAATACAATACAATTTATTTTTGTATAGCCCAAAATCACACAAGAAGTGCCGCAATGGGCTTTAACAGGCCCTGCCTCTTGACAGTCCCCAGCCTTGACTCTCTAAGAAGACAAGGAAAAACTCCCCAAAAAAAAACCTTGTAGGGAAAAAAATGGAAGAAACCTTGGGAAAGGCAATTCAAAGAGAGACCCCTTTCCAGGTAGGTTGGGCGTGCAGTGGGTGTCAAAAAGAAGGTGGTCAATACAATACAAAACAATACACAGAACAGAACAAATCCTCAATACAGTGTAAAAATAAAAATTTTAGAAGTACGGAGCAGAATTTAACAGTAGATGATATCACGTAATATGATTTGGATTTGTTTAGAGTCCTGGAGACCTCATCCATCGAGCTGCCTCCCCCATTTGGCCATTCCACGGCTGAAACAGTGCTGGGCCAGCCAATCCGATGAAAGGACACCTCTTTTCCATGATTCCTGCGATCCTCCATCAGGGATGACTTTACCTTAGGCAGGCAAAACAACTTGGCTGGTGGGCCGTGGCACCAAGTGCCACATTTGAGTACCGAGAAGAGAAACAGAATATGTGAGGGTTACTATCCAATTATAACTATCATGTTACTTACGTTTTAGTGCTAATGACTAACAACAGAGATGCAGTATGTACAGTTAATCAGCAGCTCTAGTCAGGATAAGCTAAACTGAAGTAGTGAGTCTTCAGCCGGGATTTAAAAGCTGAGACCGAAGGGGCATCTCTTATAGTAGCAGGCAGACCATTCCACAGTTTAGGGGCCCTGTAACTAAAAGCTCGACCTCCCACTGTTATTTTAATAATCCTTGGAATCCATCCATCCATCCATTGTCCAACCTGCTGAATCCGAACACAGGGTCACGGGGGTCTGCTGGAGCCAATCCCAGCCAACACAGGAACCAATCCTGGGCAGGGTGCCAACCCACCGCAGGACACACACAAACACACCCACACACCAAGCACACACTAGGGCCAACTTAGAATCGCCAATCCACCTAACCTGCATGTCTTTGGACTGTGGGAGGAAACCGGAGCGCCCGGAGGAAACCCACGCAGACATGGGGAGAACATGCAAACTCCACGCAGGGAGGGCCCAGGAAGCGAACCCGGGTCCCCAGATCTCCCAACTGCGAGGTAGCAGCGCTACCCACTGCGCCACCGTGCCGCCCCCCTTGGAATCCAGTTATTCCCTATGAAATGTTGATGCCCTTTCACTCAGTGTAAGTCAAGGAATCTGGACAAATCTGGCATCAAATCAAAAGACCTGCTGATGAAAATAACAAATTTATACTAAAAGATATTACATATTTCATGAAAGATCTCACTGCACGTCATTGAAGCTTTCATAGGCTTTGGGGGAATATCACCGCTCACAATACTTTCACATCACTAAAGAAACTATTTGCCTAAAAGACAAGTAATATATGGATGGAAACTTTGGAACTTGCCAAGTTTTGATAATTAAATGGACTTTGCTGCATAATTTGAAATGCTGAACTAACAGAATGAAATGCCATACTAGTATTGCTGGAATTGTTTGACTTGGTTAGGGATTAACAATTTACAAATGTTTTAGCACTCTTATGTTACTAGGTTAAGGTTTAAGAATGAACTGATTTTTTTGTCTGACAAAAGCTTTGATCTGATAATTCAAAGGTGTTATTTCTATATTAGTGTTTTACTTAGTGTTTTTAAAGGATAATAAGGATGCATGGCTTATTCCTGTCCTTTTCTTCAATATCCCAGAAAATCCTTTAAGATTTTGATCGATAGCATTATCACTCCACTCCACCATTTTATAAATCTATCTTATAACTCTACTTAGTTTATTACAAGGTCACTGGGCACATGACCCTTTTACAGCTTCATGGCAGTAATCAATAGGACAGAGTCAAGCATCCATCTGTACTCGCCTACTTTATGTGGAACAATTTAGAGCCTTACCCTGCGATGGACCATTGCCCTGTTCAGGAAATGTTCCCACCTTGAGCACTGTGCTGGCTGGGATAAGTTCCAGCACCCTGACTCATCAGTTGTCACTGTAACCCTACTCAGGATTAAGCAAACTTAGAAAATACTATGGTATGGTATTTACAGTAGATCCTCCAAACAACTGAATACACATGTCCTTAATATGCTGAATAAAACCTGGCAAAGTAGTCTCAGTGAAGAAATACAAAAGTAATGCTAACAGTAGGCTGAGATTTCAACTCAGAAGTTTGGATCTTTGAGGTAGTAGCACAGTTCATTGTGTTAACAATTGTTGGAGAAATGATCGAACCCTAGGCTGAATAAAGAGATGGGGAATTGTCCACTTATAATGTCCGGCGATCTTGCACAAAAATAAGCAAAAAAAAAGTAATCAAAATCATAACATTTGATGATAAACTGAAGTTGGGTGTGAGTTTTTATGGAAAATGGCTACCGGTAGTAGTGAAAATGATGTCATAACTGCAAAATGGAAGTGACATCATCAGGAAGTGATGTCATTGGAAGTGACTTCATCAGGGAAGGCCAGAAGTAACTTCATCGGAAGGCAACTGGAAGTGACATTGTCTTCGGGAGTCGGAGGCAGAAGTGAGGAAATGGAATGTGAGCCATTTTGGGAATCCGGAACTGTTGAAGGTGAGTAAATTATTTTATTACTTTTCTTCTGCAACTCTGGTGAAAGAAGAAGAGAGGTGTTAATACCTGATATTACCCCCTTGTCTTACGATAGTTCACTCACCTCAGGACTTGTTGTTTGCCTCCTAAGCGCTCGTGTGTGACACTATTATAATACAAGCTATACATTTTTCAGTTTTGATTTCTTGATGTATTTCTGTTCTATTTGAAAACAAGTTGATGTTCTACATTGCCTTCAAATAATTTGCTTTCTTAATTTTAGCAGTTCAATTTTTTGTAAGTTATATTAGTGATAACACCCAACATTCTTGCATCCATCCATCCATTTTCCAACCCGCTGAATCCGAACACAGGGTCACGGGGGTCTGCTGGAGCCAATCCCAGTCAACACAGGGCACAAGGCAGGAAACAATCCTGGGCAGGGTGCCAACCCACCGCAGACATTCTTGCATCATCAATTTTATTTTTATCAGCATTTCATAATGTACCAATTCAAGTAATGTGGTGACTTATTTTAGTTGTATTGTATTTGAAAATATAGCTTCATGATTGGAAATGAAAGTGTGCTTTAAAAAAAAACAGGCTTAACTGAAGAAGGGCCCTGTAGTGATACAGTGGCCATCACTGCTGCTGCTGCTTCACATTTCTGCAGTTCTCTCCATATACAGTATGTGAGTTTTTGTCTTTGTCCTCACATACAAAATATGTGTTGGTTACCTTGAGTTGCTCAAATTAGATTGGTAAGAGTAAGTGTAGGAGTGCGCATGTTAATATTTCTGTCCTTTGATGAGCTGGTGCCCTGTAAGGAACTAATTAATAAATACATGTTTAGGAACAGTATTTGTATTATAATGAGGTAACTTACTAGTACTACCCAGTGAAACAATTTCTCTTCACACTTTTTAATTTATACAGTTTTGTGCCATATTACAAATTAGTGTCATCAGCATATGGATAGAAATTATTTTGTCTCCTAATGGCGATGTTCAAAGCTTTGTTGTAAGATTTTTTTTCAGGTAAGGAAGACAAAAGTTTTGAGGTATGGCTGTTATCCTAAACTAAATAACTTGTGCTGCATGTTGATTAGTACATGAAAATAAATGTTTCTCTGCTCTTTGTGCACATGTTGGTAATAATCCTATAAACCTATAAACCTAATGTAGTTTTCACAACTCGCATGACTCAACTAGGACTTGCTAGAAAAACAAAACTAGAAAACAAGGATGAAGAGAAGGCATCCAGGTCAGAGCAAAACACAATGGAAACTGCTATTCTCTGTCCAGCATTTTTCTGGCCAATATGCTCTAACTTGATAGTAAACAAGATGACATTCAGGCAAAACTGACTTCACAGAGAGATATCAGAAACTGCTTAGTGTTTTTTTTGTTTGAAATATGGCTGTTTAGAAAACAGACACTGCAATGTAGCCAAGTGTTTTTTCTGTCTCTTATCAGGATCAGACTGAACCATAAAGAAGTTAAATAAGAGGTGCTATGTTTTGGGTAAACAATGTGTGGTGTACATTTTTTAAAATTATGTGTAAAACCATTAATTTGATCTGGGGCAAGAAATCAAATTTTGCCCATTTTATCTTCTTTAGGAATTCTCAAGTGTTATTTGGTCATTGTTTGCATTCCTTTGCATGCCAATACCAATAATTCACTGAATGATCTGTACAACATTAACATATATACAGAATATGAACTTTTAATCCAGAACGATTATCTTTTGCAGCTGCGGGAAACAACAAAGCAAAATAAGGAATGTTCATTTTAAATATCATCTATAAGTTACCTGCCCAAGAAGAGGTGTTAATACTCCAGATCATTGCTACACACTGATAAAGGATTCCTTCCTCATGCTACAGCACAATGCGGAAACAAGCTAAAATTTAAGCAGCGGGAGGCAGTAAGAAAAGTGGCTTGGTGCTTGACTAAAGAGGCAGAGAAAAAACTACTGGATTGCTTCAAATGAGAGAACTGTGACATGTTCAGGGACTTCTGATGAGATCTTGATGATTACGCAAACATTGTAACAGGTTTCATGAAAAAATGGTGGACCACTGAGTGCCTATTAAAATGATCTGCATATTTCCTAATAAGAAACAGTGGATCACTAGTAACAGGAGAAATTTACTTTAGGCAAACAGGAAAGAAAGGACACATGGTGACACAATGGTAGTGCTACTGCCTTGCAGTAAGGAGGCCAGGATTCATGTCCCGGTCCTCTGTGTGTGGAGTTTGTCTGTTCTCCATGTGTCTGCTTGGATTTCCTATGGGTTTTCCACTTTACTCCCATAGTCCAAAGACATGCTGGCTAGGCAGATTGGTGATACTAAATTGGCCCTAGTGTGTGCTTGGTGTATGTGTGTGTTCGCCCTACGATGGACTGGTGCTCTGTCCAGGGTTTGTTCCTGTTTTGCACCCTATGTTGGCTGGGATAGGCTGCATCACCCCCCAGGACCCTATTCAGGACTAAGCTGATTAGAAAATTACTAAATGACTGACACAGGAATGAATTTTGGGGTGGTGATATGGAAACTTAAAAGATATTAAATTCGAGGTCAGAAAAACAATTTAATTGACTGAATTTCCATTTTGTGAATGAACTGGATACCAAGTATAGCAGAACTAATGATTCACATTTGGCAAAATTTAGAGATGTGTATGGATTACAAAATAAAACCTAATTCAATCTCATCCATATTCTCTCTCTGCCCCCATGAACTAAATGCCTTCTGTGTACACTTTGATTGTGGTAACAGGCATCTTGGCATTCGATTATCTGTAGCATCACAATTCATTCTTTTGTGTGCATGAGGTGAGCAGGGTGTCAATAAAGCATCTGTTTAGGATGGAATTACTGGCTATGTTTTGAAAACCTCCACAAAAAACTGACTGATGTCTTCTGTGAAATCTTAATAATTGATACAGTATGTGGTCCCCCTCTGTTTTAAAGTAAAAACAATTATCCCTCCACCTAAGAAAATAAAATTGAACTGTCTGAATGACTGCAGACCGATGGCATTTTCTCCAATTGTGAAGAAAGGCTTTGAGAGACTTATGCTAGGACACATTAAACTAAAAAAATCTCTACCACCTCTTCTCTTCATACTGTCTCAACTGTCTACAGAATGCCATTTCTTTCACACGTCATACCATCCTGGCACAACAGGATAATAAATAATCCTATTCAACACTTCAGTGTGTAGATTGTAGATTTGAAACTGTTGTAGCAACAAAGCTAACCATCAACTCTTTACGTTTGGCTTGGTGTCCTTCAATAGCTGGATTTTGATCATACTAATTGGCAGACCTCAGCAAGTGTAGGTTGATAACATTACATTGTCTACACTGATCCAGACATAGGCACTCCACAAGGTAGTGTGCTGAGCTCTCTTTTGTACTTCTTGATCATTGTGAGACTTGCCCGGACACCACCAGTCGGAGACCACATCTTTATACAAAATGCACGTTTATTCACAGTCCTCCTTAAGACACAACACTTTCCCGCACAACACACTGTGCCTCTAGCCCCAGTCACCTTTCTCCTGGACCTTTCTCTCACTGTCCCTGGGCCTCCTTTTTCCTCTCTCTCCAGGAGCTTCGTCCTGCTCCTGCTCCCGACACCAGCTCTCTGAGTGGATGGAGGCGGCCCCTTTTATCTTTACCCGGATGAGCTCCAGGTGCTCTGCCTGATGTCACCTCCTGGTGTGGCAGAAGTGTCAGGAGAGCACCCGGAAGCACTCCGGGTGTCCCTGGAAGGATCGATGTCCATGGGTGTGGAGGAAGTAAATATGTCCCGGGCTCCATGAGGCTCGGGGCGCCCCTTGGCGGTGGATACTGGCCCCAACGGGCTTGAGCCTCCCTGCTCCCCTTCCGTGGGCCTCTTCTTATCCAGGGCAGTTGCCCCCCGTGGCCCGGAGGACAAATACGCCACAACCCGGTCCTTCCAGGCGTCCCGGCCGGGTCTGACCCCCAGCCTCGTACGACATCATCTATGACTATATGGCCAAACACAATTCCATCATTGTAATTGCTGATGATGCCACCCTCATACAAGTAGACCTTATCACAGAAAATGACAAGACATCTTAAAGAAAAAGGTTTATCATAATAATCATTTCTGTGATGTGTTTGTTTAATTTAACATCTATGAGAAAGATTATAAAGGTAAAATTCCATTACAACGAATATCTTACAACAAAATTTTCATTATAACAAAGTATTTTTATAGTCCCGACAGTTTCTCCATATAACACGAGTCTATAGAAATCTCGTTACTATGAAGTATATTCAGCAGATACTTTCATTACAACGAAGTGCCCAAAAGACCTTGAAATGCCTGAATGAATCATCCACAGATCAGTTTTTTCTGTGGTTGCAGCTCAGTTGTGCACAACTATCCCCAAACAGAAACGTTGTAAAAAAAATTCTTTCTTTGAACTTTGCTCGTACTGTTTTTTAGCTGTTTTTGTTTTCGGTGGTTTTCAGTGATACCTTTTGCTTATTGCTCGTCAACATTTGAAAAACATCCATTGGAATTTAACTCATTGTAACCTCCTATAGAAACGGCAGACACGAAAAAACGATAACAGTTCATATTAGAAAAAAACTTTAATTTTTTGCAGCTCTCGATTTTTCGAAAGAAAAAAGATGTTGCCAATGAATTCGGAATTTCGCCCTTGACACTGTCAACTTTCTTGAAAGACCGAGCAAAAAAAGAAGAAAAATCTCGGGTTGCAAAGGTATGTGAACTGCTGCATTTGAAGACGTCGAAAAAGCAGTTTTTATGTGGTTCAGTGATGCTTGTTCAAGAAACATTCCTATTAATGCAGCACTCATTTCTAAACTCTCTTGGGACCTCCCACAACTGGACAACACGCCGAAGAACGTCCCGAAGTGCGATCACCACGTCTGTGGAAGACTGTTTATATGTTGCCGGGGCAACAGCAGGCTCACAGCTCTGCTGTGTCTCTCTGCCAAAGCAAACTCGATGGGTGATGCAAGGAACATTATAAATGCAGTGAACATGATTACTTAGCCATTAACCTGGCCACGACCCTGCCTGACTGCTGTGTCTGTTTATAGGAGAGTGGCAGATCCTGCTACAATAAATAACCGTGCTGTTCCTGCTTCAAGCTGAATAAAGCTGGTTTTGCTAAAGTACTGAGACTCAGCATCGTGTTTTGGGGTGTAAGGCAGGGACTTATAGCGCGACCCCGATCTTTTAGGATTCGCTTCTGTGGCGCCTCACTGCAATGCTGTGAGCCTGCTGTTGCCCTGCCCCGGCAGCAGACAAACAATCTTCCACAGACACAGCAATCATGTTTTGGGATAGAGTGATCCCTCGCTATATCGCGCTTCGTCTTTCGCGGCTTCACTCCATCGCGGATTTTAAATGTAAGCATATGTGAATATATATTGCGGATTTTTCACTGCTTCGCGGATGTCTGCGGTCTACAGTACGTGTGCTTCCTCAGTTGATTTGCCCATTTGAATTGAAACAAGGGACGCATTTGAATTGAAACAAGGGACGCTATTGGTGGATGGCTGAGAAGCTACCCAATCAGAGCATGTGGTTAAGTTCCTGTGTGCTGCTGATTGGCTCAGCGACGGAGTGCTGCATTAACCAGGAAGTGCTAAACAGTCGCCTGAAGAGTCTCCTTTAGAAGAGCTGTAACGTTATCCTTTGTTGTGCAGTAAAATTAAAGTCATCGTTATCGGACAAGTCGTCGTGTCATTGTTGGTGAGTAACCATAATTAATTATTTACGTACAGTAATTATTACATGTACATAGTTTAGTGTCACTGTACACACATTTTATTGTATACAATTTTTCTTGCATTGTACGTATTTATTGATGGTGGCCTGTCTGTCATAATGGCTGTAACATATGTGATATCGGAGACGCTCAATATCTTTAAAATAATATTTAGGTTTTACTGTATACATAATTTAAAACGAATCTTACCTAATATCTAAGAGAATACAAAGGGTTTATGCTGTATAATTGTGCGTGAAATGTTTATAATAGTGTGGGAGAGTTTATAAGGGCTTAAAATATATAAAAATAACCACATGAACATATGGTTTCTACTTCGCGGATTTTCTTATTTCGCGGGTGGCTCTGGAACGCAACCCCCGCGATGGAGGAGGGATTACTGTATACTTCAGCGTGACGTTCCCGTTGGGTGGGGAGGATTGGGGGGATCCCAAAAGAGTTCAGAAACCTCACAATATGAAGCAGAAGAAAAGGATGATTCGGCTTCTGATTGATAACTGTGCCGCCCACAACATGCTTCCGCATTTAGATAATGTTTGCATTGAATTCCTCCCACCCAATTGCACAGCAGTGCTTCAGCCATTGGATTTGGGAATCATTCACTCCCTGAAAATGTATTATTGCAAGGAAATGCTGAGAAAAATTCTCGTCAGCATAACTTGTAGAGAGGAGAAATTAAAATTAATGTGAAAGAAGCTATTGAAATGATTGCTGACGCCAGAACGCAAGTTAAAGAAAGCACTATAGCTGCAAATACAGAATCTCATTACAACGAATTTTTCATTACAACAAAATATTTTTTTAGGTCCATGCAAGTTTGTTGTAACAGAATTTTACCTGTATGTATATATTTTTTGTTTATTCTTAAGTGTCTCACACCTTCATTTTAGAATTTCAATGGGTTTATGGGTAACTTAGATGCATTGCATTGTTGCTAGGGAACGTCTCCCAGAGGTATAATATAATGATCACATAGACTTGCTTATAAATAAATAAATGTTGGTTTAGTGCTTTAGCTTCTGACTTTCAGGTAACGTCTCATAGCCTTCCACAGCTTGATTTGATTTTCTGTCATAGTATTTTGGCTCTGGTTGAATTATTGTGTGCATGTTAACCATTCCTGGTAATTATTGTTTGGTTATGATAACAGTTTACTTTCCTGGTTGTTGAATATAAACCCCAGTCTATTTAGAAATCTGGTTGTTCTAGCTTCTGTCTTGAAAACTACATGCCTGTCCTGTTTAGTTGATTGTAACATCTAGCAGTTGCTCTCTCTCATTTTGCCAGTAGGCTTTTAGAAGAGTGCATATTAAATTGCAAATTAAAAGGCTAGTGAAAATGTAAGTGCTGTAGTCCAGCTAAGCAGCTCTAAGTGTTTGAATCTTGCATAATTATTTAATCTCTTGTCATTAACCTCTTGGCATCACTAATGTCTTTACTTCCTTAGGTATTTGCAGAAAGCTCTGAGTTCTACATGTTTTTCTAACTTTTGAAGGTTGCACAGTAGTCTATCCTTACTGGACGATTAACATTCTTGTATGGCACCTGTTTGGCTCAAGATCCTAAAGCACTGCAGAAGGTGGTGAAGGCAAAACAGAATATTATAACAGCCAATTCCTTGTTCAGGATTTGTACAGTATTTGTTGCTTAAGAAAGACAAACAGAATTATGTAAGATCTTAGCCACTCTGCACAGTTGCTTTTCATACCCCTCCCTTCTGGCAAATGGTACAGGACCATTCACACTTGCACTGGTAGATTCAAGAACAAGCCACCAGTCATATAGATAGATAGATAGATAGATAGATAGATAGATAGATAGATAGATAGATAGATAGATAGATAGATAGATAGATAGATAGATAGATAGATAGATAGATAGATAGATAGATAGATAGATAGATAGATACTTTATTAATCCCAAGGGGAAATTCACATACTCCAGCAGCAGCATACTGATAAAAAACAATATTAAATTAAAGAGTGATAAAAATGCAGGTATAACAGATAATAACTTTGTATAATGTTAACGTTTACCCCCCTGGGTGGAATTGAAGAGTCGCATAGTGTGGGGGAGGAACGATCTCCTCAGTCTGTCAGTGGAGCAGGACAGTGACAGCAGTCTGTCGCTAAAGCTGCTCCTCTGTCTGGAGATGATACTGTTTAGTGGATGCAATGGATTCTCCATGATTGATAGGAGCCTGCTTAGTGCCTGTCGCTCTGCCACGGATGTCAAACTGTCCAGCTCTGTGCCTACAATAGAGCCTGCCTTCCTCACCAGTTTGTCCAGGCGTGAGGCGTCCCTCTTCTTTATGCTGCCTCCCCAGCACACCACCACGTAGAAGAGGGCACTCGCCACAAACGTCTGATAGAACATCTGCAGCATCTTATTGCAGATGTTGAAAGACGCCAGCCTTCTAAGGAAGTATATGACTACTGGACTACCAATTATAATAAAAAAAATAATAAAAATTCAGAATAATAAAGAATTCTGTATGTGTTCTTGCATGGAAGGTCAATGAACATCTAAACACATTTTAACATGACTATAAACTCAAACTTGGTATAAAAGTATTTTGTATTTTTGTATTTGACTTATTTTACCTCAGAATATCATACCATCAGTGTATGTTTCAGTTGTTCACCTTTTAATTATTTCTTCATTTTTAAATATACTGACTGGACTCTATGAACACTTTCACTAGTCCCTTGGAGAAAAAAATATTCAATCTGAAAAATATTTTACTAATGGATTTTTGGAGTTGCACTCTATTTCTTTTTAAACTTTTGAGAATATTTCATAATAGACATTTTTTGTTATCTGCTGCAATTTTGTTTCAGTTGTAATTTGTAATGCAAAATCTATGGGCCATGAATCTTTAATAACACCTATAGATTTTCCTTTCATTAGATGCAAGCAATCTGAATACTTTGTAGATTCATTTTAAAATATCTTAAAGCCTCATTTGTTTGAAACCACAAGGAGCTTTCATTTGGTGTTTAATAAAAAAAAAACAAAAAACAAGTAGCTTGAAAGAAACATTAATTAATCACATTACTCTGTAGACTTCTTTGACAAAGCGCATTACCAGAAGCATAAATATCTCTTATATTCATTCTTTGGCTTGCGTTTAGAGATATCAACATTGTTTATCTAAAAAATGGCTCAAAATGTATGCCATAAGGGATTAAAAAAGCAGGTTAACAATGGCAGGCCTAAAGGCCCACAGAGTTAATGCAAGTGTTAAAAAATGTGTTGCGGAGTTAAAAGTTGAGCTGTCTGTTGAAAATAAAAAAGGGTTATTTGAATATTTTTTTTTGTTTTATTATTAATCGCTCCATTTACACATCTAAAAAGTACAGCATATAAAATCATTTTCCAAAGATTTGCCTCAGTATGAAAATGAAATGTGTGCTTTTATTTTTTCTACATTGCAAAAAATTAATATGCAAAACCTACACAAAAACAACAATAAATGGGAATTATTTTACTTTTATTTAGAAAAAAAAGTCTGTTAATGGGGTAAGCAAAATTTACTTGACAAGATTTCTTAAAGTAAGCTCAATAATCGTAAATACAATACAAAAGTCAATAATTCTTTCAATAAGGAAAAGAAGATTTAATGTCATGATATAAATATTTTTCACTTGCTTAGATTTAATATTTGCAGTGTAGTACAGATAAAAGTTTGCAAAACCATTTTAACATTATATTGCTTTGGACATTCCACACACTATATTTTCGATAATGAGAAATAATAAAATTGTAAGAAAGTCTGCCCACCACGCCAAAACGGGATGGTCGTTACCGCTAACCTGACATACTTTAAGGCTTCTGATAAAAAGAATAGGCCAATATCGCACCCTGCAGCGCACCACTGTAACACCCCGTTTTAAAATGTTCAACTCAACCCAAAGACTGACCATATACAGTATAAGGGAAAAAATAGGTACAGGACAATATCCATAAGCACTAAAAAATGTATTATACACAAGAAAACACAAGAGAAAAAACCAACAACAATCCCTTTTATCTGCCCCACCCCCAACCCAAAAATAACCCTATTATGTGCCGATACAAAAATATATATACTGTATATACAGTAGGACTATCACTTCCCCAGTTCCCCTTCAGAAGTTCACCTGTAAGTCCAAAGTTCTAGCCCCTGTTGGCAGCAGGTGAAACGAAGAGTATAATTGGATGCCGACCCCAAACAGTGAAAGTCTTAACTGTAAAATGCTCTAGAGTTGGTCTGTGCGATGATAAAGGAAAATTTATGCAAATCTGTAAGTCTGTAAGTACTATCCACACAAGCAAACACGATCCACAGCAGAAAAACACATTACTTCTATTTATGTGGCAGTGCTACAAAGTATTTGGGGATGATGCTCGTTTCTTATTTTAAATTTGGTGTGCTTTCGTTAGCCACCTTTCTTCACAATTTTTTTTTGGAGATAACGTGGCGATTTCTCAAACATTTTTCACTGGTGAGAAGTGCTTGTGAGACTCTCACAGGCTTTCTCAAAATGGGTGGCACTCATGAAAGTGCACAAGAATAGGTGTAAGCACTCAGTACCTCAGGAGGTGGTGAATACCTTTCGAGAAGTTGAAATTATTCAGTTCTCATTGTGTACAAATTGACGTTTTACTACTCACTTACGACATCAAACTCTTCCTCAACAGAGACTAAGTAAGACACACCACAGCTGCTAATGAAAGGAAAAGAAGTACTTAAAAAATACTTACAAAATAAAACATTTTGTTAGAAAAATAGGACATTTATATTTCATCCTCCTGCTAAAAGGTAAACAAGAATTCAGTGTGCCCTGCTCCACTCTTTTTACAATGTTATGTCTGATACACTAGGAATGGGTACTTCCTCAAAATGCTGTTCAGTTACCAATGTTTTCTAGTTTTCTTGCAGTCAAAGCACCATAGTGCAGATTCATAGTTTACAGGTAAACTGTTAAGTCAAAAAATGTATACAATGATTATACCGTACATTTTCAAGTTTAATATTTGAATATTATTGGTTTTAATGGTGCCGCTAGATTTATCTTAACAATGGTGCTTTCTATATTGTGATTAGCAGTTTGAGGGATGCAGGAGAATAGAGGAGGTAGAAAAATTAAAAAGTGAGCTTTTTTTAGGCTGCAAGCTGAATGTCTGGTTGTAATAATAAACTGCTGAGAGAACTTTCTATTTGAGTCTTGTTTCTGTGCCTTTAACTATCATCAAGCAAATTAATCTTTTTATAGTACTGTATAATGTGATTGCTCCAGATGTTCTATCAGACGGTTGTGGCGAGCGGCCTCTTCTACGCAGTGGTGTGCTGGGGAGGCAGCATAAAGAAGAAGGACACCTCACGCCTGGACAAACTGGTGAGGAAGGCAGGCTCAATTGTTGGCATGGAGCTAGACAGTTTGACATCTGTGGCAGAGCGACGGGCGCTCAGCAGGCTCCTATCAATTATGGAGAATCCACTGCATCCACTAAACAGGATCATCTCCAGACAGAAGAGCAGCTTCAGCGACAGACTGCTGTTACTGTCCTGCTCCACTGACAGACTCCCCCAAACTATGCGACTCTTCAGTTCCACCCGGGGGGGTTAAACATTAACATTGTTCAAAGTTATTGTCTGTTTTTACCTGCATTTTTATTTCTCTTTAATGTAATATTGTTTTTTTTGTATCAGTATGCTGCTGCTGGAGTATGTGAATTTCCCCTTGGGATTAATAAAGTATCTATCTATCTATCTATCTATCTATCTATCTATCTATCTATCTATCTATCTATCTATCTATCTATCTATCTATCTATCTATCTATCTATCTATCTATCTTCTCCAATGAAGGTTTTTGTGCATAGTGAAGCAGTGTTAAATAAACAGTGTAAATATTGGTCTACTGTTAAACAGTTACTTTAACACTGTAAAAGTTCATTTGACATTGGCAATTTTACTATGTGCAGTTTGTAGGTGTTCAAATACAGTATGATTAGTCTAATTGACAACAAATGTATTTAGATTAAATCTCTCATTGACAAACCTCAATTCTTAGAAAATGGATAGCACTGCTCTAGTTGTTTTCGTTTTTTTTGTTCTGATACAAACTAATCATTTTGCCGTAATGATTAATCTGTAATTTGTACCCATTGCTCCATCTCATTAACATCACTTGAAACCCTTTACCTGTCATTAGTAAAATATCCAAGAGGTCTCCCACATTTGTCACTAGTACAGACATTGCACATTCCTCATACGGTTGTCTTTTCATCATGTACCTTCTCCCTTCACATAATTTTTTTACATATGTATAACAATGAAGTGTTGCTGGTTTTTTATTTTTTTGGTGGCATTAAGATTTGTGTTTAAAGGCTGGACAATTTCTTGTGCAATTCATGTGTATTTCATTTACTACAATATCCCTAGTTTCTCATTGGATCTCTATTTTAAACCCATCCTTTCATCAAAACTTTAAGATGACCACACCTCTTAAAGATATAAAGTTTTTTTAGGCATTGTTTTCTTAATTAGTTTTTGCCACTCACTAATATTCTCTCAAGTGCCATCTTGCGTATGATGTTAAACTGCATCCAGCCCTGTAAGCAGGTCCTCCAACTTGCGAGGAAAGCTCGGGGGTTGGTGGCAGGATTGGCACTCCAGCTACTGTAAAAAAAAAAAACCTCACATTGTTCCACTCCATTCAAAACTGGTGAGGTGCTGAAGTGTCACCCTTTGCTCGGGTCCTAAACTGGGATCATGAAGTGGTTTGTCTTGTGGTGGGTGCAGCAACGCACTGTATCAGTGCATGCTCCCAACCTCCTTCTCCTTCTCCTGCTCCTCTGAGAAATAAGTGAAAGAGCTTAGTGAAAGGCTAGCTAGAAGTGCACAAGTGAAACTCTAACCGTTCTTGAGAAACCTGCCCAAAGTCTTTACATCATCCATGTATTTACTAAGCACCTATTCGTTGATCATTTACTGAGCTAACTTTCATAAGCTAATTTTAAGATCAACTGAAGCGAGAGCCTATCTCGGCAGCATAGGTACTAAGCAGAAACCAACAAAGAAGTAACACTATTATTAAACCTCTTTAAATAAAGCTGATTTGGCCAATTACTTTATTCTACTTCTGATATTATTCCTGTTCAGCAAAATAAGATGTCCTATAATCAGTGCAGTGTACGTTGTCACAATAGGTTGTTCATTAAATGGTAATGTTCCATCAGGTGTCACTCCAAGCAGATCTGGAATCACTTTTTGGGGTTATAATTCCCACATTCACGGCTTCCTTTTTTCTTTAAAGGGATAATCTTAATTCTTTAAAGCAGGGGTGTCAAACTACGGGCCTGGAGGACCACAGTGGCTGGAGGTTTTCATTCTAACCCTTCTCATAATCAGTGACCAGTTATTTACTGCTAATTAACTCCTTTTCCCTTTGTTTTAATAGCCCTGTTTTTAAAGATTCAATCCTCTGAATTGATTATTTTCTTCATTAAATGACAGCCAAACAGAAATGAGATGTGAAACAAGCCAACAGATGACCAGCTAAACTGGGGCATCAAACTCCAAACAATTTCACTCCAATCACTTTCTTAATGAGAAGCCAATTCTTGTTGTTAATTAAATCCGTTATTTAATTCCATGGCTTTTTACTGCTCTCATTTTGCCACAGCAGACATTTCCAAAACTGTTGATTTTCTGTTTTTTCTAAAAACACCATCAAAATGTTTTGGTGACCTGAGAGATCAACCTTACCGAGACCTTCACCTTTTCTTTATTTTCAGAGATTTTGTTATGGGCACAGGTGAGCTGGTCATGAGGTCGGCTTGTTTTATGTGTCACTATTATTTGGCTGCTAATTAAGGAAAAAGAAACAGCAAAGGAGCCTGAGTCGAGTGAATTAAAATTAAGGCAACAGAAGTTAATTAGCAGCAAAAACTGGTCACTAATTAAGAAGATAGTTAGAATGAAAACCTGCAGCCACTGTGGCCCTCCAGGACTGGAGTTCGACACCCGTGCTTTAAAGAGATAATCTTAAGATGCCCCTAGTAAATATGTCAAACAAATCTGTTGGTTATCCCTGAACTCAACCTACAATGTACAACATGGTTAAGCTGAAGATCATATAGCTTTTTGCCTACCATCACTGGCATCCCTCTGTCTCGATACTGAGGGTCAGACATTCCTTTTGCTTACTGGACTGCCTGCCCGCTAGTATCCTTGGGAAATATTGTACGATACCTATTAAAAAAATGTATCCATTGCAAGTTTTCAAATCTTATTTTTATATGACATTAAATCACAATGAAATTAATTTGCCTTTTTTGACACTTACCAAGAGAGAAAGACTCTTTAATGTCAACATAGAAACATATCTGTGCAAAGTAGTCTAAGTTAATTACTGATATAAAACACAAAATAATTGATCACCTATGTCTTCCACTTTAACTCTTTCAGGGCTGATGTCGACTTTTGTCAAAAGGAGGAGTTGATGATGCTAATCGACTGTAAACTGTGACAAAACCACCCGTTATGTTTTAGTTGGACTTTCGTTGCTAGAAGGAAAGTTAGATTCATTGTTATGACCGAGATTTTCTGCACTTGCATGAGTAGCAAGGCGCAAACAGAGGCAGAAATGGCACTGACATCTGGCGAGAGATCAAAGCGAATGTGTAAAGCAAAATACTCCATGGACAACGTTTTGCCTATTATCTCTGAACTGGACTATGACTTGTCGGACTCAGATTTTGATACAAGTGATTGAAAACGAATGTGAGGTTCCAGCTTCAGCTGATTGGTCCCCAGCTAATCGTTGTACTGACATTGTTCGCCAGGGAGGACTGCCACTTAATAATGATAAGAGGTAAAAACCAGATTGCAATGCACTGCGACTTTGTCCCAGCCACGCAAAGACAGCCTGATGCACATTCTTGGCAAACTGGCAGCCACAGCATGCAGCAACAGATGTTTTATGTTGATTTCTGTGTGAAACCAATGTTTTTTGGAAAAAATATTCAGCCCTCAAAGAGTTAAGTTGGTATTTAGTAGATAAACCTATGGCAGCAATTCCTCCCTTGAGTCTGTGTGCACTGGACTCTATCAGTTTTTCTCATCTGAACAGTGTATTTTCCTCCATGACAGGTTGCATGGAATCATAAGTGAACAGCCTTTATCAAGCCCAGCCACAAATTCTGTAGTGGGTTTAGATAAGGACTTTGACTTGGCCAACCCAACAATGTGTTTTTTTTTAAGTCATTCCTGTGTAGCTTTGACTTTCTGCTTAGGCTGATTGTCTTATGTCTCAAGGGGGTGAATACTTTTTATAGGCACTGTATTTACCTCCTAGGTGGTATCCTGGCTTTCTGGCATTAATGACCTTGTTCATTTTCCCTTCTGAGAAACACAACACACATATCACACGTTATTCTCCATAGTGGCTTCTATGTTTCCAAACTAATGCTGGGTATTCTCCAGAACGTTTAGATGCTCTGGACTGTCTTACTGTTTCTGTTGCCCTTGGTAACCTCTTTCAGCCCCCCCAATATCCTTCATTCTATATTGTGACCCTGTTTGCCTATTAAAGAAACAGAAAGTTGAGTACACTATATTGACCTGCAATAATATTTTTTTCATCTTCATTACAAATGAATCTACAATGAAAAAAAAGATTCACAGATATTGGGCAGCATCATATTTGATTTTAACTAATTTATAGTTTCTGATGCTTTCTGGAAGAAAATGGTTCACAAATTACATTTCTATAGCTGTTTAGATCTAGTCAGTTAGTCAGTCTGTCATTACCCAACCTGCTATATCCTAACACAGTGTCACGGGGGTCTGCTGGAGCCAATCCCAGCCAGCACAGGGCGCAAGGCAGGAACAAATCCCCAGGCAGGGCACCAGCCCACTGCAGAGATCTAGTCACATTTATAATATTAAAATTAGCTCTCTTTGGATGTTTTAGTGAATTGTATCAGTTTGTATGCATGCATACTGTGATTCAACACAAAACGTTTATTTTGACCTTCACAGACATAAAAAACACACTTAAATTCAAACAATATGTTTAACTAATAATTAGAAAAGACTGTGTGTCTGTCTGGAGCAAAAAAAATACCCAGAAACAAATAAAATAGCAATTTAAAATATTATGATTGTATTTAGGTAGACTGTGGGCAAAAGACTGTAAAGTTTAGGAAAAATTAGCAGATTTAAAGATGTCTGGAGTCATTTATACATTGCCAAATGTGCATTGCTACCTTAAGGCAGGAAACAGATGAGCATATCTTAAGATATTTTTTCATATAAATAAAGAGATATTACAGACGTAATTGTATCAAGGCAATGCTGGCTATTTCAACTACAATTTAAAAATTTGATATAAATTTGTGAAAACGGATGGTTTCTGTTTATTTTTCTCAATATTTATCAAGGATTACTAATCATCTTTAAATATTTTTTCTTATCATAAGTAACAATGCTTAATAGCAATCAATTTTTATATTAAGTTTATTTTTATATTATTGCATCTTATTTAATGAATGGATCTTATACTATTTTCATTTATTGTGAATTTAATAATAATAATAATAATACATTTTATTTATATAGCGCCTTTCCCATGCTCAAGGCATTTCACATAGTTTAAGAGAGAATGGCAGGGTATACAGTATAAAGTATTGTACTAAACCAGATAAATAAATAAAGAAGAGTAAGATAGTAAATTCAGAGAAAAACCTAACAGACAACTTAATTGATGGTCTAGCACACACACACAGGTTACATGAGCAACTTGACAGAGATGTAAACTGAGAGAGGGGTAATAAAGTCAAGTAGCGCTAAAAGCCTTCCTGAACAGATGAGTTTGAGTTGTTTTTTAAAAGAATTCATGGAGTCAGCTGATCTAATTAATTTCGGTAGGTCATTCCAGCGTCTGGGCGCTATACAGCTGAAGGCCCTGTCACCCATGGAGTGTAGATTAGTGTGAGGCACAACAAGATTGCCAGAGGACCTTAGTGGGCGGGCAGGCACATAGTGATGGAGAAGGTCACTGATGTAGTTTGGTGCAAGGTCGTTTAAGGCTTTGTAGGTTATTAGTAGAATTTTATATTCAATTCTGTAAGACACAGGGAGCCAGTGAAGGCAAAGCAGGATGGGTGTGATGTGCTCGCTGCTGCTGGTTCGAGTAAGGACACTTGCAGCCGAGTTTTGAATAAGCTGGAGCTATGATATAAGATTAGAAGGGGCACCTGACAGTAGGGAATTACAATAATCAATGTGGGATGTGATAAAAGCATGGACAAGTCTCTCAGCATTAGAGAAGGAGAGGAAGGAGCGAACACGGGATATGTTACAGAGGTGAAAGTAAGATTCTTAATGTGATTAATGTGGGGGGAATAAGAAAGGGAGGAATCAAAAATGACACCAAGATTCTTTGCAGTAGAGGCAGGTTTGATGAGATCACCGCCAAGATTGACTGGGAAAGAGCTCATTTTATTAAGTTGCACCTCAGTCCCAATTTGCAGGAGTTCAGTTTTGTTGCAATTTAAATTTAAAGAGTTCTGTTCCATCCAGGTTTTAATTTCACTGAGGCAAGTTGTGAGCTGAGAAAGAGAGTTGAGTATCATCTGCATAAAAATGATAACCCAGTCCAAAGCTATGAATAATATGGCCAAGGCGAAGCATATAAATACAGAAAAGCAGAGGACTGAGGGCAGAGCCCTGAGGAAGTCCTTGTGTGACTGGCGCTGTGCTGGACCTGCTGTTGCCAAGACTAACAAACTCTTGCCTATCAGTCAGATAGGACTTGAACCACTGGAGGGCAGTGCCAGAGATACCCAGCATGTTCTCCATTCTGGACAGTAGAATGTCATGTCTGACAGTGTCAAATGATGCACTGAGGTCTAACAGAATTAATATACTGGTTTGTCCAGAGTCTGTTGCCATAAGCAAATCATTGGTTACCCGTAGCAGAGCAGTTTCACAGCTGTGCTGCACCCTGAAACCAGACTGAAAGGGTTCCATCAAATTATTAGAAGTTAAGTAGTTGGTGAGTTGGGAAGCTACAACACGCTCAAGAACGTTTGACAGAAAAGGTAAGTGGGAAATAGGCCGAAAATTGTTAAGATTGTCAGCATCAAGACCAGACTTTTTTAACATTGGGGTTACAGAAGCCGTTTCAACAGTTAGCACTATTCTAAATTTATCTAGGTTAGCTGCAAGAATCCGAGTAATTTAATTTAATCTAATAAATTTATATATTAAAGAGATTACAAAATAAGATGCAATAATACAGAAGTGTGTCATACCTCAAATGAATGCTTAGACTGCTGATGATGTCTTTCTCTCCAGCCCCTGCTCCTGGTTTAACATCAGCAATTTAAACAGTCTCCATTCAATTAAGCTCTGGCAAAGTGTGCCCCAGCTATCAGGCCTGAATATGTGAGTCTGACTGACATTTTTATACTGTACATTGCCTTAAGCGTGATAGAATGTTAATTGCTTTATGATCTTAATGATCACATCTGTATGCAAGTACTATATTTCAAAATAATGTGTTTCTCCCCTATTACTGAAGTGTATCTGTATTAGTGTATCAGTCACTTTAAATGTGGCACTGCCATAAGACATTATCTTTGCCAAAAGGCAGTATGTAAAGTTTTTGCTCTGCTAGATCTGTCCTGGTCAACTGTGAGTGCTATTATTGTGAAATGAAAGAGGTTAGAAGCAACATGGTAGACTCTGTGAACTCTAGTGCAATCAAGTGTTGAAGTGCGTAATGTGTAAAAATCACTGATCTTCTGTTGCATTACTGTTGCACAAAAGAGTCCCAAACTGCTTGTACAGCACAAGAACTATACATCAGGAGCTTCATGAAATGGGTTTCCATGGCAGAGCAGTTACATCCAAGGTGACGATTACCATGCGTAATGCCAAGCATCGGCCGGAGTGGTGTGAAGCATTCTGCCATTAGACTCTAGAGCAGTGGAAATGTGATCTTAAGAGTGGTGAATCACATTTCACTATCTGGCAGTCTAATGGATGAATCTGGGTTTGGTGGGTGACAGGAAACACTACCTTCTGGATCGCTTAGTTCATTTTGTAAAGTTTGGAGGAGCCACTGAAGGGTACTGTAAATGCTAGAGCATACAAAGACATTTTAGACAATTGTCTAAATTCCTACTTTGTAACAGCAGTTTGGGGAAGGCCTTTTTCTATTCCAGTATGACTGTGCCAATGTGCAGAAAGCCAGGTCCATAAAGACATGGTTTAACAAGTTTGGGGCACTGGAACTTGAAAGGCCTGTACACAGCCCTGACTTCAATCTGAATGAACACCTTTGGTATGAACTGGAAAGTAAGCTACGTCTTCTCATACAAAATCAGTGTGTGATCTCTTAGTTTATCTTTTAGCTGAATGGGTATACATTCCCACAGATACACTCAAAATCCCAAAAGAGTGGAGGCTGTAGTTGCAAGAAGAAGGTAGGATCCATATTAACGTTTTAAAATGGTTTTAAAATGGAATGTCCAACAAGCTCATAAAGATGCAAAGGCCAAGTGTCCAGAAACGTTTGACTATGTAGTGTATCTGTCATAATATTTTGTAAAATATTATAATAAAAAATAGCAGCTATAATTGCAATTTAATAAAATATAAAATGAAGTGTTTAATTCATTTGTTCTTTGCAAAGGTCATATCCCAGTTAATATAACATAACAAATTCAATGAGGCTAAAGAATAGGAACTATTGGCCTGTCTTGATTTGTTCCTTTTGCAGTTTGCAAGTAAGTTCTTGTGGTTTGTTAATGCAATAAAAGGCAATCCTTTTACCAGTAATATCACTCGTGTAGGGTTCATTTAATAGCCAGTAATGTCTGACCACCCACCTCATAACTGTGATGTGCTCTGCCTGTAGGAGTTTATAGGAAATAAAAACACAAGACTGCCGTGAAGACAGTGGAGGTTCACATTACAAAGGATCTACAATAAAACAGGCAGGTAACAAAGCCTAAGGGGGGTATTTTATCAAACCCACACACAAAAGAAACAACTGGACTCAGCATTAAAGAAAACACTAAGAAAAACAGTGCAATAACAGTGATACAGAGTAAGGTTATAGCCAGGATTTGTTCCCTGACTTATGTTTATTTTAATTTCTATTTCTATTGTTTTTAAATTATTATTGATCATATATGTTTCACTATTATGTAATTTTTTGTTGAGTATATTTATGGTTTAGTATTTATTTATTGTGTATTAATGTGTTTGCCTATGTTCCTTATTTTCTGTGGATGGAACCCGCGAAGAGGTGGGTGTTCAGTGATTGCCGTTAAGTGAATTTCTTGTGAGTATTGTTCATTTGATTTTTCTGTGTTTTTGATTACCTTTGATTTGTCTTTAGTTTCTAAGTATCAGATATAGATTGGGCTTGTTAGAATAGGGTTGCCTTTTCATGCAAACAGTTTTTCATTCATTTCTTGCCTTTTTTCTGTTTGCCTAATTTTTGTGGTTCTTTTTTGCTTATATAAATAATTTGTTTACTTACAAAGGTTCTCTGCCTTGTCTTTCAAGCCAGAGGCTTTACAATTTACTATCTCCCTTGAACTGTATTTTTGTGCATTTTGAATATTTAAAAGCCATTCCCTTATTTTTGGCCTGTGTAGGACGAAGGCTGCTTGAGTTGAGACCTACGTTTAGGCAAGCCAGTAGGTCTTGGCCTGGTTTTTGGGCTTTTTTGGGATGCCTATATTTTGGTAAGTTTGTGTCACCAATTCACAACATACAGCTGCCCCCATTTCCCCATAATATGATAAACTAGTTAAACATTTAGCAAATAAAAGTAACTATTAAATCAATCTCAATGACACCTCTGCCTATTTAAAAAAACAATAATCATATTGTATGCATACTTAGTTCCAGCAGTCCAGGTTTTGAATTCCACACTCCGTTGTCTGTGCCAGTTTTCCTTCCACATTACTAAAGCTATGCAGTTCGGGTTAATTAGTGATTCCAAATTATTCCCTCTGTTACTGTGAGTTGACTATCAGTATAGCCATGTGTTGGCTCTGTAATGAACTTCCACTATGTTCAAAGTTGTTTCCTGCCTTGAATCAAGTGCTTCCAGATTAATGTATGGCACCCTGCAACCCTGAAGCTGATTAAAGTAATTTGAGAATGGTATGACATGGTATGTTACAGCACAGTACATGTCTTCTTCAAGTACAGTAATCTATATAGTATATCTGCAGCACATATTAAAAGGACTGACATCCCCTCTGAGTCTCACATGATCATCTTTCTTTTCTTTGCAGAAAAATGTGCACAACCTGGGGCCTCATTTATAAAACTTTTGCATACATTTGATCATGAAAATATGCCAAAAACTCAGGAAAATGCATTTGCCAAGAAAAAATCAAATTTATAAAACTTGGCTAGTAGAGCAGCATTCCCCCTGACCTGTTGAGACCCTGCTACCTGCATTCAAGAGCATCCACCTGTGCAATGCAACTGAGTGTGCAAGATCAGATGTGGCATTTTAGCGTCTCTCCTCTGTGTTCTGGGTTTTTGTGCCAGTGTCTGAGTGGGTAGCTACTATTACTTGGCACTTGTAATGACACCATTGCTGATATAATTAATAGTGTAGAACATATAAAAAAAACAAGGTCTACCAAGCTAGTTTGCCTCAATATAAATGAAACACAGATTGACTGAGGCCACGGAGACATGATGTTTGTTAGCCTAATCTTGGCATCACATATGACTTGTGCGTTAATATAATTAACAGCTTACAGTTAACAAACGTATCTTCATTCTTGATAGATGTCCTTGTTACAATATAAGTGCACTAGAGTGGTCTGATTATGCTGCCTTTTTATATTAGCAAAAATATGTTAATGTTTTATGTATGTACACCCATACAGGGTACATACAAAAATTAGATGTAATGCCTCCTCATTCAGAAAATGGCTTTCAGCAAAGAGGGGATGACAGAGTGAAGCTTGGCTGAGATATTCCTGACGTGTCAGCCAGTCCTCTGAGAAGTGACAACAGGTAGCTGATATAAAAAAAACAAAAAAGTTCTTCAGTGAAAATGACCTCTTAAAAGGGAACTGAAATACAGTCTGTACATATTGTTCATCACTTTTGAAATTTAATATGTTTTTCAAAGTGGCACACATAATAATGGCTTGGTGATATGAATTATTATAATTCATATCAATGAACTATTATTATATCATCATCATAATCTTATAATAATGCATGCTAGTAGCTAGTTTGGCAGCAATTCCATATTTTATCAAGGGCGTCGTCATTTACCAGACACCAAAATACTACACATGGGTCAAAGTTGCCATAAATATAAGCTTGTTCCCCGATCAAGTTTTCTTTTATAAATCCTGACGTTTGTGTGAGAAGTTGCATACATCCATTTTGAGTGCTTTTTTGTGTGCATACTGAATGCAGCTTTATAAATGAGGAACCTTGAGAGCCTGAGGGACATTTTTTTTATAAGCTTGCAAATTCAACCCAGAAATATCTGAGACTTGATAAAATGCCCTGCTTGTGGCATAGTTTTTGAGGATCAGCACATCAGGGAGAAAGAAATGATGTTTCTTCAGTAAGGGATTGTCTAAAATCATTTCCCATACAGTAACAAGGGATATTTTCTTGGTATGCAGAATACAGACTATTAAGTGTACTATATTTCTGTTATGTTCTGTATATATAGGACCATAAACATACAATGAATTGTGTGCTGATAAAACATTATTGGTCACCTCATTTAATAAAACTTTCTGAAATTACCTAAAAACTGTGATATTAAAATTTTAGTGGTAGTGTGTGATGATTTATCTAGGCCTAATTCTTCAACTGACCAGTGAGATCTTATTGACTAATCTGTCCCATGCTGCAGCAATACAAGGATAATATTCTTCTCAGTATGCATCATGCTTTTTTACCAGTATAGGGATATGAAGTGCTGATTCCTGTCCAGTCAATATCACATATGAGGAAGGAAACTTTGATTATTTCTTGAGGTAATTGATGTAACCAGAGTAAACTAATACAAACAAAGACAAAATATGCAAGGTTTGCATAGCAAATGGTTGACGTAGGAACTGAAGCAAGAAGCTGTAACCCTGCCCTAGTAGGTCATCCATCCATTCTTCCATTAATTTGCTAAAATGACTTTCCAATTTATAGCTAAATCTTATTTTCTTTTATATCTTTTATCAGAGCAGGCCACACTCATTTATTGCTTCATGGATGCTCACGTGCCCATTGAAGATGCTTTCAGTGGTGGACAGGGATCAGCATAGGTATTCTGACTGGTCTTCAGCTACACAGGCCCATATGTAGTGAGCTGAGATGTGCTATGTGTTCTGGCACTTTTCTCTCATGGCCAGCATTACTGTATGTTTTTCAGCAATTTGTGCTCCAGTAGTTTTTCTGAATGATCAGGCCGAATGGGCTAGCCTCTGCTCTCCCCACGCATCAGTGAGTCTTGGCCATACATGACCCTGTCATTGGTTCACCAGTTGTCCTTCTTTGGACTACCTTTGATAGGTGTTAAGCACATACATACATACATAACTACATGCATACTGGGAACACCCCAAAAGACCTGTTGTTTTGGAGATGTTCTGACCCAGTGATCCAGCCATCACAATTTGTCCATTTTTACTGCTTTCAACATATTATCTTCAAGGACTGACTCCTCACTTGCTACCTAATATATCCCACCACATGACAGGTGCCATTGTAATGAGATAATCAATGTTATTCACTTCACCTGTCAGTGGTTTTAATGTTGTGGCTGATCGATGTGTAAGAAACACTCATGCAGTTGTCAGTTTGAGCAGTTGTTCAGAAGCCTTATAACCTTTGGATAAAAAAATATCCCTGAATCAGGAAGTGTGAGTGCTCTACCATTTGTCAGAATGATGAAGAAGAAAGAAGTGATTGTGCAGGATGGTTGAGGTCTTTATGAATGCTGTTTATCTTTATACAATAGCATGTGCTGTATGTCCAGAACAAAAAGGTGTTATGTACTAGTAATATTGAGTACCAACTTCATCTTATTCTATACTGGTTTACAATCCTGAGTTGAACAGATGCCATACCAGTATGTACTATTTTAAAAATATATAACTATATGCTACTATTTAATATACTCTTTGTTTTATATAAATACATTGCCATTATTATTCATGATAGATTTATAATCAACATGCATTACAGACTCTTGTACTAGGAAGGAACATAACTGTAAAATTTATATAGGTTTATAGTATCATTTTTTTGTCCAGAGTACAGTGAAATTCTTGCTTACAAGTGCTAATCAACATGCAGCATGTCACCCCTCTCCCGATTAATGAATATAAGTATCTTACCTCAAAATTTCTGTATTCTTCATGTAAAAATCCCAGAGACTAAAATTACATTTTTTTGATTTTGTTAATACTGCAAACACTGCTTTTGCTCTTTGTGTGAATTATGATCATTCTCATCTTGTTTGTTGTTTTTCATCCCCAAGTTAAGTTTAATATACTAAGTAAATTCTTTACAACTTATGCATAGACTGCTTGCTTAAATGAGGCCTAAATTAACAAGATCATTTTTACTTGAAGTCTCAAACATATATAGAGCCAAAATGATACTGAATATTTATTATTGTATTTTTATTGTCTGCACTGTGGTTAGCTATGCTACCTCATAGGCTGATCCCTGTATTTAAATCTCAGTGTGGTCATGGTCTATATGGAGTTTGTACATTTTCCCTTTTTGTATGTTGGGTTTTCTTTCAAACTACAATGATGTGAATTTTAGTTATGGTAAATTGACCTAAAAATAGTAAAAGTAAAAATGTGTGTTTGTGTATGTCTGTGTCTCGTGTCCTGTTATCCAGTACAAGGCTGGATTCTACCTTGCATCCGATGGTTGTGGGATAGGCTCTAACTCCTTGTGATACAAAGGCCAAGCACGTTCATAAAATGGAAGGATGGTTTGCTTTTCCATCAAGTCCTAGTCAGTGAGCTAATGTTGACCAGCTGCACATTTTTTAATCTCCATTAAATCAACCCTGATTTTTAATTATTTTTTTTTCTAAGCTTTAGGCACAGGTTCCTGATAAGTTCTCATCCAGTGAAACTAAAAATACTTATTCTCAAAGGGGTTTTTTTGAAAAATAAAATTAAAAACTGTACCTACTCCTGTGGGAGATTTTCAAATCATTTTAAGCCTTGCAAAATTTACTCACATATTAGAAAAACTTGCTCTTATAAAATATGCCGCATCTTCTTTCTCATCTTTGAATTAAATAGAGAAATCACAAGAGAGGCATTAACAGTTTCTAATGCAATATTAGAGAGGGATGTGGAAAAGAGGATAAATATACATTATGCAGAAAAATCAAGATGAAAGCTATTTATGACATGTTTTTTATAAACCTTTAGTTGAGGTGCTTAGCATTTTCATGGATAGCATTTGATACAGGGAAGGAAAGGAAAAACCTACTACAGAGGATATTATAATGGTGCTTCTTTTTATAATCTTTGCAGCTGTGTTTTTCTGTGATGAAGGGAGGCTCTAGAACCATGGTATATCTCAGCACTCCAAGGACAAGCTCCAAAGAATTGTGAATCTTCATCTGAATGGATAGAATGAATTTCTGTAATGTAGTTTGACAAACCCATAGAAAAGATGTTATTCCCTGTCACACTGGTGCTGTGACATCAAGGTGACCAACATGCATTAGATCACCTCACAGAATCATCATGCTAAGTATTAAAATCATCATGCTGCTTTTTCCGGCATCTAAATTGTCTTCCACACTACTAGTATACATCTTTGCATTCACAGTTATTGTTTTTAACCTCTTCTTGTACCTTTTGCCTTTCGCTATTCTGCTGGATTCCTTTTTGTTGATGTGGCTGTGTTATGTCACCTTGAGTCTGTTTGTGTATAAATGGAAGCAGGTTAAAACCAAGTAACCAATTTCACTTTGAGATTTGTTCATTGTAACTCATTTAATGGATTTGAAAAAGAAGTCATAGGGGGGTCAGACAGAGTAACCAAGTAATTCCAGTTTGTTGACAGGTGGCTGGATAAGAGCACCAATTGAGACAAGTGGTGCTTTGTACTATATGGTAGACGACAGGCTTCCTGGAATTTGTTTCTGTCCCTCTAATTGCAGTGAATGGACAATGCACCAGTTGTATCATTTGAATCTGATGAGCAGCAGCAAAAATTTTCCAGGGAGGGCTATATTTGCTAAGCTGCCTGTTCCTAAAGGCAGACAGCTACCCAGAGAGAGGGACACCACCCATAAACCGTCTCCACTGGGAAAGAAAGAAAAGGAATACACTGAAAATGGAAAAATCAGATATTAAGTATAAGGTCGGTGCAATTGGGAATTAATCATCTGTACTTGAAAGAGCACTACTGGCTCTCACCTTTCAATATTGGGACCAGATGACCCATTGATCCATGCTGCAGAACATCTGAGTAAGAATAAATTATAGAAAGACATGGCTAACATTGTTTTTTTCTTAAAGAGAAAAATATTTGCAGGAAGAAGATAGGTCTATCAAAAGGAATATTTGAGGTACTAGAGGAATATTACTAGAAAGAATGGAGGATCATCAGCAAGATCTAACATGAAAGTACTATGGACATGGACAAAGGGATGGCTGCACTTAATGAGGCCTCTGCCCATTTTCCCTCACTGGCCCACATGTCCTTTTCTCCTATTAGGACCTAACTGATCGCAGTGATAAGCAACAGGCCTTGTTAAAGCTAGGTAGGCAACTGCTTAATATCCTTTATGGAAACAGAGTATAGTGTATGATAATTATTGCTGTTAATTCTAGAAAAAAAGGTATAATATATATGTAGCACTGGTCATGTTGATGGGATTAGCTGTACTGTCTTTGCACAAGCCACACATTTTCATTTGGGTTATAATACCAGTTTTTCTAGTTGGCTTGTTAGGGTTACTGCTCCCCACTTCCAAACTGTATTAGAGATTTATCAAATAGCTACTGTTCACAGCATACAGCACTTTTTGCCTATAAACTCATTTTTCCATACACAGTCAGGTTTGGAAAAATGTAATGTGGGTGTCCTGCAAGTGCAGCTTCAAGATTTGTCTTGCTCCTGAATTAATAAAGTTAGCGGAACTTAAGAAAAGAATTTGGTGGAAAGTGTAATAATTAAATATTTTTAAATAAAACATACTACAAAGGGCCTTAGTCTTGTACTGCATCTGTTTCAAATGCATGCAATCAAATTCTTGTAAGGCTGTGAGAGATGCTCTTTTCAGGTTGGCCTGACTGGGACTTTAAGTGGAAGTTATTCGTTGACAATCATAGTATATATTGATTTGCCCTCAAATATTTCATTTAATCTGTGGTGGACTGGCGCCCTGCCTGGGGTTTGTTTCCTGTCTTGTGTCCTATGTTGGCTGGGATTGGCTCCAGCAGACCCCGTGACACTGTAGTTAGGATGTAGCAGGTTGGATAATTGATGGATGGATGGATATTTCATTTAATTATAGTGTCATAAATGGTCTTCTCTAGTATCTAAACAAAGGACAAAATATTTTGCAGTTTTTTCATGAGTGACTATTGTATGCAATGTATAATGATAAGTTGCCATTATGACCAATGCTGCACATCCTTCTCTCTGACACTCCAACACTGATTACTTCCAGCCAACGAATTATTCAGCATTAGTGTATGAAGAAACATTACTGGAGTTCCTTTATACCAACAGTTGTGAACCTTTGAAATGCCTCATTGTGACTGTGACTACCAAGTCAAAAGATTTCTTTCTTTTTAAATTTTTATCTGGTATGTGTTCAGATCATAATATGCATGTATCGTATAAATAAATGCCTACGCATTTAAGTGTGTGTGTCTGTCTGTCCAGCCCAGAAGTGTGAGGAACCTGAAGTGCGAGGCTACAGCATGAAGCACAAAGAGCCGGCAAGGCGGCCCCAAGTTAACGAGTCAGAACATGAAAGAAGGATTAGGCTACAGAAGGGGTTGGGCAAACTACGGCCCGCGGGCCACATCCGGCCCGTTGGTCTTTTTAATCCAGCCCGCAAAAGATTGGTACAGAATTGCCCAAATCAAATCATATCATAATTATGACTGCATTCATTTGACCTTGTCCTGTAATGCCTGGCATTCCACCAGGTGGCACATTAGGTGCAGTGATACATTGACTTGATTTTGCGGCGCCCAGGCTACTCTCTGTTATTACTCTGCTACTGCTCTGAACCCATCTGCAACAATGAGTGGGCCAAAGAAAAGAAAAGTCGAGAGTGAGTGCCAAGTGTTTAATAAGGAATGGACAACTAAATACTTTTTCACTGAAGTCCCAGGTCAGAGGCTGTATGTCTTATTTGCCAAGAAACCATTGTGGTTTTAAAGGAATACAACATCAGCCGTCACTTTTCAACCAAGCATGCTAATTATGCTAACAACCAGTCAACGCAAGAACGGGTGGCTACCGCTCAGAGGTTGGCAGCTAGTTTGCAGGCTCAGCAAAACACCTTTATCCAACAAACTGCCATCCAAGAATCAAGCACAAAGGCAAGTTATGTTCTGGCATTCAAATTAGAAAAGACCAGCAAGCCTTTCTCCGAAGGGGAGTTTCTCAAAGAGTGCATGGTAGAGACAGCAGGTATCTTGTGTCCTGACAGCAAGAACAAATTTGAAAAAATTAGCTTATCACGCAGAACAGTGACTCGCTGTGCTGAGGTAATTGACGAAGACTTAGCTAGCAAGTGTGGTGGACAGCCGGGTCCCATGCCCGGCAGGGATGCCCCTGCTGCTTATGTTCCGGGGGAGCAGCCATGGAGAGCTCAGTACCTCCCCCGGGTCGCTTGGTGGCAGCCTCCCTGGCCAACGGTGATTCCCCAGCCTCCCACAGGGCTCCATGGGAGATGGAGTCCTCCACAGCCTGGTTGGGGCCCGGGATGGCTGCTAGGGGGTGCTGTCTAGTTTCAACAGCCTGGCTGGATGACTCTTCGGCCCCACCCGGAAGTGCAATTAAGACCAGGTGGTCAAGCACCTGGAACGCTTCCGGGTGGGCTATAAAAAGGGCCAGCCACCACCACTCGAGGAGCCAGGGTCGGGAGGAGGAAAACTATGCTTGTGGAGGAGTGGTGGTAAAAGGAAAGGTTGTTGCTGTGTTGTGGAATAGTGCTTGTGGACTATATATTGCCTGTAGGTCACGGGGAAGACATGCGCCCACGGATGAAGAAAAATGAAGTCTTGTTGGTTTTATACGTGCCTCTGTGTCCTTCTGTGTCGGGTCAGGTGCCTATATAGCACCTTGTTACACAAGCTAAACAAAAAAGTGAAGTCATTTACATTATATTCCTTGGCACTGGACGAAAGTAATGACATAAAGGACACTGCTCAGCTTTTAATTTTTATCAGAGGGATTAATGACAATTTTGAGATAACAGAGGAGTTTTTAGCCATGGAATACCTAAAGGGGAAAACCGCAGGGAGAGGACTTGTATGACAGCGTGTCGGGGTCATCAAAAGGCACAAGCTACCTTGGGGTACGCTCGCCAATGTTACCACAGATGGATCGCCAAATCTGACTGGAAAAAACGTCGGGTTGCTCAAAAGAATCCAGGAGAGGTTGAAAGAGGACAACCCTGAGCAGTAGGTAATTTTCTTACACTACCTAATCCACCAGGAAGCACTGTGTAAATCCATATTGCAGCTTGACTACGTAGTGAAGCCAGTTGTAAAACTCGTTAACTTTATTCGAGCGAGTGGACTTCAGCATCGTCAGTTTATTAAGTTTCTTGAAGAAATTGATGCTGGTCACCAGGACTTGATTTACCACTCCAATGTCTGCTGGTTAAGTTTGGGGAAAATATGTCAACGAGTGTGGGAGATCAAACAGGAGATTATCTCATTTTTGGAGCTACTTGAGAAAGCTGACGATTTTCCTGAGCTGAATGACACAGATTGGCTTTGTGATTTAGCTTTTGCTGTGGACATACTGACACACATGAATGAGCTGAACGCGAAGCTACAAGAAAAAGACCAGTTTGTGCATGAAATGTACACAAATGTCAGAGCCTTCAAAACCAAGCTAGCTTTATTCTCTAAGCAAATGTCAAACAACTCATTCGCTCATTTCCCCACACTGGCTACGCTGAAAGAGGCCCCTCGACTTGTGAAAAAATACAGGAAATCACTGGACGACCTGCATTGAGAATTCTGCTGTCGGTTCTCTGATTTTGGAAAAATGTACAAGTCACTTCAGCTGGTGTCATGTCCCTTCACACAAGACCCTGAAACGGTGCCACAGGAGTTGCAGTTGGAACTGATTGATCTCCAATGTGACACCGTCTTAAAGGATAAGTTCAACTCCCTTAAACTGGATGAGTTTTATGCTTCATTAAGCGCAGCCAAATTTCCAAACATCCAGAAGATGGCACAGAGGATGCTGGTGTTGTTTGGCTCTACATATGTGTGTGAACTGACTTTTAGTGTGATGAACACCAACAAAGCACCCCACAGATCCCAGCTGAGCGATGAACACCTCATATCTGGGGGGTATTTTTTGTACGTCGCTTAAATCATCCGAGATCAGGTGCCTCATCTTGGATAAGTTAATGCCGGTGACACTCATCCGGGATAGGTCGGTTTTTCAAACGCAGCCATGTATTAAATTAGTCTAGCTAGATCTAATCATACGAGATGAATGCGCGCGCCCGCACTGAGTGAAAAGCCCATACATACTGAGTGTAGAAAACTTGATCAGCAAGTCTTTGATAGGCTGTAACAAAATGACGAAAGAAAAGGCACATTTTTTTTCACACACACGTCGCAAGACCTTTTATTCGAAGGAAATGAAGAATTTCAAGATTTAATATGCACAAGGGGTAACACTGCAAAAGCAGCCCAGACCAGAAAACACGGCTGGCAAAAAGTGGCCGACAAATTAAACGCTAAGCAGTGTGCATTGTACTTACTGAATGCAGCATTTCATTTCCTATGTGACAGATTAATTATTATTTAATATGTCATAATTCCAGATGAAACGTGAGCACAAAGAGAACATGGGAACAGGTTAAAGTGAAGTACAAGAATATACTTCAAACTGGTAAATATTGGTATATAACTATTTAAAGAATTGTTGACAAAAATAATCATATATAATATAAAAAACATTAATTTTAAAGCTAATAAGAAGGCAGACAAGCAAAAAACAGGTGGAGGTCCACGCAGTCCAGACCTAACCCCTGCAGAAGAGTTGGCTCTCCAGCAAAATGCCCATCGCCCTGTATCTGAGGGCATTCCAGGGGGAAGCTCCTCCTCAGAACCAGTGGCAGGATGCAGTGGTCACTTCATTTCAGGTAAAGGATGGTCATTGCGTACAGTATATTTGTCCTACATTTGTGCCATAGGTATGTTCCATATAGCCCTCTTTTTTGTTGGGTCAGTTGCAGGGAATGTCATATCCCTTGAACCTGTGTCTGACAAACGAGATATTGAGGAAAGTCAAATGTTTGATGAAGACACTGTGTCTGATTATTCATCAGGAGGAGAGGTACATTTTCCAAATAATGTTTGATCAAACTCCACTCTGATCAGTCCCATGTGCCCCAATCACATTTGGAAATCCTGGTAATGAGAATGTTAGGCTGATTGAGATTCTTTATGGAACTGTGGGTGTTTTAGCCTGTGTATTACCTACATGCAATGGCATGAAATGCCTCTTTTATTGTCTGCACACGCAGGTGTCCAGGAAACACAATGAAAACCCGAAGGAAATATTTCAAAGCCAAACAGACTTTACGAATTGCCTGGCAAACTGCACTTTTAGATGATTTTCCGCATTGCCTACAGTATATAAAAAAGTGCCGCTTGTAAAAAAAACTCAAAACAATGCATACTGTCTGTGTGGTTGTGAGAGCCTGACTTCGCCTAGTTTGACTTCGAATATAAGGTGCTAATAAATCTTTGAGGTACAATATTCCCCCTCGGCTAAAGCGGTATCTTTCGAAAAGAATTTCCTCCAGGAGCAATAAAGGATCATGCCGATCGCGCAAAACCCTCTCTATATGAAATTCTCTTTGTATAATTTGCGCACCAATATCAATTGGCCGCTCATTCATAAACGGCAAAGCCATGACTGGATGACTTCCTCACACTGTCACTGATTACATGTGTAAACTAATCCTTGTTTACGTAGAACAAACCTGCTCCGAGCAGGTTTGAGGATTAGGATGTGTTGCTATGACAACACTTCCAGCAAGAGTTTCGAAAAACCGACAGATCCAGGATCATGCCAAATCGTCAACAATTACATCTGGCTAAACGACTAATCCACATACGAAAAATACCCCCCCTGTTCTGAGAATTGCCACAACAAAACTAACACCAAACTTCGATGCACTGGCAAAAAAGGGTGATCAACAACACTGTTCCCACTAAAAGTGAATGTAAATATTAACACTGTAATACCTTTTTTATGTTTATAGTTAGTTATGCATCTAGTGCTGGCACGAACCGTCTGTCATGAGTAGTGAAACTACTGAAGAAAGACAAACAAGAGAGAAACTTGTTTAGCTGGTGATAGACAAAGTGGGTGAGCAAGTCAACAAAATGAAACTGCCAACTGCATTTCATTTTTTTTTCTGATGATCTCAATAGTTTCTAGGAGCCCAGGCTTTTTACAGCATGGGCTTACACAGCTAGTATATATACAGTATATATATATATATATATATATATATATATATATATATATATATATATATATATATATATATATATATATATATATATATAATCTGTATTTGTTTATTTAAAGTTTTTGTAAAAAAAACAATTTTCTCCTGGAGACAAATAAAGATCATTTCTATCTATCTATCTATCTTTTTTTTTAATTTTATTGATTTTATTGTAATCATTCCATACAAATAGATCAATTTTTACAAAAAATAGGATTGAAAACAAATCAACCCCCACCCCTGAGAAAGAGAGCATGGCCAACGGAATAAAACTTAAAGCTAGTAAAAATAAATAAATTGATGAGTTTAATAGGCGGATAAAGATAAATGGAGAAGAAAAAGAAATGGGAAGAGAATCTACTTCCTCGGTGCTTTAAGCGCTTGTTCTAAAATATTATTGATTAGATCCTGCCAGATTCTGAAAAAGTTCTGCGCAGATCCTCTAACTGAGAATTTGATTTTTTCCAATTTCAAATAATATAAAACATCAATTGCCCACTGACTTAAAAGAGGAGAGTTAGGATTCTTCCAGTTTAGCAAGATAAGTCTGCGTGCCAATAGTGTAGTGAAGGCATCACAGTTTGTTTGTCCTTCTCCACTTTAAGCGCATCTGGAAGAACACCAAACACAGCTGTTAATGGGTTAGGAGGGATTGTGACACCAAGACTGCCTGAAAGGCTCTTAAAAATGATTGTCCAGAATGATGTTAATTTGGTGCAGGCCCAAAACATGTAACCCAGTGAGGCTGGAATTTGATTACAGCGTTCACAGATTGGATCTTGCCCTGGAAGCATTTTGGACAATTTTAAGCGAGACAGATGTGCTCGATATATAATTTTTAGTTGAATAATTGTATGCTTTGTGCATATGGAGCTCAAATGAATTCTGTGCATTGCTACCTTCCACTCCTTTTCTGATATTTTGAGTGAGAAATCCTTTTCCCATTGTCTTCTTGGATCTTTGAAAAGGAGGGACGGTAAAATAATTTTATATATTGCAGAAATGCTGTCTGAGTCCTCGAAACTGAGCAATATTTTTTCCAGCATAGAGGAAGGTGGGAGATGGCGAACATCGGGCAGGTTCTGTTTAACAAAGTTTCTAATTTGAAGATAGTGAAAGAAATGTGTTGCTGGAAAATTAAATTTGGAATGTAATTGTTCATAGGATGCAAAGATGTTGTCTATATAAAGATCTCTAAGCAATTTAATCCCGAATGTTTTCCAGATATTAAAGACTGCATACAGTATGTTTGTTAGGGTTGAAAAAGGTGGTTCTCATGCAGAGGTGCCACAGATAAAAGATTCATCCATCCATCCATCCATTTTCCAACCCGCTGAATCCGAACACAGGGTCACGGGGGTCTGCTGGAGCCAATCCCAGCCAACACAGGGCACAAGGCAGGAACCAATCCCGGGCAGGGTGCCAACGATAAAAGATTCTCCATCTTAAAATGCTGTCTACATTGGTTCCATATTCTGAGTG
Organism: Erpetoichthys calabaricus; assembly: GCF_900747795.2. Classification (NCBI taxonomy): domain Eukaryota; kingdom Metazoa; phylum Chordata; class Cladistia; order Polypteriformes; family Polypteridae; genus Erpetoichthys; species Erpetoichthys calabaricus. The sequence continues at coordinate 91,997,632 of NC_041399.2, forward strand.
AGTGAAGCACAATTGGGATATTAATATATCGGCGATAACTTGCATTTATTGGGGCACAAAGCAGGGAATATAAAGAAGTACTGCAGGATTTTATTTCTATTGTGGACCAAGCCTGTGTATGTTCATCTATTTGTGTCCAGATTTTTATAGCTTGTATGTTTGCTGCCCAGTAATAAAACTGAAAATTAGGTAGAGCCATGCCACCTTCAGCTTTAGGTCTTTGTAGAGTTGCTCTTTGGATACGTGGATGTTTTAAGTTCTAAATAAATGAGGTTATGGTTGAATCTAATTGCTTGAAGAATGATTTATTGGTGTATATGGGAATGTTTTGAAATAAAAAGAGAAGCTTAGGAAGGATATTCATCTTAACGTTAATTCTTCCAGCTAGAGTCAGATGAAGGGCTGATTATCTATGCAAGTCTTGCTTAATTTTTTCCATACAGATTTAAACTGATCTGCAATAATAAAAGGGAAGGTGTCCAATCTAATATTGTATGCTTGAGAATTCACTGGAAAGAGCACACTATTATTCAAATTAATTCTGAGACCAGAGATCTTTTGAAATTCTGTAAGTGCTGTTAAGACTGCAGGCACGGTATTTTGTGGATCTGATATATACAAAACCATATTATCTGCATATAGAGAAATTTTCTGTTCAAGTCCTTCTCTGATAATCCCCTTTATCTGATAAGCATTTCGTCAGTGAACTGCCAGTGGTTCAATGGCGATTGCAAATAGCAGTGGTGACAAGGGGCATCCTTGTCTGGTACCACGTTCTATTTTAAAATAATCTGAACAAATGTTGTTAATACAAACTGAAGCTTCTGAATTGGTATACAGTAGTTTGATCCATGCACAAATGTTTGGGCCAAACCCAAATTTGTCTAATGTAGTGAAAAGGTAGTTCCATTCAATCATATCAAATGCTTTTTCTGCATCCAACGATAATAATATCTCTGGGGTGTTTGACTTTGCAGGTAAATATATTACATTAAACAGGCGTCGGATATTGGAAGCCAAGTGTCGGCCTTTAATAAATCCAGTTTGATCTTGTGATATTACCGAAGGCAGCACTTTCTCCATCCTTCTAGCTAGGACCTTGGAGAGTATCTTAACATCATTATTCAGAAGTGAAATTGGTCTGTATGATGCACATTGTAATAAGTCCTTATTTTGTTTAGGAAAGACGGTGATTAATGCTTGGCAAAAAGTTTGAGGTAGAATTTGATTGTCTCTAGCTTCTGTAAATGTTGCTAATAAGAGGGGAGCTAGCTGAGTGGAGAATATCTTATAAAATTCGACAGGGTAGCCATCAGGGCCTACTGCTTTCCCGCTCTGAAGTGACTTTATAGCATCTAGTAATTCTGATAGCACCAGAGGTTTATCCAATTCCTCTGCAATAAAAGTATCTATTTGTGGTATCTGTAATGTATCCAGAAATGCATTAGATTGTGTGTTGTCTTCTTTGAATTCAGTAGAATATGAGGATTTATAGTAGTCTCTAAATGTATGCATTATATTTTTATGGTCAATGATTTTATCTCCATTCGTGTTGGTGATTGATGGGATTGCATTGCAAACTTCTTGCTTGTGGATTTGTTGAGCTAAGAGCTTATTAGCTTTCCCTCCGTGTTCATAGTAATGATGTCTTGATTTAAAAATGAGTTGTTCAGTTTCTTTGGTTGTTAAGAGGTTGAGCTCTGAATGTACAGCCTGTCTTTTCCTAAGAAGAGCCTCACTTGGACACCAGGGGCCTCATGCATAATGCCGTACGTAGCATTCACACTATAACATGACATAAGCACAAAAGCAGAAATGTGCTTACGCACAGAAAAATCCAGATGCAGGAATCTGTGCGTTCGCCAACTTCCGCGTTCTTCAGCTACATAAATACCGCTCAGCATGGAAATAAACGCATGTGCACGCGCTTGCTGTCCCGCCCCAACTCCTCCCAGAATTACGCCTCTTTGAATATGCAAGTCAATATAAATAGCCCTTAAGCCCAGCGTTCTGTGAAAAGGCAATGGCAAAAGTACGAGGAAAAATAGAAGAATTTCAGCAAATACCAAATGGAGGCAAAGAAAAACAACAACAACAACAACAACAACAACATTTATTTATATAGCACATTTTCATACAAAAAGTAGCTCAAAGTGCTTTACATAATGAAGAAAAGAAGAATAAAAGACAAATAAGAAATTAAAATAAGACAACCTTAGTTAACATAAAAAGGAGTAAGGTCCGATGGCCAGGGTGGACAAAAAAAACAAAAAAAAAACTCCAGAAGGCTGGAGAAAAAAATAAAATCTGTAGGGGTTCCAGGCCACGAGACCGCCCAGTCCCCTTTGGGCATTCTACCTAACATAAATGAAATAGTCCTCTTTGTAGTTATTGTTCGCACGGAGTCACTTGATGCTGATGGTTATACAGACTTCTGGCTTTTAATCCATCCATCATTGTTGGAACATCATGGTGCTTTGGGTAGATGGTGGTGGCACAAGCCACCACCAATAGGACACCGGAAAAGGAAACAGAAGAGAGAGTAGGGGTTAGTACAAATTTTGAATGAATAGTTATTATAATGAATTGGATATACAGAGTGTCAGGATTAAATTACAGTGAAGTTATGAGAAGGCCATGTTAAAGTAATGTGTTTTCAGTAGTTTTTTAAAGTGCTCCACTGTATTAGCCTGGCGAATTCCTACTGGCAGGCTATTCCAGATTTTAGGTGCATAACAGCAGAAGGCCGCCTCACCACTTCTTTTAAGTTTTGCTCTTGGAATTCTAAGGAGACACTCAGTTGAGGATCTGAGGTTGCGATTTGGAATATAAGGTGTCAGACATTCCGATATATAACACGGGGCGAGATTATTTAAAGCTTTATAAACCATAAGCAGAATTTTAAAGTCAATTCTGAATGACACAGGTAACCAGTGTAGTGACATCAAAACTGGAGAAATGTGTTCGGATTTTCTTTTCCTGGTAAGGATTCTAGCAGCTGCATTCTGCACTAACTGCAAACGATTGATGTCTTTTTTGGGTAGTCCTGAGAGGAGTGCATTACAGTAATCTAGCCGACTAAAGACAAACGCATGAACTAATTTCTCTGCATCTTTCGATGATATAAGAGGTCTAACTTTTGCTATGTTCCTTAGGTGAAAAAATGCTGTCCTAGTGATTTTATTAATATGCGATTTAAAATTCAGATTACAATCAACGGTTACCCCTAAGCTTTTTACCTCCGATTTGACTTTTAATCCTAATGCATCCAGTTTATTTCTAATAGCCTCATTGTATCCATTATTGCCAATCACTAAGATTTCGGTTTTTTCTTTATTTAATTTGAGAAAGTTACTATTCATCCATTCTGAGATACAGGTTAGACATTGTGTTAGCGAATCAAGAGATTTGGGGTCATCAGGTGCTATTGATAAATACAGCTGTGTGTCATCAGCATAGCTGTGGTAGCTCACGTTATGTCCCGAGATAATCTGACCTAATGGAAGCATGTAGATTGAGAAGAGCAGCGGACCCAGGATAGAGCCTTGTGGAACACCATATAGAATATCATGTGTCTTTGAGTTATAATTACCACAACTAACAAAGAATTTTCTCCCTGCCAGGTAGGATTCAAACCAGTTTAAGACACTGCCAGAGAGGCCCACCCATTGACTAAGGCGATTCTTAAGAATATTATGATCAATAGTGTCAAATGCGGCACTCAAATCTAAGAGGATGAGAACAGATAAATGGCCTCTGTCTGCATTTACCCGCAAGTCATTTACTACTTTAACGAGTGCAGTTTCTGTGCTGTGATTTGTTCTAAAACCTGACTGAAATTTATCAAGAATAGCATGTTTATTGAGGTGCTCATTTAACTGCATAATGACTGCCTTCTCTAGAATTTTACTTAAGAAAGGCAGGTTAGAGATGGGTCTATAATTTTCAAGAGCAGAGGGGTCGAGATTATTTCTCTTAAGTAGGGGTTTAACTACCGCAGTCTTAAGACAGTCTGGGAAGACCCCCGTATCTAATGACGAATTTAAAATGTCAAGAACATTATCAATAAGCACACCCGATACTTCTTTGAAAAAATTTGTTGGTATTGGGTCAAGGGCACAGGTGGATGGTTTCATTTGAGAAATTATTTTATGTAAATCAGGTAAATCTATCCTAGTGAAAGACTCTAATTTATTTATTATGGAGTACTGGGGTTTCGGGGGATCCTTAGTGTTGGGGAGATATACTATGTTATTTCTAATATCATTAATTTTTTGATTGAAAAATACAGCGATAGCCTCACAGGTTTTACTGGAAGTACTTAGGAGGCATTCCTTTGAGTTACCTGGGTTTAACAGATGATCAATTGTCGAAAATAAGACTCTGGGATTACTAGCATTGTTATTTATAATCTTAGAGAAATAGCAGCGCCTCTCAAGACGGACTGTGTTATTGTATTCTGTTATTTTAACTTTTAATATCTCATAGTCAATAGTTAGTTTAGTCTTCCTCCATTTACGCTCAGCTCTACGGCATGTTCTCTTTAAATCAGACACTCTTTGGGTCTTCCAAGGTATAACAATGCTAGAAGATTTTTTAACTGTCTTTTCAGGTGCAACTATGTCAACAGCAGCCCTCACTTTAGTATTAAATCTTTCCACCTTACTATTTACATTCTCCTCGCTATTATAGTTGGCACTATAAACGGACTGATTGGTTAGAATGTTTGTAAGTTTTAAAGTTGCTGATGAGTCAAAGAAGCGTTTTTTAACAATATGCAAAAACATACTATTTGTTTGTTTAAACAGTTATAGAAGCAACAAAAGGAAGTTGATCGAGTGACAAAGCGTGTCGGAGAAACTCAAAAGCTCATTTTCACAAAGTCGCACAGTGCCCAAAATAAAAAAGTTGTCACATATCAAAGTTGGGGTGAAAAGGTGAGCCGTAGCCCACCGTCTGAGTGTCATATGAAAGCTTATTAGGGTACAGTGAATAAAAAGGCACACAGTGTGAAAAAAGCACGAAATGTCAACTTTAATCTCGAAATTTCCACTTTAATCATGTAGTTTATTTTGTCATTAAAGTAGAACATCATAAACTTCATTTTAAAATCGTTTAATTTACTAGTTTCTCAAATCCCATCGTAACTAAAGTAGCACGTTAAATGCTTTGTTTTGTATTTGATCTTATATGTGCTCTATGTGCCTGAATCACTACCTGCTCTTCCTCCAACAGGACACAGAATCCATTACGCTCGTAATATTACAGCTCTCTGAGTAATTAAAATACTGAGAAGTATAAGTGATATCATTTTCATGATGATATGAATTAAAGCATGTTATTAAACATGGGAACACGGTGGCTCAGTGATTGTTCATGTCTTACAGCAAGATGCTTGTTGCGCCATGCGCGACCTTCAATGAAATGCTTTATTACAGAAGTACTCTTTTTCAAACGTACTAACCCCCAATTCCTGTCCTTACTTTTCTTTCTCCAAATACCCAATCGCCATACAATCAGCTTTGTAATAGACGTTAAGCCATCTGTAAGCTTAGAACGCCGATTCTTCAAAACATTTAAGGAACATCGAAATATCTTCGTAATGTTTAATTATTCTATCCATCTATCCTTCCAATGTCGCGCCAGCCACAGCATGAAAACAGTGTGAGGCAGGAACAAACCATGAACGAAGCTCAAGCTCGCTAGCGCTGTGACACCGTGTAGTTAAAGTTAAAGTTTTATCTGTATAATATAATCAACATATTTTGCTGCATTTCATCTTAAAAATGATATTGTCATTATATGTAAATACGCGCTTTATAAAGTGGCTCAGGATGTGCAATATTATAACTGTATCATAAGTACAATTACCTCATGGTAACTTGCAAGTACAAACAGTTCTACAAAGAGCACTTGAGCCGCCGTCGTGGATGTGGATCTAACGGTAACAACACAAGAACAGTAGCACTGCTTTGTCGCTGGGTACCACCAGTCTGCAAAACCGAGCGGAGAACTTGCGTACGACAGGGTATTAGGTACCGTGGAAAAGTGCATTGCTTTGCGCCGTGTAGGTTTTATACATCGCGATTTGAACGTGGAAACGTTCTTACGCAACATTTCTGTGCGTACACAGCATTTATATATGAGGCCCCTGGCATGTTCTTGATCTATTCTAGTAATTTCACTGGTTAACTCTGGTACCTTCTTGGTTTCTAATTTATTTCTGTGGGAAAGATATGAAATAATCTGTCTTTTTAAGAAAGCCTTTAGAGTTTCCCAGAGTATTCCTGCTGAGACCTCTGAGGATGTATTTGTCTCTAGGAAGAAACTGATTTTTTTTTTTATACAAATTCTGTACATTTCTCATCTGCTAATAGAAGTTGGTTGAGACGCCATCAGCGAGATGAGTATGTGAGGCATAATGATTTTAGCTCCAAGATCAGAGGGGCATGATTGGAAATAACAATAGCGTCGTACTTGCCAGATTTAATCGTAGGAAAGAAATCATTATCTATTAAGAAATTATTTATCTATCTATCTATCTATCTATCTACAGTGGTGTGAAAAACTATTTGCCCCCTTCCTGATTTCTTATTCTTTTGCATGTTTGTCACACAAAATGTTTCTGATCATCAAACACATTTAACCATTAGTCAAATATAACACAAGTAAACACAAAATGCAGTTTGTAAATGGTGGTTTTTATTATTTAGGGAGAAAAAAAAATCCAAACCTACATGGCCCTGTGTGAAAAAGTAATTGCCCCCTGAACCTAATAACTGGTTGGGCCACCCTTAGCAGCAATAACTGCAATCAAGCGTTTGCGATAACTTGCAATGAGTCTTTTACAGCGCTCTGGAGGAATTTTGGCCCACTCATCTTTGCAAAATTGTTGTAATTCAGCTTTATTTGAAGGTTTTCTAGCATGAACCGCCTTTTTAAGGTCATGCCATAGCATCTCAATTGGATTCAGGTCAGGACTTTGACTAGGCCACTCCAAAGTCTTCATTTTGTTTTTCTTCAGCCATTCAGAGGTGGATTTGCTGGTGTGTTTTGGGTCATTGTCCTGTTGCAGCACCCAAGATCGCTTCAGCTTGAGTTGACGAACAGATGGCCGGACATTCTCCTTCAGGATTTTTTGGTAGACAGTAGAATTCATGGTTCCATCTATCACAGCAAGCCTTCCAGGTCCTGAAGCAGCAAAACAACCCCAGACCATCACACTACCACCACCATATTTTACTGTTGGTATGATGTTCTTTTTCTGAAATGCTGTGTTCCTTTTACGCCAGATGTAACGGGACATTTGCCTTCCAAAAAGTTCAACTTTTGACTCATCAGTCCACAAGGTATTTTCCCAAAAGTCTTGGCAATCATTGAGATGTTTCTTAGCAAAATTGAGACGAGCCCTAATGTTCTTTTTGCTTAACAGTGGTTTGCGTCTTGGAAATCTGCCATGCAGGCCGTTTTTGCCCAGTCTCTTTCTTATGGTGGAGTCGTGAACACTGACCTTAATTGAGGCAAGTGAGGCCTACAGTTCTTTAGACGTTGTCCTGGGGTCTTTTGTGACCTCTCGGATGAGTCATCTCTGCGCTCTTGGGGTAATTTTGGTCGGCCGGCCACTCCTGGGAAGGTTCACCACTGTTCCATGTTTTTGCCATTTGTGGATAATGGCTCTCACTGTGGTTCGCTGGAGTCCCAAAGCTTTAGAAATGGCTTTATAACCTTTACCAGACTAATAGATCTCAATTACTTCTGTTCTCATTTGTTCCTGAATTTCTTTGGATCTTGGCATGATGTCTAGCTTTTGAGGTGCTTTTGGTCTACTTCTCTGTGTCAGGCAGCTCCTATTTAAGTGATTTCTTGATTGAAACAGGTGTGGCAGTAATCAGGCCTGGGGGTGGCTACGGAAATTGAACTCAGGTGTGATACACCACAGTTAGGTTATTTTGTAACAAGGGGGCAATTACTTTTTCACACAGGGCTATGTAGGTTTGAATTTTTTTTCTCCCTAAATAATAAACACCATCATTTAAAAACTGCATTTTGTGTTTACTTGTGTTATATTTGACTAATGGTTAAATGTGTTTGATGATCAGAAACATTTTGTGTGACAAACATGCAAAAGAATAAGAAATCAGGAAGGGGGCAAATAGTTTTTCACACCACTCTATCTATCTATCTATCTATCTATCTATCTATCTATCTATCTATCTATCTATCTATCTATCTATCTATCTATCTATCTATCTATCTATCTATCTATCTATCTATCTTTAATGGATTTGTAATTGTAATCTGATTTGAGCATCAGTAGGCTTTGTGCCCTAGGAACCAAGTTACCAGAACTTACCTAAGACATGTCAGTAATTATTTACTGCTCTGATACTGATCTTTCTGATCATAAAATAGGTCATTGAAATATCAATTGAGGAGATGAAGTCATAATTAATTGCAGAATTACCATTCCTCTAGAGTGCCTCTTTCTCTTGCACAATTTGGCTCAAAAACTAATCAGGACATAGTAATCTCATAACAGGTTTACGTTTTGAGTTTGGTATTTTTCCATCCAGCTGTTTTAGCTTTAGACCGTCCTCAGGAAACTGTGACACACAGACACAAACACAGACAGACACACACCAATCATCGAGATATCGATGTTTTGGTATCTTGGGACCCTAAAACATCGAGATATGTTGAGATCAAAATTTTTGATGAATCTAAAGCTTTCACTCCTCCCCCATCTACGATAGGTTATGGTGGGGGAGGGCACAAAGCTAAAAAAAAAAAAAAAAAAAATGAGAAAAAGTATCCAAAATAATAATGAATGTGTTTCCCCTTAAATGTAAATGTAAACCAATCAAGTAATTTTGAATCCTGCCTTTATATTACAACTTTTTACTGAATGGTTCATGCATCAATCTACCCATTCTCTGACCTTGTTTTTTGCAGCATGTAAGAAAAATAACATAAAATTCTTAAACTCATTTAATGCAGACCAGAGTTGTTGGGGGTCAGACTCTGTCCCACTAGATCAGGCACAGGGCAGGAACCAGCTGTGGACAAGCAGCCAAACCTACATTCACACAAGGTCATAAAGGGAAATTGTGACAAAATAACGTGCAAAAATTGGAACGATCCCCTAGACAGAAGACAGTCAATCACAGAGTACACTTACGCACACATTTATACTTTCTTATTCATACACAGTAAAGCTAAAGCAACTGAGTAGACTTACATATTTTTAATTGTTGCATCAAATTGGAGGATGCAGAGAAAAATAAATGGAAGACAGCACTTCACTGAGAGAGATTGGTTTCAGGCCAGAGTGCTATTACTGGAGCTGAGAGACCACAACATTAACCACTGAACCACCATGTCCACCTTTGTTTAGTACAATGAGACTACTGGAGTTGAAGCTTGCCTTCTGTGGCTGGAAAACCTAAGCTGAAAAGTCCCATGGAAAAAATGAAAAGAAGGGAAGAGAAAAGGGACAAAGACAATGCCAAACAACTTGTTCTCCATCTTTGAATTTCAGATTGTCTACTTTCATCTTCACACAGCATAGTGGATGCTGCTGCTAATTTCTGGACAACCTACAATGGCGAATTAATGAACATGTAAGCTTTTAGGATGCCTGGAAAAGTACACTGAAGTGAAGTAATTTTTCAATGGAGGATTCTAGTGAGAACAGTTTTCAGCACAAGTCTATTTTTTAATTGGGAAAAGTCAGAAATAAATAAGGAGGCCATATGAAGAGTAGGAAGACTGTTGTCAAATTTAAGGTCAATCAGTAAGCCCTGATTTCATGATAGAACTCTTCATAATAAAGGATATCAAAAAGTACTTTACATGAACCACACATGTTGTATTTCCATAAATCTTCATGTACTCGCAGTAAGTGGCTTACTCAGAGTTAAACAATGAGTGACAAGAACAATACATAATTCAAGATTTTCTTTTACCCTCAGAGCCTAAAAAACATGATGCTATTGGAATTTTAAATTAACAACAGTTATATTTACTGCACTTGCTTAATTTGTCAAAGAGGTCTCCATGTAGAACTATATTAAAAATCTATGTCTGACTAGAGACAGTTTTTATTTAGGCATGCCATAAATTGAATTGATTAAAGAAGAAGCTGTTTCAAATAGATGTATTTTACCATTAGGGATTTATTCCCTTGTAAAATTAAAATGGTATTCTGAGTAAAAAAAAATCTTAATTTGCATATTCTATCTGCAGACTCTCAGAGTACAAATAGATAAAATCCTAGGTGTACCCGTTGTCACTTAGCCAACACAGCAAAACAAAAATGAGAACTGATTTAAGAGGTTTCTGAAATAAATTGATGTGTGTGTGCTGTGTTTATTTCTTTGCAGAAGCACTCCATGTGAAACAAAGGCATACACTTGAAAAGAAGAAGATGACACCTGTGAACGAGGTGAACATTTTTTAAATGACAAGTTGAAACAAGCTTTTAAATATACAATAAACAAATGAAAATGCAAGTTTGCAATAACATAGATATAGTCAGTAAGACATTTTAGAGAAGTTTACAAAATTGCCTTGCCAGATACAGTAGGTGTGCCCTTCTCTATTACCAATCTTATGTTTTTGCCTTTATAAGTTTCTTAATTAGCCTTTAATGAAAATTACATCATTAGTATACTCTAAATTAATGACTCTTTCACTGCCAATGGATGTAAATTTACCTTATCAGTATATAGTCAGCCTGGTACAAAAACTAAAATCAAAACAAAAAAATTTTCAGCTATTTGCAAGGGAGGTTTAGGAATATGAGGGTGTCCTACAAAATTTATTACACGTGACACATGGAGAACACAGTTATATCCTTATACGTGACCTGCTCTCAGAAGTCATTTGTGGGTAACATCTGTAAGTTTTGGAAAATAAGCACTTCAAACCACTGGTTTCTGCAGACAGTGATGGGACTGAAAGGAGTGTGTGACTAATGAGTAGAAAGCAAAAGTGATATTCAAGAAAATGTTTAAAGATGCTGACTAGAACACTTTATCTATCTATCTATCTATCTATCTATCTATCTATCTATCTATCTATCTATCTATCTATCTATCTATCTATCTATCTATCTATCTATCTATCTATCTATCTATCTATCTATTGTAATAATGAAGAGGTCATAAAAGCTTGGGGACCAGCCAAGTACTCAGTTTAATATAAAGAAGTAAGTAAAGTAGGAAAGTAAGAAAACAAGTAAAGAATTCAAACAAAAAGCCACAGATGTCTTTTGTCATCTACCGGCTATGTGTGCTTTGTCCTAGTAAGTTTCTTTCAGTGTTACATTAATCTTCATCCATGGAGCTTCATGCTCATCTGATGTGAGTTCTTGATAGAATGCCCACTTCCAGTGCCATTCCATTGTTCCTTAACTAGCACCCATAGCGGAAGAGGTGGATCAAAACTGGAAGTGACATCAAAGTCTGCCTTGGGCAGGCATTTAATAACCATGGTCTCTCAGTCATTTGGGGGCAGCAGGCTTACCTTGTTTGAGCCTTGTAGATGCTTCCCATGCACATATGTGTGACTCTATCTACAATGTATCTGTATATCTACCATAGAAAGCATAAAGGAGTCGCATACAGAGAACTTGATTATTCATTACATGTGATGCATGGAGGACACAGTTATGTGCACGTAACACAGTGCAGCCATACCACATGCTTTTCAGAACAGATAATCCACCTGAAGCTAAACACTTTTTGGGCCCAGCCAGCACTTGGATGGGACCTTTTAGGAAAAGCTTGGATTGCTACTTTAAGAAGTGTTGTTGAGGCCAACAGGGGCATTTACCCTGTGGTCTGTGTGTGGATCCCAATGCAGTCCTTCAGATGAGATGTAAAACCAAGGTACTGACTCTCTGTGTTTATAAAAGATCCCTAGGCATCATTCTTAAAGAGCAGGGTGTTTCTCCATGTCCTTGGTAAATTGCCCAGGGTCAACCTGGCCCACTAATCACCCAGTATCTCTATTTGGTAAACTGTCTCTCTCACCCCTTCACCACCTAATAACTGATGTGTGGTGAATGTACTGGTGCAAAATTGCTGCTGCCACATTCTCTGCATGGATGCTGTGGCTCACCATTTTCTGTTTAAAGTGCTTTGAGTATCAGGAAAAGCACTATATAAATGAAATTTCATCTTCATCAGCAGCATCCAGAATGTTACAGATTCAGATTCTACGCATGGCCTTGTCATACTGAGTTAATCATTTGTCTTGTCTATGCTTTATTTGTAAAAGTCAGGGACATGTGGTCAACAGACCCTCACCTGTCATCATGAAAACTAAAAAAAAACTAATAATGATAACACAAAATAAATGTGTCCACTGGTATGTGCTATATATTTGTTTTCTGTATGATTCCAATAATTTTGAAAATTGGCACATTTCCTGTTCAAATACAGGGGAGAAATGCAAGGTGCGGCAACGACTAGCCTCACCTCACCTCAGACTGCGCTCTCCCTCACACACTTGGTTGCTGCATGCAATTGATGTATCCCTGTCACTGTCTCTCTATATGTCGCCAATATAATGTTAGCAGACACGTTTATTATACACCCTGACTTTCCACAATCTAGCTAATATCTTTAATGAATGGGTGTGACATATTTAGTTTTGCTGATTGGGCATAAAACCACAGTGAAAAGGCACAAGGTGAGGCAGACAGTACCGCGTCTCACTGAAGGGGGCGGATGTGAGCCCAACAGGTTCTTGTTGCTGCTGTTCTTCTACACAGAGGCTCTGGGCGCCAATAAATTAGTGATATCAGAAAGTCAAGTACACTGCAGTGGTCCGTTTATTTTTATTTTTTGTTCCAACTGACTGCCAAATTGGAAGATTAAGATTTTTAAAACTAAAGGAAAATAAGGAGGACTTTTACAAAAAAGTGATTGAGATTTTCATGGACAAGGTTAGGCACATGGACTTCATTTAAAAATAAAGGTAAGACCATAAACAGTTTTCAATTTTATAAAAAAAAAGGGATCAGAATAAGAAAAAAACAATCCAATATTTAAAAACTAAATTTTGACATTAAATAAAATATTATTTTGTTTTCTTGTTATCCTTTTGTTGAACAGTCTATATTAAAATTGATTAACGCATCAGAATTAAAAGCTTTTAAAAACAACTAAATATTTCAATTAAGATCAAAATTGAAATCAGTTTTTTTTTGTACACCACTCAATACTTTTATTTGTATTGAATGAGTCTGAATTGTGGATTTGCAACGGCAAATTTAGAACACATGGAGGGTGCAGTGCAAATGCTCTGTCTCCAATCTTTCTTGCCTCTATAAATGTAACGTACTTTCTTAGCCAAACAGGTACCTTGCCTATGTGTGTGTAAAGAATGCTGATGAGATATGAAAAATAACCAGTAGTCAGTGTGTATGCTGCCAATTGAATAGTGAATGAGCTACTCTTTTTTTGGGTTCATATATATATCACTACATATTATCACTACAAGGTAAGCAAAATGCAGCATACAAAACATGTTTTATGCTCACAGTGGTAGACAGTATGTAAAGTACTGAATAATGGTTAATCATGCCACCTCAATTATTTAACTCAAATATAAATGAAACAATGTTAGGAATATCTTCATTGCTAAAAAAATGTTGAATCTTCTGAAAACAAACAAACAAACCCAAAAGGCTGAATACAAATAATTCTCCAAAAAATATTAACTAGGCATTATATCAAAATCTAACATGTGGAAATAAGGTTAGCATATACAGGTAAAATGATTTTTAACTAAAGTGAATTTTAACTTATTTCAGCTATGAAATTTGTAATGTGAATTTTTTAGGGTCTGTTCCTTTAAATATTATACATAATATTCTGAAACATTCTTAATTCAGTTCTGGGTTTTCTGGGGCTACGTCTTATTCCTTCAACATCAATTGCCGTAAACGGTCAGGGTAACAGCTTTTCACAGGGCTCAAAGACGCACACACCCACACTTGAGAAAACATAGTTGCCAGTTAATGTAACTTGTATGTTTTTTTTTTTTTATATAGGAGAAAACTGTGCCATGTCGTCCTTTAAATATTAAATCTAAATATAATTGTAAATTTCATATAAAATGTTCCAGCATTGAGACAAGATTCCTTTTGTTCATAAGTGATATGGCACAGCACTGTGATAAAGACAAAGAAATAATCTTTTTATCATATCTGGAATTTCAAAGTCAAAGCAGTTTTGGACCACTTTAGCTAATCTATTTAAAGAAATCATTTTACAAGGAAAAGACTTCAATTTATATTTATTCTTTTAAACATATTTGTAAATTTATTATATTTTTCAAGGAAATGAAGCTAGTCCAATACAGGATTAATTACCATAAAATATAAAAAAATTATCATAATAAATTTGTAGTATTATAGCAGCCAAACTGTTATGCTTGCATTGAGGTTTACAGCTTTCATTTTGGTACAGATGATACTCATGCTGCAAGTCATTTGTGCTGGATACCTGTAGAGAGTAAAAAAAAAGCAATTGCCTTGAGTTCAGAATTCCTTTACTTGAGCAAGAGTGTTTTTCTTCCATGGCCAGATCATGCATCTTGACCTCAGCTACATAAGCATGCATCCACTCACTTTCTTCATTATAGGGTTATGGGGTTGCCAGAGCCTATTATTGCAGAAGGCAAGAAGCAATCCTAAATGACAGATTGATCAAGTGTAAAGCACATTCATACACACCCAGAATCCCTCCTACTGATCCAGTTTAGAGTCATTAATAAACTTGACCTGTGTGTCTCTGAGCTGTTTGGCAGAAACCATACAGACACTGGGAGAATGTGCCAATCTCTTATTGTGACTGTGTCAGGAAATAACCTTAGTTCTTCGAAGTACCAGTGCCAAGTGTGCTAAGGGTTAAATTGTTTTCTAATCATACAGTGGTCTTGACTTTTATTTTATTTAAGGACATATTTGTATTAGCTCATAACTGCTTTTAGGCCAGGCCGTGTTTGCTTATTTTTGTCTATTGCCTTAGCTTATACATTGGCTTATGACAAATAATGCAGCAGCAATGTTAAGATTCTTTTTGTGGTTTGTACTAGCAAAAGCTGCCTATGAAAGTTTGTTTCAAAATTAGCCTTCCTATTAGTTTTTGAGATAATTTTGTTCTTTCAGACAAATGACACTAAATAAGAGATAAATAATGACATATAGTACAGTATATACTGTATGAACTTACAAAAGCAGCCTGCTCAATGCAACAAACATGCTTACATCTTAGAAGCTGCAGCAGGGCCCAAACAGGGCATAGGATATGTGTGTGTGTCTAGCAATAAACCTTCAGACTGATCAATGCTTAAAGTGTTTGATTTATTTTGCATACAGGTAATAATTTTAAATGCCTCTACTGTTTGGTGTTAGAAGTGGGATTCAAGACTGCTAGCCTCGGACCTGGTCCCGGACTGATTGTGGGAAAAAAATTAAAAACACTGGTATATACAGGCAAGGTCTGGGAAAGCTAAAATTTCCCTCTTTCCCTTCGTATTGGTGCTAACAGCCTTGGGTGGGACTGCTGACTGGCAGCCCTTGAATCATGTAGTAAGTAAGACAAAATATATGATTTGAAACATTTTCCACAACCAAGCAAGTCCAAATACAGGTAACATCAGTTGCAGTCTTTCAGATGTGATCAGGTAAAAAATGAAATTTTGGTTCTTGTATCTGGAATACAGGTGCAATATAAAGTACAGGACAGGTGGGCCCCCGGATGCCAGTATCATATCAAAGGCCATTCAATTCTGAAGAATCCTAATAGCAGCCATTTCAGCTTACATTTGATTGACAGGAGTAGATGTGGCACTGGCAATTGTATGGGAATTGGTCCAGTCAATAGAAATTATTTCTCTATTTACCCTTTTGCTTCTGTAATGGGTTGGCTGCGGCTGTGGAAAGTCAGAAACAAACATTCATATGCAGAAAGTGACAGAAAAAACAACCACCCTTTGGGCAACCATAGATATGCATTTTTGCCACATACTGAATAAGTTCTGTTTAAAGCCACTAGAACAGAAGACCAGGTAAGCTTGCATTACCATATGAACCCTAGTAATAACTAATGTGTTCATTTGAGTAATGTTATGTCATCAGATTGCAGGCACTTGACTTTCCATTTTTCTAGTAGATATTTTGCATACTGTTTTTGAATCGTAATGAATTTTTTTGCATTGTGCTCATTAGATCTGACTGGGGTGGACAAACATTTATTCCAATTATATTTGTGTCAGCAGGTTATATAGCAGAAATATCTGTAATTGACTTGTTACCCAAAGAGTGAGTTTAGAATGATAAAATAAACATTTACAGTCTGTTGTTTACTAACTTTTGTATTTTCAAAAAAGAAAATAATAGCTCCCATTTCCTTATTATATATAAATATCCAATTGCTTAAGCACTAATATTACTATTCCACTGCAGTGTAATTCATTAAAAATATCTAGGAAATGTACAATGTAAACTTATTAGCGTTTTAGCACATAGCTTTGTGTCCAGCATGGGCACTATTTTCCTGGAAATCCAGTTCCTTAACAAATACTGACAGAATTAAATGCTTTTCCAAACGCCATTCCACCCAGGAGAATAAAGGAAATTAAACCACCATGAGGATATGCACTTAGCTCAATTCAAAGCTGATGGTCATTAAGTACAAGTTTAAAAAAAACCCATGGAAAAAGAAAAGATGTCTGTATTTTCTTCAGCCTATTCACAAAATAAAAAGGAACTGAAATGGTTTAATCTGTGAAGCAGTCTTTTTCATTCCTTCCTTTTTTGGAATTTCCCCAAGCTGTACTTAAAAATTTAGAGCCAGAAACTTTAGTGAACATGTTTAAAAAGATAAGTATTAATATGTAGTAATTGAAATACATTTTTTTGCAATTTTTGGAAGTGTATTGTTTCTTTTAACCTAAAAAAGGACCATCCCATGTCTGTGTCTTTTTAGCTGTAAGAGTCTCATATTGTTATCCGGAAACCTTTGTGCTTCAGCCTCATTTCAGTTGTTAATAAAAAAACAAAGGTTGTTTTTTCTGTAGCATCAGTGCAGATTTTCTTATTTTATAGCAACTCTGTATTTAAATAAATTAATAACATTTAGACTTGTAGATTACAGTGATACAGATTATTAAGTGCAGAGTAATAGGAACATTTCAAATGTTTTACTGGCTAAAATCCACTTATTAAAAAATAACAGACAAGAGATAGTTAACCTGGAAATCGTAAATTGCCTGCAGTTGTCATTCTTTAATCAGTAGACATTTGACGGATGAAATGGTTACAGTCAAGATGTGATCGCTGCTGTCCCGCTGTCTGGGGAGTGATGGTTGCCTCTTTTATGCTTTGTGATGAAAATGGTTGTGGTTTCCCAACTCAAAAACCTGTAATTAAGAATGGAGAGTTGAAGATACATTTAAATATTTTAAAATGCCAGATGAATGATTAACGTGTGACTGGTGTAAGATATTTCCGTTTCTGATTATAAATGACTAACCTAGTGCGAACTGTGAAAAAAAAAACTGTTCTAATGGGCAAGATTTTTCTTTTACATAACCGCATCTCCATTATGAAAAACACACACACACACATTTCACTCACTTATTGGATACATGCAGGTACTATGTCCAGTGTAAAAGATAGGTAATGGTCTATAGAGCAATGTTGAAAAACTATGAGTCATCCCACTTTAAAATTGATAGCCATTGCCTAGCACTTTAATGATATCTGCCATTCCTACAGGAACTGTTTTTTCAAATGTGAAATTATAGCTACAATATTTTTATACTGCAACATTATTAAATATTTTCTGTCCTGATTGTCAGACTGTAGACTTTCCAGAATGAAAAATGACTCTTCCCTTCCATAAGGCATTTCAACTGAACAAGATGAACAATTGCAATCTCTAAGGTATCATTTCTCTACATTAGTCAACAAAACCTGTGTTCTTCCTTTCCCTAATTTTTTTTCTGGACTATAAATACTGTAATCTTCTTCAAAACTGTGGTCTCTTAACTATTATTGCCAACATTTTTTATATGCTGTATTTGTCAATCCAGCAATGCTTATTTTATATTACTGTTACTACCTTC
Source organism: Erpetoichthys calabaricus (assembly GCF_900747795.2). Taxonomy (NCBI): domain Eukaryota; kingdom Metazoa; phylum Chordata; class Cladistia; order Polypteriformes; family Polypteridae; genus Erpetoichthys; species Erpetoichthys calabaricus. The sequence goes on from NC_041399.2 coordinate 92,015,776, forward strand.
CACAGTAAATTATCATCGTGCCAAAAAACAATACCAGATAACTCCAATAACGTGTATATTAATTATACATCTGGTAGAGCACGTGCCTAAAATGAAAAATATCAAAGTTACATCCACTCCTTAAAATGCTGGAAATTGCAATCTCTAAAAGATAATGAAAGAAAATATTTTTTCATTATTATATTTTTTTTCAAAGAAGTTTTAAAAAAGATTAGTAGAAGAATAATAGGATACTGCGGTAGGCTGGCGCCCTGCCCAGGGATTGTTTCCTGCCTTGCGCCCTGTGTTGGCTGGGATTGGCTATAGCAGACCCCCGTGACACTGTGGTTCGGATAGAGCGGGTCGGATAATGGATGGATGGATAATAGGATAGCCACATACAAACACATCATATGCCCTTCAAAAAAATGTAAAAAGCAGATGTAGCTAGTAATCTGCCATTTACAAACTTACCATCAATTTTTCCTGCACATTTCAGCACATGTTACTAATATGAGGGATTACTGTACTACACATTCTGCCTTCTGCTAATTCAAGCCATTATAAGGTCTCAGCACATTTCATTCATTTTAAAACATCTGTTTTGAAAAAAACCTTGTCATTTCCAGTCCTATCTCATGAAGGCAAGGCACACTGCAAAAGCTAGTGCCTTGTGGTTTGGTTTTGGTCTGGATCTGGGTGATTGGGCATGTACCTTACCTCCGCTTAGTTAGTGAATGAGAGAACTACTTAACGGATTTAGATCAGGTTTTTTTCAATAATTTGCTTGAACATGTTGATTTTACGACTTCTCTCATCGCACTAAGAAGCATAGTTCGCTTACAGGAGTGATATATTCACACTAATCCAAGACAGAGGCTATGGTCTGAGGTGAGGAGGAAGCGTGACGTCAGGCGTGGGGAGCCGGGCAGGGCCCTCTTCACTGAACTTTTTCATTAATACGCAGGTGGAGCTGCGGGGCACGGCTAGTTTAAAATAAAGTCAGACTTCACAGTATACATAGTTCTATTTAGAAATTATGCAACATCTGCATATATCAGGATTTAGCTATAATAAACTCAAAATAAACATCTTTATAATTGTTATGTTACCTCATTAGATAGGTTATTCATCTCTGTGCTGTGTGGCATATTGACATGATGGTAAAAATCTGCATATATCAGGATTTAGCTATAATAAACTCAAAATAAACATCTTTATAATTGTTATGTTACCTCATTAGATAGGTTATTCATCTCTGTGCAGTGTGGCATATTGACATGATGGTAAAATTCTTTGTTAATATGAAGGATTCACAGGTTTTATACTAAATATATAATATCAAGAGAAATGTGTCTCAGGTTAAGCCATCCCAGACCTCTCCAAAGTGAAGGTTTGCTAGAAGGCCACATTGCATAGATGAATAAATATAGGGTGGTCCAGATCTAACTATGCAACTTTTAATGAAATGTAATGCAACAATTGCATAATTACATCTGGACCACCCTGTACTTTACTGATGCTTTAATAGTGTTACGAAGACCACACAAGTGTTTTTAATAACTTGTTACATAATAGTAAATGAGAAATAGATGCAGTTTTGCAGTACCTAAAGTGTTACTGTTTCTTGAATTCTATGGCTGGGATCCCCAAGACAAGTGGCCACAATTACATCACATCTGAGTAGCTGCCTTCCACCTTTATATTCTGGTGGAAGAGATAGATCCCCTCGTCAAGTATTATGGATAGTAGTTCTTTGAAAAGTCTACTGATTTCATGATTGTGTAGATATTTTTGCAACTGTTTTTGGAATAACTGATCACTGAAATACAGAGTGACATGGTGGGAAAGAGACAGGGGAATGTGTTCTAGGTGTTCCCTTCATGGAGTTTGCATGTCCTCCCCACATCTATGTAGGTTTACTCCCATAATCCAAAGTGTCTCCCATATCTCAGTGTTGTTAGGTGCTGTCACATTGATGAGGTTATTATGTGCACTTACTCAGAGATAAGAGGGTTGGTGCAGGTTGGCTCCAGGGTGCATCAGGCTTTCGGAAGGCTGGGGTGTTTCATTGGGCAGGCAGCATCTGACAATTACCGACAAACTGAAGTGTAAAGTGATCTACAGGATTACATGTGCACTCAGATAAAGCAACAGCAGTATTATTTTAAAGTATTGCATTCTGGTGAAGGGTACTGGTGGGGAGCATGTGGTATGGCTAGCATACCAGTATGCTGTCAGTGGAGAAGGCAGACTAGAACAGCTACAGGTGCTTGTGCATTCTTTGCGAAGGCAGTATTTAATAGGTGCAAATTAATCAGAAGGGGGCAGAAAAAGAGTGAAGAGTTGAAACTGAAGGTTGAGTATTGTTAGTTGGTGTCAGCTTCAGTGCTTAATGTCGTGTTTGTTCTTGAGTTTTTGCAGATGGGGACCTCACCTGCTGAACAGATTGGAGGAAGAGCAGGAAGGAGAGATTTGAATGAAGAGGGGAACCAGCAGTGTGTAAATGATGAGTGGAATGGGTGAACAGGGAAATGCTTTGGGACTGGAGCTTTGAAAGGGGAGAAAATGTAATGATGTGGAACCACTTATGGGCATAGCTCTAGCATAGAGGAAAGTGTTGCAAAGTAAAAATAAAGAGCAACGCTTAGTGGTTAGGCCTTTGGGTGTCCATAAGGAATGGGACGTGGAATTAATCACTGGAGTCAAGGTGAAGTACTGTTTTGGGTTATTTGGACTTCCAGATCAGTAGCTCAAGTGGAGTAGATGTGAAAAAGATTGTTTCTTTATAGCATACAGAGGTATATCCATCTGGACATTTAAAAATATTTAGAATTTTTTAATATTCACTTTGTGTGAACTGACACTATTGTGGACTGGGTCTAATTAGTGTATGAATTGATTATTTGTGAAAAATTTCAAGGCACATTTAAATAGAGGTCAGTTTTTGTACTATAAAGAACACTGTTCTGAGTGTGTGTATCTCTTCCTCTCACTAAGTGTCTCTGTCTTGAACTACAAGATGCCACAAGGTGAACCATGCTGAGCCGAAGCCACAGGGCATCACAGGTGCAGGGTAGGTGTTTTGGCATTTGTAAATTGGCCCTAGTATGTGGGTGCATGCATGATATGATGGACTTGCACCCTGTTCATGTGTTGTTCCTATGTTGTACCCTATAATTACTGGAATAGTTCCCAGTTACCCTGCAACCCTGTCCTGGATAAGCAGATTAGAAACATGTACGGATGAATTACTGGAATATGGATGGGATTTATTTACCTTGGGTCGCCTATTTAGTCATACCTTTTTGAGTTATGTATATTTTAATTTTTCTTTGCCTTGCCTTATTTTGTGCTTCACATTGTTTAAATAAGTAACTTTTTCATGTATAAAGATTTTTCATTTACTTTTGCCTTCTCAATCCAGATTTTATTATGATTCCTATCCCTTGAGGGGCATTGTTGTGTATTTGGGACATTAAAGAGTATTTTTTAAACATGAAAAGCCCAAGCTCCTTTTTGGGCCTGCAGGGGCCTGGAAACCTGACTGTTGAATTTGGGGTCAGGCTGCCTGGAATGAGGTCTATTTTGGCTTCAGAATCAGCGATGACCTGGGGCCTCATGTATAAACGGTGCGTACGCACAGAAATGTTGCGTACAAACCTTTCCACGCTCAAATCGCGATGTATAAAACTTAAACTTGGCATAAAGCCATGCACATTTCCACGATAACTCATACCTTGGCGTACGCAATTTCTCCGCTCGGTTTTGCAGACTGGCGGCATCCAGCGTCAAAGCAGTGCTACTGTTCCTGTGTGGTTACTCTTTCTTAGATCCACATCCACGGCGGCGGCTTTATCAAATACACTGAAATTAACCGCATATCGTTCATAAATTTAATGCATCTGATTGTAATTAACCTGTAACAATATAATGGTCCACAGAACGGTCAAACTACTGTTCCTGTGTGCTCATCCTCTCTTTCTTAGCTCCACATTCCTGACGCGGCTTTATAAATACACTGAAATTAACTGCATATTGTTTATTAGTGTAATGCATCTGATTGTAATTAACCTGTAGAAATATAATGGGCCAGGGAATAGCCATAGTATTCCAAATACCATAACTGCTTTAGCGTTGTTACGCTCACTGCATCTTGTTCTTCTTTTTGCTGCTCCTGTTAAGGGTTGCCACTGCGGATCATCTTTTTCCATATTACTCTCACTGCACCACTCGGAGTATTTATATTGCTGTATCTAAGTGTGAATCACAGCAGCAGATGATCGGAAAGAGAATTATCGGTATACAGTTTCAAGTACACACTACCTCAACCATGGCAAAAAGCGTCAAAGCCTTTCCTGTACGGACCTCGCGTTTCAGAAACAGTTTCATCCCAAGAACTATAAACGCACTCAATCAGTCCATCAAGTGCTCCTTGTAGAACTGTTTGTACTTATAAGTACAATCACCTCACTGTAAACTTACCCTACAGTTATAATATTGCACAACCTGCGCTACTTTATAAAGCGCGTATGATGACAATATTATTTTTAAGATGAAATGCAGCAAAATATGTTGCTTATAGTAACAGATAAAACTTTAACTTCATTTAAATAATCTGTATTGTTAATAATTAAACATGTGAGGACACGGTGCCGCAGCGTATAGCTAGTTCAAGGATAGCTCCTGCCTTGCGCTGTATTCTTGCTGGTGCTGACGCGACACTGGAAGGATAGACGAATAGAATAATTAAACATGTACTACGAAGATATTTCAATGTTCCTTAAAAGTTTTGAAGAATCGGCGTTCTAAGCTTACAAATGGCTTAACGTCTATTACAGAGCTGATTGTGTGGCGATTGGAGAAAGAAAAGTATGGACAGGAATTGGAGGTTAGTACGTTTGAAAGAGACAGTACTACTGTAATAAATTATTTCATCGAAGGTCGCACATGGTGCAGCAAGCCTCTTGCGTGAGATATGAACAATCACTGCGCCACTGTGTTCCCATGTTTAATAACATGCTTTCATTCCTATCATCATGAAAATGATATCACGTATACATCTCAGTATTTTAATTACTCAGAGAGCTGTAATATCTCGAATGTAATGGATTCTGTGTCCTGTCGGAGAAAGAGAAAGAACGGAAGCACGTAGTGATTCACACACAGAGCACATAGAAGATCAAATACAGAACAAAGACTTTAACATGCTACTTGAGAAACTAGTAAAATAAACTATTTTAAGATGAAGTTTATGATGTTCTACTTTAATGGGAAAATAAACTACGTGATTAAAGTGGAAATTTCGAGATTAAAGTTGACATTTCGTGCTTTTTTCCCACTGTGTGCCTATGTTTTTTGTTTGTACCCTAATACGCTTTCATATGACACTCAGACGGTGGGCTACGACTCGCCTTTTCACAGCGACTTTGATATGTGATTTCTTTTTTATTTCGGGCACTGTGCAACTTTGTGAATTTGATCTTTCGAGTTTTTCCGACACTCTGTCACTCGATCAACTTTCTTTTGTTGATTTCACCACTGTTTAAACCAACAAATAGTACGTTTTTCCTTTGCCTCCACTTGGTATTCGCTGAAATTCTTATATTTTCCCCTGTGCTTTTCCCATTGTCTTTTCACAGAAGGCTATTTATATTGATTTGCATATTCAAAGAGGCGTAATTCTGGGAGGAGTTGGGGCGGGACAGAAGGCGCGTGCACGTGCGTTACTTTTCACGCTGATCGGGATTTATGTAGTGGAAGAACGTGAAAGTATGCGTGCGCACAGATTCCTGCACAACTTTGCTGAGCTGCCAGTTGTAATATAGAAAGAAACTGGATTGCCTTATCAACTTTTTTATGAATTTCTTTAACAAGAAATTTATAAATATAACACAGCAGATCTCAGCACCACAGTGCAAACTGCATACTAGCTGGGCAAACTCTGTCTTGCCTTGCTTTCAACACATTAGAAATTTTAATCTTCTAACAGAACAGGAAGTCTTAACTTTAACTTCTAAAATAATAATAATAATAATAATACATTTTATTTATATAATGAAACCTACCACTTGTTCCCCAGATCCAGTACCGACACAACTAGTAAAAAGCACAATGGACATTCTTGCAGCACCTATTCTTAGCATTATCAATAGCTCATTATTGTATGGCGCAGTACCTAATGCACTAACAGTATCAATAATCAAACCATTACTTGAAAACTCAGACCTAGACTCACATATACTTAATAAATATAGACCCACATCAAATGTACCCTTTGTCTTTAAAATACTTGAAAAAGTAATCACCAGTTAGCTTCAGTCACACCGTACGCATTACAATTTATTTGGGAAATTCTAGTCCATCTTCCACATTGGTCATAGTACAGAAATGACACTAACGTGTGTTGTAAACAGCATTCTGATATCCCCGGATGAAGGAAATTCCACTGTAATTATGCCGTTAGATTTATGGGCTCACCACCTATGGGAGGGGCCAAGGAGGTCGGGTGCAGTGTGAGTTGGGTGGTGGCCGAAGGCGGGGACCTTGGCGGTCCGATCCTCGGCTACAGAAACTGGCTTTTGGGACGTGGAATGTCACCTCTCTGAAGGGGAAGGAGCCTGAGCTAGTGCGCGAAGTTGAGAGGTTCCGGCTAGATATAGTCGGACTCACCTCGACGCACAGCTTGGACTCTGGAACCAATCTCCTTGAGAGGGGCTGGACTCTCTACCACTCTGGAGTTGCCCCCGGTGAGAGGCGCCGAGCAGGTGTGGGTATACTTATTGCCCCCCAACTTGGAGCCTGTACATTGGGGTTTACCCCAGTGGACGAGAGGGTAGCCTCCCTTCGCCTTCGGGTGGGGGGACGGGTCCTAACTGTTGTTTGTGCGTATGCACCGAACAGCAGTTCGGAGTACCCACCCTTTTTGGAGTCCCTGGAGGGGGTGCTAGAGGGCATACCTTCTGGGGACTCCCTCGTTCTGCTGGGAGACTTCAATGCTCACGTGGGCAATGACAGTGAGACCTGGAAGGGCGTGATTGGGAGGAATGGCCCCCCTGATCTGAACCCGAGCGGTGTTTTGTTATTGGACTTCTGTGCTCGTCACGGATTGTCCATAACGAACACCATGTTCAAGCATAGAGGTGTGCATATGTGCACTTGGCACCAGGACACCCTAGGCCTCAGTTCGATGATCGACTTTGTGGTCGTGTCGTCGGACTTGCGGCCACATGTCTTGGACACTCGGGTGAAGAGAGGGGCGGAGCTGTCAACTGATCACCACCTGGTGGTGAGTTGGCTTCGATGGTGGGGGAGGATGCCGGTCAGGCGTGGTAGGCCCAAACGTGTTGTGAGGGTCTGCTGGGAACGTCTGGCAGAGCCCCCTGTCAGAAGTAGCTTCAACTCCCACCTCCGGCAGAACTTCGACCACATCCCGAGGGAGGTGGGGGACATTGAGTCCGAATGGGCCATGTTCCGTGCCTCTATTGTTGAGGCAGCTGACCGGAGCTGTGGCCGTAAGGTGGTCGGTGCCTGTCGTGGCGGCAATCCCCGAACCCGCTGGTGGACACCGGCGGTGAAGGGTGCCGTCAAGCTGAAGAAGGAGTCCTACAGGACCCTTTTGTCCTGTGGGACCCCGGAGGCAGCTGATAGGTACCGGCAGGCCAAGCGGAATGCGGCTTTGGTGGTTGCTGAGGCAAAAACTCGGGCGTGGGAGGAGTTTGGGGAGGCCATGGAGAATGACTTTCGGACGGCTTCGAGGAGATTCTGGTCCACCATTCGGCGTCTCAGGAAGGGGAAGCAGTGCAGTGTCAACACTGTATATGGTGGGGATGGTGCGCTGCTGACCTCGACTCGGGATGTTGTGGGTCGGTGGGGGGAATACTTCGAAGACCTCCTCAATCCCATTAACATGCCTTCCAATGAGGAAGCAGAGCCTGGGGACTCAGAGGTGGGCTCCCCCATCTCTGGGACTGAGGTCACCGAGGTGGTCAAAAAACTCCTTGGTGGTAGGGCCCCGGGGGTGGATGAGATACGCCCGGAGTTCCTCAAGGCTCTGGATGTTGTAGGACTGTCTTGGCTGACATGCCTCTGCAACATCGCATGGACATCAGGGACAGTGCCTCTGGATTGGCAGACCGGGGTGGTGGTCCCCCTCTTTAAGAAGGGGGATCGGAGGGTGTGTTCCAACTACAGAGGGATCACACTCCTCAGCCTCCCTGGAAAAGTCTATTCAGGGGTCCTGGAGAGGAGGGTCCGTCGGATAATCGAGCCTCGGATTCAGGAGGAACAGTGTGGTTTTCGTCCTGGTCGCGGAACAGTGGACCAGCTCTATACCCTTAGCAGGGTCCTGGAGGGTGCATGGGAGTTTGCCCAACCAGTCTACATGTGTTTTGTGGACTTAGAAAAGGCATTCGACCGTGTCCCTCGGGGAATCCTGTGGGGGGTACTCCGAGAGTATGGGGTACCGGCCCCCCTGATAAGGGCTGTTCAGTCCCTGTACGATCGGTGCCAGAGCTTGGTCCGCATTGCCGGCAGTAAGTCGAACCCGTTTCCAGTGAGAGTTGGACTCCGCCAGGGCTGCCCTTTGTCACCGATTCTGTTCATATCTTTTATGGACAGAATTTCTAGGCGCAGCCAGGGTGTTGAGGGGGTCCAGTTTGGTGGGCTCAGGATTGGGTCACTGCTTTTTGCAGATGATGTTGTCCTGTTTGCTTCATCAGGCCGTGATCTTCAGCTCTCTCTGGATCGGTTCGCAGCCGAGTGTGAAGCGGCTGGGATGAGAATCAGCACCTCCAAATCCGAGACCATGGTCCTCAGCCGGAAAAGGGTGGAGTGCCCTCTCAGGGTTGGTAGCGAGATCCTGCCCCAAGTGGAGGAGTTCAAGTATCTCGGGGTCTTGTTCACGAGTGAGGGAAGAATGGAGCGTGAGATCGACAGGCGGATCGGTGCGGCATCCGCAGTAATGCGGGCATTGCATCGGTCTGTCGTGGTGAAAAAGGAGCTGAGCCGCAAGGCGAAGCTCTCAATTTACCAGTCGATCTATGTTCCTACCCTCACCTATGGTCATGAGCTATGGGTAGTGACCGAAAGAACGAGATCGTGAATACAAGCGGCTGAAATGAGTTTCCTCCGCAGGGTGTCTGGGCTTTCCCTTAAAGATAGGGTGAGAAGCTCAGTCATCCGGGAGGGGCTCAGAGTAGAGCCGCTGCTCCTCCGCATCGAGAGGAGTCAGATGAGGTGGCTCGGGCATCTGATCAGGATGCCTCCTGGACGCCTCCCTGGTGAGGTGTTCCGGGCACGTCCAACCGGGAGGAGGCCCCGGGGAAGACCCAGGACACGCTGGAGGGACTATGTCTCTCGACTGGCCTGGGAACGCCTTGGGATTCTCCCGGAAGAGCTAGAAGAAGTGGCCGGGGAGAGGGAAGTCTGGGCATCTCTGCTCAAGCTGCTGCCCCCGCGACCCGACCTCGGATAAGCAGGAGACAATGGATGGATGGATGGATGGATGGATGGATGGATTTAAGGAATGATGCTGATCATGACAATATTTTGTCATCATTTAACTCAACTGGACTTACCATTAGTTTTACTGAATCCGCCCACAATCTAGGCGTTATCTTTGGCTCCAGCATGCCATTTAAAGTGCATATTACAAAATTGTCCAAAACATGTTTCTTATATCTTAAAAATGTTGGGAAATTAAGGCATTTTCTAAATACATGGGATACTGAGAAATTAATTCATGCATTTATTTCTAGTAGGATCGACTACTGCAATCCGGAATTCACTGGATGTTCTAATTGCTTTTTATACAGCCTTCAGTTGATCCAAGATGCTGCTGCAAGAATTATTACAAGGACAAGAAAATATGAACTCATAACTCTAGTACTTAAATCCTTACACTGGCTCCCGGTTAAGTTTAGGGCAGATTTCAAAATCCTCCTTTTAACATATAAAACATTATGAACAGGAATTGTCATACTCTGTTTTTATAAAGAGTGCAAGGTAGACATGACTTATTGGACAAACACATGCATGTATGAACTTGTCGTTAGTAATGCTAGCTGCTCTTTCCCCTCTTCCTGTCAGTGGTAATCAACATGTCAGAACAGGAGGTACACAGTACCATTGTGCAGCAAATTATTTTTACATTTTGGACAAATGAAGAAATCATTATTCAAGACTTAAAAATAAGTTTGGAGATGAGCGTCTCTCTCCATCTAGAGTGTATGATTGGTGCAAATCATCATCTCTTCGATCCACTTAAGGAATTCCTAGGAGGGAAGAAATTCAAGTCGAATGACGAGATTATTGATGCTGTGCAAGAATGGGTCAACATGCAGTCAAAAGACTTCTTCTCTAGGGGAATTATGAAACTTCCTGAGTGCTGGAACAAGTGTATTGCAATGGCAGGAGACTACATAGAAAAATACTGTGTAAGTCGTTTGATTGTATTCAATAAATAAATTGCAACTCATAAATTTCTGTTTATATTTGAACGACTCTCGTATATTGTATTTTCTCCGATTTTTTGACACCCATTGAAAGGTCAAACTTCCTGGAAAGGGGTCTCTCTCTGCATTGCCTTTTGCAAGATTTCTTTGATTTTTTTTCCTTATGAGGGTTTTTTTTTCTTGTTCCATCATGTTACTCTAAGCACCATATATGCAAGACACAATTATAATACTATAAGTGCTTTAAAAATTAAAATAACCTTTTAGCTGCTTATGATTTTCTAAAAAAATGTAAATATAATGTTACCCTAAATTTAAATCCTTAGAATGAAGTTTTACAGTTTGGTCCCAGGATGTTTAATTTCTATCTCACTTATAAAAATTTTGATTGAAGTGGAGTCAAATGATAACTGTACTTCAAGCTAGAGGCCTCATAACTTCTGCAATCACTTAAAAATTCAAAGACTACTAAATTATATAAATGTAGACATATTAATCAATTTGTGTTCCTTGTGAGAGATGCTCAAAGAACAGTAATCACTCATAAATGACAGTGAAGCAGAAAATCTAATCTAAAAAATATTTGATCAATAGCTTAATTGAATGATATTTTGCAAATTAGAAAAAGGTTACAAAGTAATATTGCATGCAATTAACATCCTTGGCAGATAAGATAAAAACATAGTATACCATGCCTGAAATGAATCTTGAAAATCCTTCTAATGAAATATATCTTACATAAAATATTTTAAATTAATTTCAAATCAGATATGAAATGTAATTTTCCATTCTTCATAGCCTCCTCTAATTATCCTTGAACAAACTGAACCATGTCTAAAGAGCCATTACTCTGAAGTAGTGTATGTTCCAAAACAAAGTATGACCCTGTCTGCTCTTTATGTTGTATGACTGTATGTTCTCAGCTTTCAAATGATAACTGCCTATGCTGTGCTGTTCAGGGTGATGCAGCCAAATACATGGGGCCATCTATGAATGGTCAAATTGAACTCCATGCAGTAGACACAGCTGGGCCTTAACAGGAGGATTTGTATTGTGCAGAAAAAGAAAACTAACTATACATTTTAGAAAGAAAGATGCCAGGCCAGGAAAAAGATTGCACTGGTATCTACCTTAAATGACAGAATGCAACAAAGGGGAAATAATCAATTTTTATGCTGTTTGTGCTACATTGTGCCTTATTTTGCTGGCTCTTACTCATCTTTATAAATTCCAGATTCTGTGCTGTCATAATTAATTGTTATCATCAAGCTCATTGTGTATATGCTTGTAATTAGAAGGTGTACTGCCACATGTGTGCTTGTACTAGACTTCATAAACGGTCATTTTTTCCATTTGAAACAAGTTTAGAGAATCTTCAGAGCTGTCATCTTTTGTGATCTTTAAAGGAAGCCAGGTGCCAAAATACCATTCAGTCATCACTTTTCAGGCTGCTGATATGCACTCTTTTTTTTGATATTGTTTTCTTTTTTTACACTTTTTTCTGAGCGCTAATAATTTCTACAATTTTTATATGTTCCTTCTTGCTTATTTTTGATATATTCACATGCTCCCCACCGATCTCTCTCTCTCTTAATTTAATGTTCAGCACTACAGCATTTTTGTTTGCTCTTTATGAGCTAGCCTAGTGCAGGTAGGTTCCACATCCGATTTCATATTGTCAGTGTTATGTTTGGCCTGGCTTAAGTTTATTTTTTTGTTCATTCAGTCTTTTTGTTGTTTTTCAATGTAATTTTTTATATTATGTTATTAATTATGTTTGATTTTTATTCTGTATGTGTATATTTAATTAATATGGTATAGTGTAGAAGTTCACATGTTCTACCCGTATCTGGGTGAATTTCTTCCAGGTGCTCCCATTTCTTCCCAAAGTCCAAAGATATGCAGGTTAGGTTTACTGTTGATGCTAACTTGACCATAGTATGTGTGGTGTGTGTCTGGGTATGGATGTGTTCACTCTGTGATGGACTAGCACCATATCCTGAAATTATATCTGCCTTGTGCCCTAAGATAACCCTAAGATAAGAAAATAAGACAAAGAAAATAGATAAAAACAAACTCTATACAAGGCTACAGTCCATTGCAGGGTTCACCCAGGTACACACAAACTTTAACACTCACTCAAAACCCTCAAAGTTAACCTAACACTTATGTCATTAGAATATGACAGGAAAACTGGAACCATTAAGAAAAATCCATATAGACACTGAGAGAACATAAAAAATTCACACAAACACTGACCAGACTCTGCTTGTGTAAGTCAGCAGCACTTACTACTGTGACACTAAATATGATTTAGTGAAATTTAAAAATGTAATAATTAAAATACTTTATTTCAAAAACACAACAATGGTACAGTCCCTTTGCTCATTTAAGATCAACATAAGCCTACAAGGAGGAGTGGTGGCTCTGAGGCTAGGGATCTGCACTGGCAATCGGAAGGTTGGCGGTTCGAATCCCGTAAATGCCAAAAGAGACTCTGCTCTGTTGGGCCCTTAACCTGCAATTGCTGAGCGCTTTGAGTATTGAGAAAAATGCTATATAAATGCAAAGAATTATTATTATTACAACTGTGAAGCAGCACAATTAACTTAAATTAACCGCATAATATAGCCTTTCTTGGAAAGAAGACAGAATGCTGTGGTGGCTGATGTAGTCCACAAATGTGACTAGGATGATGGAAGAAGAAGAAGAAAATGGATGGAGAGGAATGGGGCGAGGGTAGTGAGAAAGAAAACACCCAGGAGATAGTGGAGAGGAGTCTTGTTTTCATGCTACAGCTAAGTTCTGATTCTATCATTTGAAGGAAGCAGCATTGATAATTCAGTCAGTCAGTCATTCTCCAACCCGCTATATCCTAACACAGGGTCACGGGGGCCTGCTAGAGCCAATCCCAGCCAACACAGGGCGCAAGGTAGTAATAAATCCCAGGCAGGGCGCCAGCCCACCGCAGGCATTGATAATTTCTTAAAAAAATGTTGCAGTTTGAAATTCACTTAGATGTATATGAGGACAAAGAATATAAGTGTTACAGCATTTTAAAATGACAGTGAAATAAAATCTATACAGATTCTGATTAAATAACTCAGGCATTTATACAGAATGGGCAGCTGTACTCAATTCTGTGGCCACTCATTATAAACCTGTATGTAACTTCACTGCTAAAGCTTATTTGCTTCCAGTTTAACATAGTTTCTTTAACACTAAAATTTTTACGAAAAGCCTACGAAAAAAACTTGGAATGCCGACCCACCTTACATTCCCTCACACCTCCTTATCAGAGTCTTTTGTTTTGCAAATTAATTGAATTGAATTGTATAGGGTAAATAATATATCGCTATTTGGAACACATACATTTCATGTGTGCTCCATATTTGGCTAAATGTAAGATGACAGAAAATGTGAGGCAAGAAATGTGGAACACATAACTAGAACAGAAACTTTTTTCATGTTCTACTAATAACTGGCAAAATGCTGATGTGAAGTGTATAATATGTGAAGACTGAAGTCCAAATATCAAATAAACACTTATACAATTCAAGGCACCTCACACCCAGATAAACAGACTTGAGCTGGGAGAACTTTGTATACGACTAAAGCTGCATTGGTTGGGGATGGGATAGCAGGCTGCCTGCTGCTGGTGCTGACTGATACATTTGTAGGCCATTCGTAGGTCATTCATTACTTAGTCCTGTTTTATGATATGACAGGATCATAGGATCACAGGATCATCAATGCTGAATCAAGCATTGCACATGCAGTTGTCATCTCTGAATGAGCTACAGAAATGGACATTCCGGTGGGTTCCTTGCTGCGGGTGGAGTGTTCATAAAGGTGAATGGAATTTAGACCTTGCAGTGATCTGTAGAGAGGGGTGAGGTCTAGTATTGATTTCTTTGCAAGCCCTGATCATGAAACATCACTGACTTCAAGGCCTGATTGACATCTGGTGGGGGTGGTGACAAAGAGGATTGAATTGGATGCAACAACTGCTGCTTACATTCAGCTCATCTCTCCTGCTATTGGTTCTGGTAGTAGTGCAGCAATTTTAACTGTGTGGCCCATCGGTTTTTGAACTGCAGTGCAGGTGTTATCAGAGCACAAAGCTCGTCAACTGTTTCATTGCTTAGTGGCGCATCAGCACCCTTTGCTTTACGAGGGTCTCCAACTTCCCAAACCCCTCGATTGTTGATCGTGTGTTATTTCCTGGTGGTGCTTGATTCTTCATGGGATACCCCAACCCACAGATCATTAATTGAGTGTCTAAGCTTCACAGGGTACACTTTTACAAAACTTTTTGTAAATTTGTTCACCCATAGTAATATATGTGGCTTAATTTGTGGTTTAAAAATTAGAAATGTGACCACTTCATCTTCAAATGCCATATTACTTTTGTAAAGGATACAAACATAAATCAAACATTTTCTAGGGGTATGAGGCATAGAAAAGTTTGTGAACTACTAATCTTGCTGAACTACAAAGGGTGATATAGCAGCTAATGAGACTGGACCTCAGTTTTCAAGTGATAATATTCCTGTTTGTAGACATACAGTCAATTTCAAACCAAGACTGCAAGTTTGGCCATGGCATTTACCTGCCATGCATATATCCATCCATCCATTATCCAACCCACTATATCCTAACTATAGGGTCTGCTGGAGCCAATCCCAGCCAACAGGGTGCAAGGCAGGAAACAAACCCCAGGCAGGGCGCCAGCCCACTGCAGGGCACGCACACACACACACCAAGCACACAGTTGGGACAATTTAGAATCACCAATGCACCTAACCTGCATGTCTTTGGACTGTGGGAGGAAACACGGGAAGAACATGCAAACTCCATGCAGAGAGAACCCGGGAAGTAAACCTGGGTCTCCTAACTGCGAGGCAGCAGCACTACCCACTGCGCCACCGTGCCTCCCCCATGCATATATCTAAAGTGATATATCTGAAATTTATGCAAATGTAAAATGTCCAAATAGATACAGAGAATAAGGCACATCAAAATATCTCACCAGGAACAAGGTAAGAATTTAGAGAGCACTGAAACATTTTCAAATAATTGGAACTAACTGCTATAAATACTATATAAACAACATCATCTTGAAATTCAGAACAGATATGTCATGCCTTCCTGCCAGCCAACTGGGTATGAATAAGTGTAAAGGGACATGTGACATTGGTTTACTTTGGGAGGTACATGGATGAACGTATTTTGAAATTGTTCCAATTTTCTTGAATGTCATCCCTCAAAGAGATTATATGGCAGCACATTTAATAGTTATTTAGTTTACCTATATATTCAAATATGGCCCTGTATTAACATGTTCTCAGTAGGGTTGAAAACTTCCCTTTGATAAATAATCTGCAGGTCATTGACTGGAAAAGATTTATTGACATAAAGCAAAGTATCTATTCAGACCACCTGCGCTCCATTCACATAACAAATACTCAGTATGAAACATATTTCTGTGACACTGGCTGATACAATCAGAAAGCAATCTAATCATCCATAAATCCTATTTAAAATAAGGACTAAAATAAAATTCAACAACACCCTATCTGTCTTCCAAGATTTTGAATGATGTGTTAGACCTGGGTGAGCTCCAACTCCCAGAGGTCCTAAAATAGGATAAAGGGGGTTCAGGAAATGTAGTAGTTAGACAAATGGTTTAGGCATCATTTTCAATTTTATTTTTTTTAGAAACTATTCAACATGATTTCATAGAATGCAAGGCAAAGTCTGCTTGTTGTTTACTGACTTCTTGGAATAGTATGAAGTATCAAACTATACTTCGTGATCTTACAGTTTCATCCTCATTATATACTTAGCTTAGCCTGTGATGATAATATATTCCTAAATCCAAAACTTGGCTCAAGCACGATAGTTCACCTTGCAAACAGTTTGGTGTGTGCTAGATATTAGTAAATATGCTTATATTTTTAACCAAGTACTTAAAGGTCTGTACACTGTCGGCATGGGGATGTACAGGGTGGTCCAGATCTAATTATGCAACTGTTCGACTGACAACCGTCTCCCTGCCATTTTGGAATGCAGGGCAGGTGCTGCCATCTATTGGCAACAAAAAGAATTTTAAGTGAAATCTCTATGTGCAGGGCAGGTGCTGTGAATTCTCGATGTAATAAACTTAATAAGTTATAGTGTAATGAAAATTGCATAATTAGATCTGGACCACCCTATACTTGAGCACTTGCAATGATTTCTTTTAAAATTTTTCATATCAGTTACATGTATGCCTTTGTTCATGTATTTGAAAAAAAAAAAAAAAAAAACATTATGGGAGGCATTGCAGGATTGAACCCACTGACTTCTAAGGAGTGACATCTATTGTTAAGTATTTAATTCCTGTCACTTTTCAAAGTAGGTTGAGTATATGCTTTCTAATTCTTATTATTATACAGGGAAATTCAAACATAAGAGGCCCCGAATATTCTGTTGTAACTCCTGTTAGGATGAAGCAATCTGAACCAAAAAACTATGCTATATACCTTGACATATGTGTAATCGATTGCATGACATGCAATGCTGGAAGTGGTTTCTGTTTTCTGCCAGACACATTTCAACGCAGCACTCCATGTTCCTGAACGCATCGGTAAGCGTCTCAGGGGGAATAGCAGCAATTTAACATTGGATGTTTTCCTTCAAATCTTCCACAGTGCGAGGCTTGTTCTGGTAGACTTTTCCTTTGAGCATACCCCAAAGGAAGAAGTCTGGTGATGTCAGATACGGCGACCGTGGTGTCCAAAGCCCCTTTGAAATTACCCTGTTACTGAAGAAGGACTCAATTTCTGCCATGCTCCTTGCCGATGTGTGACACGTTGCTCCATCTTGCTGGAAGTAATCTTCCGTTAACTCACAATCATTCAGTTGATTCTGACATTGTGAATTGGTGACCCAATAGGTTTGCACCATAAAGACGCACTGCTTAATACTGTACACCACCATCCTGTTAAGAAGTCGAGTCACTGATTGAAGGGGTACGGGTGGTATGCACCCAGAAATTGCAAATGGAGGTTAAACGTTGCGACAGCTTTCCAGCGCCTACGTCATCGCAGGGGCATCCCAGCTTGTTTGAAGCACATTGTTTTGTTCAGATTGCTTCGTCCTAGGGAGAGTTATTACAGAATATTTGGGGCCTCTTTCGAGTGAATCTCCCTGTATTACTTATTAGCAATTATTCAAGTGTTTTCTTGTGTGAAATTTTACAGATAACTTGAGAAGATATTAAACTGGTTCTAATATATATAGTAATGATTCTGTAGGGCGGCACGGTGGCGCAGTGGTAGCGCTGCTGCCTCGCAGTTAGGAGACCTAGGTTCGCTTCCCAGGTCCTCCCTGCCTGGAGTTTGCATGTTCTCCCCGTGTATGCGTGGGTTTCCTCCGGGCGCTCCGGTTTCCTCCCACAGTCCAAAGACATGCAGGTTAGGTGGACTGGCGATTCTAAAATTGGCCCTAGTGTGTGCTTGGTGTGTGGGTGTGTTTGTGTGTGTCCTGCGGTGGGTTGGCACCCTGCCCAGGATTGTTTCCTGCCTTGTGCCCTGTGTTGGCTGGGATTGGCTCCAGCAGACCCCCGTGAACCTATGTTCGGATTCAGCGGGTTAGAAAATGGATGGATGATTCTCTACATTGAAAGCATTTTAGAATCTGAGTGAAAAAAATAATTCTAACTATAATTATGTCAGAAGTTAAAAAGACACTGGGTTGTTTCAAGGGGGGGGGGGGGTCCCCTTGGCAATTAAGCACAAGGTAACGTTTCACCGAGCGGGGGTGGGGTGGGGAGGCCTATTCCTCTTGTCGTGAAAAGGCCCTTGAGTGCACACCTCAAACACCCTGATAGTAGACCTGCCCATCTATCCATTACAGCAGTCGGTAAAGGACCTAAAGAATACTCTTTATGTAGAGGTTTTGGCTGCCTAGAGCTTTATCAGTATGTACAAGGGAAAAGTCATCAGAAAGATTAAAATGGTACTCAACTGAGGGGAGCATGTTGTAGTCTGCATATGCTAAATGGACCCAAGCCAGGGATTTATCAACTTGATTGGATTGCTTGGGTGAGGATTTCCAGTGCTGAAAGACCCAAACCTCCCAGTGATTCAAGGTTACATCACTGTGAATATGTGAGAGTGAATCATGAGATGAATGAACTAACAAAAAGAAAGTTTTATTTTAATTTCTAGATTGGAAAAGTTTATTTAGAAATTATAATTATTTCTTCAGACATTAAGACTATGGTAGAGCAGATGTACTGAATATCTAGATTTATAGCTACAATTTAAAATTATTTTAAAAATATTTTCAGCAATTTGATGACTGACATAATAGCTACTGTAACTGTGGGCAATGGAATTACAGTACACACAGTACCACACTTTAATTTTCTTTATTAGCTGGTAAA
The DNA here is from genome assembly GCF_900747795.2 of Erpetoichthys calabaricus. Taxonomy (NCBI): domain Eukaryota; kingdom Metazoa; phylum Chordata; class Cladistia; order Polypteriformes; family Polypteridae; genus Erpetoichthys; species Erpetoichthys calabaricus. The sequence continues at coordinate 92,034,643 of NC_041399.2, forward strand.
CTGACAGGCCTATTACTTTTAATTCTGCCTTGCAGCTCCATATCTAATTATCCTATATTTGTGTTTGGAACACTGTCAGTTAGTATTTAGACAACATTTAAAATGCCAATGCAAAGTAGTTCTCTGTTATAATGTAAAAAAAATGATAATAAAGCCAATGCTTTAAATTCTATGTAAATCTCTTAAGATCTATAAATACATTTATATTTGAATTAGGATTAAATGAATGCTAAAATTATATATTTTTTATTTCATTTTTAGAGTGGTAGTAATCATATGACATGAAAATTATTTTTTTAACTGAGTAACAAGATTTATATTTATTGTTCACAGTATTTTCATAGGTTTGCAAACCCAGCTAATAGAAAACCCTTCCTTTGTCTAGTCTTTATTTTATTTGCTTTTGTTTATTTTAAGAAATTCTTCTTTTAATTGTTGCTGTTAGTAAGTGTTGCATTTTGATGTACTGTATATTTATCGCTAGTAGTGTGGGTGGCTGAAAATGAATTTACATTCATATTTTTACTTACAGGCATTGGCTTTTTAATTGATGTAGAAAAGCACTTCTATTTAAACTTAAACAAAATGGTATACTTTGTTAATTCACAAAGGGAATTTATCTTTTTGCATGATTTTTGGGGGCCAGAGCACAGAGTCAGCACTGCTGTGAAAGCCTAAAACTGCTGTTTAATTTAGTTTTGGAAATCATTTATTGAGGAGGTGGTGGTCATTGTAGATCCATTTTTCAAGGACACATTCAAACCTAAGCGTTTTCCTAGCATTTTAACATTAGACCAGAATGCTCCTAAACTGCATGTAAAGTTATTTGCCATTATTTTTAATCACAATATTCACGCTAAGCATTTTAGCAGCAAGCGGTTTAGAAAACTCCTGCAATCAGCAATTTTCAAGCATTTTCAGCTAAACGCTTGTCCATTTAAGCAAATGACAATGCTAGTAAAACTCAGGTAAAAGGTAAAAGAACAAGAAATGATTTTGAAGTCTTGTTACAGGATGTCAGTGCCTCTTCCTGGAGGTAAGCAGAGATTTGAAGTGTGCCTCTGTAATCTGTGAGTTTAATTCCACATTACATTATTTTACCTTAAGATTGTTAACTGAGGCCATGAATAGACACACCTGGAGCATTTAGACAATGTAAATGAGCTGACAGTGAGAGGGTGAGATAGGGAGAGACAGAGATAAGGAAAGAAAAATGGGGCAGCTCATGCAGGCTATTAAAAGAGTGCTGGTGTACCCCTTGTTTGGTGGTGGTCAATTTATGGTCAGTAGTTACTGTGTGCTATTTAAAATTGGACTGCGTTAGCAAAGATTGAATCCCATATTTGGATGTTTGGCAAGTGCATGTTCTTATTTTGGAACCAAACACTGCAAAAACATTCTAAAAGCTCTGGCTATGGCACTGAAAACTTAAGCTTATCTATGGAAGATATCACTTCTGCCTGTCCCTAGCACGATGCATCCCACACTCTTGATGTGGACAGAGCAAGCTGCTAGGAATGCCATTACTGCATCATGCTTTGCCACCCTTGATTTATTATTATATGGAGTGTAAGCCAATATTAAAAGAAGTTAAGTGTATCCTTTCTGTATCCTCATAAGCCAATCCTAAGTATATATATATTTGTAGCTGGAAATCTACAAAAAGAGAGAAAAAGAATCACATATCAATATAGTTTTTTAATCCTAAGATTTTGACTCCTATCATGAATCATCATCAGTGGAAAATGATTAGACTTACAGGAGTGCAAGGCAATATATAGCAAATAAGGAGGGGAGGGGAGATGGATGTGGTGGGGGGATGGATGAGGTGGGGTTTGGAGGGTATTAATCATAAAGTCTTATTTATTACTTGCATGTTTTTCTTTTCAAGCCTGCATATGCTGGGTTCATGTCCAAAAGTCTGTTAAGGGCGTTTTCATTGGGTAGCCACATTTCAGCCAGTTCTCTGCCACTTTTAGTATTAGCCTTGAATTTTACTTGCACTGAGTGTATTTTAAATGTGTGCAAAGCAAAGACCATGGGGCCGTTCTTCTGACTGCATTGCCATGTTCCTGTATATGTGTGGCAAGTGTTTTTGATGTTGGCAAAGTGAAACTAGATGCATTATATCATTCGTGGCCGGCTTCAGTTGTGTCATTATGGTGGGCTCATTATTTAGCTTTGTTTGTAGAGTTTCTGTGGCCAGATGAATTGTACAATGACATGATATCAAACAACACCATGATCTTATCCTCAGCGATGGATACATTTTTTAGACCCTGCAATGCCATCTTGGCACTGTTAACAGAATATTCTTAATCATATGTTAAATGTTTGAGCATTTGAAAAAGTCTTTTAGATAAGTTGTAATTTGGACCACCTTTTAGGCTGACAACAGGTCTGAATTTTAGACGGCTTTTATGGATTTTTGGGGGGGCAAACCCTAATTCAGGGCAGGTCGCCTAATTGGATTTTTAGAGGGCTTCATTTCAGAGCTTATTCAGAGTGGTTTTAACTTTGTTAGAGGCCGTTTTAGTTGGGACGCTGGTTAGTTGTTCATACATGGTGGTGTCTTTGTATTATTTGGTAAATAGTGTATAACATATCTATGATATGCTTCTCGCAACTGAGAGGATGTGGTGGATGTTTGCCAACTGGCCAACTAACCACAAGTGTTATCTGTATGTATATATATATATATATATATATATATATATATATATATATATATATATATATATATATATCAACTTCAATCAACTTCTGGCAGCACTTTCAGGTGTGGCGGAAGTGCTGCATGGGAATCCAGCTCCTCTTCTGGCAGCACTTCACGGTGTGGCACTGTCCAGGCGCCACCTGCTGTTGACATGTCCTCTCCCCCGGGCCTCTTCTTAGAAGGGCTTCCTGACCCAAGGAACCCGGCCGTCAGTCACTAGAATGAAGTGCACAGGACTGAAAAAACAATTCATTATAATGAAGATTTCATTATAATGGAATTAGAACATAGTGTGGTCTCTCGGATGTAACAGTTGACATAGTTGCTGAATGCTGAACTCATTGGCAACATCTTTTTTTCTTCTTGCCAGCATCAATGGCAGCGAGAAGTTCAAACATTTCATGTAAAGTTAAAGTCCGTATGGAGCCCCTTGAGTTAACCAAATGACATTCCTTGGTGTACTTATCACACTCGGTAGAGATGGTTCGGGGTACCTCTCAGTGTATGGAGCACAACTTTAGTTACCAAAATGCAACCTTCTGTGTCCATAACACAGACTTTTTGTAGCAAGCACCACTTAAGTTACATAAATGGCACCCCTCAATGTTTGGAACACATGTCCTTTAACTTTTATAAAAGGTGCCAATCTGGTGAAGGTGCCCCAGGCATCGCCTTATGGATTGACTGTCTCTCTCTGGCTGCAGGTTGTTCTTTTGTGAGTTGGCCCTTTTTTTAATCTGGAACATTTTTACATAAAAAGATCATTATAAAAATTTTGAGGAAAGAAGTATGTTTTTTTTTTAAAGATTATGTTGTGCAGGTGTTCACAGAGTAAAATTTCAGTGAGTTTATGAAACATGTTGGAAACTGGTTGAGTAGCATTAGCACAAGGGAAGATCAGCAGTCAGCACTTTCGCTGAAGGGAGAACCAAAAATGAATGCTCTATCTGGTTGCTGAGCGAGGTCAAACTGTACGTCAAGGAACCCAAAAATAAGCAACAAGTTCTTGCTGCAGTGGACCATCAGAGCTCCACAAGTAGAGCTGAAGTCTAATTTGATTGACAGTTATCCTGTCCCCTAGATCTGCCCCCACAATGTCTTTGCTTTGCTGTAACCCGACTTGAATGTGTGGTATATCGACTAAACCAAGTAATACAAACGTTCAATCCAAATGGCTGTTCAGCAGAGCTGTTGAATTACAATTTTTTGGTTAGGGCCTGAAGAAATATAAATATTTTGCTTCCAGAATCAATCCAGGTATTCTAAAAAGCTTTGATTTAATTTTACTCAAAGAATGGGTATTATACAAATGGTGTTTGTCACCCAGGGTTGGCCATTAGAAGGGACATATGATTTAGAATGTGTTAAAAATTTGAAAAAGATTTAATTGTAAACAGTTTATTTTCTAAATGGCTTTTTGAGAACCAAAAGAAGACCGGTTATCTAAAATAAAGAAGGAAGTTGAACAAAGTTCAAAAGCAATGAAAAGACTGGAAGATCAAATGAATAAATTGCCAGTGGCAAAGATTAAGACTGAAAATAACAGTTCAGATGATGAAGTCATCCATCACCTTAGTTTGTATTCATACTTAAGAAAAATTCCATCTGTAGAGCCACCTTCTTATTCTGAATCCCAGAATCTGATGACTGCCTGTTTTAATGCTGAGTACTAGAAATGTGTCAGTAATTCTTCTAAACTAAGATTATATGTTTAGTCCTTTATTTGCTATGAAATAAATAACATCCATGCTCTTTTTCAATCCCCAACCCCAGCCCCTGAGTATGAACATTGGCTGCTGTGCAAACTAGATCACACTGTTTTAAAAATGTAAAGTGCAAATAACCAAATTAAAACTAGCCAAATACTTTATTAATAAGTTTCTGTTACTGGGTTGCACACAGCACACTTTTTTATTGAATTGGCCGTGTGATTGAGCCCTGTGAAGGACGGGCGTATGTCCAATACATTTGCTTCTTGCCTTAGTGCTGCTGCCATGATCACTGTTTCCCATGACCCTAAAATGGGCAGATTAAATGTACACCTCAGTACAGTCTAAATTGTAGTTAAAAATTACAATAAAACCTTAAACCTCTTTTTCTCAAGTAAAGGAAGGAAGTTTTGCTAAAAGCTCAAAAAAGCTCCAATCTGACTGACTTTCAGAATCCTCTGGAAGAACCAAATCTTTATATCACGTCTTGGGACCACACAACCTGTCCAGTTTTGTATATTCCAGTACTTTATTCTGAACATCTCTGCTCCTGTTTACTATGATATTGCTTATAAGTAGTTTTTTTGTCATTTAGTAAGTCTGATACTTACAATACTGCACTTCTATTAATTTACCAAAGACTGTAAATCTCAGTTGCATTTGCAACCATCTGGCACTCTTAATGGATCCTTTAATGTATTTTATCAAGCAAATTTTTAATTAACTGATAATTTTCCTCAAACTATTTTCTATGACATTCCTTGCATTTCTTATTAGCATTGCAGTTTACTGATGCTAGTCAGACTACAGATTACATAATTATAACATTTGTAAAAATCAAGTATAATTCATATTTGTGAATTCTGATGCACAACCTAGAGTTTCTCTACTGCATAGAAATTGAGAAATACTACATTCTGGAGCATTTTGAAGTTTCCAAATATTCGCAACAAATTAATAGTACAGTGCATATTTTAAAAATAAATTGAGAGCTGTTTATGTTTTTGGTATCATAGTACTGTAGAAACAGAAATGCATAATCATGTAATTAATTTATCCCCAGTAAACACACTTTCAAGAGTTCAGCACACTACATTACAACTTAAAATATAATATGAAAAAAGAGAAATTCCAACAAGAGACAAAATCTAATGTTGAAACTTTGTATCGGGGCTACATAAAATGTCAATTGTGTTTGTTCAATGTTTTTAAGTATTTTGTTTGCCTGACCTTTTTCTTGTATCAAATATAGACTGAATATCTATATATATATAAAGGAGAGTTGGGATCCGAGAGACTGTGTTTGTGGAGGGATGGAGAGTTAAGGCGGGTGTTGGAGTCACGTGATCATCTCCCCTCCCATTCACCTCATTTCATTCAATTCATTTCGCTCCGAGCTGAACTCCGCAGCTGAACTCCGCAGCTGACGCGGTCTTGCCGTTCTTTTTCCATAGTGTTTAGTCCTTTCTCCTTTACTGATTTACTGTTTAGTAGACGCGGTGCTTACTGAATAGTATTTTTTCCTTTAGTGTTTCTACTTAGTGTTTCTTAGTGTTTAGTAGACGTGGTGTACGAAAGGAGAGTTGGGATCTGAGAGACTGTGTTTGTGGAGGGATGGAGAGTTAAGGCAGGTGGGGGAGTCACGTGATCATCTCCCCTTCCATTCACCTGATTTCATTCACTTCATTTCGCTCTGAGCTGAGCTCCGCAGCTGAAGCGGTCTTGCCATTCTTTTTCCATAGTGTTTAGTCCTTTCTCCTTTACTGATTTACTGTTTAGTAGACGCAGTACTTACTGAATAGTATTTTTTCCTTTAGTGTTTCTACTTAGGGCGGCACGGTGGTGCAGTGGGTAGCGCTGCTGCCTCGCAGTTGGGAGACCTGGGGACCCGGGTTCGCTTTCCGGGTCCTTCCTCCGTGGAGTTTGCATGTTCTCCCCGTGTCTGCATGGGTTTCCTCCGGGCGCTCCGGTTTCCTCCCACAGTCCAAAGACATGCAGGTTAGGTGGATTGGCGATTCTAAATTGGCCCTAGTGTGTGCTTGGTGTGTGGGTGTGCTTGTGTGTGTTCTGCGGTGGGTTGGCACCCTGCCCAGGATTGGTTCCTGCCTTGTGCCCTGTGTTGGCTGGGATTGGCTCCAGCAGACCCCCGTGACCCTATGTTCGGCTTCAGCGGGTTGGAAAATGGATGGATGGATATATGTTTCTACTTAGTGTTTCTTAGTGTTTAGTAGACGCGGTGTGCCGGTGTTCCCGGCGGTGTTGTGGTTTAGTGTTACTTTCTACTTCGTTTTTGTACTTTAGTGTTTAATAATAAATAATAATAATTCATTACATTTATATAGCACTTTTCTCAGTACTCAAAGCGCTAAAATAGTTAGTGATACTTAGCTGATAGCAGTGTAGAAGCAGCACAGCACAACGGAGCCAGTAGGACAGGCAGGTGTGGTAGCGTAGGTGAGCGGCGATAGCAAGCAGCAGAAAGCACAGCAGGGGGAGGAAGCAGGATTTGGATGTTCCAATCCACAGCCATAAACAGTAACACTTGGTAATTTCAGGCGTGATCGCCCCGGAGCCATAAGCCATAAGCCAGGTTAGTATGAACATCAGATCAGTTCCCGGTCGTAGAGTACTGTAAGATGAAACGGGAGCAGATCAGCATAGCAGATATAATCACGGAGACAGATCATCCCGAGGTGCTAGATCGCCAGGTACAAAGAAATGTTTGTAAGTCTCGTCCCATGATCCACAGACTCAGCTGTTTCCAGTAAAGTGGAGTCCATAAAATCTGTAAATATTAAGCCAAATCCATGCAATTCGAGTCAGCTGTGTCCACGAACTATACGTACAATAAACGAAATAAAACAAGCTTAAGAAAGTGCAGAATTAAGGCGAATTTTGCGAAAAGTGTTATTAACAGGGAGAAGCAGCAACAATAAGTGTATGACAGCGTCCCCTCACCTGCTACAATAAAGCAGTTATAATAAAGAAGTTTTTAAGACTTTTACTTTATCTCATTTAGTGTTCTTCCCGGCGGTGTTGCTGTTTTTTAGTGTTAGTGTCTACTTAGTGTTTGTGTTTAGTGTTATGGAAGGAGTGATCTTACCACTGTCAGATTTTGCAATGAATGTGTTGGTAAATAATGATTATTTATCAACAGATCACATGAGCAAATTCAACGAAATTTTAGCTGCACATACAATTTTCCAACCTCAAGAGGTTTTGCTAATGTGGACTCCTGACATACCTATAATGCCCATTCCACAAAATGCAAAACATATTCAAATATTACCTTCTGCAGCTACTGAACGAGTGACTCACTGGGTGTGTACCTATTATGATGGTGCTGTAATTCATGTCTATGACAGTTTAAACACTGATAAAAAATTCAACCTCACCGAAGAGCAGGTTCGTTTCCTTCATGCTTTGTTTCCTTACAAACCTCCCATAGTTTATGAAGACGCACAGCAACAATTAAATCATACAGATTCTGGTGTATTCTCAAATGCATTTGCTGTGTGTATTTCTTTAGGTATTGACCCAAGTGATCAAGTTTTTACTATTTCTTTAATGCAAAATCACTTACAAATAATTTTTGTTACTCGACAATTGCTTCCATTCCCTGTCGAATGTAGCCGACGGGCGACACCAGTTACAAGTATTCAGCACGTTCAAAGACCTGTATGAAGTACGGCCACTAACACAGTCACTCATAAAAGGGGAGATGACTCGGTGCAGGAAATGGGTATTGAAACTACCTTGGAAGACATGCAATCAATGAGGCGATTAAATGGATCTCAAGAGACGTCTTCTAGGTTGGAAAAAAAGCGCTTGGCTGCCAAAACCATATATATACATATATATATATACACATACACACACATATACACTGTATATATATATATATATACATACACATATATATATATATATATATATATATATATACATACACACATATATATATATATATATATATATATATACACACACATATACACACACATATATACATACACATATACATCTATACTAATAAAAGGCAAAGCCCTCACTGACACACTCATCACTAACTCTCCAACTTCCCGTGTAGGTAGAAGGCTGAAATTTGGCAGGCTCATTCCTTACAGCTTACTTACAGAAGTTAAGCAGGTTTCATTTTGAAATTCTACACGTAACGGTCATAACGGTCGACAACGTCCGCCATGTTAAACTTTCTTATTTATGACCCCATCTTCACGAAATTTGGTAGGCGGCTTCCCTGCGCTAACCAAAACCGATGTACGTACTTATTTCGGTGGTATGACACCACTGTCGGCCGCCATATTGAACTTTCCAATGGTCTTTGTTACTTAATGGGCCCATCTTCAAGAAATTTGGTACGCGGGTTCCCAACGCTAACTGAATCCTACTTACGTACATATATACGTCCATAGCCTGCAGCTCGGTCCACACTCTGAATCCTCCAGGCACTCCTGAGCATAATCTAATTTTGAAGGTTGGGGCACCAATAATGTTACTGAGAAACTTACAGCCACGGAAACTTTGTAATGGCACGAGACTTCAGGTCACATGCCTGCAAAAGAACCTAATTGAGGCAACTATTTTTACTGGCAGTGGCTCAGGGGAGAGAGTTTTTATTCCTCGCATCCCCGTTATACCCTCTGATCTCCCATTTCAATTCAAATGCCTCCAATTTCCAGTAAGGCTCTGCTTCGCAATGACAATTAATAAGTCTCAGGGACAGACCCTACAAAAGGTTGGCATTGATTTGAGGCAAGATTGCTTTTCACATGGCCAACTATACGCTGCATGCTCAAGAGTAAGCTCAGCGCACAGCTTGGTCATATTACAACCGGAGGGGCGAACTGACAACGTGGTATACAAAGAAATCCTTAACAAATAATTATTGGTACATTTTCCCTCAGTTTATTATTTAAAATTTTAAAGCAGTACTTCACCGATGCGAAGCGCGGGTATTTTGCTAGTATCAGAATAAGAGTTTCACCTCTGCATCTATAAGAATGTCACCAATCACAACATTTTATGGGGGTGGGACTTTACTGTTAGGACTGCACATTTTAAGAAGAGGAGGAGAAAAGGAAACATGTAAAAAAAGAGCTGCTGCTGCTATCATTTCACTGAAAGAAACAAAAGATCATCACTTTTTATCCAGTTAAACATGGCAGTAAGGCAGGGGTGCCCACACTTTTTTGGCTTGCAGGCTACTTTTAAAATGACCAGTTCGAAATGATCTGCCTACATTAAAAATGCTATATATATATAGACATATAGACAGGTGAGACATTGTGCCAAGAGATTGACCCAGGACTGTCTTGCGATGACGTAGAACATGAGATTCTTGCAAGACACGCCCTACTTACAATCTATCAAATAATACAATGGGGCAGCAAAACATTCAGTCTTGTGAAGGATTTGAGTACATACAGATCCAAGGTCTCAGCACATATAAAGCGTATAAGGACAACACGTTATAAATGAAACGTCGATGAATAAGCGAAGAAGAAAGCAGCACGGAGAAAAGAGACTCAAAAGTGTTGGAAAGAAAAAAGAAAAAATAATCTAGGTGCAAATTCAGAAAATAAGGCAAGTAATTATCAGCCCGTAACAAGTGGAACTGAAACAAAGCACGTCCAACCGGGCTCAGAATTAAAAGACAGGGTAAAAGACAAAGTAGAACTTCATAAACACGTTCACAAACATTGGCACTATACACATGCAGAGCAGATTATGAAAGCAGTGCAATTCGAAGGGCTCCAAAAAAAAAAAATGTATGCGCGATTCAAATGTGGAGAAAGTTAAAGAATACAAAAGTAGGAAAATTAGAAGTATAAAAAAAGAAAGTAAAGATTGCAGTAGCGCAAACAAACAGAAATTAATATTCGAAAAAAAAGGGAAAATAATAACCACGGACCAGGTGTCATTGGTAAAAAAGCAGGACAAAGTGAGGTCAGAGGCAAAAAAACAGAGTAGAAAACAAAGTAAAACATCATAAAGAGGTTACAAAACAAAAGGGCCAAACACATGCAGAGCAGGTTAGAGATAATTCAGGATAGGTTTCTCTGTTTGGAATTTCAGCACAGACAAAGCGATCTACATCTTCATCAGTTAATAATTTTTTTTGCAAAGTAACCAATAAATGCATGTGAGGTAAAACACGTTTTTGAAATTCTCTGACTTAAACTTCAAAGCCTTACAATATTTACATACTTCTGACATATAACCTATGTCCATATATTCAATCTCTATTCGCCTTTTAGTTATTTCTCCGAGTAATAATTTCTCTTTTTTTCTGCTAATGCGATGTTTACTCTTTTTTTTGACACTTTCATTTTTTTGCTGCTTTCATATTCTGTATCTTGCTCTGCATGTGTTTCACGCCTACGTTTTTTTGTGGGTCTTTTGAATTCCAGTTTTCATTATCTCCAACCAGACAAAGTCATTAAACACATGTCTCACTGACCTCATTTTAAAGATTCAGCATATTTGAACTCGAAAGATTCCAAATATTGTTTTTACATAAGTTCTGAAATAAAAGTGAAACTAATGAAATAGCAATAATTCAAAGAAAAAAAATCTTAAAAAGTATGTCTGGAAAACCAAACACGGGGGTTGGCAAGCGAAGCGAGCAGGGGGCAAAGCCCCCTAGTACCCTAGTATATATATATATATACTTTATACATAAAATATATGTTGTTGTACCTTGCATAACTGAATAACCTTTATGGCACAATAACAATTCATTACATTTATGGTCACTACAGTATTTGGATTTAATAGTCTTCATGTGGGAAAAGGCTAACTCGCATAAATAAGTAGAGCCGAATAATGCAGTAAAGGAGGTAGCACATTTCCTCATGTTTGGGTACTTTTACTCTGTGAGTAATTTCCAAAACTGTCCAAGAGCCCCAGACTTCAGCTGAATGTCATCCTGTAGTGTCTTAATCTCATCCTCCACTGTAGAGGAGTTTTAGGTGAAACAGTGTTGCAATTTTTGATGCAGGTGAATCACCCTCAACATCTTCCCTAAATGGATAGCACTTAAATGTAGTGATTGGCTCAAGTAAAGCTGAGTCTTGAAACTGTCTGTCAAAGTCTGACAGGCAATTTTCAATCTGCTCTGTGTAGTGTATGCTGTCAAGTTGCACACACGCCTTCCATTGCATCTCCAGCTCTGACGTGAGGTTTTGGATGTTCCCCAAATCAAGGCGCTGCAGCTTTGAGGACAGATGTTGCATTTTTCGTTTGAAAGCATTAACTGAGCTTTCGAATTCAGCCGAGTGAAAATTACGGCGGTCCGATTAACTGCAATTTTAGTTCCCTCTCCTTTCTCTTTCTCAGATCACTTTTCGGAAGGAAGTCAGTTTCATAGTTTTTATGAACAGTTCGAAAGTGCCTTTCCACATTTTCCTTCTTTGGAATAGCAATGATAGATTGACAGATCAGACAAACGCACTTCAATTGTGACATTGTGAGAAAAAAAATCCACATCCAATTCCACATCCAGCCCATACCCTCCCCAAACAATTTTTTTTTAAATCCCTTCTTTAATCGATAGCAGAGCCGGAGTTTGTAACTTGCCATCATTGTGCGTGAGCACAGTTGTTACAACATAACTAAATACTGAATATCAGCAACAATACATATACATACTTATATACCAGATGGTTTAAAATACAAAGTCCTACTAGGTCAGTTACATTTTGAAATTGATCATTCTTTTGGTAAATGATGACAATTTAATTTGCATATTGTGACAGTATGTGTCACCCTCCAGATTGATAATTTGAGAATGCGGTTAAAATGTGTTTAGATTTTACTAATGCATATTGTCAGATTCATTTTTAAACAAAGACTTAAAAAGAAAAAGTGAATATTGTAACTGTAAATGATTGATTAAATAAAAAAATACAATTAAAAAGATAAAGAATTGAACATTTACCTTTCATTTATAGAAAAGTGAGTGCAGTCAAAGTATATTTTGAATTTAAGGCACCATTTTGTAGGATGAATGTGCTAATTCAGGGAGCTATAACTATATATATATATAACTATTCAGGGAGCTATATAACTATATATATATATATATATATATAGTAAAACCAACCGGGGGTGTACCAGCCACTCTACCCAAGACAGACAGGCATAGGACAGAAGTTCAAAGCACACGTGATATTTTATTTTCTTCACCTCATGGGAAACACCTTTTCTGTTTCCTACAGGCACAATACAGTTCCCAAGCACAGTACACCACACGCAATACTCTTTTCCTTCTTTTCTCCTCCACTACTCCTTGGCAAGCTTCGTCCACCTTCTATCCGACTCTGGCTCCCAGAGTTGTGGCTGCCGGCTCTATTTATAACGCACCCGGAAGTGCTCCAGGTGCTTGCTAACCTATTTCCGGCAGCACTTCCAGGTGTGGTGGAAGAGCTGCTCTGTAGGGCTAAGCAACAGCAACAGAACTCCCTGGCAGCACCCATGGATCCCAACAGGGCTGCACCAAACT